>NC_133575.1:63337536-63962536 GCF_048773025.1 Camelus bactrianus | reverse complement strand
GGATAGGGTTTGTGGGGATGAATAAAACAGGTAAAGCAGATTATGAGTCACAAAATTTCAGCTATAAAAGAAATAACTCGTGGGGATGTAATATACATATAAGCCATATCATCAATAATATCATTAACAACAAACGTTGTATGGTAACAGATGGAATTGAACCTGTGGTGATTATTTTATAAGGTATAAAAATATCAAATCAGTTGCTGTACAGATAAAACTAATACAATTTTTTTATATTTTATTTATTTATTTATTTTAACATTTTTATTGAGTTATAGTCATTTTACAATGTTGTGTCAAATTCCAGTGTAGAGCACAATTTTTCAGTTATACATTAACATACATATATTCATTGTCACATTTTTTTTCACTGTGAGCTACTACAAGATCTTGTATATATTTCCATGTGCTATACAGTATAATCTTGTTCATCTATTATGCATATGCCTGTCAGTATCTACAAATTTTGAAATCCCAGTCTGTCCATTCCCACCCCCCCCAACCCCTACCCACTTGGCAACCACAAGTTTGTATTCTATGTCTAAGAATCTGTTTCTGTTTTGTATTTATATTCATTTTTTTTAAGATTCCACATATAAGCCATCTCATATGGTATTTTTCTTTCTCTTTCTGGCTTACTTCACTTAAAATGACATTCTCCAGGGACATCCATGTTGCTGCAAATGGCCTTATGTTGTCGTTTTTATGGCAGAATAGTATTCCATTGTATAAACATAATAAAAGCTATATGTGATAAACCTACAGCCAGCAAAGTACTCAACAGTGAAAACTCAAAAGCTTCCCACTAAAATCTGGGACAAGACAAGGATGCCCACTATCACTACTCCTATTCAACATAGTCTTGGAAGTCCTAGCCACAGCAATCAGACAAAAGAGAGAAATAAAAGGGATCCAAATTGGAAAAGAAGAGGTAAGTGTCACCATATCCAGATGACATGATGCTATATATAGAAAATCCTAAAAGGTCCACACAGAAACTGCTAGAACTAACCAAAGAATTCAGCAAGGTAGCCAGTTACAAGATCAATGTTCAAAAATCAGTTGCATTTCTTTACACTAACAATAAATCTACAGAAAAATAAAGTAAAGAAACAATCCCGTTTAAAATAGCACCCAAAGTAATTAACTGCATTAGAATACATCTAACCAAGGAGGTGAAAGATGTATACACAGAAAACTATAAACCATTGATGAAGTAAATTAAAGGAGACATAAGAAAATGGAAAGATATCCCATGCTCCTGGATTGGAAGAAACTAATACAATGTTTCATAGCAAGGATAATAATTTTAAAATACTTTATTATATGCTGCCCATAAGAATATCACTTCAAGTTCAAGAAAAAACATAGGCCCAGAATGAAAGAATAGAAAAAGTTACTACACAACTGGAAACCAAAAAGGAGCAGGGGTAGCTATAGTTTTATCAGACAAAATGACATTAAAACTGTAATAAGACAAACATGTCATTACAAAATGATAAAAGAGGTATTTCATTCAGAGGATAAAACAATTGTAAATATATATGCACCCAACATTGGAGTACCTAAGCATAAAACTAATGGATCAACTGACCAGAAGGGGAAAATGTATAACTTTACAATAGTTGAAGGAAAATTCAATACCCTGTTTTAAACAATGTATAGACTATCCAGACATTAAATCAATAAGAGAACATTGCACTTGAACTATACCATTAACCAAATGCCTCAACTGACATATCCAGACTACTCCACCAAACAGCAGTAGAACGTGCAATCTCCTTAAAAGTACATGAAACATTTGCCAACATAGATCATATGTGTGGTCACAAAATAAGTCTTAAAAATAGAGGAAACTTGACATCATACCAGGTATCTTTTGCAAACACAATGGTACGAAATTAGAAATAGATAATAGAAGAAAAACTGCATATTTAAAAAATACATGGAAATGAAACAACACAATTCTAAAAAAAACAAAATGAGCCAAAATATTAAAAAGGAAATAAAAATATTTTGAAACAAATGAAATACAAACAAAACCTACCAAAATGTGAGATGTGTCAAAAACAATTATAAGAAGGAGTAGTGATAAATACCTACATTAAGAAAAAGAGATCTGAAATAAACAGCTTAAGCTTACAGTTCAAAGAACTACAAATGTAAAATAAACTAAGTACAAATTTTGCAGATTATAGCAAAACAAAATAAATAGAAACAAGAAAAACAATAGTAAAGATTAACAAAACTAAGAACTATTTATTTGATGAGACAAAAATTGACAAATTTTAAACTAATTACAAAAAAAGAGAGAAGTCAAATAAAATCAGAAACAAATTAAGAGTCACTATAACTGACAGTACAGAAATACAAAGAATCATGACACTACTATGAAAAATTTTATGTCAAAAATTGAGTAGCTTAGAAGAAATTGATAAATTCTTAGAAATACACAACCTACCAAAACTGAATCAGGAAAATATAGAAAATCTGAAGAGACCTAAACAAGCAATTCTCCAATGAAGACATACAAATGATCAATAGGCTCATTAAAAAATGCTCAGCATCACTAATTGTCAGAGAAATGCAGATCAAAACTACAATGAGGTATCACCTCACACTAGCCAGAATGGCCATCATTGAAAAGTCTACAAATGATAGATGCTGGAGAGAATATGGATAAAAGGGAACCCTCCTACACTATTGGTGGGAGTGTAGATTGGTGCAGCCACCATGGAAGACAGTATGGAGGTTCCTTATAAAACTGAAAATAGACTTACCATGTGATCCAGCAATCCCACTCCTGGGAATATATCCGGAGAAAAATAAAATTCAAAAAGACACATTCACCCCAATGTTCATGGCAGTACTATTTACGATAGCAAAGACATGGAAACAACCCAAATGTCCATCAACAAATGGCTGGATAAAGAAGATGTGATACATATATACAATGGAACACTACTCAGCCATAAAAAAGAATAAAATAATGCCATTTGCAGCAATATGGATGGACCTGAAGATTGTCATTCTAATTGAAGGGGGCTGGAAAGAGAAAGAAAAATGTCATATGACATCATTTATATGAGGAATCTAAAAAATAATAACAATAATAATAAGGACACAAATGAACTAATTATTATTTTGATTACTTGAATATGTGTAAGCACATTTGACTGTCCTTTATGGTTGGATTTCTGCATTCAATTGAGAGTTATTTTGTAGTTGGCTTTATTCCTTTGATAACTATGTAAGTTTAAAAAGCTAAATGTCTAATTGGTTCTTAGAAACAATAACTAGTACATATATGTAAATATTAAAAATGTTCAGTATATTGTATATGTGTATTTACATGCAATACAATGTGTATGTGCAGTTGAACTGTAATAATTCTACCTAATAAAACTGACAAAGGGAAAAAAATCTGAAGAGGCCCATAATGAATAAGGTGATGAAATCAATAAGGAAAATAAAACTCCCAACAAAGAAAATCAGAAGGCCAGATGGTTTTACTGTTGAATTCTATCAGGCATTTAAAGGAATATTAGTAACAGTCCTTTTCAAACTCTTCTAAACTTGAAGAAGAGGGCTCATTCTCAGACGAATTTTACTAGGGCAGCCTTACACTGATACTAAGTCAGATAAAGACAACAAAGGAAAACTACAGACCAGTATTTCTGTTGAATATAGATTCAAAAATTATCAATATAATATTAATAAACCAAATTCAGCAGCACATTAAAATTGTCACAAAGCATTATCAAGTGAGTTTTATTCCTGGGATACAAGGGCAATTTAAATTACACAAATCAACCAATATGATATGCCACATTAACAGAACTGAAGAAAAAAATCACAAGATCATCTCAATAGATGCAAAAAATTCATTTGACACAATTCAACAAACTGTTATGACAAGAACTCTCTGAAATTCGTGTATAGAAGGTACACACCAAAACATAGTAAGGCCATAAACAACAATCTCCCAGCTAACAACATACTCAAGGGTGAAAGGTTGAAAATATTTTTTTGCCAAAACCAGGAACAAATCAAGAGAGTGCTCACTCTCACCACTCTTATTCAGCCTCACACTTGAGTCAGAACAGTTAGGAAGGCAAAAATAGGCATCAGGATGTGAAAAGAAGGAATAAAATTGCATCTGTTTAAAGTTGATATGATCTTTTATATAGAAAATCTTGTGCTCCATCAAAAAAACTGGTAGAAATAATAAACTAATTCAGTAAATTTATGGGAAACAAAATCAATATGCAGTAATCAGTTGTGTTTTTAACCACTTTCAGCAAACTTTTCTGAAAAAATCCATTTACATTAACATCAAAAACAATAAAATTGTCTTGTGCATCTATTGTACTTGTATGGGTCAGTTTAGTTGTTAATAATAATAAAATGATATACAGGCCTAGAGAACTGATTGGGAAGATGATTATTAATATGTGATCATAAAAATGTAAGACTAATTCCATAGTGGGTCTTGTTGCATCTTGAAAGCTTAGTTGAAATGGATATGCCATAGAGACATATAGGATTCTCACCTATAATTAAACTTTGATAAAGTTACAGTTATGTAATATTTCCACTAGTATCTTTTATTGAGAAAGACATAATGGTCATGATGTTGGCTTGAAACCAGTTGAGGAAAGTTGTTTCCTTCCTTACTTATTTTAAGTTTACATAAGTAGTGTCTTTAAATGTGTAATATGATGGAGGGCATCCATGTAATCGTTCTGTTAGTAGTGGTTAATTTTGCTACTCAGACTTCTCAGTTGGATGCAAATGCTTCCCAAATTATGAAAATTGTTAATATTACTGCTATTAATGAGATGAATGAGCCTACAGTTGAAATTATATTTCATGTCATTTATGCATCAGAATAGTAGAAATATTGTCATGGCATTCCTGAGAGGCCCAAGTGCTGTGGGGAGAATGCTATATTTAATCCTATAATCATAATTGTGAAATAGATTTTTTGCTCATGCTAAGTTGAGTGTATAACCTGAGAATAGTGGAAATCAATACACAAAGCCTCCTATAATGATGAAGGCAGCTCTCATTGACAATGCATAATTGAAGTGTGCTACTACATATGTATTGTGAAGGACTAAATCCTAAGGTGAATTAGCTAGGACAATTCCTGTTAAACTACTTATTGTAAAAAAGAAAATAAAGCCTAAGCTCAAAATATAGCAAGAGATCATTTAATATTAACTCTGTGAAGAGTTACTAATCACCTAAATACTTTTACTCCTTTAGGATAGCAATCATAGTAGCTGATGTAAAGTATGCTTGTGTGTCAACATCCATCCCTACTGTAAACATATGGTGAGTACATATAAAAGGAAAAATGGATATCATGGCTCATACTATTCCCATGTATCCAAAAGTATCTTTGTTCCCCCTGAGTGATATGTAACAATATGTGAGGTTATTCTGAACCGAGGTAAAATAAAAATATAGACTTTAGGATGACCAAAGAATCAAAATAGGTGTTGGTAATAGGATTGAATCGCCTCCTCCTGTGAGGTTGAAAAAGGTTGTATTTAGATATCAGTCTGTTAAAAGCATAGTATTCTGGATCTAGTACTGGGAGTAATAATAGTAACATGACTGTGATTAAGACAGACCAAAAAAATAATGGTGTTTAATATTGAGATATGGCTGGTGATTTTATATTAATGATTATAGTAATAAAATTGATGTCACATAGAGTTGAGTTGATATCCTCTAAAGGAGAAAATGGAGGATCGGGCTAATTGTGGATATATAGTTTAGCCAGTTTCAGCACCAGCTTTTACTATCAATAACGCAAGTAAGAGTAGGAATGAAAGGAAAAGTAGCCAAAACTTTTATTGTTATTTGGGGGAATGCTATATCAGGTGTCCGAGTTATTAGTGGGAAAAGTCAGTTTCTGAACACTCCAATCACAGTTGTCATGACTATAAAGAAAATTATTACAAATGCATAGCCCATTAAACTATGTTGTAGATTTGATCATCTCCAAGTAATGCTCTGGGTCGGCCTAGCCCAGCACAGATTAGTAGACTTAACACAATGCCTACTAGTTCAGCTCAAGCACCAAATGGTAAATATAAATGCCAATATAATTTATAATTTGTTGAAAATAATCAGCAGTTCATGAACATTGGTAAAATGGCCGAGTAAACATTAGACTGTAAATCTAAAGACAGCGATTGAGCCCTCTTTTTGCCAAGTCCTGTGGCAAATTAACATATTCAATTGCAAATTCAAGGAAGCAGCTTTAATTCTGTTGGGGCTTCTCCCGCCTTTTTATTTTATTTTATTTTATTCTTTCTTGAAGGTTGGAGAAGTAGATTGAAGCCACTTGACTAAGGTATTTAGCTGTTAACTAAAATATAGTGGTGTAGATTTTGCTTAATTAAAGTGTATACAATTGATGCAGTATAGAGTTTTGCAAATTCTTAATTTTCAGGACTTAAGTAAACAACACTGGTGTAGAAGCTGGCTTTGAAGGCTCTTAGTCTGTGCTAACCTAAATTACTAGTCTAGTATTGATAGGATGGGTTTAAGGATAATAATAGTGTGGATATTATGATTACTGTTGGTAGAAACGTTATTTGTGTTTGTTCAAATTGTCATTTTATTTTATGTTGTTTATTATTGGAAGTATAGTCAATGATGTGAATATGTTAGTCCATATAGAAAAATAGGTTAACTAGTGTCATAATTGATAGACACTACCAAACTCCGTTTCACCAATCTGCTGCTATTTTAGGACAAGCCAAGCCAACTGCAAGTAATAATTTCTGCCTTCTGCAAAACCCATCAATCAGCATTTACCCTTCAGCTTACCTCATCTGCATGACAACTTCCGCCTCTCCAGACTTGAGTGAGAACTACTGGCGGGAAAGTTCATCCATGCCCCTCTCTCTTTCACACACGCCCCTTTCACTTTCAGGATACCCACCAATCAAAACTTACCTCTCAGTACCCCTCGTTTGAATAAGAACCCACCAATCAGCTCCAACCCCCAGGCATAAAATAACCAAGTCTGTATATCAAAAGTGGGCTCCAGTCCGGCTGGAGACGGCTTCTGCTGGTTTCTCCCAAAGCCTGCATGCACAGCACAGGCTCTAGTCTAACTGGAGACCCCTCTGCTGTTTCTCAAGTAAACCTGTCTCTGCCCTTGATCTGTCTCTCTCTCCTTTCTTTCTCTCAGACTTTAACAATAATGGCTATCAGTGTTGGTAGAATAGTGTTACTATTTATCTCTTAAATGTTTATTCACTTGGGTATACATCCTAATAGTGGTGGGAGACCTCCTAAAAATAGTATGGTGATGAGGATAAGGGTTGTGATGAGAGGCACTTTGTTTCATGCGTGTGATAACAGTAATGTTTTGGTGGATGAGCTGTGCATAAATAATATGAAGATAGTGAGTGTTATCTTAATGTAATTAATAGATTTAGAAATGCTATGGTTTGATTGTACACTATGATATTTGTTACTCTAAGTGAGCAATTGATCAGTAGGCTATAATTTTTCTCCTCTGAGTTTTGTTTAGTCTGCCTTAACCTCCAATTATAATTGATAACATGGATATAATTAATAGTGTATTTAGATTAATAGATGATGAGATTTGGTATAAAATTGATAGGGGTGCAAGTTTTTGTCATGTCAATAGGATTAAGCTTGTTGTTAGTGGAATATCTTGTGTAACCTCAGGTAACCCAGAAGTAAAATGGGAAAAATCCTAGTTCTATGACTGGGGCTATTGTTATGATGGCAGTTGCTTTTGGGTTAAAGATTTTTGTGATAGTTCATTGACCAGAGTATAGTAGGTTTATGATAATGGCCATTTTAAGTAGTATTGATGCAGTGGCTTGTGTTTGAAAATATTTGGTGGATACCTCTACAACTTGTGGATTAAACTTTTTTATTAGTATGGGTATTATAGCTAGCATATTTATTTCAAATTCAATTCAAGTAAGAGGCCAATGTGATTACAGTTATGGTCCCAAAGATAATAGAATGATAAAAATGATAGAATTTATTAATGTGGGAAGGATATAAATCAACATTTGTGGAGTATGGGCCTGATAGCTTACTTACCTGACCTTACTATAGAATGTGGTGTAATATGGTAACATAAAGAATTTTTAATTCTTAAGAGTAAGTTCAATTCCTATAATTCTAGAAGTAAGAGGACATACACCTCTATTATTTACTTTATCAAAGTAAGTCTTTTATCAGATACATTTCATATATTTGTGGTGGGATGTTTGATGTAAAATGGGTAGTGAAATTTGTCATATGCTTAGGGCTAGAATTAGTGGTAAGAAAATTTTTCATAAGAGATGAGAGTGGATCATATCTGAATTGTGGATAGGAGTCTCAAATTCATAGGAGAGAAATTGTTAGAATTGTTTTAATAATGAAATTGGCTGTATGTAATTCTGGCACGTAGGGATTGTGAGATGTTTATAAAAATAGGATTACTGTAAAATATTTGCTATGATGGTGTTGGCATAGTCTGCTAAGAAAAATAAGGCAAATAGGCCTGCTGCATAATCTACATTGAAGCCAGATGTGAGTTCTGATTCTCCTGCTGTTAAATCAAGTGGGGCTCAGTTGGCTTTTACTGAGGTAGAAGTAAATCATATTATCACTAGACATCAGGATAGGAAAATTAGTCACAAATGTTCTTGTGTAATAATTAGTATTGGAAGTGTAAATGATTAATCAGTAGAACTGATAAGAGAATAATTGATAATGTTGCTTCATATGAATCTGTTTGTGTTACTGCCCATAGAGCTCCAATTAGTGTGTGTTTTGAGTTTGAAGCTCATCCAAATTAGAGGATGGAGTAGATGGACAGGCTTGATATGGCTAATATAAATACTACACATACAAAGGTTTGATCTCCAGAATATATAAGCCGCTCATATGACTTAATAAGAAACAACCAAACAACCCAATCCAAAAATGGGCAAAAGACCTAAACAAGCAATTCTCCAAGGAAGACATACAATAGGCACATGAAAAAATGCTCAATGTCACTAATTATCAGAGAAATGCAAATCAAAACTACAATGAGGTATCACCTCACACCAGTCAGAATGGCCATCATTCAAAAATCCACAAATGGCAAATGCTGGAGAGGCTGTGGAGAAAGGGGAACCCTCCTACACTGCTGGTAGGAATGCAGTTTGGTGCAGCCACTATGGAAAACAATATGGAGATTCCTCAAAAGACTAGGAATAGACTTACCATATGGCCCAGGAATCCTGCTCCTGGGCTTATATCCAGAAGGAACACTACTTTAGGATGACACCTGCACCCCCAATGTTCATAGCAGCACTATTTACAATAGCCAAAACATGGAAACAGCCTAAATGTCCATCAACGGATGACTGGATAGAGAAGAAGTGGTATATTTCTACAATATTTATACAAAGTGGTATATTTATACTCAGCCATAAAAACTGACAACATAATGCCATTTGGAGCAACATGGATGCTTCTGGAGAATGTCATTCTAAGCGAAGTAATCCAGAAAGAGAAAGAAAAATACCATATGAGATTGCTCATATGTGGAATCTAAAATTAAAAACAAACAAACAAAGCACAAATGTGAAACAGAAACAGACTCACAGACATAGAATACAAACTTTTGGTTGCCAAGGGGGCAGAGGATGGGAAGGGATAGATGGGATTTCAAAACTGTAGAATAGATAAACAAGATTATACTATATAGCACAGGGAAATATACATAAGATCTTATGGTAGCTCACAGAGAAAAAAAATGTGACAATGAGTATATATATGTTCATGTATAACTGAAAAATTGTGCTCTACACTGGAATTTGACACAACATTGTAAAATTATTATAAATCAATAAAAAACATTTAAAAATAAATAAATAGTACACCTAAGTTTAAGTCAATGAGTGGATAGGATATGGGAAGAGGAATTCATATTATAAGGACCAGGATTAAAACTAGAATTGGTGCAATGATAAATATAGAAATTGATGAAATTGATGGTCAGACTGGTTCTTTAATAAATAATTTAAATGTGTCAGCAATGGGTTGTAATAATCCATAGTGTCCAATGATGTTTGGTCCTTTTGAGAGTTGCATATAGCCTAAGACATTTCATTCAATTAATGTGAGGAATGCTACAGTAAGTAAGACCAGGACAATGAGTGAAAAAATATTAATTGTAAACACTTCATTGAGAAGAAGAATTGAACTTCTAGTAATCAAAGTTTCAGTTTTATCCAAATACCAGACTCTATCACCCTAACAAACCCAGTTCTTCAGCAAGGCATATGTATAGATGATCTCGCCATTGGTGTAAGTATAGTGTCAAAGTTCCCCACTATTACTGTGTTACTGTCAATTTTGCCCTTTATGTGTGTTATATTTGCCTTTGCATATACACAAAAATCTTTAACAAAATACTAGAAAACTGACTCCAGCAATACATTAAAAGGATTATACACCATGATCGAGTGGGATTTATGTCAGGGATCAAAGTTTTTTCAATATCTGCAGATCAATCAATGTGATACACCACATTAACAAATTGAAGAATAAAAACCATATGATCATCTCAATAGATGCATAAAGAACTTTTGATAAAATTAAACATCCATTTATAATAAAAACTTGCAGAAAGTGGGCATAGAGGGAACATACCTCAACATAATAAAAGTCATATATGACAAACCCAGAGCTAACATACTCAATGGTGAAAAGCTAAAAGCATTTATACCAAGATCAAGAACAAGACAAGGATGCCCACTCTCCCCACTTTTATTCAACATAATTTTAGAAGTCTTGGCCATAGAAATCAGATAATAAAAATAAATAAAAGGAATCCAATTTTGAAAAGAAAAGCTGTCTCATGCAAAATCATGAGAGCCAGGAAAAAGTGGCACAATATTTTTCAAGTACTGAAATAAAGGAGCTGTCAACTGTGAATTTTACATACATCAGAAATATCCTTCAAGAATAAAAGGGAATTTCTTTAAAGACAAAAATAAAATTAAGCCAAGAAATAAAAAGGCTAAACCTACAACTATCATATGACACAGCAATTGCACTCTTGGGCATTTATCCCAGATAAATGAAAACTTGTTCACATAAAAGCATACAGAAATGTTTATAGCAGCCTCATCTGTAGTAGCTTCAAACTGAAAACTACCAAAATACACCTTAGTATGTGAGTAGTTAGATAAACTTTGGAACATCCAAACTAAACAATAGATAGGAGAAAAAACTATTGATAAATATAAGAGCTTGGTTGGATCTTAAAGATATTACATTGTGTGAAAAAACCTAGTGCCAATAGATCACATACTGTATCATTCAATTTATATAATATTTTAATGTATAAATTAATAAAGTTTGAAAACAGAAAAGTATAGAGGTTGCCAGTGGTTAGAGATGGGGAGAAAGGGTGGCCTCATTTATAAAAGGGCAACACAAGGGATCCTTAAGGTGATGATACTGTCAATATCTTGATTATGGTGGTAGTTACATAAACTTACACTTGTGATAACATTACATAGAATTATACAAACAGAAATGAAAGTACATAAAACTGATGAACTCTAAGTTCAGTGGACTGTAATAATGTTGGCTTCCTGGTTTCGCTATTGTATTATGTAGTTTCACAAGATCTTACCATTAGAAGGGATTGGTTAAGGAATATACAGAGTCTCTCTTTAATTTTGGGGGATTTTTGTACTAATCTATAATGATTTTAAAACAAAAATGTTTTGAAAAATGAGTATCAACAAGAAAAAATTAAATCATAGTCCTTGGTGTTTTAAAGTTCTACTTTCTTAGCAAAATAAAAAGTTGTCATCACTATGCTGGTCTCTAAAATGTAGTGTTTGAAATGTTGCTGACATTTAAAATCTAAAAAATCGAGAATCATTAAAGTAAATTATACCAGAGTGTGGCTTTTTGAAGAAGGCAAGAATAGAAGAGAGAGAGGAAAGTAGGTAAACAGAATTTTACAGATTTTTTTCTCTTTCTTTTTGTTTCACACACTCTATTTATTTTAAGAAAACATTAGTCATAGGGATCATAGGGGAGGAGATCAAGATGACAGAGTAGGACAGGGAGCTCACCTCCCTCCACAAGTACATTGAGAATACATCTACTTCTGGAACAATTCTCACAGAATACTAACTGAAAGCTGATAGAAGATCTCACACAACCAAAGCTGTAAGAAAGATCCCATATAACCAGGTAGGACTAAAGGAAAAAAAGGGTATTGAGATAGGACTTGTGCCCCTGGGAGGGAACCCTGAAAGAGGAAAAGTTTCCTCACCCTGGGAAGTATGTCTGACATGGTCTAGGAAAAGCAAGGAGACTGATGTAAATGGAGTAGTGTGAGCAACAGGAAGTAGTTGTAGAACTTTAGGTCAGAAAACAGTAAGCTTGATTATATAAGCTTTTTTTTTAAATTGACATTGGCTTTTTGAATGACATGACAAGTTACTACAGGATTCAAGTAGAATCCAGAGCCCTGGGTAAAGATTGGTTCCAGTTTCCACCACCGTATAGACCTAGAATATTTTCTCTCTTATCTCCTGCTTATTCATGGCTCCTCTGTATAAATCTACTCCACTCTCCCTGGATTAACCAATCTCTTTTTCCTGCCCCTATTCCCTTAAGGAGAGTTCTTACTTACTTAAGCAGTCATCCCTCATCCCTTGGTATCTATGGGGAATAGGTTCCAGGACCCACTGTGAGTGAATACCAAAATCTGGGGATGCTCAAGTGCCATTATCGGCCCTCTATATCCAAAGTTGTGCATCTGTGGATTCAACCAACTGTGCATTGTGTAGTACTGTAGTATTTATTGAAAAATATGCACAAAAGTGAAGCCACACAGTTCAAACCTGTGTTGTTCAATTGTTCAAGAGTGAACTGTACTCTGATGTAGGCAGTAGTTTATTTCACTAAAGAAGAGACAAGAACAGACAAATCTATAATCTCTGACCTCTGGCTGTATATATTTTTTAAAGGGGCACCTGGTATATGTGCTTGTGTGTGTGTGTGTGTGTATACATATATCTTTAGGCCTATCCCAATATGTAGGGCTATTAGACTTAACTACCTCTATACTGCTTTATAATTAGTCATTCTTCTTCCAGTTTCTTCTTCCCTGCCAGTTTTCATAGTCAGATTTGACAGCTTGCCTTCTTTGTTCCTAAATATAATTTAGCTTAGACAAAATTTTATCAGTAAAAATTAGATGAGTAAGCTTGCTACATCACTTTATTTTTGCACAAATCTAAGCTAATATACTCCTACTTGAATGTTATTTCACAATTTTTTGAGTGTGAGATAAAATGCAACAGTCTTAAGCCCATTCTTTCTTTCTCCTCTTAAAGACCATTTACATATATTTTTAGGTCTTGCCACTGTGGTATGATAGTTTAGGTAGTTTGATAAAATGAAACAGATGAAATCAAGGTTAAAATATTTTATATTATGTTTATATTCCAGGATCAACATGATCATCATAATCTATTTTAGAAGTATGACTGAAAATCTTGGTATATACAAATAGGAAACCTGCATGCAAAATGATCTTTAATTTTCTATGTCTGTTGCTTGCAAAGTCTTGTCTCTTTCCCTGTAAGCATCATATGATTTGATTTATATTTCAGTACATCTTTTAACCTGGTTTATTTTGCTTGAATTTACACTTACCTCAACAATCCTACAAAGTAAAAATAAGCATCTGTTCTCCTCACACATCTGTTAAACTGCCCTATTTCTTTTGTGATATTGATAAGATCTAGTTATGTAATTAAAATGTATTATACCCATATTTTTCTTTTGAAAACCTTGCAAGTGGACCTTGCAAGTATAGCCTTCCCTAAGTGGTTGGCATTAAGGAGAACAGTGAGTGAAAATACAGGCCGCACATTCTTGCTGCTCCTGGCAGTATGTGGCATTTCATTTAAATTAAATTGGTCAATATGTATCAAAGCACTTTATGAATTGTGAAACACTCTATAAATGCTATCTAGCTATTTAATTAGAAATTTTGACATCTGGTATCATGTTTCAGGTGGAAATGAAACAGGATTATTTTAGGAAGCTCTGTCATTGGTCATTTGCAAAAATGTGCCAGAATTCAGTGTCTGCTTTCTCCAACATTATTAAATATTTGACCAGATTTCAGCAATTTAACTATCTATTTTATTCATTGTTTTCAGTAACTTACCCTCAGAAGAACTTCTTTAGAACTCTAATACTCTCACACTTGTAAACATATTGTTACATTTAGAAAAATTTGAACTTGCTGAAAATGTAACAGGAATTTTATTGTGCTCATAGATTATTATAAATATGAAGGTAAATGATAAAATTTAAACCTTAAATGTGTTCTAAATTGTTACAAATATTCACTCCATATCAATTCTATAATTAAATCCAAGCTGATAGCACTATAATCTTTAAACTACTTCTTTGGTGAAGACACAGTGGGGGCTATTCTGCTCTTTGCTTCTTCCTCAGCAATGTATGAAAATAAATAGAGATTAAACTAACAGGGGAGGCTAAAACGCAGTGCCCTGTCTGGTTTGTCAGAAGATGGTTCTTTGTCTTTTGGGATGATTTTAATTTTTTTGTCTTTTCTCACCTCCTTTTCTTTATTCATCATTGATATGCACCCTTCCTATACCCCATTTCTCAAAGATCTTCTCAGTAACCAGTCACAGGGTCTCTGGAGGATAAAAATCCTTCAAGGCAAAATGGAATGAATTTTCCCTGTATAAATTTTGAACCTGTTGTAGGAGATATAGAGGTTACTTTTTGAAATGGTATCTGGCCAGTACCTCTCTTTTTGTCTTCTTTATATATATGCCAGTTCTGCTTATGAACACTGATAATTATTACCACAAGAAATATTTTCCTCAAACAAAAAAGAAAAGTACCAATATTTTCCTCTAAACACACAGGTAGTGTCTCACGTACATATTTATATATTTATTAATATATTCAACAAATTTTGTGAGCACTTACTTTGTGCCCAGCACCATTCTATGTACAGTGGATAAAGCTGTGAATAAGTCGAAGTTTCTAGGCCTTTGAAGCTTACATTCCAGAAGGGAGAGGGGCTGAAAATACATACATATGTACATATACATGTATGCACATAATATAATTGCAATGTTTTGTATTATATCTGTGAGAAGTGCTAGGAAGGAACCAAATACAGGATCCTTTGACAGTGTATGAGAGGAATCTAATCAAGACTGAGACATTAGAAAAGGCCTCTCTGTAAAAATGATATTTATGCTGAGATCTGAATAATAAGGAGAATTAGTTGGTCAGAAAGCTAGGAGAAAATCATTTCAGGAAGAGTAAACATCATGTCTACAGATCCTGAGTTTATAAGGCACTTGAATGAGCAACCAGAAGTTTTGAGTGTCTCAAAAAAGTAGAATAGTGAAGGAACAACATAAGTTTCTGGCTGAGATCACAGACTAGAGTCAAACTCCGTGGATACATTCTAGTTCTGCCAAACTTACTACCTATGGGGCCTCTGTCAAGTAATTTAACCTGTTTATACTTTAGTTTCCTCATCTGTAAAATGGAGATGATTTTAATAATAATGATCTCATAGGGTTTTAGTGACTATTATGTGAGATATTTTATGTAAAGCACTTAGGAAAATGTATGGCACATAGTAAGCATTAGCTATTATTATAAATATTTTGAATACCCCTCCCAGCAATAATTTGCATCTATGTGTCATCTTTCAGATAATCATTACTATATACAATTTGACTCATAAAAATCAACGTAGGAAAAAAACCTGCTTTTACTCTAGTCTCATTTTGTGAGAAGGAGCCTCAGGCTCAAACAACTAGTTGGCAGTAAACCAAGTCTAGTCCACAAGTCAATAGATTGTCATATCAGTGCTTTTCCCAAATCATTACCCCAAATCTTCAGTTAATATTCAAGTTAGTATCAAATTCCATTGCATTTTAGACTTAGAAGTTATAGGTTCTCCTGGGTGTGGAATGGAGTAATCTTCAATTCTTACATCAGACATAAACTTTGCTGAACCCAAATCTACTTCACCCATACTTTTACATGATTAATCAAAGGCAGAGCCAATGCTTAGTTTGTGGAGTCATAATTACTCTGGGCTTCATACTTGGGTTCATCCAATTTTAACAGAGTAGCATACAGAATATTTCCTGGAAGTTCCATAGGAAAAGAAGAATTATTCCTTACTTGATTTAAACTCCACTGGGACACAATTTACTTCCCATCCCCATCCCAAAATTCTACTCTAAGAAATAATTGAATTTTCAGCTTAGATGACTCTGTTTTGTATTGATTTAGAATAAAGCATCACAATTCATTTGGTGCAGAGATGATAAACCGTAGGAGATATTAGGGGCTATCTCTACACATTTCAATAAACACTAAGCAGTTACTAAATTCAAGGAATTTGGTTAAGTTTGTGTAGAATACAAAGAAAAATAAGGCATATCTTTTGACCTTAAGAACGTTGCCATCTAAAAAGGAAGTTAAAGCAAGGGCAGAAATAACTATCTCTTCGTAATATGAAGAGAGCCAAGGGAAGGTACAAAATAATATGAGGAGTGTTCAACTGAGGGAAGTAAATACAAACTTTGAATGTGGGGATGGGAACAAAATCATAGATGCGGTACAACTTGAGATGTCCTTTTAAAAGTTAAGTAGAATATTAACAGGCAGAAATAACAAGAAGGGGGATTGTAGATAGAGAGAACAGTATTGAACAAGGGCATGGAGATGGAAAAAATAAAGGTTGTGTTTAGGGAATTGGGAGTAGTTTTAAATTGGAACATAGGACATGTGTATGAAAGCTAAGAAATTATCATGGAAAGAAATACTGAAGACAGATTTTTGAACACCCTGAAATTCAAGCTGAGTAGTTTGGACTTAATTATAAAAGTAATGAGAATGTTTATGGACAGTGTTATATTTATAACTGTATACTAAGATGTCTCTTTTAGTGGTATATAGCATAGTTTGTTCAGGGAGATGCTTGGACATAGAAACAGTAATATTCTGGGAGAGATAAGCAATTAGGATTTGAACAATTATGGTAGCAGAGATAATGGAATTAGTCACTGCAGAGATAAAATTTGTGGATCTTGACATGTGTAAGAAGTCAGTGAGAGGGAGGTGTGAGATAACTTTATTGTTTTGTGCCAAGGAGAGTAGCAGAATGGTGGTGCCATTATTAAGAATAAGAATAGGAAGGAGCTGTTTTCTTTGTATGTGCTTATCATACAATCATAATCAACTGTTTTTTTTTTTTAGTTTAATTTTGTTTTTGAATTATAGTCAATTACAATGCATCAATTTCTGGTGTACAGCACAATATCCCAGTCTTGCATATACGTACATATATTCATTTTTGTATTTTTTCATTAAAGGTTACTACAAGATATTCAGCATAGTTCCCCATGTTATACAAAATAAACTTTTTAAAACCTATTTTTATATATAGTGGCTAACATTTGTAAATATCAAACTCAAATTTATCCCCTCCCACCCCCTTTCCCTGTTAACCATAAGATTGTTTACTAAATCTTAGAGCCTGTTTCTATTTTATAGGTGAGCTCATATTGTCTTTTTTTTTTCAGATTCCACATAGGAGTGATATCATATGGTATTTTTCTTTCTCTTTCTGGCTTACTTCACTTAAAATGACGATCTCTAGGTCCATCCATGTTGCTCCAAATGGCATTATTTTATTCTTTTTTATGGCAAAGTAGTATTCCATTGTATATATATACCACAGCTTCTTTATCCAGTCATCTGTCTGTGGACATTTAGTTTGCTTCCATGTCTTGGCTATTGTATATAGTGCTGCTATGAACATTGGGGTGCATGTATCTTTTCGTATTAGAGTTCCCTCTGGATATATACCCAGAAGTGGGATTGTTGGATCATATGTTAAGTCTATTTTTAGTTTTTTGAGGAAGATCCATACTGTTTTCCATAATGGCTGCACCAAACTACATTCCCACCAGCAGTGTAGGAGGGTTCCCTTTTCTCTACATCCTCTCTAGCATTTATCATTTGTGGACTTTGAATGATAGCCATTCTGACTGCTGTGAGGTGATACCTCATTGTAGTTTTGATTTGCATTTATCTGATAATTAGTGATATTGAGCATTTGTTCATATGTCTATTGGCCATTTGTATGCCTTAATTGGAGAAATGCTTGTTTAGGTCTTCTGCCCATTTTTGGATTAGATTGTTCATTTTTTTGTTATTAAGTTGTATGAGCTATTAATATATTCTGGAAATTAAGCTTTTGTCAGTCACATCATTTGTAATCATTTGTAAATATTTTCTTCCATTCTACAAGTTGTCATTTTTGACTG
Source organism: Camelus bactrianus (assembly GCF_048773025.1). Lineage (NCBI taxonomy): Eukaryota > Metazoa > Chordata > Mammalia > Artiodactyla > Camelidae > Camelus > Camelus bactrianus. The sequence continues at coordinate 63,944,102 of NC_133575.1, read as the reverse complement.
GTTTCTTAATAAATAAAGAAACAATATAAGCTAGTGGTTAAAAGTACAGACTCTGAAGTCAGTTCAAATCCTGGTTCCACTGCTTCCTAGTCTTGTGATCATGGGAAAGCTGTGTAAGCTCTCTAAGCTTAAGTTTCCCCAGTCTAAAAAATGTGTGTTGGTAACGATACTATCTACCTTAGAAAGTTGCCATGAGGATTAAGTTATAATCCATAAAATTGCTTATAATATTAACTGATATTTAAATAATTATTTTAAGAAAAGGACAAATGGTTAATTAAGAAATCTATTTATATGCTGCATTTGTACCAATAATATATGGATATGTGTCCATATAGTAAGATATTTTGGAGAAACTAAGAATCAGCTCTTACACGTAAAAGGGACTAGCAAACACAATATACACATTAAAAATCATTTGTATGAAAAAATATAAAAAAGAAACTAAAGAGCAATAAACAAGATTTTAATGATGAGCCATTAATGCTGTCCTTGAAACCCTCCTAAAACCCAAATTCTTTTCTCTGGTATAGAATATTATAAGCATTTACTGGTCATTTTACATATTAAAACTTACCAACAAATTGTTTCCACTCTATCCCTGAACTTCAAAAAATGTGGAGTGCAAGGGTTAACAAACTTAAACATTTAAAGAGTCATGAAATGGACTGTTTCCGCTTTCCATCTGGATTTTATCAATTTTAAGTCAGTTTCAGAAGGACTGCTACACAATCAAAACACACAATCACCCTAGTCAGATAATTGAATTTTATAAATGAATTACTTATGTGCCTATAAGTAAATACATTCCTATGCATGAAGATATCAACTGCTGTCAATGAGATAATCAAATCCAGAGGAAAAGTCTATCCTTGTAAACACTTTAAACTCAAAAAGGCCCCATATTTCTGGACTATGATAAATCCAATAAAAAAAAATTTCAGTCTTACAGAAATGGCAAGTTAGAAAAAAGATTTTCAGCACAAAGACACAAGGTCAACAGAACAGATGTCAAAAGAGAGCCATTTATATTAGAGAAAGAGAGTTAAAAAAAACCCTGCTATTCTGTACCACTTCAATGTCTTGAAAACACATATGCATGCCAAAAGAAAGTGAACATTGCCCAGCAGGTGACAATGATTTCTGAAAGACAGCAAAAAATAAAGGAAAAAAAAAAAAAGAGTCTGACAAACTTATATGTGAACCCTGGCTCTTCTACTTACCAGCTGTGTGAACTTGAGTGTGTGACCTTGAGCAATTTACTTAACCTCCCTGGTCTTCAATTTATATATATATATGTATTTCACAGGGTTAGACCACATAGAAGATAGAAGGCATAAAAAGAATAACAGCTCTTAAAGTCTGTCATTTGCTATAGAATTTAGCACAAATAATCTAACTTCTTGACTTTTGTCTGCTTTCTGTGAATAAAAAAGCAAGCTATTGGAGAAGGACAAATGTTGATATAAGTATACTGATGCATATAAAAGGAAATTAGTTTATGTATGTTAACACACAAAATCATATCTTAAATTTATAAGTTAATTTTCATTTTCACAAGAAGTTTCACATATATTAAATTATATAATCCACAGAACAAGCCTGTGATGTTGACAGGGTGGGTATTTTTATCCCTATATGATACATGAAAAACAAATTTTGGAGTAATTACTTCCTGCTTACCAAAATTCACACAATTAAGACAATAATTTAGACCTTCCACCATTCTGTTGTAATAAAATGACACATCTTAAACCCTTGATGCTTTTCTAAAACTCCACATATCCTCTCTTTTTGGCATTGCATGAAATTACTTTTTGTTCTTACAAGTCAGGAAAGTACATTGAGATCACCAGATAAAATATTTTAAATAAATATAAGATACTGTTTTGTTTTAAAACTTTGTGAAAAAGTTTTCTTGTTAATTATAAAAGCAATCCATGCTCACTGTATAAGCCAAATGTTACAAAGATATATTTAAAATTTGCTATAACACTTGAGCAAACACATATTACTAATTAATGATGAAGATAGTCTAGCCATGTTTCTATGTCTATTGTCTTTCTATACCTGTTTTGAGTAGATCTTTATAACTATTTCCTGGTAATCAATGAAAAATTTGAAATATAATTATTCTAAGCTATGCATTATAAATATGTTAACAGAAATGTGTTGCTTACCTAATATAAACATAGTGATTTGAGAGAGTTTGATTTTAACTTTCCAGAAGCATGATTTTGTGAATATGACTATTTTAAATTACCTTAGAGTGAGAATCTGAGGAGGCCTAGGTTCTTAACTGTGTTGCCTCTAACTATTTGCCTAATTTTGAATTAATAACTTCTCTTAAACTCCTATTCCCTTATGGATGAAATGAGGGAGGTTGCTTTTAACCCCCAAATTGAGTCTATAAGACATTAGCCAGATACTACTTAGTAAAATGTATCTATTAAGCCATTATTTTCCACACTAGCTGGAGTTTCATAAGTGTTTTAAATCCTAACTCATAAAAATTATGGGGAACTTTAAGCAAGGATATGTAAATTTCTGTATAATTGAGTTTTGGGATAACAGGGCTATCTAAAAACTTTTATTTTAATTATGTTTGTGAAAATTTATCATTCTATACTTATCTGAGCTGATCTATATTTAATTCTGGGTATAAACTGTGACCTTAGTTGTAAATAGCTATAAAAGAAAGCATCTTATGACAGGCATATTCTAAATTATTAAGAGTATCATTGGGCCCTTTGCAATTAAATACCCTTTCTGGTTGGCTTCTAGGACCTTCTATACAAAAGAAAGTACTATTGTGGGAAAGGAGGAAAAATACAGCAAAAGTGATCTTGTTATCATTCATTCATCTGTCTCCTATCACTCTTCATACTTTATAAATTTAGAATGAAAATAAAAGTAGACATAGGTGTCAAGTGTGGGGGAGAACAGGTGAAAACTATAGCTCGCTTAAAGAAAGGATCTGCGGATGACTAAAAGGAAGGCATATGAAATGGAATTGGACTTGAATAAATTAACTTAGAGTTGGCTCTAGAATCAGAATTATCTGTATTTGAATCCTGGCCCTGCTATCTATTGTCTGTGAAACCTTGGGCAGATTGTTACTCTCAAACTATATTCTCTCATTGGTATAATGATTATATTTATAGTACAGGACTATAGTGAGGATTAAATGAGGCAATGACACAATGTGTTTAGCACAGTGCCTGACACATATTAAGAACTCAATGAATGTTAGTTACCATGGCAGAGAAATTTACTGCTCACCAGGTATCCATGTACTTCTCCACATTTCCCAGTCTCTTTGTAGTTGGTTGAGACTGTGTTGTATTACAACATCTGTCCCATAGGCTGTAGATGAAACTAATGTGTATAATTTCTGGATCAAAATTTAGAAATGTGAATGTGAATTATTCATGTTCTAATCTTCTGTTCTGTTGACCAAGTAGTCCATATATTCCAGGTAATATAGTTACCAGATGGTACAGCATCTGCTAGTCTGGTCACTGAATAAACTAAATAAGAAGCAGCATCTCCTGCTCATCCATGTTAGAAATGTAGCAGGAGTGAGAAATAAACTTGTGTTGTTTTAAACCACTGAAATTTGGGGGGGTTTGTTAGGCAGCATAGCATAGCCTATCCTGACTGAATTAATTACATCATGAGCAGCATTATCAATGATCAAGGCTAGGTAATGATATAGAGAAAAGTACAACAGGATGGAAATAAACAGATGTGGGTTCCAGACTTGTTTCTCTTGTTAATTATATGACTGGAGAAAAGTAATTAAACTGCTATATGCTTTAATTCATATGTCTGCCAAATGAAGATATTATTCATTTTCTCAGAAGACTGTTGTTAGAATAGCATATAGGTAATAAATATTCTTTGAAAAGTTGAAATCATGTGGAAAAACAAAGAAATGTTATTGCTGTCTGGCTTGAGGGTATTAGTTGTTTATGTGAGCCTTTAGAGGAAGCTAAAGGGGAATCACTCCACAGTATTAAGAATATATGTTAAATTTTATTCTATGCTGGATTAAGGCAAATACTCTGTTCATGGGCAGGGGAGGCTCTACTCTTTTACAATACAAATGAATTATTTAGACCATAAAGAAACAACCATGACAAGAGTTGACTTATTAAATAGTACTAAGAAGAGAAATATAATCTTGAATAAGACTTGATTTACCTAGTTACTTTTTAGTATGATAGCATAGTACAAATAGAAATGACTTTAGATCTTGTCTAATCTAACACAATAACCTGAATTTTATAGATGTCTGAATTCTGGCCAAATGGCAAATGGTAGTTCCTTAATAACTACTAGATAATACTGCTTCTGTCTAAATGCCATCACCATTCAATTTGATCAATCTTTTTAAATTTGTGATTTATTTTTACATTACCACTTATCTTTTATTTCAGATAATTTTTCTTTGTTTACTTTTTGAAGAGGCTACAACATACAAGCCATATTTATGGGAATTAATTCATTGATGAAAACCATTGAGTGTTAATAAACAGACAAACCAGATGATGAGGAATCTTGATTGCTAAATTGCAATAATTAAATTTTATTTTTGATTATCAAATAACCTCAATTCCAGCTAGAATAAATGTATTTATTTTTAAATGTCTATGTATTTGCATATGTATTTAAATGTCTAATGCATTTGCAGCATGCTGGTAAAATATCCTCCTAAAATGTATACAGTGTTTCATAAGTAGTGGCCAGCTTTGAAGAAATTCAAATAAGATGGAGTCTAGATGAGAGTTTGGGCAGATATCATATCTTTGAAACACTATATATATATATATATATCCTGCAAACTATATATATATATCCTGCAAACACTATATATATATATCCTGCAAACTAATAGGACCACTCTCTTCTTGGATAATTTCCATCCAATGAAAGTGATAGGCTAATGGAAATAAACTGATCAGTGTGGCAAAAATATGCTTATCTTATAACATAGTATAACCACTGCCTCAAATAGTTACCATGGTCTCTAAAAAATCTTTGATTTTCACCAGCTTATTTTAATACTAGGTTTCTTATGCACAAAGCCATGGCAAAAGAATTAGTAATGACCCCAGGACTGCCCCTGCCTTGAAAAACAAATGTGGTAGACGTGTTCTTTAACACAACAGCCATCCAGGGTCACCTTTTAAACAGACTAAAAAAATCAGTTGTAATTAAACACAGTTTAAAGATTTGTCATTTCAGTTCACCAAAGGCTATGTTCATACCTCCATTTATCATTTTACCCCCAAAGCAATAAAGGCTCAGATATCCTAGTCCAGTTCTCCATAGCAATTCAGAATGGCAATATTCTATGATATCTGATGGAGTTGTAGACTTGGCTTAATAAAATCTGTGACTATTGAGTGTCATCTTCAGTCCCACAGCATGATATATTTTAGATTGGTATATTGAAAAAGAAGAGATAAAAGAAATAGGATTTTTTTTCTTCTTTGGGCTTATTTTTTTGTCACATCTGCATCAAGAGGAGAGTCAGTTTTATGCAGTTCAAAGAACACTGAGCCCAGACATCTCCTCTCTTTAACTACCCACAGTAGCAGGTGTATAATTTGACCAAATCTCCAACATCTCTGGGCTTTGTTTTCTTCATCTGTTCTATCTCTCTATGTTCTTTTTCTGTTCTGTAAGTCAATTTCTTTTAGAATATAGGTAAAATTAACTAAGCCGATAAATTTGATCCTCCTTAATTCTGTTGACATTTAAATTTGGCCTCAAATTTCCTCTGATAGTGCAAACCTGATTTCAGATTAGTATTTGAAAGCTGTGGCAAAGAAGAAAGCTCTCATGCTTGACTGGTCCATGAGAGACCTGGCTGAAGAGAAAAGAAAGGAAACCATGTGATAGACAGAATATATACTTGCTGTTATTCCCCCATCACCAACCAGATTTTTCATGACTTAGTTCTAAAAAAATCGTTGGCTTCTTTAAGTACAGATAATTGTCCAAAACCTTAAGGTTGTTATAATGTCTTCCATAATCTGCTCTCAACCTCTCTTTCTGGTCATGTTGCCCATGATTTTCCCAGTTACACTTTTTCTCCAACCAACTTGAGTCTTCAGTGCACATTCTCTGCTTATTATCTTTGTTCTTGCTATTCCCATAACCTGTGGTGACTTTGTATCCAAATATCATTTATTTACCCTAACCCTCAGGGCTAAGTAACATTTAAGAGAAATCAATTTCTATTAAACTCTGCCTGAAGTTATCATTCTCCTCTGAATTTTCATTTTCTGCATATACTCTCACTGCAGTAAAATGAGAAGATAAAAGTTTGTCTGCTTTTCTGATATCCTCTTTGACTTCAGCTGTTTTCTCTGTAAATACAAAGGGTCTGAATTAGTTATTTTTTATTAAGTTAGCATTACTGCATATTATGTGAGTGGCAGAAACAATGTCACATAATATCTGGCCATATGGAATATAGAATAGAACAATAGCTTGGCAGTCCAGTTTGACATTGAAACTTACTGACTACAAAATCTGTAATGTAGTGTCCAAATTTAAAGACAAATATTCAGTTTTCAGGCCATGTTTTAAAACAGGTATTGAAAAATAAGTCCATCTTGGGAGACAATCGTGATCATAAATAGTCTGGAATTAAAATCATATGAGGAAAGTTTAAAGGAACATGGGCTATATAGACTGAAGAAGATGGATTTTTAAGGCAAAATAATTGCTTCCGAACATTTAAAGAACTGTGATATGGATGAGAGGTGAAGGTTTTTCTAGGATCAAATGAGTGGAGTTTACCAGGAAACAAATTTAGTTCAGTTCAAGAGGAACTTCTGAATAAAGATGCCAGCCAATCAAATGGATTGCTTTAGAGATTGAACTACTCACTGGGGTAATGTTCAAGTAGAGTTATGATCATCTATTAGAGATATCATTTAAAAAATAGGAAGGTGGATTCTACTTCTAGATTTCCTTCCAATTTGAAGGTTTGATGAATCTAAGCCATGTTTTTTGTTGTCCTGGATAGGGACAGGTTTTCTGCTATCACATGGTAGAAGGAAAACACTCCTAGAAACGTCTTAAATTATCTTTTCCAATAGGATTATACTTGGTTGCTCAGTTAGCTCTAGTAGTTGCATGTTCCAATCGGAAAGAACATCTGGAGTTGTACTGCCATCCCTGTGCCTGCATTGGCTACTAAGAATGGATTTACAGAAGGATACTTCCAACTCATTAAGACTCTGAAGTCAAAAACAGCTATAATATATTCAAACAGCATTATAGTGTCAATTCTCTGTACACCAAATGTTTACAATATAAGGAGTTAATATTTACATCTATTAATTACATTTGATAAGGGTGGTGTAGACCTTCCAAATTTCTGGAAAGAACATGGTGGAAAATGATATAATTGGTATTGAAATAGAAAATTCTCCTGTCACTCATGCCAGATGTTGAAATTAAAGAAAGTAATGCAAATACAGATTTGAATCATGGCAGAATCATTTAAAATAACTCCAGACATTTACTTCCTTTATTTTCATTGCCCTATAAAGCCAATAGGAGACATTTCCAATCAAATAAAATTAATTCAGCTCATTGCAGCATTGAGGACTGCAAAAGATTAACATTTTTCTGTCACATGGAAAGCTATAAGTTTATAATACTGAGTTAACAAGGTAAGCCATTTGAAGCTACACTTACTGATTTATATAGTAAAGATGAGTAGTCATCAAAACAACAGAAATTTCAAGTAACATAATCTTTGCAAATTACTCCTAATTCTTATGCTTGAAGCTATTAAGTAGAGCAAATAAATCCACTAGATTCCTAATGATGAATATACTGTATGCCTTTTTAAAAAAGTGAACAATAAATCTCCTGTGATCCTCCAGGTTCAATTATTTTTCACATGGAAAGCCTTATTGGTGATGAAGCTGACAGGCATTCCTTACAAACATCTTGGTTTTGGAAAGTAGTTTGCATATTTTGGCACTTTATTTTAGAGAGGAATTGAAGTAAGTTACTGCCAACATTCCACTAAATTACACCTTTAAAGGTCTTTTTTTGATGTCTCCACCATTTCAGTTCTATTTTCCTGGAAAATCCTATAAAGTACGGTTATGCATTCCCCAAAGAATAGCCTCCCATAATCAGCCCTTACAAAGTTCAGGAGGTCTTATTTTCATGGGGGAAGTGCTTTAATCAAGATTAATTTTTTCCAGTTTCAGTAATCAGAGTTCTTCCTGAGTTTTCTTCAACCCTCCTTTAGAATGAAATTATCAAATTTCCATGTCAATTAAATGAAAAGATTTGAGTGTATGGATCATGCTGTACAACAGTCACCAAAGTACAAGTGAAATTAAGTAAAGGAAAAAAGTGCAGGATTAAGCTGAAGGCCATAGGCTCACAAAATACATGTCTGTGGCTGAGCTCCTCTGCTGGGAAAGAGTTTTGCTTTCTTGCCAGATTTATTTCTCTGAACCTGTTTAATCTGTAGCTCCAAGACAAAGTTGACTCTGATCAAAAGTTCTATAATTAAGAAAACAAATAAAATAATAAAATTAATTTTTCCATTATAGAGAAGACAAATTTAGACCATACAGAAATAATTGCTAACTGGGAGGTTTTATTTTTCTCCTAAGTTTCATCCCTTACATGTTGTTTTTCAAGAATTGTTTAAAAAAATATGAAGTGACTTTATATAATAAGTTAATTATATAACTACCTGTATGCTTCTTCCAAGATGTTTCTTGAGACTGGAAAAGAACACACAACACTTAGGTAGCATTTAATGACATTCACTTTTCTCTTTTTGAACTGCTGAGTACTCCTAAGGCAAATTAATGACCCTGCCATTCAGCAGATTGCATTTTCCCCTAGCTGTGTTGCCATCTGGTAAATACTTTAAGAATGCATGGGAATACTTACAAGAGGAGCAAATGAAAGTTAGCGAAGACACTGAATAAGTGGTTCTGTATTATGCCTATAACAGAATCACCTATAGTGCTTACAGAAATATTCCAGACCTTACCTCCATTCAATTCAATTACTGTATAGGGTATATCTGAATCAGTTTGTCTATAGACTAAATGGCCCAAATAATTTTTTAATTTCTTTTCTATTTTCAACTGATTTGTGTTTCCTTTTCTCCCACATAGCTCCAGGTGCATGCATGGAGATAGCAACATATACTCTCCAGAAGCTTTAACACACAAACAAACTCAGATTATACAAGGCCTCTTGATTTGGCCCCTGCCTACATCTCTAATTTAATCTCATACCACTTTCCTCCTAAATTTATAATGATCCAGCCATATTGGGTTTCTTTAATTTCCTCAATCATGCCAAGGTCCCTCCTTGTCTTAGAGATCTCACATAGTTCCTACCTCACATCATTAAAAAGTTCCCAATTGAGTTATTTCTTAATTGAACTATAGTTGATTTATAATGTTATGTTAGTTTCAAATGCAGCACTATTTACAATAGCCATGACATAGAAACAACCTGAGTTAATTTCTTTAACTCAATAAATAAAGCCATGAAAACATTACAATACAAATATAGAGGGTGTATTTATTACCTCGCAATAGGGAAATTATTTAAACATGATAAAACACCAAACCTATTAAGCAAAAGCTTGGTAAAATTCAGTACATTAAAATAAAAAACCCACATAACAAAACAAACCATTAAATTGAAATACAAAGACAGTTTTGATTTGCTTTTCTCTGATAATTAGCGATACTGAGCATTTTTTCATGTGCCTATTGATCATTTGCATGTCTTCATTGGAGAATTGCTTGTTTAGGTTTCCTGCCCATTTTTGGATTGGGTTGTTTGTTTTTTTTTCTTATTAAGTTGTATGAGCTGCTTATATATTCTGGACATCAAGCCTTTGTCGGTTTCATCTGTTGCAAAAATTTTCTCCCATTTGGTAGGTTGTCATTTTGTTTTGCTTATAATTTCCTTTGCTTTGCAGAAGCTTGTAAGTTTAATTAGGTCTCATTTGTTTATCCTTGCTTTTATTTCTATTGCTTGGGTAGATTTCTCTAGGAGAATATTTTTGAGACGTATGTGAGATAATGTTTCGCCTATATTTTCTTCTAGGAGGTTTATTGTATCTTGCCTTATTTTTAAGTCTTTGATCCATTTTGAGTTGATTTTTGTGTATGGTGTAAGGGAGTGTCCTAGCTTCATTGCTTTACATGGTGCTGTCCAGTTTTCCCAACACCATTTGCTGAAGAGACTGTCTTTATTCCATTGTATACTCTTGCCTCCTTGGTAGAAGATGAGTTGACCAAAAGTTTGTGGGTTCATTTGTGGGCTCTCTATTCTGTTCCATTGGTCCATATGCCTGTTTTTGTACTGATACCATGCTGTCTTGATTATTGTAGCACTATAGTATTGTCTGAAGTCTGGGAGAGTTATTCCTCCAGCCTCTTTCTTTTTATTCAATAGTGCTTTAGCAATTCTAGGTTTTATGTGATTCCATATAAATTTTAATATGATTTGCTCTAGTTCTGTGAAATATGTCCAGGGTAATTTGATAGGGATTGCATTAAATCTGTAGATTGCCTTGGGCAGTGTGACCATTTTAACAATATTGATTATTCCAATCCAGGAGCATGGGATATCATTCCATATTTTTAAGTCTTCTTTAATTTTCTTCATCAATGTTTTATAGTTCTCCGTGTGTAAGTATTTCACCTCCTTGGTTAAATTTATTCCTAGGTATTTTATTACTTTGGATGATATTTTAAAAGGGATGGTTTCTTTACTTTCTTTTCCTATTGATTCATTGTTAGTGTAAAGAAATGCAGCTGATTTTTGTACGTTAATCTTGCAACCTGCTACCTTGCTGAATTCTTTGATTAGTTCTAGTAGTTTTTGTGTGGACCTTTTAGGGTTTTCTATATGTAGTATCATGTCATCTGCATATAGTGACACTTTTACCTGTTCTTTTCCAATTTGGATCCCTTTTATTTCTTTCTCTTGCCTTATTGCTGTGGCTAGGACTTCCATGACTACAATGAGGTATCACCTCACATCAGCCAGAATGGCCATCATTCAAAAGTCCACAGATGATAAATGCTGGAGAGGCTGTGGAGAAAAGGGAACCCTCCTACACTGCTGGTGGGAATACAGTTTGGTGCAGCCACTGCAGAAAACAGTATCGACATTCCTCAAAAGACTAGGAATAGACTTACCATATGACCCAGTCATCCCACTCCTGGGCATATATCCAGAAGGAACCCTACTTCAGGATGACACCTGCACCCCAATGTTCATAGCAGCACTATTTACAATTGCCAAGACATGGAAACAGCCTAAATGTCCATTGACAGATGACTGGATAAAGAAGAAGTGGTATATTTATACAATGGAATACTATTCAGTCATGAAAAATGACAACATAATGCCATTTGCAGCAACATGATATTCCTGGAGAATGCCATTCTAAGTGAAGTAATCCAGAAAGAGAAAGAAAAATACCATATGAGATCGCTCATATGTGGAATCTAAAAAAAAAAAAAAAAAAAGAACAGAAATACAAAACAGAATAAATACAAAACAGAAACAGACCCATAGACATAGAATACAAACTTGTGGTTGCCAGGGGGAAAGAGGGTGGGAAGGGACAGACTGGGAGTTTGGAATTTGTAGATAACGACAGGCATATGTAGAATAGATAAACAAGATTATACTGTATAGCACAGGGAAATATATATAAGATCTTGTGGTAGCTCACAGTGAAAAAGAACATGAGAATAAATATATGTATGTTCATGTGTAACTGAAAAATTGTGCTCTACACTAGAAATTGACACAACATTGTAAACTGACTATAACTCAATAAAAAGTGAAAAATGCACACACAGATCAGAAGAAATTATGTGGAAAGTACGAACAAAAGCCTCTTTTCCAGACTCATAAACAATATAGGACAAAATCAACTCTTTGCTCAATTATATGGAGAAATAATTCACAGAGAAGGAAGTAATAGTGGCCACTGAAAATGTAAAGATTGTCAATATCACTAGTAGTTTATAACAAGGTAAAAGTTAATACAATTTTCACCTAGGAGATGATCAAAAATATACAATATTAATGTTGTCAAGTGTTGGCTGTTCAGAAGCACATTCAGGGACCTAGGTTTGATCTTGCAATTCTGCCATCCTCTAGAGGCTTGTATTTTCTTAATGTTGAAATCAGGTCGCCACCATATCCATGCACTAGCCTGTTAAAGAAAGAAAACACTAGAGTGAGCAACTCTATTTTTATATTTAATAAAGATTTCATTTAAGAATAATTTTAGATTTACAAAATTATTACAAAGATAGTGCAGAAAGTTTCCATATATCCCACAAACATTTTTCCCTAATATTGATACCTTACGTTAGTATATTTGTTACAACTGGGGAACCAATGTTGTTATATTATAATCAGCTAAAGTCAATAATTTATTAATATTTCTTAAGTTTTACTTAATGTCCTTATTGTATTCCAGGATCCCATCGAGGATACTATATCACATTGCATTTAGTCATCATGTCTCCTTAGACTCTGCTTGGGTATGAAAGCTTCTCAGACTATCCTTGTTTTTGATCAGCTTGACAGTTTTGAGAACTGGTCAGATATGTTATGGAATGTTCCTAAGTTGAGATTTGTCTGATGTTTTTTTCTCATGATAAACTGAATTTATAAGATTTTTGCAAGAAGATCACAAGGATAAAAACCCATTCTCACTGTATCATTTCCAAGGTACACACTATCAACATGACTAATCACTGATGATGTTAACCTTGGACACCTGGCTTAGTATTTCTACAATGAACTGACTTCCCTTATCACTCTTCCTCCTTCTTTCCTCCTTTGTTCCCTTCTTTTTTATACCCTACTCTTTGTCAACAAGTCAATAAGTTTAGCCCATACTTAAGTGGTACAGAGTTATGCTCCACCAGCTTAAGCTATTTGGAATTCTGCATTATTACATTTTTTATTCTGTTGCTTGAATTGTTTTATCTTTGGCTTTTGTGAGCTCTTTCAATTGACTCCTTTGTCCCTTTGACATATCCTTGTCATTGTAGCATTTTGTTTAACTTTTTTCTTAATTTTTAGGTCTACAAAATGTTCCAGGACCATCTTGTATATTCCCTACCTCAGCACACATATGTGTGTATGTGTTTATATATGCATGTTTGTATATGTATGAATGTGTATTTGTATATATTTACATATATATTTACCTGTATCCATATTAAGTTAAACATGAGTTCATATTCATTTATCTCTTGATATATCCAACTCTAATCCAGTATCACATGGTTCGTTCTAGCTTTTACTCCTTGATTATATGTAACCTAGCACTCCTGAAGCGAGAAACTTGTCTCCTACTGTCTACCATACCTTTACATATTTGTTCAATTCCAGTGACATGAACCACTGTTTCAGAATTGTTAACTATACTTACATGGGAAGCAACTTTATCAACTGCTTATGTGCAGCTCCTTTTGTTTTCAGTCTTACAAAATCCAGTCATTTCCAAAGTTATTTAGATCAGCACCACTCCTTCCCCACCCTCTTCAAAGAGGTTATGCCTTACTTTTGCAATATACAGAAATAATTTTCCAGTCTGCATTTCATTTGGGGTACCCCTGATCTCTAAGTAGATTTAAAAAAAATCATTTTTGTTCATTCATTTTGCTACAAAATGTTATGTGTTCAACAAATGCAACAAATGTATAATGTAATATATTCACCATTAAGTACAATACAAAATAGTTTCCCAGCCCTAAAATACTCATTGAGTTTCACCTAGTCAAACACTTCTCACTCCCCAAAGCCCTGGCAACCACTAATCTTTTCTACTGCTCTACCATTTTGATATTTCTAGAATGTCATATAAATTTAATCATATAGCATGTAGCTTTTCCAGTCTGGCTTCTTTCACTTAGGAATAAGCATTTGAGTCATTCATGTTGTATTTATTAATAACTCATTTATTTTTATTCCTGAGAAGTTAGGCATTCCTTGTTTATTCACTCATCTGTTAAGGAACCACCTTTGTTGTTTTCAGTTTTGAGTAATCATGAAATGAAGCCTGTATAAACTTTTACATGCAGGTATTTGTGTGTAGACATAAGCTTTCAAATCAGTTAGGTAAAAACCTAGGAGCATGATTACGGCACCAATTACAAGTCTCTGTTTAACTTTATAAGAAACCGCCCAACTATTTTCCAAAGCGATTGATTGTTTTTAATTCCCACCCAGAATAAATGAGAGTTCTTTCTGTTTTACCTCCTCACAGAACTTAGTATTGGCAATTTTTCTGCAAAAATGTACATTTTTATTGTTTAAAATTGCTTAGTTAAGGTGGTCTGTTGAGTTTCCTTGTGGAAAGTTTCTATTTTCCCCTTGCAGGAGACACTTTTTTTAGACTAGATGAATTACTATTCTCTACTCAAGCTTCTATGCACTAACTTTAGCATTTATTGATGAATCTTGCCTTCAGAAATAATTATTTTGTTCTTCTAATGCTAAATTTCTGTTTCTATCATCCTCCTGCCTTTGCTAACTGGTATTCTTTGGTAAAGAAGAGTGTCCATGCTCCTTCACATATCTATCTATCTATCTATCTATCTATCTACTTACTATCTAATCACTTATTAATATCAATATGTGCCCACTGATATTTATTTCATTACTTAAGTTATAATTCAATGTTGTCTCTAGTTATTTTGTTACTCAGATTGCTCCAGGCCTGATCAGTAGGAACACTTTTAAATTGGTTCCTGAGCACTTCTCTCTGGCCTTTATATCAAGGGTTAATTAACTATGGCTTACAGTCAAATGTGTCCTTCTCCCTACTTTTATTTATAAAATATAAATATGAATAAATATTTATTGGGACAAAGTTTACTTATTATCTACTGCTGCTTTAAACCTACAATGGCATAATTGTATAATAATGACAGAGATCATGTGGCCTGCAAATCTTAAAATATATACTATCTGGTCTTTTATAGTAAAAGTTTGTCAACTCTTAACCTAGATGATTTTTTAATGATGTGTAGTTGATTTACAATATCATATTAGTTTCAGATGTACAGCATAATGATTTGATGTTTTTATAGATTATATTTCATTGAAAGATATTATACAGTATTGGCTATATTCCTTATATTGGACAGTATATCTTTGTATCTTATATATTTTATACCTAGCAGTTTATACCTCTTAATCTCTTGCCCCTCCCCCACCCTTCTCCTCACTGGTAACTGTTAGTTTGTTCTCTATATATGTGAATCTATTTTTGTTTTGTTATATTCATTAGTTTTTGTTTTACACATATAAGTGAAAACATAAAGTATTTGTCTTACTCTGATTTACTTCATTAAGCATAATACATTCCAGGTCCATTGCTGTTGTTACAAATGGCAAATTTTCATTGGTTTTTCTGGCTAAGTAATGTTTCATTGAGTGTGCATGTGTATCTCACATCTTCTGTATCCATTCATCTGTTAATGGACACTAAAGTTGCTTTGCTTTTATATCTTGGAAATTGTAAATAATGCTACTGTGAAATTCAGGGTATATATATCTTTTCAATTAATGTTTTTTTTTTCTCTTTGAATGTATGTTCAGAGAAGAATTGCAGGATTATATGGTAGTTCTATTTTTAATTTTTGAGGAAACTTCATACTACTTTTCTTATTGAAAGAACCAATTTACATTCCCACCAACAGTGTACTATGGATTCCTTTTTATCCATATTTGATATTCATTATCTTTTTTGACAATAGTCATTCTGACAAGTGAGATGTGATATCTCATTGTGGTTTTGATTTGCATGTTCCTGATGAGTAGTGATGTTGAGCATCTTTTAATGTGTGGCCATCTCTATGTCTATTTTGGAAAAAAATATTTATTCAAGACTTCTGCCAATTTTTCAATTGAGTTGTTTCTTGGATACTGAGGTAGGAGATATTTATGTATTTTGAACATTAAACCTTTATCAGACATCATTTGCAAATAACTTCTCTCATTAGATAGATTGACTTTTCATTTTGGTGATGGTTGCCTTCAATGTGCAAAAGACTTTCAGTTTGGTTAGGTCCCATTTGACTATTTTTGCTTTTGTATCCTTTGCCTGAGGAGAGAAAACCAAAAATAAACATTGCTTAGACTAATATCAAAGAGTGTACTGATGATGTTTTGTCTAGTTTTATGGTTTTGAGTCTTACATGTAGGTCTTTGAGTTTGTTTTTTGGATATGGTGTGAGAAAATGTTCTAATTTTATTCTTTCACATGTAGCTGTCCAGTTTTCACACTACCACTTATTGAAGAAACTGTCTTTTCCTCATTGTACTTATATATGCCTCCTTTGATGTGGATTAATTAACCAGATGTGTGTGGGTATATTTTGAGGCTCTTTATTCTGTTCCATTGATCTATATGTCTGTTTTTGTGCTAGTATCATACTGTCTTGATTGCTGTTGTTTTTTTTTTCTCATTGGCCCATTGTTTTTTGAAGTCAAAAAGTGTGGTATCTCTGGGTTTCTTCTTTGGTCTCAAGATTCTTTCTGATAATTAGGGTCTTTTGTGGTTTCATATGAATTTTAGGATTATTTCTTTCAGTTCTGTGAAAAATATCATGGATATTTATTTTGATAAGGATTGCATTAAATTTGTATATTGCTTTGAGTAGTATGGACTTTTGAACAGCATTAACCTGTCCAATCTGAGAATGTGAGATAGATATATTTCCAGTGATTTATATAATCTTTAATTTTATTTATGTATTTATTTATTTATTCATTCATTCATTCATTCATTTATATTTTGAAAGTATAGTCAGTTTACAATGTGTTAATTTCTGGTGTGCAGCATAGTGATTCATTTATAGATCTATATATATTTATTTTCATATTCTTTATCATTATAGGCTATTACAAAATGTTGAGTATAATTCCCTGTGCTATATAGTAGGACCTTGCTTTTTACCTATTTTATATAGAGTAGTTAGTATCTGTAAATACTGAACTCATAATTTATCTTTCCAACCTCCCCTTTGTACCCTGGTAACCATAAGTTTCTTTTATATGTCTGTGAGTCTGTTTTTATTTTGTAAATAAGCTCATTTGTGTCATTTTGTTTAGACTCCACATACAAGCGATATTATGTGGCATTTTTCTTTTTCTTTTTGGCTTACTTCATTCTATCTCAAGGTCCTACCATGTTGCTGCAAAAAGCATCATTTTATTATTTTTTATGACTGAGTAATATTCCATAATATATGTGTGTATGTATTATATATATAATATATGTGTATACATATATTATATATATATATATATAATTGGATAAATTATATACAATTACTATCCATGGACATTTAGATTGGTTCCATGTCTTGCCTATTGTAAATAGTGCTGCTATGTACATTGGAGTGCATGTATCTTTTCAAATTAGAGTTCCCTCTGGATATATGCCCAGGAATGGGATTGCTGGATCATATGGTAAGTCTATTCTTAGTCTTTTGAGGAATCTCCAAATTGTTTTCCATAATGGCTGCACCAAATTACATTCCTACCAACAATGTAGTAGGATTCCCTTTTCTCCACACCCTCTGCAATACTTATTGCTTGTGGACTTTCTAATGATGGCCATTTTTCTGATTATTAGTGATATTGAGCATTTTTTTCATGTGTCTATTGGCCATTTGCATATCTTCATTGGAGACATGTTTGTTTAGGTCTTCTACTTATCTTTGGATTGTTTGTTGTTGTTGTTATTGGGTTGTTTGAGCTGATAACTCATTATGGGAATTAAGCCTTTGTTAGTCACATTGTTTACAAATATTTTCTCCCTTTTTTATGATTTCCATTGCTGTGCAAAAGCTTATCAGTTTAATTAGGCCTTATTTGTTTAGTTTTGCTTTTATTTCTATTGCCTTGGTGAACCTAGTGTATCACACTAAACTTCACTCTTAGACCTGCTTTTGCTGAGTTCCATAGATTTTTGGAAAGTTGTGTTATTTTAATTTGTCTCAAGGCATTTTCTGATTTCTTCTTTGATTTCTCATTGGCCCATTGTTTTTTAAGTAACTTGTTGTTTAGTCTCCATGTGTTTGTTCTTTTTTCATTTTTCTTCCTCTAATTGATTTCTAGTTTCAAACTTTTGTGTTCAGAAAAGATGTTTGATATAATTTCTAGCTTTTAAAATTTTTTGGGTCTTGTCTTCTGGCCTAACATGTGATCTATCCTAGAGATCATCCCATGTACACTTGAAAAGAATGTGTATTTTTCTGTTTTTGGATGAAGTGTCCTATAGATAGCAATAAGGTCCAACTGGTCTAATGTTTAATTCAAGGCCACTGTTTCCTTCTTGATTTTATTACAGGATGATCTGTCCATTGCTCTAAGTGAGATGTTACAGTTCCCTACTACTGTTGTATTATTGTCAACTGCTGTCTTTATGTCTGTTAACATGTACTTTATTATTTGTGTTTGTATATTAGGTGCATATATATTTACAAATGTTATATCCTTTTTATGTAGTGACCCCTTCATTAATATATGTTTTTCTTTGTCTTTTATTATAGTCTTTAGTTTAAAGTCTATTTTATCTGAACACTACAAAGCTACAGTAATCAAAACCACACGGTATTGACACAAAAACAGACATGTAGATCAATAGAACAAAGTAGAGAGCTGAGAAATAAACCAACACACCTACAGTAAATTAACCTACAAAAAAGAGGCAAGAATACACAATGGAAAAAATATAATCTCTTCAGCAAGTGATGTTGGGAAAGCTAGACAGTCTCATGTAAATGAATTCAATTAGAATATTCCTTCATACAATATACAAAAAATAAACTCAAAATGGCTTAAAGATCTAAGTATAAGACATGACACTATAAAACACCTAGAAGAGAACATAAGCATACCATTTTCATAAATAAATCATAGCAATATTTTCTTAGATCAGTCTCCCAAGACAAATGAAGTAAAAGCAAAAATAAGCAAATGAGACCTAACCAAACTTAAAAGCTTTAGCACTGCAAAGAAAATCATTAACAAAACAAAAAGACAACCTAAAGAATTGGAAAATTTTACAAATAATGTGACTGACAAGGGGTTAATTTTCAAAATATAAAAACAGCTCATACAACTCAATATAAAAAAAAACTCAATCACAAAATGAGCAGAGGTTCTGAGGAGACATTTCTCTAAGAAGACTTGCAGATGGACAACAGGTTCATGAAAATGCCCTACATCACTAATTATTAGAGAAATGCAAATGAAAACCACAATAAGGTATCACCTCACACTAGCCATAATGACCATCATTAAAAATCCAACAAATAACAAATACTGGAGAGTACATGTAGAAAAGACAACCCTCCTACACTGTTGGTGGGAATGTAAGTTGGTGCAGCGACTGTGGAAAACTTCATGGACGTTTATTAAAAAATCTAAAAATACAGCTACCATGTGATCCAGCAATTCCACTCCTAGGCATATATATGGAAATGATGAAAACTCTAATTAGAAAGATACATGTACCCCAATGTTCACAGCAGCACTATTTACAATAACCAAGACATGGGAAGAACCCAAATGCCTATAAACAATTGATTGGTTTAATAATACACACACACAAGCAATGAAATATTACTCAACCATAGAAAGAATGAAATAATGCCATTTTCAGCAACATAGATGGACCTAGAGAATATCATATTAAGTGAAATAAATCAGATAGAGAAAGACAAATATTATATGATATCATCATATTGGGAATCTAAAAAAATAACACAAATAAAGCTATATACAATACAGAAATAGACTCACAGACAAAGAAAACAAATTTAGGTTACCAAAGGAGAGAAAGAAGCAAGGGATGGATAAATTAGGAATATGGGATTAACAGATACAAACAACTATACATGAAATATATAAGGAAAGAAGATTTACTGTATAACATATGGAACAATATTCAATATCATGTGTTACCCTATAATGGAAAATAATTTTAAAAATATATATGTGTGTGTGTGTATATATATATCTATATATATCTATATCTATATATATATATATATATATATAGTTAGTTAGTTCACTTTGCTGTACACCTGAATCTAACACAATATTGTAAATCAACTATACTTCAGTAAAAATACAAATAAAGTCTACTTTGTCTGATATGCATATTGATACCCAAGCTTTCTTTCTGTATCCGTTTGCATGGAATATCTTTTTCTATCCCTTCAATTTCAGTGTGTGCTCTTTAGCTCTAAAGTGAGTCTTTTGTAAGCAGCATATAGATGGGTCGTTGGGTCTTTTTTTTTTTTTTTTATCCAATCAGCCACTCTATGTCTCTTGATTGAAGCATTTAGTACACTGACATTTAAAGTGATTTGACAGTGCCAACTAAAATATCAGACGTGGAGACCTGAATAGAATAAAAAGGTATTTGTGGATTTCTTAGAGCTGCAACCCAAGAAACACAGATTCAAGAAGGAGTTGAGGAGAGCAACCAAAATGGCAGAGTAGAAGGATGCTCTTAGCTCACCGTCTCCCATGAATACACCAAGAGAGACATCCATGGACCCATCCCTTCACTCAGAACACCTGCTGAACTTTGACAGCACATTGCCTCCTTTAAAAGACAATTTGCCTTCATCACAAATCAACTAGGAGAAAAAAGAAGAAAAAAGAAATTAGTGTGGGACCTGTTCCGTGGGAAGGGAGCACAAAGGAAGAATAGTTCTCTTATTCTGGGACACCCCTCTCCAACTGAGAGGTCAGCAGAACAGAGGGAGAACTTCTGAGTCTCTATGCAAAGCAGCCGTTGACCAACAGAACTAAGTGAAAGGGGCACAAAGATTCCCTGCAACCACCAGCCCTAAATGTGAGCCAGTGAAGGTGGGCCAGGACAGGCTGCCCGAGCTGGGTGGAGGACTGGGGCCAACTGCACAGAGGCAACCTCTTGGGACTGACGTGTACTGTGTGCCATAGGTGGGGGTGCACACAGAAAAGAATAGCCTGGGTTCCCCATAAGAGAGAAAGAAAGGAAGAAAGGAAGAAAGAAAGAAAGAAAGACTGCTGATGCATGCTGAGGGGAAAGGCACCATAGCCTTTGTCTCTGAAGACCCACAGCCCCATTGCTGGTACATTCTCCAGTAAAGAGAAGCAGGGCTCAGTCATAGCCACCATATTCATTGGTTTGTGGCCCCCAGGTGAAGGTGGGGTTGAAACTTGAATCTGTACCCAGGGGCTCTGCAACTTCATAGGCAGGACTGAGATTTGTTTACAGCCCCATTTGGCTCCACAGATGCCTCTGTGGACCTGCATTTCTAAGACAAATGAGCAAGGAGTAGAGTTCTGGCACACAGCAGGGGTAAAGGCTGGTCTGGCCAATTTCTGCAAGCCTGCCTACTGTATGTGGATGAGGTGCTAGGAATAGTGCTTACCCGGTGGCACTACCTGCTTGCCTCTGAAATGAGCAAGCAGTTTTCACACAGTGGGGCAAGTGCAGGAACGCATTTGGTGTTGGACAAAGCACTGACCAGATAGTGATGATCCAGGTGTGCAATCCAGAAGTCTGTGGAACTGCATGGGTATCTCTGAGGGCAGAGAAACTGAGGGACACTAGAGCAGCACACTGACATTCCCACAGCTTAAGTGGCGACAAGGGCAAAGTCAACAAAGAGTACATAAAGCACTCGACCCCACCTACTATGAACCACAGCTCTGAAATTGTCTGGGAGCCTCCATTGCAATAAAAGGGGAACAGACCTGGCCCCTGTCAGGGCTGTGACAACCACAGAACAAAAATGAGGCCCCATTCTATACGTAGGGCAGGCTCTGGTCACCACAACACCAGCTACACTTCAAATCAAAGAGATAACAGTAAACACACATGAAAGAAGATGTGGCAAACATCCATACCAAAACCAGGCCTCACAAAAAAATAATTAGGGATGCACAGTCTACGCAGGGACAAATCTATTTTTAAAATTTAAAAGAAAATTTTCAATTAAAAAACTTTTAAAAATTTTTTTATTAAAACTTTTTTGTTATTTTTATTACATTTATTTCCACATCCTCTTTTAAAAAATCCTTCAAGGCCACAGTCAATAACTGATACTCCATAATCCATAGTGACAAAGAGATGTAAGTAAAATGAAGAAGCAGAGGAACTACTCCCAATTAAAAGAACAAGAGAAATCCCCTGAAAGAACAATTAATGTAATAGACCTCAATAGTCTACTATCTCATGACTTCAAAAAGAGAATAATCAAAGCACTGAAGGAACAAAAGAGACTATGAATAGAGACAGGTAATACTTAGAAAAGGAAATTGAAATTGTAAAGAGGAGCCAATTAAAAACAGAAAACTCAATGGCAAAGAGAAGAGCCTAGCTAAAGACTGTCAATAGCAGAATAGTCAATGCAGAGGAATGAATAAGTGATTTAGAAAACAATATAACAGAAGTCACCCAATCAGAACAGCAGACAGAAAAGCAAGTATATGCCAATGAAAGCAATATGAGGGACTTAAGGGATAATATAAAGCATGCCAAGCTACACGTATAGGGATCTCAGAAGGAGAAGAAAGAGCAAAGGGGATTGAGAAAGTCTTTGAATAAATCATGACTGAAAATTTCCCAAGCCTAAAGAAGGAATAAGTTATCCAAGTACAGGAAGCACAGAGGGTCACCAACAAGAAGAACCCAAACAGACCCATCAAGATGGCCAAGGTTAAAGATAAAGAAATGATTCTAAAGGCACAAGAGGAAAACGAAGAGTTAGTTACAAGGAAATATCCATAGGGCTTTCAGCTGATTTCTTTACACAAACACTGCAGGCCAGAAGGGACTGGCAAGATATAGTCAAATTTCTGTATGAGAAAAAGCTGCAATGTAGAATATTCTATCCATGAAGATTATCCTTTAGAATACAGGGAGAGATAAAGAGTTTCACAGACACGCAAAAACTAAAAGAATTCAGCAATACTAAATACTGTGCTAAAAGAAATACCCTAAAAAGAAAAGAAGCAAGGTGCTATAGAAAGGAGAAAACTACAACTGAAAAGGTGATAAATACAGTGAGTTACAACAGAATAAACATGAAGATGTAAAAGAGGACATCAAAATCATTAAATGTGGGAGAGGGGAGCAAGAAAATTCAGGGTTTTTTTTTCCTTTTTTTTTTTGTTCTATTTAGAATGAGTTTGAGCTTATATGACTATCAGTTTAAAGCAAACAGATACAGTAATAGGTTAATATACTTGAAAAATAGGGTAAACACAAGTCAAAAGCATATAATAGAGTCACAAAAACCGAAAAGAAAACAAGCTAATACAAAAGAAAATTATCAAAGCACAAAAAGAAAAACAAAAAGAAAGGAACAAAGAGGAAATACCAAATTAACTGTGAAACTAAGTTCAAAATGTCAATAAACACATATTGATCAATAATTAGTGTAAATGTTAGTAAATTAAACACTCCAATCAAAAGACATAGAGTGGCAGACTGAATAATAAAAAGGAGCCTATAATATGCTACATACAAGAAGCCCACTTTAGGGAGAAGGACACACATAGATTGAAAGTGAAAGGATAGAAAAAGATATTTCATGCAAATGGAAATGACAAGAAAGCGGGAGTAGCAATACTTATATCAGACAAAATAGATTTTAAAACAAAGGCCATAAAGAAAGATAAAGAAGGACACTATATAACAATTAAAGGAGCAATAAAAGATGAGGGTTTTACACTTGTTAACATATAGGCATGCAATGTAGCAGCACCTAAATACATAAAGCAAATGCTGACAGATATAAAAGGGAAAAAAATGTTGGGAACACAATCATAGTAGGAGACTGTAACACCTCATTAACATCACTGGACAGATCTTCTAGACAGAAAATCAATAAGGCAATTGAGAAACTAAATGTCACAATAGAGAAGTTGGACTCTGTTGATATTTGTAGGACATTATATCCTCCCAAAAAAGAATATACATACTTTTCAAGTGTGTATGGAATATTCTGAAAAGTAGATCATGTACTTGGGCACAAAAGAAGCTTCAAGAAATTTAAGAGGATATAAATTATCCCAAGCATCTTTTCTGACCACAATACCATGAAACTAGAAATCAACCACAGAAAAACGAAGGAGAAAAACATGATAGTGTGGATATTAAACAACATGCTACTAAAAAAAAAAAAATCAATGGGTCGATGATTAAATCAATGACAAAACTAAAATATATTTTGAGACAAATGAGAATGACAACAACCACACAAAATCTTTGGGATGCAGCAAAGGCAGTCCTAAGAAGGAAGTTCACAGCAATATAGGCCTTCTCCAAAAAAGAACAATTTCAAATAAACAACCTAACATACCACCTAAAAGAATTAGAAAAAAAACAAACAAAACCTAAAGTCAGCAGAAGGAAAGAAATAATAAAGATCGGGGGGAAATAATTAGAGATTAAAAAACAATAGAAAGCATCAATCAAACCAGGAGATGGTGTTTTGAAAGAGTAAACAAAACTGACAAATCTCTGTCCAGGCTAACCAAGAAGAAAAGAGAGATAATACAAATAAATGAAATAAGAAAGGAAAATGGAGAAATTACAACCAATATCACAGAAATACAAAATATCATAAGAGAATATTATGAACAGTTATACAGAAACAAATTGGACAACCTAGAAGAAATGGACATGTTTCCGCAAACATACAATCTTCCAAGACTGAGTAAAGAAGAAATATATCAGAGAATGTTATTCTAAGTGAAGTAAGCCAGAAAGGGAAAGAAAAAATACCTTATGAGATCGCTCATATGCAGAATTTAAAAAAACATAAATACAAAATAGAAACAGACTCATAGACATAGAATACAAACTTGTGGTTGCCAGGGAGATGGGGGTGGGAAGGAACTGGGATTTTAAAATGTAGACTAGATTAACAAGATTGTACTGTGTAGCACAGGGAAATATATACAGGATCTTGTGGTGGCTCACAGCAAAAGAGAATGGGACAATGAATGTATGTATGTTCATGTATAACTGAAAAATTGTGCTCTACAGTAGAATTTGACAAAACATTGTAAAATGACTATAAATCAATAAAAAATGTTTAAAAAAGAAGAAATATACCACTTAAACAGATCGATTACTAGAAATGAAATAGAATTAGCAATAAAAAACCTCCCTATGAACAAAAGCCCAGGACCAGACAGCTTCACTGGGGAATCCTACCAAATATGCAAAGAAGAACTAATACTGGTCCTCATCAAGTTCTTCCAAAAGGTTGAAAAAAAGGGAGTACTCCCAAACTCATTCTATGAAGCCACCATCACCCTAATATCAAAGCCAGAAAAAGAAACTATCAAAAAGGAAAATTACAGGCCAATATCATTGATGAAAACAGATACAAAATCCTCAACAAAATATTAGCAAACAGAATCCAATAGCACATAAAAAGATCATACACCATGATCAAGTTGGATTCATCCCAGGGACACAAGGATGGTACAACATATGCAAATCAATTAATGTGATATGCCACATCCACAAAGAAAGGACAAAAAACACATGATCATCTCAATAGATGCAGAAATAGCATTTCATAAAATTCAACATCCATTTATGATAAAAAAAAAAACTTACCAAAGTGGTTATAGAGGGAAAGTATCTCAACATAATAAAAAGTATTTATTACAAACCTGCAACCAGCATAGTACTCAACGGTGAAAAACTGAAAGCCTTCCCAATAAAATCTGGAATAAGACAAGGATGACCACTCTCACCACTTCTATGCAACATAGTCTTGGAAGTCCTAGCCACAGCAATCAGGCAGGAAGAAGAAATAAAAGGGATCCAAATTGGAAGAGAAGAGGTTAAATTGTCACTATATGTAGATGATATGATACTATATATAGAAAACTCTAAAAGCTTCACACAAAAATTACTAGACATATAAAAGAATTTGACAAGGTAGCAGGATACAAGATTAACATACAAAGTCAATTGCATTTCTTTACACTAACAATAAATTATCAAGAAAATAAAGTAAAAAACAATCCATTTTAAAATTGCATGCAAAACAATAAAATACTTAGGAACAAAGCTGACCAAGGAAGTGAAAGAATTATACATGGAGAACTATAAAACATTGACTAAGGAAATTAAGTATGACTTAATGAAATGGACAGATATCCCTTGCTCTTGAATTGGAAGTATTGATATCATTAAAATGTCCATATTGCTCAAGGCAATCTACAGATTTAATGCAATCCCTATCAAATTACCTATGACTTTCTCAGAGAACTAAGACAAACAATCCTAAAATTTATATGTAATCACAAATGACCCAGAATTGCCCAAGCAATACTGAAGAAAAAGATCAAAGCTAGAGGAATAACCCTCCCAGAATTCAGACAATACTACAGAGCTACAGTAATCAAAACAGCACGGTATCAACATTAAAAAAGACATGGATCAATGGAACAGAATAGATACCAGAAATAAATCCATAGACCTATGGCCAATTAATCTTCAACAAAGAAGGCAAGAATATACAAGGGAGGAAAGACAATGTCTTTAGTAAGTGGTGTTGCAAAAATTGGATAGCAGCATGTAAATCAATGAGTTAAAACACTCCCTCACTCCATACAGAAAAATAAAATCCAAGTTGCTTAAACACTTAAATATAAGACAAGAATGATAAATCTTCTAGAAGAAAACATAGGCAAAACATTTTCTGACATAAATCTTTCTAACATTCTCTTAGGGCAGTCTACCCAGGCAATAGAAATAAGAGTGAAAATAAATAAATGAGACCTAATTCAACTTATAAGTTTTTTCACAGCAAAGGAAACCATAAGTAAAACAAAATGACAACCTATGGAATGGGAGAAAATATTTGCAAATGATGTGACTGACAAGGGCTCAATTTCCAGAATATATGAACAGCTTATATAACCTAATAAGAAAAAAAACAAACAGCCCAATCCAAAAATGGGCAGAAGACCTAAACAAGCAATTCTCCAATGAAGACATACAAATGGTTAATAGGCACATGAAAAAACAAAGCTCAGTATCACTAATTATCAGAGATATGCAAATCAAAACTACAATGAAGTATCACCTCACACCAATCAGAATGGCCTTCATTCAAAAATCCATGAAAGATAAATGCTGGAGAGGATGTGGAGAAAAGGGAACCTTCCTCCTTCACTGATGGGAATGTAGTTTGGCATAGCTATTATGAAAAACAATATGAAAAGTCCTCAAAAAACTAGAAATAAAACTACCATATGATCCAGCAATCCCACTACTAGGTATATAGCTGGAAGAAACTCTAATTTGAAGAGATACATGCACTGCAATATACATAGCAGCATTATTTACAATTGCCAAGACATGGAAGCAACCTAAATGTCCACCTACATGACTGGATAAAGAAGTTTTGGAACAGTTATACAGTTGAATAATACTCAGCCATACAAAGTAATAAAACAATACCATTTGCAGCAACATCAATGGACCTAGAAATGCTAGCTGTACAAACTGTATTATGACATATTTTAATTTTTCAAAATATTTTTTATTTTTGCTTATATAATTTGATGATTTGATCATATTGAAGCACATTATCTAATTTTCAGGCATTTGTGTTTCCCTAGCTATCTTTTTGCTACACATTTCTATTTTAACCACAGTGTATTAAGGATATATTCTATGAGTTATTTCATTCAATGACAATAAAAATCTTAGCTTTTTTGTCAAAATTGACAAGCTTGTTTTGAATTTTAGGTGGAAAATAAAAGCATAGTCAAGACTTGCTTGAAAAATGCCACACCTGGAAATTTTACACTACTAGACATGAAGGCTTAGTATAATGAATTGTGTAATATTGACATAAGAATAGAAAGCAATCAGACAATGGAATGAAACAGAGATTCCAGTGAAATATTTGTACATATTTGGGCATTTGAGTTATAATGGGTTGGTGATGCAAAAGAGTGTAAAATACACTTATATACACCATTAATATGGACAAACAAGTATAGACACACTTTTTTGTTTCTTTTTTAAACAAAAGGTGGAAAATAGCATAATAGTTTCATAACTTCCATTTTCACTAAATATATATTGTATATATGAACTTGTTGCATAGTCTTATATTTTATATAGAATAAATAACTTAACCAATACTCTATAGGTGGATATTTATGTACGTTTTAAGACTGTTGAAGCTTTTTGATAACTGTCTCCCAGATATAATAGTTTATGGCTTCATATGAAGAGCATAAATTTCCCTATCCTTGAATCATGGCAACATGAATTTTAGCTTCTTTCATAGTTGCCAGAATGTAAGAGAAATGACATCTTATTTTTTTAGTTTGCATTTAATGTAATAATATTTTGGTCAAATATTTACACTTATTTTTGTCTATTTTTCTCTTTATTTCCTGTAACTTCTCTTTACTGTTCAGCAGTTAATATTTTTTTCTGAGTTTTTATTTTTTGAGAACTCTATATATTAAGAATATAAACCATTTTCCTGTGCTTTATGGTAGAAGCAATTTCTCAGTTTATATCTTAATTTGGTTTAGTGCATGTATGTCTTAAATACATTGAGAAATATTCATAATATTGCTCTTATAGTTTTCAGTTTTATAAATTGATGTATAGTTGATTTAAATTATTATAGTAGTTTCAGGAGGACAACATAGTAGTTCAATACTTTTATTGCTTATACATCATTTAAACTTACTGCAAAATAAAGGCAATATTTCCCTGTGCTCTACAATATATTCTTGTTGTTTATCTATTTTATACACAGTAGTTTGTATCTCTTAATTACGTATCCCTATCTTGCACCTCCCCACTTCCCTGTCCCCACTGATAACCAAGTTTGCTTTCTACCTGTGAGTCTGCTGTTGTTTATTTAAATACATTTATTTGTTTTATTTTTTAGATTCCATATGTAAGTGATAATGCACAATATTTGTCTTTCTCTGTCTTACTTATTTCACTAAATATAATACACTCTAGGCCCATTCATATTGTTGCAAGTGACAGAATTTTGATCTTTTTTATTATTTAATATTATTCCATTGTATATGTACCTCATCTTCTTTCTAAATTCATTTGTTGATGGACACTTAGGTTGCTTCCTTATCTTGACTATTGTAAACAATGCTACTGTGAACATTGAATATGTACCCAGGAGTGGAATACATACCAGGAGTGGAATTGCTGGGTCATATGGTAGTTCTACCCAGGAGTAGATATATACCCAGGAGTGGAATTGCTGAGTCATATGGTAGTTCTATTTTTAGTTTTTTGAGGAACATTCATACACTTTTCCATGGTGGCTGAATCAATCTACTTTACAACCAAAGTGTACAAGGAATCCCTTTTCTCCACATTTGTACCAACATTTGTTATTTGTGGTGTTTTTGATGATAGCCATTCTGACAGTTGTGAGGTGATATCTCCTTGTGGTTTTGATTTGTATTTCACTTAAAACTAGTGATGAGCATTTTTTCATGCGCCTGTTGGCCATCTATATGACTTCTTTGGAAAAATGTTTATTCAGGTCTTCTGCCCATTTTTGACTTGGCTGTTATTTTCTAAACATTGAGTTGTATGTGCCATTTATGTATTTTGGATATTAATCTCTTATCTGTCATATAATTTGCAAATATTTTCTCCTATTCAGTAGGTTGTTTTCATTTTGTCAATGGTTTCCTTTCCTGTGTAAAAGTTTTTAAGTTTAATTAGATCTCATTTGTTTATTTTTGCTTTTATTTCTTTTTCCTTAAGAGATATATCCAAAAAATATTGCTATGATTTATATCAAACAGTGTTTTGCTTATGTTCACTTCTAGGAGTTTTATGGTATCTGGTCTTACATTTAGGTCTTTATTCCATTTTCAGTTCATTTTTTGATATGGTGGGAGGAAATTTTCTCATTTTATTGTTTTACATGCAGCTGTCCAGTTTTCCAGCACTACATATTGAAGAGACTGTCTTTTCTCTATTGCACATTTTGCCTCTTTTGTCATAGACTGATTATCCATAAGTGTATGGACTTATTTCTGGGCTCTCTGTTTTATTCCATTGATCTATGTGTCTGTTTTTGTACCAGCACCATGGTGTTTTGATTACTGTACCTTTGTGGTATAGTCTGAAATTGGGAAGCATGATACCTCCAGCTTTGTCATTTTCGCAAGACTGCTTTAGAAATTCAGGGTCTTTGTGGCTCCATATAAATTTTAAGATTATTTCTTCCAGCTCTGTTAAGAATGCCATGGGTATTTTGATAAGGATTGCATTAAATCTGTGGATTGTTTTGGGTACTATGGACATTTAAGTAATATTAATTCTTCCAATCCAAGAACAGGGAAGACGTTTCCATATCTTGAATTATTTTCAAATGCCGTCATCAATGTTGTGTAATTTTCAAAGTATAGATCTCTTATATCCTTGGTTAAGTTTAATACCTAGTTTATTATGTGTATAATATAATAATATTATATTTTATTATATTTATGATGTGATTTTAAAAGGGTTTGTTTTCTTGATTTCTCTTTCTGATAGCTCATTGTTAGTGTGTAGAAAAATGAGATTTCTGTGTATTAATCTTATATCCTGCAACTTTACTGCATTTATTAGTTCTAATAGTTTTTGTGTGTGTGTGTGTGTGTGTGTGGAGTTTTAATTCTTCACTCCCAATTTGGTTGCCTTTTGTTTCTTTTTCTTCTATGATTGCTGTGGCTAGAAATTCCAAGTCTGTGTTAAATAGATGAGGCAAGAGTGGGCATCCTTGTCTTGTTCCTGATTTTAGAAGAAAAGTATTGAGTTTTCCAACATTTTGTATTTTGGCTATGAGTCTGTCATAAATTGCATTTATTATGTTGAGATATGTTCTCGCTATACCATCTCTGATGAAAAATTTTATCATAAATGAACGTTGAATTTTGTTAAATGCTTTTTCTGTGTCTATTGAGATATTCATGTGTATTCTCTCCTCTTACTTTTTTGGAATCATTTGAGAAGGATAGGTGTTAGCTCTTCATCATATGTTTGGTGGAATTCCCCAGTGACACAATCCTATCTTGGACTTTTGTAAGAGCCTCCCCTTAAAGTAGTAGTTTAGTAAGGATTATAAGTTCTAGAGCCAGACTTCCTGAGTTCAAAGTTTGACTCTAGAAGACTATTTGAGTGAGTTTCTTAATTTTTTAAATCATCAACTTCCTAACTTTAACATGAGAATATAATAGTTCTTATATCATAGGACTGTTGTGACATCTATGGCATTATCTTCATTGTAATCACTATTAAGCATGTCTGAAGATTCCGATCTTATATTATACCTTCTTTTATCTGCCTTTTTGGGTGAGAGTCTTCTCCTGGATCATATTTTTTACAATGAATAAAATTTTATTAATAATGATAGATGAATAGATATAGATGATATATAGATAGATAGATAGATAGATAGATAGATAGATAGATAGATAGAATTACTTTTCCCACAGATTATTATTTTCCTTTTTTTTCAGTTTTATTGTGATATACTTGACATATAGCACTGTATAAATTTAAGGTGTAGCACAGGATTTGACTTTACATATATTGTGAAATAATCACCAAAATAAGTTTAGCTAAGAACCACCATCTCACATAGAAATAAAATATGTTTTAAAACTTTTTTTGTAATGAGAACCATCAGGATCCATCATATTAACAATCTTTACACATAACATACAGCAGTGTTAATTATCATAATCATGCTGCATATTATATCTGTAATATGTATTTATCTTATAGCTATTAGTGTGCACACTTTGAATGCTTTCATGCAATTTGCCTTCTCCAAACCACTGTATCCAGCAGCCACAAATATGTTCTCCATATATATATATTTAATTCCATATACAAGTGAGATCATGCAGTATTTGTCATTCTGTCTGACTTATTTCACTCAGCATACTGCCCTCAAGCTCCATCTGTGTTGTCAAAAAAGGCAAGATTTCCTTGGGTTTTTTTGTGTTTGTGTGTGGCTGACTAATATATATGTATACACATCACATTTTTTTTAACCATTGGTCTGTCAATGGATACTTTGTTTCCATTTCTTGGCTATTGTAAATAATGTTGCCATGAACATGTGGGTGGAGACATCTCCTCAACATAGCATTTTTGTTTCATTCAGATATATTCTCAGTGTGATAATTCTGGGTAATATCATAGTTATATATTTTTTTATTTTATAAGGAACCTCATACTATGACTGTAACAGTTCACATTCCCGCTATCAGTGCACAAGGGGTCCACTTTCTTTATATTCTCGCCAGTATTTGTTACCTCTTGTCTTTTTAATAATAACCATTCTAACAAGTGTGAGGTGGTATCTCATTCTAGTTTTGACATGCAATTCCCTAATGATTAGTAATGTTGAGTACCTTTTCATGTACTTGTTGGTCATTTGTATATATTCATTAGTGTAGCTATATAACGTAGCTTGAAATCAGAATGTGTGATACCTCTCACTTTGTTCTTCTTTCTTGTGAATACTTTGGCTATCCAAGGAGTTTGCATTTCCATATAAATTTTAGGATTTTTTCTTTTTCTTTTATAGAAAATGAAATCTTAATAGAGACTGGATTGAATCTATAGACGATTTTGGGTAGTATTAATTTTCAAATTTTTTTCAGGGGAGTAATTAGGTTTGTTTATTTATCCGAATCCAGGATCTTGTGCATGCTACGCACACTAGCACTGAGCTATACCCTCTCCCCTGGATAGTACTGATATTTTAACAGTATTATTTTTTCTAACCCATGAACACAAGATACCTGTCCATTTATTTGTGTATTCTTCATTTTCTTTCATAATGACTTGTAGTTTTCATAGTAGAGACTTTTTATCTCTGTGGTTAATACTTGGTTAAGTATTTTATTGTTTTTGAACCTACTGTAAGTAGGATTTATTTCTTTATTCCTTTTTCAGATAATGTGTTGTTAGTGTATTAAAAATAACACTACTGATTTTTGAATATTAATTTTTTTCCTTCAACTTTCCCGAATTCTTTGATTAGATCTCATAGTTTGTTAGTGGAGTCTTTAGGTTTTATATATATAAAATTAGGTAATCTGCAAGGAGAGATAAGTTTATCTCTTTCCTTTGAATTATGTTGCCTTTTATTTTTTTTTTTTCACTTGATTGCTCTGGCTAAGACATCCAATATTTTATTGAATAGAAGTGGTGAGAATGGACACTCTTATCCTGTTTCTGGTCTTAGAGGAGAAGCTTTAAACCTCTTGCCATTAAGCATGATGTTAGTTGTGGGCTTAGAATAAATGGATTTTATTATGTTAAGGTGTGTTCTTTCTATATCTAATTTTTTAAAGACTTTTTATCATGATCAAACCTTAAATTCTGTCAAAAATTTTTTCTGTGTCCATTGAAGTGACCATACAATTTCTTTCTTTCCTTCAATCAATGTGATGTAATGTATTGATTAATTTACATATTTAAACATTCCTTGCATTCCAGGCATAAATCCCACTTGATCAGGTACATGATCTTTTTACTATGCTGCTGAATGAGTTTTGCAAGTATTTAATTGAGAATTTTTGCATCTATATTCACTGGAGTTATTGGATTATAGTTTTCTTATCTGGTAGTGTCCTTTCCTGGCTTTGGTATTATGGTAATGCTGGACTTGTATAACAAGTTAAGGAGTGTTATCACCACTTCAATATTTTGGAAGAATTAGAGAAAGATTGACATTATTTTTTTCTTTTTTATGTGTTTGTTAAAAGTTACATTCCATTTACAGTTATTAAAAATCTTGGCTATATTCCCTGTGTTGTACAATACACCCTTGAGATTGACCTATTTTATAAATTTGGTGGGAGTGGAGTCAGGGCTTTTAACTCAGAAGGGCTACAGATTTTAATTTGCAGCTTTAATTCCTTTGGATTTTGCCCTTTGGATATTAATGTACAAGAATATTTAAATTTTTGACTTTATCACTGGAAATTTGATGGATGATCTTTATTTAAAAATTTTTATTATTTCTTATTGAGATAAAATTTACATATAATGTTAGTTTCAAGTGTACAATATGATTCAAAATTTGTATATATTGTGAAATGATCACCACAATAAGCTTGTTAAAATCTGTCACCATACATAGTAACAATTTTTTCTTGAGAATGAGAACTTTTAAGATCTACCTTATTTACAACTCTGAAATATGCAATAAAATATTAAGTATAGTCACCATGCTGTACCTCAATGCACATAATTTATTTAGTTAATAACTGAAATACACATGACTTATTTAATAACTGACTCCCTTCCCCTATTTTTCCGACCCCCCACTTCTGGCAACCACCAATCTATTCTCTGTGTTTATGGGCTCACTTTCTGTTTGTTTGTTTATTTTTATATTCCACATATAAGTAAGATCATATGATATTTATCTTTCTTTGTCTGACTTATTTTACTAAACATAATGTTCTCAAGGCCCATCTATGTTGTTGTAAATGGCAAAATGTTCTTTTTTATGGCAAAAATGATATCCCTTTATATATGTATATATGTATGTATGTGTATATATGTTATATACACATATATAATGGGATATTTATATATCACATTTCTTATTTCACATATATAGTATATTTCCTTATTCCTTCATATGTCAATGGACACTTAGGTTGTTTTCATGTCTGGGCTATTGTAAATAAATATGGGATGTGAAGATATCTCCTCAACATAGTGTTTTTGTTTTTTTCTGATAAATTCCCAGAAATGAAATTACTTTATCTAGTTGGTAGTTTTATTTTTAATTTTTTGGGAAATACAAAAATCATTGTCAAGACCAATATCAAGGAGGTTACCACCTATGTTTTCTTCTAAGAGTTTTATGGTTTTATGTCTTACATTCAAGTTTTTGATCCGTTTTGAGTTAATTTTTGTGTATGGTGTAAGATAGTGATCCAGTTTCATTATTTTGCACATGGCTATTTTTCCCAACACAATTTATTGAAGACGCTTCCTTCTCCCATTGTATATTCTTCACTCTTTTGTCATAAATTAATTGGACATATAAACGTGAGTTTATTTCTTGACTTTCTATTTTGTTCCACTTATTTGTGTGTTTGTATTTATGCCAATATCATACCATTTTGATTACTATACATTTTAGTATAGTTTGGAATCAGGGAGCGTGATGCCTGTAGCTTTTCTCTTCATTTTCAAGATTGCTTTGGCTATTTGGGGTCTTCAGTGATCCCACAGAAATTTTAGGATTGCTTATTTCTGTGAAAAATGCTATTGGAATCTTGATAGGGATTGCATTAAATTTGTAGATGGCTTCGGCAGATGAAAAGACTTGATATTAAAATCTGGGGCATTTTTGTGCTGGCATTTCATTACTGCAGTATCTTAGTCCTATCATTTTACCTTTATGCAGAATATCTAACAGCTTTTATTGGGCAACATGTCTAGACATTATTTGGAATAGGAAATATAAGAAAGTGCACTTTTGGCCTTAGGTGCAGATTGGACTTGGAATGAATTTAACTGATATACATACTGTATTGACCATTTCAAACCCCTCTGGGAGCATTACCCATCCATGGCCTGAGAAGAATCAGTGGTCAGTGTTAGAGTAAAGCTTTACCAAGGTGGGAGCAAGACTGTACCTGTAGACTGCTGATCTCCTCCTTTGAGTAAGGTCAGCCACATTTCTGGTGGAATATAGGCTTAATTGTTGACTTTAGTGAGTTAAAGGAAACAAAATTGTGGAATTTTGAGTTAGGAGAAAGGCTTTTTCAAGCCTGATTTTTTTTCCATGAGGAGGGAGTACTACTAGTGTAACAGCCCTGTCCTTTCTTTACTTTCTTACTCCTACCCAGAAGAGGTGATTCAATCTGAATAATAAGTTTGAAAGCAGGAACTTGATAGGTATAACTAAATGACATATCCCCTTTTACTTGTGGAAGATGGCTTGCCTGTAGAAATCATGTGTTCTACTCTGTAACTCCATGCCTTAAATCTTAACAGACTGACCCCACACAGAAAGCCTGTGGTGGAGAGTAATGCCTGTTCCTAAATTGGTAAGTCTATCTAAATTGTGGTTTATATTAAGGAAACAATATCCTCTATGTCAGCTCTATTAGTAAAAAGGTAATGTTTTAGTCTCTCATCTACCTCACCCATGAATATCCAGTTCATGTAACTTCTCCCCTGTGAAATATTTTTCTCTAATAATCTTTTCCTTCTCTGAAATCATACAGGATTTATTTCTGTTCATACTTACTTTGGTACTTAATTATATGCTGTCTTACATTATTCATTCAGTTATTGAGTAATTGCTGAAGAAGATACAGAATAGAGGTACATAAGAGACAAACCCTGCCCTGAAAAGGCAGAGAATCTAATGAGGAAATATAGATTAGAGCAGATTCAAACCAATGGCATAAGAGGCATTAAAAGCCTTAGTAGAACTTAAGGGAGAGATGATCCAGTTGGTGGGAGTATTTCCATGAATAAAAAAGACAGATGAATTTGAGCATAAAGTTTTTTGGGGAGATAAGAAAATTCCAGCTAAAAATGGGAGGTGGCAATCATGAGATCTGAGGACATAATAGCAAGAAAACTGTTGTTGCCTTGGGTGTATAAAATGAAATGAGGGTGATGGGAATAAGAAGATAAGTTCTAACCAGATTATAGGCAATCATAAACATCAAACTATACTGTTATTTATTTTTCCCAGCTTTATTAATATATAACATTGTGCAAGTTTAAGGTATACAATGTGATGATTTGATACACATATATAGTTAAATGATAACCACAGTAGGGTTAGTTGACATCGCTGTCACTTCACATAGTTGTCATGTTTTTTTTGTGTGGTTAAAAATATTTAAGATTTACTCTGTTAGCAATTTTCAAGTATATAATACAGTATTGTTAACTATAATTTATCACCATGCTATATATTAGATTCCCAGAACTCATTCATCTTATAATTGGAAATTTGCCTGCTTTGATCAATGTCTCCTCATTTCCCTTACTGCCCAGCCCCTGGCATTCACTATTCTACTCTCTGTTTCTATGAGTTTGGCTTTTTTTTTTTTTTAATTCAACATACAAGTTATTTCATACAGTATTTGTCTTTCTCTGACATATTTCACTTAGCATAATGCCCTCAATTTTCATCAGTGTTGCAAATGGCAGGGTTTCCTTTTTCCTCATGGCTGAATAACATTTTATTATATGTGTGCATATGTGTATATGTGTGTGTGTGTATCTCACATCATCTTTATCTATTCATCTATAGTTGGACGCTTAAGTTGCTTCCATATCATGGCTATTGTGAGTAATGCTTCAGTGAACATGGTAGTCCAGATACTCTTCTAAATATTGATTTTAGTTCATTTGGATATATATCCAGAAGTAGGATTGGTGGACCATGTAGTAGCTATATTTTTAATTTTTGAGAAGCCTCTAGACCATTTTCCATAGTAAAATAACCTATTTACATTCCAACCAACAGAGTGCAAGGGTTCCCTTTTCTCTACATCCTCACCTATGCTTGTTATCACTTTTCATTTTTATAATAGTCATTCTAACAGGTAAGAGGTGATATCTCATTATGGATTTGATTTGCATTTCCTGGATTATTAGTGACGTTGAACATCTTTTCATGTACCTCTTGACAATAATATGTCTTCTTTGAAGAAAAATCTATTCAGTTTTTCTGCCCATTTTTAAATCAGAGTGTTGCTTTGAGTAGTATGTTCCTTATATTTTGGATATTATCCTCTTATCCTACATATGTTTTGTAAATACTTTCTTCCATTCTGTAGGTTGACGTTTAGTTTTGTTGATCATTTCTTTTGCTGTGCAGGAGATTTTAAGTTTGATGTACTCTCACTTATTTATTTTTTCCTTTTGTTGCTTGTGCTTTTTTTATTGAGTTATAGTCAGTTTACAGCATTCTGTCAATTTCTGGTGCACAGAACAATTTTTCAGTCATACATGAATATACATATATTCATTTTAATATTCTTTTTCACTGTGAAGTACTACAAGATCTTGAATATATTTCCCTGTGCTACACAGTATAATCTTGTGTATCTGTTCTGTATATACCTGTCACTATCTACAAATCTCGAACTCTGAGGCTATACCTTCCCACACCCCTCCCCACTAGCAACCAGAAGTTTGTATTCTATGTCTGTAAGTTTGTATCTATTTTATATTTAAGTTCATTTGTCTTCTTTCTTTCTTTCTTCTTTTTTTAGGTTCCACATATGAGTGATATCATATGGTAATTTTTTTCTCTTTCTGGCTTACTTCACTTAGAATGACATTCTCCAGGGACATGTTGTTGCAAATGGTATTATGTTGTCATTTTAATGGCTGAATAGAATTCTATTGTATAAAGATACCACATCTTCTTTATCCAGTCATCTGTCGATGGACATGTAGGCTGTTTCCATGACTTAGCTATTGAAAACAGTGCTGCTACGAACATTGGGGTGCAGGTGTCTTTTTTAAGTAGGGTTCTTTCTGGATATATGCCCAGGAGTGGGATTACTGAGTCATATGGTAAGTCTATTTTTAGTCTTTTGAGGAATCTCCAAACTGTTTTCCACAATGATTGCACCAAACTGCAGTGTAGGAGGGCTTCCTTTTCTCCATACCCTCTCCAGTGATTATCATTTGTGGACTTTTGAATGATGGCCATTCTGAATGGTGTGAGGTGATACCTCATTGTAGTTTCAAGCTGCATTTCTCTGATAATTAGTGATATTGAGCATTTTTTTCATATGCCTATTCAATATTTGCATGTCTTTTTTTTTCAGTTGGTTAGAAACTTTTATTAAATGTCTATGCTTGAGGGTCCCACAGAAGCTGGCAATTTTGTTTCAGTTTTGTTCAGACCCAACCCTGAACCCTGTCTCCTTATGTTGTTAACAGACGCCTTTGGTTCCCAAGGGGGAAGGATAAGAGTGTGACAGACTGTCTAACTGCTTCTACCAAGAGAAAAATAATTTTTTAACATTTTTTGTTGATTTATAATCATTTTACAATGTTGTGTCAAATTTCAGTATAGAGCATAATTTTTCAGTTATACATGAACATGTATATAACTCATTATCACATTTTTTTTCTCCGTGAGCTAACATAAGATCTTGTAAATATTTCCCTGTGCTATACAGTATAATCTTGTTTATATATATTACATTTTGAAATACCAGTCTATTCCCCATCCATCCCCCACCCCGTTGGCAACCACAAGTTTGTATTCTACATCTATGTCTGTGAGTCTGTATCATTTTTGTATTTATATATTATTTTAGATTCCACATATGAGCGATTTCATATGGTATTTTTCTTTCTCTTTCTGGATTACTTCACTTAGAATGACATTCTCCAGTAACATGCATGTTGTTGCAAATGGCATTATGTTGTCAGTTTTTATGGCTGAATAGTATTCCATTGTATAAATATACCACCTCTTCTTTATCCAGTCACCTGTCGATGGACATTGAAGCTGTTTCCATGTTTTGGCTATTGTAAATAGTGCTGCTATGAACATTGGGGTGCAGGTGTCATTTTAAAGTAGGGTTCCTTCCGGATATATGCCCAGGAGTGGGAGGAGAACATTTCTGAGATGTACGTGAGACAATGTTTTGCCTGTATTGTCTCCTAGGAAGTTTATTGTATCTTGTCTTATGTTTAAGTCTTTGATCCATTTTGAGTTGATTTTTGTGTATGGTGTAAGGGAGTGCTCTAGTTTCATTGTTTTACATGCTGCTGTCCAGTTTTCCCAACACCATTTGCTGAAGAGACTGTCTTTATTCCATTGTATATTCTTGCCTCTTTTGTCAAAGATAAGTTGACCAAAAGTTTGTGGGTTCATTTCTGGGCTCTCTATTCCGTTCCATTGGTCTATATGTCTGTTTTGGTACCAATACCATGCTGTCTTGATTTCTGTTGCTCTATAGTATTGTCTGAAGTCTGGGAGAGTTATTCCTCCAGCCTCTTTCTTTCCTTTCAGTAATATATTGGCAATTCTAGGTCTTTGATGGTTCCATATAAATTTTATTATGATTTGTTCTAGTTCTGTGGAATATGTCCTGGGTCATTTGATAAGGATTGCATTAAATCTGTAGATTGCCTTGAGCAGTGTGACCATTTTAAAAATATTGATTCTTCCAACCCAATAGGATGGGATATTGTTCCATTTTTTAAGTCTTCTTTAATCTCCTTCATCAATGGTTTATAGTTTTCTGTGTATAATTTTTTTACCTCCTTGGTTAGATTTATTCCTAGGTGTTTTATTACTTTGGGTGCTATTTTAAAGGGGATTCTTTCTTTTCTTTCTTTTTCTGTTGATTCATCATTAGTGTAAAGAAATGCAACTGATTTCTGAACGTTAATCTTGTAACCTGCTACCTTGCTGAATTGTTCGATCAGCTCTAATAGTTTTTGTGTGGACCATTTAGGGTTTTCTATATGTAGTAACATGTCATTGGCATATAGTGCCACTTTTACCTCTTCTTTTCCAATTTGGATCCCTTTTATTTCTCTCTCTTGCCTGAATGCTGTGGATAGGACTTCCAATACTTTGTTGAATAGGAGTGGTGACAGTAGGCATCCTTCTCTTGTCCCAGATTTTAGTGGGAAGCTTTTGAATTTTTCACCATTGAGTACTATGTTGGCTTTAAGTTTGTCATATATAGCTTTTATTATGTTGATATATATTCCTTCTATACCCACTTTGGTGAGAGTTTTTATCATAAATGGGTGTTGAATTTTATCAAATGCTTTTCTGCATCGATTGAGATGATCATGTGGTTTTTGTCCTTTTTCTTGTTGATGTGATGTATTGCATTGATTGATTTGCATATGTTGAAACAGCTTTGTATCCCTGGGATGAACCCCACTTGTTCATGATGTATAATCTTTTCTATGTGCTATTGGATTCTATTTGCTAATATTTTGGTGAGGATTTTGGCATCTATGTTCATCACTGATATTGGCCTATAATTCTCATTTTTAGTAGTGTCTTTGCCTGGTTTTGGTATCAGGGTGATGGTGGCTTCTTAGAATGAGTTTGGGAGTACTCCCTTCTTTTCAATTTTCTGGAAGAGTTTGAGAAGGACTGGTATGAGTTCTTCTTTGTATGTTTGGTAGAACTCCCTAGTGAAGCCGTCTGGTCCTGGACTTTTATTTGTAGGGAGGTTTTTTATTGCTAATTCAATTTCATTTCCAGTGATCTGTTTGTTCAAATGATCAGTTTCTTCTTGGTTCAGTCTTCATGGACTGTATGTTTCCAGAAATTTATCCATCTCCTCTAAGTTTTTCATTTTGTTTCCATATAGTTTTTCATAGTATTCTTATATGATATTCTGTATTTCTGTTTTATTTATTGTAATTTCTCCAGTTTCCTTTCTTATTTGGTTAATTTGTGCTTCTCTTTTTTCTTCTTTGTGAGTTTGGCCAGGGGTTTGTCGATTTTATTTACTTTTTCAAAAAACCTGCTTTGGGTTTGATTCAGTTTTTCTATTGTATTTATAATCTCTATTTTATTTATTTCCTCCCTGATCTTTATTATTTCTTTCCTTCTGCTGACTTTTAGGGATTTTGCTCTTCTTTTTCTAATTCTTTTAGCTGGTGGGTTAGATTGTTCATTTGAGATTATTCTTCTTTTTTGAGGAAGGCCTGTATCTTTGTAAACTTCCCTCTAAGCACTGCCTTTTCTGCATCCCATAAATTTTGTGTTGTGTTTTCATTTTCAAATGTCTCAAGGTATTTTTCAGATTAAACTTTGATTTCATCATTGACCCACTGGTTTTTTAATAACATATTGTTTAATCTCCATGCTTTTCTTTTTTTTCTCCTTTGTTTCTCTGTAGTTGTTTTCTAGTTTTATGGCAGTGTGGTCAGTAAAGATGATTGAGATAATTTTTATCTTCTTAAAAATATTGAGGTGTCTTTTGTGCCTGAATACATGATCAATTCTTGAAAATGTTCCATGTGCACTTGAAAAGAATGTATATCCTATTTTGGGGGGGTTTAATGCTCTGAAAATATCCACCAAATCTAATTTTTCTATTGTATCATTTAATTTCCCTGTTGTGTTATTTATTTTCTGTCTGAAAGATCTGTCTAGTGATGTTAATGTGGTGTCAAAATCTCTGACAATGATTGTATTCCCATCTCTATACCCCCTTATGTCTGTTAGTAATTGTTTTATGTACTTACGTGCTCCTATATTGGGTGCATATATATTAATGAATGTAAAATCCTCATCTTGTATTATTCCTTTAATCATTATAAAATGTGCTTCATTATCCTTCTTTATGCCCTTTGTTTTAAGGTCTATTTTGTGTGAAATCATTACTGCCACACCTGCTTTTTTGGCTCTTCCTTTGCATGGAATATCCTTTTCCATCCTTTCACACTCAATCTCTATATGTCCTTCTCCCTAACATGGGTCTCTTGTATGCAGCATATTGAAGGTTCTTGCTTTATTATCCAGTTTGCCACTCTATGTGTTTTGACTGGAGCATTTAGTCCATTAACATTTACAGTAATTAATTATAGATGTGTGTTTATTCCCATTTTGAACTTATTTTTCCAGTTTATTTGATATTTCCTCTTTGCTTCTTTCTTCTTCCTTTTGTGGTATGATTATTTTCCTTTGTATTATCATGGATTTTATTTAGTGTTTGTGACTCTCTTGAAAGTTTTGGCTTGTTGTTACTATTTTTTGTAAGTCTATTAGCCCATTACTATAACTGTTTTATTAAACGTATAGTAACCTAATTTCAACCCATCCTACCAAGAACAAAAAATTTAAATAAAACACTTTATATTTTCTTGCTTCCCTCTCCCACTCTGAATGATTTAGATTCCTTTTACAATTTTGTGTTTATTTTATTTGTAATTCATGAGTTATCACCTTTCCAGTTATGAGTTTCTCATTTCTGTAGTATCCTGATGGTTTTCTATTTAGAGTAGAACTTTCAACATTTTTTAGCATGGGTTTATTGTTGCTAAACTCTTGTAGTTTTTGTTTCTCTGTGAAATTCTTTATCTCTCCTTCTATCCTAAAGAATAGCCTTGCTGGATAAAGTATCTTAGGCTGCATTTTTTTTTTTTCATTCAGGACTTTGTGTGCATCTTGCCACTTCCTTCTGGCCTGTAGTGTTTGTGTAGAGAAATCAGCTCAGAGCCTTATGGGGGTTCCCTTGTACCTCACTCTGCTTTTCTCTTGCTGCCTTTAGGATCATTTCTTTATCCTTGACCCTGGCCATCTTGATTATGATGTGTCTTGCTGTGAGTTTGTTTGGGTTCTTACTGTTTGGGAGCCTCTTATCTTCCTGCACTTGGATACCTGATTGCTTCTTTAGGTTTGGGAAGTTTTTAGTCATGATTTCTTCAAATACCTTTTCAATCCCCTTTGATCTTTCTTCCCCTTCTGGGACCCCTATTATGTGAAGATTGGCATGCTTTATATTATCCCATAGGTCCCTTACATTGCTTTCATTTGTTTATCTCACAGCTGTTCTGATTGGGTGCTTTCTGTTATCCTGTATTCTAGGTCACTTATTCATTCCTCTGCATTATCTAGTCTGCTTTGCACAACATTTAGGTCAGGTTTCATCTCATTCAATGAGTTTACCAATTCTACTTTGCTCTTCTTTATAGCTTCAGTTTCATTGTTGACATATTTTATATCTCTAAACACTATCTCTTTTAGCTCCTTCAGTACTTTTATCACCCCTTTTTTGAAATCTTGATCAACTAGGCTACAGATGTCTATTTCATTGATTGTTCTTTCAAGGGATTTGTCTTGTTCTTTTATTTGGAAATGGTTTCTTTGCTTCTTCGTCTTGTTCATATCTCTCTGGCACAGTGGCTTATGGAGAATCAGCTATCTTTTGTGGTCCTTAAGGAGTTTATTTATTTATCTATCTAATGCCTATGTAGGAATAAAACTTAAAAAAATAGAGAGAGAAAGAAAGAGAATTTTAAAAGAAGGGTGAAAAAAGGTTTGAAAACAGTGGATAATCAATTATAGAAGAGCAATTTGAATCAGACTAGCAATCGAGTTGAGACGTCCTTTTAAAAACCCTTAAAATAAAGGAAAAAATATCAAAACACAATATTTGATATCTCTGTATAATGAATAACAGGAGATCAAAACCAAAAAAATGAAAATGAAATCAGGTGGATTTTTAAAAAATAATAATAATATATCTAATTTAAAAGAAAAATTTTAAAAGAATTAAAACTAGAAGCATATACAATTGTTTACAAAGTAGAAATTAAAAAGGTAATAGAAAATAGAACAGATAAAAAAATAAAGAGAATTTTAAAAGAAGGTGGGAAAAAGGTTTGAAAACAGTGTATAATGAATAATAGAAGAGCAAGTTGTAGCAGAATAGCAATTGGGTTGAGACATCTTTTAAAAACCTTTAAAAAAAAAGAGAAAAGGGGAAAAAAATATTTGAGACCTGTGTCGAATCAATAACAAGAGATCAAAACCAAGATAAATAAAAAGGAAATGACATGGATTTTTTAAAATAATAGTAATAAAAGTATTTTTTAAAAAATTTAAA
Organism: Camelus bactrianus; assembly: GCF_048773025.1. Classification (NCBI taxonomy): domain Eukaryota; kingdom Metazoa; phylum Chordata; class Mammalia; order Artiodactyla; family Camelidae; genus Camelus; species Camelus bactrianus. Next base: position 63,899,378 of record NC_133575.1, on the reverse strand, counting down.
AGGGATTAAAACTGGAAGCATATATAATTGTTTAAAACATAAACATTAAAATGGTAATAGAAAATAGAACAAGTTAAAACAGATTTTAAAAAAAGGGTGATGTTCTCCTGGAGACTTTGTGCTCTTAATGAGAAGTCTTTCTGTCTTCACCCTGTTTTGCGAACTCAGCTTGCTGTTTCCAGAGGCCTTCTGTTGAGGCCCTCCATTGGAGCCCTCGTCTATGCTGCTCCCAGTGAATGTCAGCAAGCAGATGGCGCCCCCTCCCAACACTGGGTCAGGTGCAGATCTCCTTCGCTGTGGGCAAGCGGGTCACTCCCCCTCCGGATGCCACAGTCAGATGTTGACTGGCCAAGAAGGCGGGCTGATCGTGCCTCCTCCCAGCACCATGGTCAGGTGCTCCATTCCTGGCAGGAAGGCCGGTGGCCACACTCCCTCTCCTGGTGCCTGTTGCTCCCCTGCTGTGTGCCGCTGCCCGCTTTGCCTCGGGTCCATGCTCCATAGGCGGGCTTGGGGAAGACCGTGGAACAACCCCACCCCTGCTCCTTGCCAAAACCTAGCTCCTTGTTTGTCTTGGTGGCACAAGTTCCTTGAGGGACCAGGGCAGAAGAATCCTATCTGTCTTGGGCTGTAAACAAGTCGCTGTCTGGCCTTTGAGGCTGCTAAGCCCTTAGGTGCAGATTCAGGTTTCACTCCCACCCCCGACTGGGTGCTAAGCACCAGAGGATATGGCTGCTCTGCCTGAGCCCCACCTCTCTTCACCTGAAAACTTTCTGCAGGTTTTCAGAGATGGGGGTATGCACCCTTCCCCCCAGGGCACATAAGCCATGTTGTTTTATGGAGGGCCCAGATTGTTCTGCCCTGTGTACCCACTCATCCACAGCACGCAGCACCCAGCAGTCCCTCAGGGCTGCCTCAGTGCAGCTGCCCCAGTTCTCCACCTGGCTCGGGTAGCCTGTCCCAGCCCCCAGCTGCCAGCTCGTGTCTCGGGCTGGGTGTTGCAGGGACCCTCTGTGCCCATTTAACTTAGTTCTGTCGGTCAAGGGCTGCTCCGTACAGATCCAGGCCTCAGAAGCTCCCCCTCCATCCCACTGACCTCTCCGTTGGAGGGGGGAGACCCAGCGAATGAGTGCTAGTTGTCCTTTGCCGCTGCCTCCCCGCGGGACCAGTCCCACAGTGTTTTGTCTTTTCTTCATTCTTTTTTCCTTTTCTCCTACCAGATTTTTGGTGTCTGTGTCTTTTGAAGAGGACGATGTTCTGTCAGAGTTCTGCAGGTGCTCTGCTTGGCTGAGTGGGCCATGGATGTGAGTCTTGGTGTATTTGTGGAGAGGGTGAGCTATGAGAGTCCTACAACTCTGCCATCTTGGCTTCTATCCTGTATGTCATCATTGGAAAATTGCTTGCTTAGGTCTTCTGCCCATTTTTGGATTGGGTTCTTTGTTTTTTTGTTATTAAATTGTATGAGCTGTTTATATACTCTAGAGATCAAGCCCTTGTCAGTTTCATTTTTGTAAATATTTTTTCCCATTCCGTAGGTTGTCATTTTGTTTTGCTTATGGCTTCCTTTGCAGTTCAAATATTTGTAAGTTTAATTAGGCCTGATTTGTTTATTTTTGCTTTTATTTCTATTGCTTGGGTAGACTGCCCTAGGAGAACATTTTTGAGAGGTATGTGAGATAAGATTTTGCCTATATTTTCTTCTAGGAGGTTTATTGTGTCTTGTCTCATGTTTAAGTCTTTAATCCATTTTGAGTTTATTTGTGTGTATGGTGAGAGGGAGTATTCTAACTTCATTGATTTACATGCTGCTGTCCAGTTGTCCCAATACTATTTGCTGAAGAGAATGTCTTTATTCCATTGTACGTTATTGCCTCCTTTGTCAAAGAATATTTGACCAGAAGTATGTGGATTCATGTCTGGGCTCTCTATTCTATTTCATTGTTCCATTATGTCTGTTTTTGTACTAATTCCATGCTTTTTTGATTACTGTAGCTCTGCAGTATTATCTGAATTCTCAGAGGGTTATTCCTACGGACTTATTCTTTTTATTCAGTAATGCTTTTGCAATTCTGGATCTTTTATGACAACATATAAATTTTATTATTATTTGTTCTAGTTCTGAGAAATATGTCCTGGGTAATTTGATAGGGATTGCATTAAATGTGTAGATTGCCTTGGGCAGTATGTCCAATTTAACAATATTGATTCTTCCAATCCAGGAGCATGGGATATCTTTCAATTTTTTAAAGTCTTCTTTAATTTCCTTAATCAATGTTTTGTAGTTCTCCATACATAAGTCTCTCACCTACTTGGTCAAAGTTATTCCTTGATATTTTACTACTTTGGGTACTATTTTAAAAGAGGTTATTTCTTTACTTTCTTTTCCTGTGGATTCACCATTACTGTAAAGAAATGCAACTGGTTTTTGTACATTAATCTTCTATCCTGCTATCTTGCTGAATTATTTTTCTAGTTTTTATAGTTTTTGTGTGTAACTTTTAGGGTTTTCTGCATATAGTGTCTTGCCATCTGCATATAGTGACAATTTTACCTCTTCTTTTCCAAATTTGATTCCTATTATTTATTTGTCTTGCCTGATTGCTGTGGCAATGGCTTTCAATACTATGTTGAATACTCCTGGGCATATATCCATAAGGAACCCTACTTCAAAATGACACCTGCACCCCAATGTTCATAGCAGCACTATTTACAGTAGCCAAGACATGGAAACACCCTAAATGTCCATCAACAGAAGACTGGATAAAGAAATGGTGGTATATTTATACAATGGAATACTATTTAGTCATAAAAACCGACAACGTAACACCCTTTGCTACAACATGGATGTTCCTGGATAATGTCATTCTAAGTGAAGTAAGCCAGAAAGAGAAAGAAAAAAATACCATATGAGATCGCTCATATACAGAATCAAAGAAAAAATACTAAACAAAACATAAATACAAAACAGAAACAGACTCATAGACATAGAATACAAACTTGTAGTTGCCAAGGGGGTGGGTAGTGGGAAGGGACAGACTGGGATATCAAAATGTAGAATAGATAAATTATACTGTATAGCACATGGAAATATATACAAGAACTTATGGTAGCTTACAGAGAAAAAATTGTGACAACGAACATATATATTTTCATGTATAACTGAAAAATTGTGCTCTACACTGGAATTGACAACATTGTAAAATGATTATAACTCAATAAAAAATGTTTAGAAAAAAAGACTATGTTGAATAGGAATAGTGAGAGTGGACAACCTTGACTTGTCCCACATTTTAGTATGAAATTTCTCAGTTTTTCACCATTGAGTACCATGCTGGCTGTAGGTTTGTCATAAATAGGTTTTATTATGTTGAGATGTGTTACTTCTACACACTGTTTGGTGATGGTTTTTATCATAAATGGGTGTTGAATTTGATCAAATACTTTTTCTGCATCTATTGATATGATCATGTGGTTTTTGTCCTTTCTCTTGTTGATGTGTATTACACCAATTGATTTATACATGTTGAACCAATCTGTGTTCCTGGAATGAACCCAACTTGATCATTGTGTATGATCTTTTCTATGAGCTGTTGGATTCTATTTGCTAATATTTTGGTAAGGATTTTTGCATCTATGTTCATCAGTGATATTGGTCTGTAATTCTCACTTTTGGTAGTGTCTTTGCCTGGTTTTGGTATCAGGGTGATGGTGGTTTCATAGAATGAGTTTGGGAATATTCCTTCCTTTTCAATCTTCTGGAAGAGTTTGAGAAGGACTGAAATGAGTTCTTCTTTGTATGTTTGGTAGAATTCCCCAGTGAAGCCATCCAGTCCTAGACTTCTGTTAGTAGGGAGGTTTTTTTTTTTATCACTAATTCGATTTCATTTCTAGTGATCAGTTTGTTCATGTGGTCAATTTCTTCTTGATTTAGTCTTGGTTGGCTGTATGTTTCCAGAAATTTGTCCATCTCCTCTAGGTTATCCATTTTGTTTCCATATAGTTGCTCATAGTATTCTCATATGATATTTTGTATTTCTATCATATTGGTTGTAATTTCTCCATTTCCTTTCTTATTTTTATTATTTGTGCTCTCTCTTTTCTCTTCTTGCGGAGCCTGGCTAGAGATTTGTTAATTTTGTTTACATTTTCAAAAAACCAGTTCTTGACTTGATTGATATTTTTCTATTGTTTTTTAATCTCTATTTTATTTATTTCCTCCCTGACCTTTATTATTTCCTTCCATTTTCTGACTTTTGGGTTTTTTGCTCTTCTTTTTTTAATTCTTTTAGCTTTACATTAGGTTGTTTATTTGAGATTGTTCTTTTTTGAGGAGGCCCTGTATCACAGGCCTTTCCTGCATCCCATAAATTTTGTGTGGTTGTGTTTTCATTGTCATATATCTCAAAATATTTTTTAATTTCAACTTTGATTTCATCATTGACTGATTGTTTTTTTAGTAGCACGTTGTTTAATGTCAATTCTGTCATTTTTTTTTTCTGTAGTTGATTTCTAGTTTCATGTCTTTGTGGTCAGAAATATTTCTATCATCTTAAAATTGTTGAAGGTTCTTTTGTGCCCAGGTACATAATCTATCATAGAAAATGTTTCATATGTATTTGAAAAGAATCTATATTCTATTTTGGGATTATGTAATGTTCTGAAAATATGAACCAAGGCTAGTTGTTCTATTGTGTCATTTAATTTCTCTGTTGCCTTATTAATTTTCTGTCTGGAAGATCTGTCCACTGATGTTAATGGAGTGTTAAAGTCTTCTGCAATGATTGTATTCCAATCAATTTCTCCCCTATATCTCTTGGTATTTAGTTTATGTCTTTAGGTGCTCCAATATTGGGTGCATATATGTTAATGAGTTCAATACCCTCATGTTGTATTACTCCTTTAATCATTATAAAATGTCCTTCTTCATCTTTATGACCTTTGTTTTAAAGTCTATTTTATCTGAAATCAGTATTGCTACTCTTGATTTCTTGTCATTTCCATTTGCATGGAATATATTTTTCCATCCTCTCACTCAAACTATGTGTGTCCTTCTCCCTAAATTTGGTAATTTGTTTGCAACATATTATAGGTTCTTGTTTTATTATCCAGTCTGCCACTCTGTATCTTTAGATTAGGACATTTACTCCATTTACATTTACAGTAATTAATGATAGATATGTGTTTATTGCCATTTTGAACAAATTTTGCAATTGATTTGTTATTTCCTTTTTGTACTTTTCTTTTTCTTTTTGTGGTTTGATAATTTTCCTTTGTATTATCTTGGCCTTTTTTTTTTTTTTTTAGTTTTTGTGACTCTATTGTAAGTTTTTGGCTTGTGGTTAACCTATTTTGTACATATATTAACCCATTACTCTAACTGTTTATTTTAAACGGATAGTAATATAAGTTTAAACCCATTCTACCGAGAACAAATAATTAAAAAAGAAAAAAACTGTATATATTTTCTTGCCCCCTTCCCCCCTTAATGATTTAGATGTCCTCTATTACAGTTTCATGTTTAATCTGTTGTAATCATGGTACTTATCGCCTTTCCAGTTATGGTTTTCTCCTTTCTGTAGCATCCTGATTCTTTTCTGTTTAAAGTAGACATTTCAGTATTTCTTTTAGCATAGTTTTGGTGTTGCTATATTCTTTTAATTTCTGCTTGTCTGTGAAGTTCTTTATGTCTCCTTCTATTCTAAAGGATAGTCTTGCTGGATAAAGTATCCTAAGCTGCATCTTTTTTTTCATTCAGGGCTTTGAATATATCTTGCCACTCCCTTCTGGCCTGTAGTGTTTGTGTAGAGAAATCAGCTGAGAGCCTTATTGGGGTTCCCTTGTAACTTACTCTTTGCTTTTCTCTTGCTGCCTTTAGGATCATTTCTTTATCTTTAACCCTAGCCTTCCTGTTTATATTATATCTTGTTGTGGATCTGTTTGGGTTCTTCTAGTTTGGGACCCTCTGTGCTTCCTGTACTTCAATATCTGATTATTTCTTTAGGTTTGGGAAGTTTTCAGTAATGTTTTCTTCCAATACTTTTTCACTCCCCTTTGCTCTTCTCCTTCTGGGACCCCTATTATGCATAGGTTGGGATGCTTTATATTATCCCATAAGTCCCTTATGTAGTTTTCATTGGTTTTTATTTGTTTTCCTCTCAGCTGTTCTGATTGGGTGATTTCTGTTGTTCCATCTTCTAAGTCACTTATTCATTCCTCTGCATTATCTAGCCTACTTTTTACAGCCTTTAACTCAGCTCTCATCTCAGCAAATGAGTTTTCCAATTTTACTTGGCTCCTCTTTATAGTTTTGATTTCCTTTTTGATATTTTCTCTGTCTCTAAATGCAATACATTTTAATTCCTTCAGTACTTTGATCACTCCTTTTTTGAAATCATGGTCTAGTAGATTATAAAGGTCTATTTCATTGATCACTCTTTCAGGAAGTGGGAGTGGTTCCTCTGCTCTTTCATTTTACTTATATCTCTCTGGCACTATGGCTTATGGAGTATCAGTTATCTAATGTGGTCCTTAAGGAGTTTATTTATTTATTTATCTAAAGCAAATGCAGAAATAAAACTAAAAACAGAAATTTAAAAGAAAAAAATAGTTTGAAGACAGAATATCATCACTAACAGAAGTACACATGAAGAAAAATAAAAATTGATTTGAGATGTATTTAAAAACCTTAAAAGAATTTTTAAAAAGTGAAAACAGATTATAATCAATAACAGAAGACCAAAACCAAGAGAAATAAAAATCAAATTGAGAGAAATAAAAAAAAATTAAAGAAAAGATTTGAAAACAGTATAATAAGTATCAGAATAAAACAAAGAGAAAAAAATGAAATTGAGAGAAACTAAAAAATAATCATAGAAATATTTTAAAAGAAAATTTTAAAAGGGATTAAAAATCAAAAATATAAAAAATATTAAAAAGTAAAATTTAAATAAGTAAAACAAAACAGAACAGAAGAAAAGTGGATGTGTTCTCATGGGGATTGTTCGCCCCCTCCTGATACTGTGGTCTGGCACCAGGCTAGTACAAACTAGGCCAGATGGTCGCTTCCCTGCTCCATACAGCTCCCTGCTCTGCACTAGTTCTGTGCTTCATAAGCGGGCTTGGAGGAAAAGGCCAACCAGCCCTCACTTCTGCTCTGTGCCAGAACTCTGTTCCTTGTTTGTCTTAGAGGCACAAGTTCACAGAGGTACTGGAGCAGTAAGATCCTACCTGCCTAGGGATGTAAATTAATCTCAGTCTCACCTATGAGGTTGCAGAGTCCTTAGGTATGGATTTATGTTTTAATCCCACTGCATACCTGAATATATGGTGTCTGTGGTTGAGCCCTGCCTCTCTTTACCCTGAGAAAGCACCCCGGGTCTTTGGAGATAAAGGCTTGGCAACCCTCCCCCAAGGGCACAACAGCAGTTTCTTTGCTTTTTTTTTCATATTTTGTGGAGAACCCAGGTTGTTCTGCTTTGTATGCCTTCCCAGCAATGATGCACAGCACACTGCAGTCGCCCTAGGTTGCCTCTGTACAACTGACCCTAGTCCTCTGCCTGGCTTGGGCAGCCTGTCTCTTCCCACACCTGACAGTTTGCCTCTAAGGCTGGGGGTCACAGGGATGCTTTGTGCCCGTTCATCTTAATTCTGTCAGTCGAGGGCTATTCTGTACAGATCCGAGCCTTGGAGGTTCCCCCAGAGTCCTGCTGACTTCTCCAATGGAGAAGGGGAGACTCAGTGAATGTGCACTATTCCTTCTTTGCTGCTCCCTCCCCATGTACTGGTCCCAAACTATTTTGCTTTTTCTTCTTTCTTTTTCCCTTTTCACTTACCAGATTCATGGCGTCTTTTGTCTTTTCAAGAAGGTGATGTTCTCTTAAAGTTCAGCAGGTGTTCTGATTGGATGGGTTGGTCCCTGGATGTCTGTCTCAGTGTATTTGTAGGAGAGGGTGAGCTACGAGTATCCTACTACTCCAGTATCTTGACCACTTCCTTAATTTACTCTTAAGATGAAAGCTAAAAATGAAATAAATATTCACTACATAGCCCTCTGTTTTTTCTTCCCATTACTCAGCCTTCTGTTTTGGAATTTTTCTTATATATATGTTTTTTATTTAAGATTTTTTATGGATTTATAATCATTTTACAATGTTGTATCAATTCCAGTGTACAGCACAATTTTACAGTTATACATGAACATATACATATTCATTGTCATGTTTTTTTCTCTGTGAGCTACTATAAGATCTTGTATATATTTCCCTGTGCTATACAGGATAATCTTGTTTATCAATTCTAAAATTTTGAAATCCCAGTCTAACCCTTCCCACACTCTGACCCCTTGGCAACCACAAGTTTGTATTCTATGTCTATGAGTCTATTTCTGTTTTGTGTTTATGATTTGTGTTTATTTATTAAATTTTTTTTTTAGATTCCAAATATGGGTGATCTCATATGGTATTTTTCCTTCTCTTTCTGGCTTGCTTCACTTAGAATGACATTCTCCAGGAGCATCCATGTTGCTACAAATGGCATTCTGTTGTTGGTTTTTATGGCTGAGTAGTATTCCATTGGATAAATATACCACATCTTCTTTATCCAGTCATCCACTGATGGACATTTAGGCAGTCTCCATGTCTTGGCTATTGTAAATAGTGCTGCTATGAACATTAGGGTACAGGTGTCATCCTGAAGTAGGGTTCCTTCAGGATATATGCCCAGGAGCTGGATTCCTGTGTCATATGGTAAGTCTATTCCTAGTCTTTTGAGGAATCTCCATACTGTTTTCCACAGTGGCTGCACCAAACTGCATTCCCACCAGCAGTGTAGGAGGGTTCCCCTTTCTCCACAGCCTCACCAGCATTTGTCATTTATGGATTTTTGAATGACAGCCATTCTGACTGGTGTGAGGTGATACCTCATTGTAGTTTTGATTTGCATTTCTCTGATAATTAGTGATATTGAGCATTTTTTCATGCGCCTAATAATCATTTGTATGCCTTCCTTGGAGAATTGCTTGTTTAGGTTTTTCTCCCATTTTTGGATTGGGTTGTTTGATTGTTTCTTATTAAGTCATATGAGCTGCTTATGTATTCTGGAGATCAAGCCTTTGTTGGTTTCATTTGCAAAAATTTTCTCCCATTCTGTAGGTTGTCTTTTTTGTTTTACTTATGGTTTTCTTTGCTGTGCAGAAGCTTGTAACTTTCATTAAGTCCCATTTGTTTATTCTTGCTTTTATTTCCATTGCTTGAGTAGACTGTTCTAGAACATTTTTGAGATGTATATCAGATAATGTTTTGCCTATATTTTCCTCTAGAAGGTTTATTGAATCTTATCTTATGTTTAAGTCTTTGATCCATTTTGAGTTGATTTTTTTGTATAATGTAAGGGAGTGCTCTAGTTTCATTGCTTTACATGCTGCTGTCTAGTTTTCCTAACACTATTTGCTGAAGAGACTGTCTTTATTCCATTGTATATTCTTGCCTTCTTTGTCAAAGATGAGTTGACCAGAAGTTTCTGGGTTCATTTCTGGGCTCTCTATTCTGTTCCATTGGTCTATATGTCTGTTTTTGTACCAATACCTTGCTGTCTTGATGACTGTAGCTCTACAGTACTGTCTGAAGTCTAGGAAAGTTATTCCTCCAGCCTCTTTCTTTCCTTTCAGTAATGCATTGGAAATTCTAGGTCTTTGATGGTTCTATATAAATTTTATTATGATTTTATCTAGCTGTGTAAAATATGTCCTGGGTCATTTGATAGAGATTGCATTAAATCTGTGGGTTGCCTTGGGCAGTGTGACCATTTTAACAATATTGATTCTTCCAATCCAAGAGCATGGGATATCTTTCCATTTTTTAAAGTCTTCTTTAATTTCCTTCATCCATGTTTTATAGTTTTCTGTGTATAATTCTTTTACCTCCTTGGTTAGATCTATTCCTAGTTATTTTATTACTTTGCGTGCTATTTTCAAGGAGATTGTTTCTTTACTTTCTATTTCTATTGATTCATCCTTAGTGTAAAGAAACGCAACTGAGTTTTAAATGTTGATCTTGTAACCTGCTACCTTGCTGAATTCCTCGATCAGCTCTAGTAGTTTTTGTGCGAACCTTTTAGGGTTTTCTATTTAGAGTAACATGTCGTCAGCATATAATGACACTTTTACCTCTTAGTTTCCAATTTGGATCCCTTTTATTTCTCTCTCTTGCCTGATTGCTGTGGCCAGGACTTCCAAGATTATGTTGAACAGGAGTGGTGATAGTGGACATTCTTGTCTTGTCCCAGATTTTAGTGGGAAGTTTTGAGTTTTTCACCATTGAGTACTATCCTGGCTGTAGGTTTGTCATATATAGCTTTTATAATGTTAAGCTATGTTCCCTCTATACCCACTTGGTGAGAATTTTTATCATAAATGGGTGTTGAATTTTATCAAATGCTTTTTCTGCATCTATTGAGATGATCATGTGGTTTTTGTCCTTTCTCTTGTTGATGTGATGCATTACATTGATTGATTCGCGTATGTTGAACAACCCTTGTGTCCCTTGGATGAACCCCACTTGGTCATGATGCATAATCTTGTTTATGTGTTGTTGGATTTTATTTGCTGACATTTTGGTGAGGATTTTGGCATCTATGTTCATCAGTGATATTGGCCTATAATTCTTTTTGTTAGCATCTTTTCCTGGTTTTGGTATCAGGGTGATGATGGCTTCATAGAATGAGTTTGGGAGTTTCCCCTCCTTTTCAATCTTCTGGAAGAGTTTGGGAAGGACTGGTATCTGTTCTTTGTATGTTCGGTAGAATTCCCTGGTGAAGCCATCCAGTCCTGGACATTTTTTACTGCTATTTTGATTTCATTTCTACTGATTGGTTGGTTCAAGTGGTCAGTTTCTTATTGACTCAGTCTTGGTGGACAGTATGTTTCCAAAAACTTGTCCATCTCCTCTAGGTTATCCAGTTTGTTTCCATATAGTTTTTCATAATATTCTCATATGATATTCTGTATTTCTGTTGTAGTTGTTGTGATTTCTCCATTTTCATTTCTTATTTTGCTAGTTTGTGCTGTCTCTTTTTTCTTCTTTGTGAATTTGTCCAGAGGTTTGTCGATTTTATTTACTTTTTGAAAAAAACAGCTTTTGGTTTGGTTGATTTTTCTATTGTTTTTTAATCTCTATTTTATTTATTTCCTCCCTAATCTTTATAATTTCCTTCCTTCTGCTGCCTTTTGGGGTTTTTTGTTCTTCTTTTTATAGTTCTTTCAGCTGGTGGGTTACATTGTATAATTGAGATTATTATTCTTTTTTGAGGAAGGCCTGTATCACTATAAACTTCCTTGTTATCACTGTCTTTGCTGTGTCCCATAAATTTTGTGTGGTTGTGCTTTCATTTTCAATTGTCTTAAGATATTTTTTAATTTCAGCTTTGATTTCATCTTTGAACCATTGGTTTTTTAAATAACATATTGTTTATCTCCATGGTTTCCTTTTTTTCTCCTTTGTTTCTCTGTAGTTGATTTCTAGTTTCATGGCATTGTGGTTTGTAAAGATGCTTCAGATAATTTCTCTGCTCTTAAAATTGTTCAGGTTTCTTTTGTGCCCAATTACATGATCAATCCTAGAAAATGTTCCATGTGCACTTGAGAAGAATGTATATCCTATTTTGGGGGGGTGTAATGCTCTGAAAATATCCACCAAATCTAATTTTTCTATTCTATTATTTAATTTCTCTGATGCCTTATTTATTTTCTGTCTGGAAGACCTGTCTAGTGATGTTTATGCAGTGTTAAAATCTCCAACTATGATTGTATTCCCATCAATGTCCCCCTTTATCTCTGTTAGTAATTGTTTTATGTACTTAGGTGCTCCTATATTGGGTGCATATATATTAACAAGTGTAATATTATCATCTTGTATCACTCCTTTAATTATTATTAAATGTCCTTCTTTATCTTTCTTTATGGCCTTTGTTTTAAAGTCTATTTTGTCTGTAATCAGTTACGGCAACATCTGCTTTATTGGCATTTCCATTTGCATGGAATATCCTTTTCCATCCTTTCACTCTCAATCTATATGTGTCCTCCCTAAAGTGGGTCTCTTGTATGCAGCATATTGAAGGTTCTTGCTTTATTATCCAGGCTGCCACTCTATGTTTTTTGACTGGAGCATTTAGTCCATTAACATTTACAGTAATTAATGATAGATGTGTGTTTATTGCCATTTTGAACTTATCTTTGCAGTTGAATTGGTATATCCTCTTTGTTCCTTTCTTCTTCCTTTTGTGGTTTGGTAATTTTCCTTTGTATTATCATGGATTTTATTTAATTTTTGTGACTCCTTTGTAAATTTTTGGCTTGTGGTTACCCTTTTTTGTAAATCTATCAACCCATTACTGTAACTGTTTTTATTAAACTGATAGTAACATAATCTCAAACCCATCCTACTGTTAAAAAAAATTTAAAAAGGAAAGAAAAAGATATTCTATATTTCCCTCCCTCCCTCTCCCACTCTTAGTGATTTGTATGTCTTCTTTTATAAGTTCATGTTTACTTTATTTGTAATTCATGAGTTATCACCTTTCCAGTTGTGTGTTTCTCATTTCTGTAGCATCCTGCTGCTTTTCGATTTAGAATAGCCCTTTCAATATTTCTTTTAGTATGGGTTTATGGGTTTAGTCTTGCTAATCTCTTGTGGTTTTCTCTTGATGTGAAGTTCTTTATGTCTCCTATCCTAAAGAATAGCCTTGCTGGATAAAGTATCCTAGTCTGCATCTTCTTTTTCTTTCAGCACTTTGAATATATCTTGCCACTCCCTTCTGGCCTGTAGTGCTTGTGTAGAGAAATCAGCTGAGAGCCTTATAGGGGTTCCCTTGTAACTCACTCTTTGCTTTTCTCCTGCTACCTTTCGGATCATTTTTTTTTATCCTTGACCCAGGCTATCTTGATTATGATATGTCTTGTTGTGGGTCTGTTTGAGTTCTTTCTGTTTGGGACCCTCTGAGCTTCCTGTACTTGGATATCTGATTCCTTCTTTAGGTTTGGGAAGTTTTTAGTCATGATTTCTTCCAGTAACTTTTCAATCCCCTTTGATCTTTCTTCCCCTTCTGGGACCCCTATGATGTGAAGACTGGCATGCTTTATATTATCCCATATGTCCCTTATGTTGTTTTCATTTGTTTTTATTTGTTTATCTTGTAGCTGTTCTGGTTGGGTGCTTTCTGTTGTCCTGTCTTCTAGGTCACTAATTTGTTCCTCTACATTATCTAGTCTGCTTTGCACAGCCTTTAGATCATTTCTCATCTCAGCCAATGAGTTTACCAGTTCTACTTTGCTCTTCTTTATAGCTTCAATTTCATGTTTGACATATTTTGTATTTCTAAACACTGTCTCTTTTAGTTTTCAGTACTTTGATCACTCCTCTTTTGAAATCTTGATCTAGTAGACTATTGATGTCTATTTCATTGATCATTCTTTCAGGGGATTTCTCTTGGTCTTTTAATTGGGAATGGTTTCTCTTCTTCATCTTGCTCATACCTCTCTGGCACTGTGGTTTATGGAGTATCAGTTATCTTTTATGTTGCTTGCAGAGTTTATTTGTTTATCTATCTAATGCCTATGTAGGAATAACCATTAAAATAAAAAAAAAGAGTGGTAGAGAGAGAGAAAGAGAATTTTAAAAAAAATGGGATAAAAAATGTTTTAAAACAGTGTATAATGTATCACAGAAGAGAAAGTTGAAGCAGGATAGCAATTGGGTTGAGACGTCTTTTAAAAACCTTTAAAAAAGGAGTAAAGAGGTGAAAAGTGTATTTGAAACCTGTGTATAATCGATAACAGGACATCAAACCCAAGAGGAAATTGAAATGTTGTGGATTTTAAAAATAACAGTAATAAACATATTTTTAAAAAATTTAAAAGGGATTAAAACTGGGAGTATATATAATTGTTTAAGAAGTAAAAATTAAAAGGGTAATAGAAAATAGAACAGGTAAAAACAGATTTAAAAAAAAAGGGAGGAATGGTGGTGTTCTCCTGGAGACTGTGTGCTCTTAATGCAAAGTCTTTCTGTCTTCATCCTGTTTTGGAAGCCGAGCTTGCTGTTTCCAGTGGTCCTCCTTTGTCGTCTTCATCTGTGGTGCTCCCAGTGCCTGTTGGCAAGCAGATAACTCCCCCTCCCAACACTGGGTCAGGTGCAGCTCTCCTTTGCTGTGGGTGGGCGGTCACTGCCCCTCCAGATACTGCAATTAGATGTTGCAGACTGGCCAGGTAGGAGGGCGGGTCACGTCCCCTCCCAGCACCGCGGTCAGGGGCTGCATTCCTGCCTGAAATGCAGGGGCTGCCTGCCCTCTCCAGGGGCCGGTTGCTCCACCGCTTTGTGCTGCTTCGTGCTCTATAGGCTGGTTTGGAGAAGACCAAGAACCAGCCCTGCCCCTGCTCTGGGCCAAAACCCAGCTCCTTGTTTGTCTTGGTGGAGCAAGTACTCTGAAGGATCAGGATGGAAGGATCCTATCTGTGCTCAGCGCCAGAGGATATGGCGGCTGTGCCTGAGCCCTGCCTCTCTTCACCCAAAAACTTTCCACAGGTTTTCAGAGATGGGAGTATGCACCCTTCCACCCAGGTGACATCAGCCGTGTTGTTTTATGGAGGGCCCAGGTTGTTCTGCCCTGTGCACCCACACCAACGGCACGCAGCTCCCTGCAGTCCCTGGGGGCTGACTCAGTGCAGCCATCCCCATCCTCCTCCTGGCTCGGGCAGCCTGACCCAGCCTCCAGATGCTGGCCTGCGTCTCAGGCTGGGTGTCGCTGGGACCCTCTGTTCCTGTTTAACTTAATTCTGTTGGTTAGGGGTTGCTCTGTACAGATCTAAGCCTCAGAGGCTCCTCCTCTGTCCCACTGGCATCTCAGTTGGAGAGGAGAGACCCAGCGAATGAGCGCCAGTCCTCCTTTGCCACTCCCTTCCCACAGGACCAGTCCTGCACTGTTTTGCCTTTTCTTCTTTCTTTTTTTTTCCTTTTCTCCTACCAGATCTTTGGTGTCTCTGTCCTTTGAAGAGGATGATGTTCTGTCGGAGTTCCGCAGGTGCTCTTGTTGGCTGAGTGAGTCTGTGGATGTGAGTCTTGGTGTATTTGTGGGAAAGGGTGAGCTACAAGTGTACTTCTACTCCATCATCTTGGCCTCCTTTCCATCATATATATGTTTTTAACGTTGGCATTCTCATATTTATCAATCTTTTAATTTTTTTTTCTATTTTATTTATTTTTTTCTTTTTTAATCTAGTTTATGTGGCCTTTCTTATTTCAAAGCCATAAAGATTTTTTTGATATTTTTTAAATACCTTTTTTACAATTTATATTATATTATTACATAGTACATTTTTAATATATACTAACAAGAATTTGAATTATTTTGTAGTGTTATGCAGAAGTTATATTTGAAATATTTAACAATTTCTTCTTCATCATCCTCTTCTCTTTCCCTTGTCTTTCTGAGCAATTTAATCCTAAAGTTTTTAGTTGAACCTGAACATAGCAAAGACAGATTGGTTACTTAGAAAGAAACTTATCAAATTAGTAGATGTTTTAAACATAATGAAAATAGGTTTCTTTCTGTTAGAGAAAGGAGTTACAAATATGGAAAGAGATACAACTACAATAACCCTGTGTTGTTGAATTGGAATTGGAGGCATCAATGTAAACTCATATTTTTTTAAGAACAAAGATAGATATATAGATGATAGATAGATTGACAGATAGACAGATTGATGTAAATGCATATGCATATACATACATATATTAGTTAGATTTTTCTCCTGACAAAGTCTAAATGTTGTAATCTCCAAAAGTAATAATCATACTTGATACTCAAGTTTAAGTTCCTAAATACCATTCTCCAATAAAAGGTACCTGGGCTCCTTGGAGAAGAGGTTGATTCCAGGGTTGGCGCAGGGAAAATACAAGATGAACCTGGTGTGGGACATCTTGTAGTGTCATAAAGCAAGGAAGTGCTTAAAGAATGATTGGGACTTATCAAAGGAACAATGAAACCAGCCTTAATGAGCACCTAGTAGCCATATTTGAAATAATTTGAGCACAAAATAATATTAGTAGTAATGTATTATAATATATTAAATAAAATAAGAAGCATGAGTACATATTGATATAAATAAATGAATTAAAAATTTGAAGGTATGATGAGGAATAGGGTATTTACATAATCTCAAAATACTCTCCCACAAAATAATCTTATGGATGAGAAACTTGGAACACACTTCCTTAAGTGATTAAGTGAATATTATCACTCAATTCTAGTTTGAAAGAATCTAAAGAAACAAACTGAAAACAACACATGAGCAAAACTTCGGTGAAGTATGAGAATTAGAGGGTAGTAAGGTATAAATGTTGTTTTCTTGATTTTGGTGGTTTTGTTGCAGTTATCTTAGGGAATACTCATGTTTGTCAGAAATGAAGCATTTGAGAATGAGTGAGAGTTATACTGGCTACACTCTCAACTTGTTCAGAGGAAAAAGTTTTTTGTACTTAAAAGATTTGTGCAAGTTTGACATTATTTAAAAAATTTAAAAATTAATAATATTGAACTATTGTTATGGCACAAGTATTGACCCATCAGAAAAGACTGAATGTTAACAACCAGTTCATGCCAACAAGATATCTGTTGTGATGTTAGGTAGCAATCTATTTTACTGTTCCCTAAATGAATATCCAATTATCCCAACTTTGTTAAGTAAATAGTCCATTTTTTCCCAATTAAGTTAAATGCCATTTTTAGCAAGAACCAAATATTCATATATGTAGGTCTATTTGTGGCTTATTTGCTCTGTTCCACTGGTGGAACAGAAGCAAGTTTATTTAGAGACACACACATTCCATGGACAATATGCAGTCCATCTCAGAAGGGAGAACAGCCCTAGGAGACAGACATTCCATAGAAAAGTGAAAGTAGATTTATTCAGGGAGATACACACTTCATAGACAAAGCATGGGCCAGGCCATTTCAAAAGGTAAGAGAAGTAGCCTTGAGGTGTGAGGATGGTTAGTTTCTATGGGCTGGGTAATTTCATATGCTAATAAGAGGGAGGGTTATTCCAAAGTTTGCCAATTTTTTCCCAAGTCATCTCAGCACTTGCTTAGTAGAATGAATGAACATGGCAACAGTGATAGGGAGTTATTTAAGGCTTACTCAACAGCTTGTCCCTGCTACTTACTCTTGGAGAGACTTAGTCACCAATGGCCTAAAAATTGCTTCCACCTCTGGACCTTTGCACCAGCACTCCCTTTGTCCAAAATGTTATTTTCTGTTATTGTTATGGTTAGCTAATTTTTGTCACTCTGATCTTAGTTTAAATGTGTCTACTGAAATAAATGCGCAGCCAAAAAATTGAGAGTTATGTTTTTTTTTGGTGGACATTTTTGAGGACTTGATCCCTTTCAAGTGCAGGATGACAACCTCACAGATGGCTCTGAGAGACTGCTTTGAAGAGGTAGGGGAGGAGTCAGGATAAATAGGAGTTTTTCAACAAAGACCAGGTAGTCAGAACATTAAAAGATAGCTTGTTACCTGAAGAAAGCCAGACATCTGAAGTTAAAGAATTTAGCACTTTTCTATGTATGGGAGGGAGCAAACATTTGGGCTCACTGAAATCATTCTTTTGACAAGAATCTAGCTATCTAGGGCCAGTAACCTGTTCTTTCACATTCTGAGTACCCTCAAGCTGTAGAGAATTGCATGCTTATCTTCACTGTGGGGAGTGGCACAGTGAAACTTTCTTTACTTCTTCAGTGAAACTTTCCCTGAGCACCCCATGTAAAATCATCACCCAGTCACTCCCTATCACATCACCTAATTTAATTATTTGCATAGAACTGTCTTTTTAATTGTCTATCCTTTCTCAGCTGCATTGTAAGGTCCATGAGATTAATCTGATATATTAATCATTTTATGCTCAGTTTCAAAAAAACAAAAAACATATGGTAGGCACTCAGTTATTATTTTTGAAATAAGTGGAGGTGGATATCCCTATATCATCTCTTTAGAAAAAGGGAAAGGTGAAAACTGTGCCTATACTTGCAGTGGCTAATCAAAGTTTATCAACTGCCCATGATCTTTTTCTTGTTATGGAATCTTTTCTTGATGCAATTTTTCTCTTAAAATCAAAGTTAAGTGTCTTCCATAAGGACCTAAAAGGAAATGAGAAATTTCAGCACCACTCTATTTTCTCCTAGTCTCCACAGCTGCTCAGGGGTTATGCTTACCTTCCATACCTAGAGGCATTGATCTCAACTATTGCATTAGAAAAATAATATAACATAATTGCAATTAAAATGTTAATACTTGTTAATGACTTCGAGTGGTAACTCTACTGGGGTACTTAAATTTTAACAAGGGCCTCTTGAAGAAAATATAGGCATTAAGATTTATTATTATGGATTACAACCCATTTATTTTCTGATTGGAAATCTGCCATCCATTTGAGTATTCAATCAAATTCTAGTGAAGGTCTTCTGAAAATCCAAATGCTTTTTAAAATTCTTTTTCATGAAAAAGAACTACTTGGAGGCTAATATGGATTGAATAACCCACTCCAAATTGTTTTCATGATTGCCCCAAAAGCTTTTATAATCAACTAATATTAACCTATAGTATCTATGCAAAGCACTGACTGAAGAGTATTTGTGCAGAATCAAATATGAAATTCACATGTCTGTAGTTAAAAAAAATCTCTGCTTCTTACTCTATTGTTTCATATTCGACATCTGGAAAATTAATGAGTTAAGACACTGGATTTCATTCTTAATTCTGTCACTGGCATTTTAACCATGAGAAATGCACTTCACCTCTCTTAACTTCTGTTTTAGCTTGGGCTGCTATAACAAAAATATCATAGACCTAGTGGCTTAAACAACATTCATTTCTCACAATTCTAAACACTGGGATGTCCAAGATAAAGGCACTGGCAGATTCAGTGTCTGGTGAAAGCCATCTTCATGGTTCATAGACAGCTGTCTTATCATGTGTCCTCATCCTGGCATGGTGGAAGGAATGAGGGAATTTAACAAGGTCTCTTTTATATGGGCAGTAATCCCACTCATGAGAGTTCTGCCCTCATAACCTAATTATCTCCTATAGGCTCCACCTCCAATAATTATCGCATTAGGGATTACATTGCAAAGCATAAAGTTTGGAGGAAGGACACAAACATTCAATCTATGGTATTCAATCCTAGGTCTCCCAAAACTCATGTTCTTTCTGCATGTGAAATTAATTCATTCCATCCCAACAGCCTCAAAAGTCTTGTTCCAGCATCCACTCAAAAGTCTAAAGTCCAAAGTCTCATTTAAATAGTATCTAAATCATATGTGGGTGAGACTCAAGGTATAATTCATCTGAGGCAAATTCCACTCCAGCTGTGCATCTGTGAAACTAAAAAAGTATCTGCTTCCAAAATACAATGGTGGGACAAGCATAGGAAAGATTGCCATTCCAAAAGGGATAAATAGGAACAATTAAGGAATGACAGGCCCCAGGTAAGCCCAAACCCAACTGGACAAACAACATTAGATCTTAAATTATGAGAATAATCTTCTTTAGCTCAATGCTTTGCCTTCCAAGCCTGTTAGGGTGGCAACATCACCCCCAAGGCTCAATGGAAAGTTCCTGCAGCAGCTTTCTGCTTGCACCCCACCTCTGCAGGGGTTCTCTGCCTAGATCCTATGCCTCTCCCAGGTTGGGGTCCTGAGCCCATGGCTCTGATGGGTAGTCTGGTCCTTTGAAATCTAAGTGAAGGCAGCCTTACTCACAGACCTGTGCACTCTAGGTACACTCTGTTTGCTGCCTCCAGAGAGATGGCCACAAAAGCCTGCACTGACCCAAGGTTTACTGGAGCTGTACCTGGAGTGGATGAAGAATGCAATCCTGAAGTATGGGGAGAGGAACATGCAATGTGAGGTAGCATGAGGCAGTGCATGCTGAAGTCTCACACATGCCAATAGTCTGTCTTTTGAAACCACTCTACCCTCCAAGCCCTTGCACTCTGAGCCTGTGATGGTGTTGGAAGCCTTGATGATCTCTGAACCAACTTCAGGGTCATTCTTCTATTGTCTTAAACAATGAGAAAGTTGATTCATATTAATATCCTTATCAAACAGTTGTTTGTCCACAGCTTTTGTGTTCTCTCCTGAGCAGGTTTTCTCATTTTTTTTTGCAATATGGATAGTCTTAGAAATTTTCCAATATTTAACTTCTGCTTCTTTTCAGCTGAAGAATTCCATCTTGAAGTCACTTCTCTCTTCTTGCATTCAAACAGCCAGGAAACATGAATACAATTTAGCCAAGTTCTTTGTCACTTTATGACAGGATTGCCATTCCTTCAGTGTCCAATAACATGTTCTTTATTTCTCTAGGGGGACCTCATCAGAATAGTCTTTACCATCCATATTTCTGCCAATATTCTGTTCAGAATTACTTAGGTATTTTCTAAGAAGATTTAGGCATTTTCTACAACTCTTTTTTCTCACTGAGTTCTCACAAGAATAACCCAGGTCTAAAGCTGCTTCCACATTTTTAGATATTTGTTACAGCAGCAGCCCTTTTCTCAGTAATAATTTCTTAGTCAGCTTGGACTGCTGTGACAAAAATACCATAGAATGGGTGGTTTAAACAGCAAACATTTCTCACAATTCTAGAGGTTGAGAAATTAAAGATCAAGGTGCTAGCAAATTCTATGCCTGGTGAAAACCCACTTACTTTTTCTCAGACAGTTGTCTTTTCACTGTGACCTCACATGGTGGAAGGGGCAAGGAAGGTCAGTGGGGTTTCTTTTATAAAGGCACTTAGCTCATTCATGAAGTCTCCATCCTCATGAACTAATCACCTCCCAAAGTTTCTGCATCCAAATACCATCATATCAGGGATGAAGTTTCAACATATGAATTTTGGGGGAGACACAATATTCATACTACGGTAGCTTCTGTCTTTTCTTTTGTAAAATAAGGTTAGGTAAAATAATCTCCAGTATCCCTTGGTCATACAAGCCATGTTCTTTGTTTTGATTTCCAATCAAGGTTTGATTATCTTATCCTAATGCAATTACAGATAGAAAAATATTTAATTTTAAACATTTGGTGGAGATATCTAGTATTAAAAGACAGTTGAGTATGTTAAAACCAAATATCTTTACTTCTAATTTGGCTGTTACATTAAAAAAAATAATAACAACATAAATTCTGACTTAGTAAAATATCAGAAAACCTTTCTCTATATTCACAAATAAAAACATTTCAGGATTATTTGTTTGTTTGCTTCAGTGGGCTTCAAATTAATTTGACAAGATATTGTTTTGCTCCTGTCTGATGAAGAAAAAATTGACATTATGAAGATTCAATGCTATTTCTTTCTTCATCACCATTGGTAAACTTAATTTTTATCACTATTATACAGCTGTTCTACAAGCAACTTTGTTCATTTTTCAAGATCATGTCACCAATGAATACTTTGCTGAATGAATATGTTAATATTCTGGGTTAATATTAAAAAAAAACAGAAGAAATTTAAAAGCTTTAGCAATTCTATCACCTTTTACAAAATTGATGACCTTGATAATTTGTAGGCATAGAAGAAAGAAAATATAAACTATCAAACTTTAGCTTGACAACTTTGTCCCAGAGAATGCCTTATAAATCTTAAGTCTAAATTATGTCACCATTAAACTTGTGGTATGAGGCACAAAATTGCTCAAATGAATATGGTAATATGTCATTTGGAAGGCACATTGGACTAAGAGTCAGGAAACCTAGGTTCTGTTCCTAGTTCCTTCACTAGTTGAATTTAGTAATACCTCATAATCTGAGCTTCAGCTTCTTCTTCTGTCTAGTGGTGGTGATAATATCTTTCCTTCACAACCCACAGGTTTAAGAAGACTGAATGAGCTAATGTATTTAATAAAAAGTTTTTAAAGTTTACCCTACTCTGAGGTCATTGAATTGTTAAATATGTAGACCAATGTGCTTCCTCAAATTTTGAAGGTTTTGTGCTTCCTCAAATTTTGAAGGTTTTGACCATTATTTCTTTTATATATACACACACACACACACACACACCATTTTTTATTTTCTTCTTCTGTGACTTCCACTGTGTATGGTGCTACTCTTGATGGTATCCCACAGGTATCTGCTGCTTTGTAATTTTTCTTCTGTTTTTACCTTTTTATTCCTCAGATTGGCTACTCTTAATTGGTTAATTTTTAACTTTGATGACTCTCTCTTCTACCTGCTCAAATCTGCTGAACTCCTCTCATGATTTTTTCTATTTCAGTTATTGTATCTTAAGCTTCAGAAATTATGTTTAGTTTCTGTATTCATTTATCTTCATTTATTGATGTTCTTAATTTGGTGGGACATTTATACTTTTCTGCAGTTCTTCAGACATAGTTTCCTTTACCCCTTTGAAAATACCTAAAATAATTGATTTAAAGTATTTTCTAGTATGTTCAACATCTGAGCTTCCTCAGAGATAGGCTTTATTTTTTTAATTTTTTTCAACATTTTTTATTGATTTATAATCATTTTACAATGTTATGTCACATTCCAGTGTTCAGCACAATTTTTCAGTCATTCATGGACATATACACACTCATTGTCACATTTTTTTCTCTGTGAGTTATCATAACATTTTGTGTATATTTCCCTGTGCTATACAATGTAATCTTGTTTATCTGTTCTACAGTTTTGAAATCCCAGTCTGTCCCTTCCCACCCTCCACCCCCCTGGCAACCACAAGTCTGTATTCTCTGTCTATGAGTCTATTTCTGTCCTGTATTTACACTTTGTTTTTGTTTGTTTGTTTGTTTGTTTGTTTTTGTTTTTGTTTTTTATTTTTTAGATGTGGTATATTTATACAATGGAATACTACTCAGCCATAAAAAGCGACAACATAATGCCATTTGCAGCAGCATGGGTGCTCCCGGAGAATGTCATTCTAAGTGAAGTAAGCCAGAAAGAGAAAGAAAAATACCATATGAGATCACTCATATGTGGAATCTAAGAGATAGGTTTTATTGATTACTTTTTCTTATGCATGGGTCATAGTGTCATTTCTTTTTATGTCTCATATTTTTAAACTAGATATTTCAATTAATATATGTGGTAGCCCTGAAAATCAGATTCTCTCCCTTCCCCCATGTTTGCTATTGTTACTCTTTATTATAATTTTTGTTTGTTTCTTTAGTGACTTTTCTGAACTAATTATGTAAACTATGTGTTCTCTATCATGTTCGTCAACTGAAGTCTCTATTCCCTTAGCTTAGTGGTCAACTAGTGATTCATAAGATATTTCTTTAAATGTCTGAAACCAACAAATCCTCCAGTCTCTGCTAATGGGCTCTATGTGTTTGTTGGGGCATGTATTCAACTTTCTGTTGGACAGTTCACAATTCTGCCTTAGCCTTTACTTCCTGCTTGAATAGAGCTTCAAAGTCAGCTGGAATCAAAAGCTTAGGGCCTTCTCAGATCTTTCCTGAGCTTGCACACAGCCCAACAAAGGAATGTGGACTTCTAGACCCTCAAGACTATTTTGGAGTTTTTCAAAGTCTCATGGACATTTCGTCCTGAGCTTTTTTTTCAAAAAAAATTGGTGTGCCTATTTGCCTTTCTCTAATACTTCAGGCAGCTGTGATGTTCATTAAAATGTTCAATAAATGCCTCTACAGAGAGGATTTTAGTACTGGGTCACTGAATGAGTTACAGTGACCTCAAATGTAAAAATAGCTTTTTTGGGAAGGTCTTCCAGGGAACCACCAGATAGCTCAAATAATGACTATTTTTTGAGAATTATGCTTTAGAAAAGTTCCAGCTGCATTTTGCTGCCTTCAATATTTGAAATGTGAGCTGATTTTTTTCAAGGCTCCACTGAGCTGTAACTGAGGGATGAGGCCAGAATAAATTGAAATACCACAAATCCACTGTTCTTATGGAGATTCATATATATTTTTATCTTTTACTAAATGATCATCAGGTTGCTGCAAGTCTTTGGTTAATTTCCAGAGTTCTGAAAATGTTGATTCTGACAATTTTCCTCATTTTATTGCTTTTATACAAGGATAAATTTTTGGAATTCACTTTCCACTTCCACTTTTGCAGATGTCACCCCTACATTTCATTCCTTCTTGTGTCATATTTTATTTTTGACTAATTTACTCTTTACTTATCCACTATTTAAGCTATTCATCGAATTTTTATTTGCTTAATGTAATTTTCAGTTATAGAATTTCCAGATTTCCCCCCCAGATTTGCAATGTAATTTTTATACTTTCTAGTTTCTTGCTGAAATTTTAAGTTTTATCTCCATGAATATGAAAATTGCCTAGTAATTCTACTATCTGGTGTACCTGTGGGTCTGGTCCTATTACCTGGTGTTTGTGATGATGCTCATTCATGCTGGTTTTTTTTTCTATGTATCTGATTATATTTTCCTTGTGTGTTAGACATTGCAGTTGCAAAATTATTTCTGGAAATAATTTAACACTTAGGATGATATATTTCTTTTTTTAGAGTATACTTTTATATGCTTTCTTCTAGTATATTAGAACTAGCAATCTAGGGTGAATTTCAAATTTCAGAACTTGAGATTTTCTGGACTATCAAAATAACGTGAAGCTAGGCAGCAACAGTCCATGTGAGTTCTGGACTACTTCAGGTTTGTCTTTGATCCTTGGGTGCAGTTTCTCAGGCTCTTAATATTAATTGAAGGGTGACTTACTAGGGTCCTTATACCTGGAAGAAACTGGATTTGAAGTTTTGTCTCACTAGTCTGGTGAGGTTGTTAAAAGTTCTACTCAGTCTTTAAGATGCCTCACCAGGATAAGCAGAAGGGGCACTAAGAGCCAGGCTGATGTCTTTGGACTCTCTTCTCATACAACTTGGCCCAGTAGTTCTGATCTTGTGTCTTGACCCATTTAGGAATATGTTCTAAATAAAGACACTCCTCTCTTTGTGTGGTTCTTATGTTTAAAAGTTACAATTACCAGAGCTTAGTTAAATAGTACCAGACCTACAACAACATTGTTTATATTTACCACAGTGTTCTAACTATGAGTACTTGCTGAAATTACAAATTTTACTGCTGGCTCTAGTCCACAAATCATTACATAAAAAATAAATGCATGTCATGGTCAATGACCAATTACATGGCTTCTTTAAAAGTCTATCAGCAATTGGTCACTGTGGATATGTTGTACAGTTCATGTAGTTATGCTGTCACGTTGCCTCTCAGAGATAACTCATGTGGTGCTTTACAACAATGGATAATTGAAAGGGGAGACTGACCAACAAAGATCAAAGTGCAGCAAAAGAATAAAAAGTGATACTACTGAAAATTAAATTTAAATCAAATGTAAATGGAGTTACAGAAGAAATAGCTGACTGTGGGAATATTGACACTGTCACCACTGAGAAACTCTAGATCCAGAGGAACTTAATTAAGACAGACTTATATACACACATGAGTAATTGTGATAAAAAGGATGAAGGTATCCCGGAGAAAGTAATGCTGACAAATATTTCATATTAAAGGAACTCTGGGAAGTATTTCTTAACAATGAATGTACAAAAGATAAAATGTTGGAAGCTAATTCAAACTTAGAAATGAGTGTGACAATTCTGCAAGACAGAGAAAACATGCCTCCTCCAAATCATAAGTTATATGACTAGAAGGAGAACACTGTTCTGATCACTCTTCA
The DNA here is from genome assembly GCF_048773025.1 of Camelus bactrianus. NCBI lineage: Eukaryota > Metazoa > Chordata > Mammalia > Artiodactyla > Camelidae > Camelus > Camelus bactrianus. The sequence goes on along the minus strand of NC_133575.1, from coordinate 63,873,643 downwards.
TATATTTTACAAAGAAATAAAACATTTTAATTTTAGAATATTTAAAACACAGTGCACTAAATTGATAGTTTTCCTATTTTTTGTTTTCATTTGTAACCAAAAGTAACAGAGCTTTTAATGCTTTGACAACAAATGTTTAAAGTCTCAGAAGAATCATAATTTTTCCTGTTGATTCTAAAGATTGCTTTGCATGGCTTCAGCTTCTACAGCCACTTTTGTGATTCCACACCATTGTGCAATATAAAGACTGTCCGTATTTTGTTGAGTTTTTGTTGTTGTTGTTGTTATTGTCTTCATCAGATAGTTTGTTGTAAATAGTTCTACATCATCCTGTATAATTTTCAAAGAATCTCTTCATACATGGTCATATTTAATTCCCATAATGACTCTGAGATATAGTATACAGGTTATGTTATGTTCTATATTTTATAAATGAGGAAACTGACACCTAGAGATGATTGATGGTCCTGAGTTAAATAGCTAGTGAATGTGAAGTTGGGATGCAAACTCAGGTTTATTTGACTCCAAATTCCTTGTTTGTAACCACTGTAGTATAATGATTGTTCTGGGAGTAGAATCTATTCTTCTAATTAGGGACTTTTTTTGTACTATATAAAGTATGCTCTAACATTAGGATTTGTCTACTCAAAGCCAATTCAGTCTTCAAAATAGGAAGAAGTCTTTCTGGCTAGAAGAACTAACTATTCTTAAAATGGTGAAGATAAATCATTGAGTAAGTATATATTAAACTTCTCATATGCATGTTGAAGACACTCTAAGAAACACAAAAGGAGAAATGGCTTGCTTTCTAAAGGTCTGTGATTTTATTAGAGGACAATGTAAGGTATATATTCATATGCATGTTTATGTGCTTAAAAATCTATGTTGTAATACTTCAAAGAATGAACTATCAAAAGGAAAATGATGCATTAAAGTGAGACTATGTTGAATTTTGAAGAATGGTTCAGATTAGGGTTATTAAAGAGGAAAATCATAGTGAGTACACACAAAAATAGTGAAGACCAAGAACAAAAGCAGAGATGTAGCAATGAGCACTGTTTGCAAAAGAAGAGTGACAGAGGCCTTGTAGTTTCTTGCTTTGTTAAAGGTTGTTGTTAGTGCTTGGGAGGTGGCTGAGAGGAAGGACTGTCAGCAATCCTATCTCCAAGACTAATTGTTTACATTCAACTAATCAGGAGACTCACCTCTGGAAACTATAATTTGTTTAGGAAGTTTCAGGAAAACAGTCTTTGAAATGGGATTTCCTTCACTTTGGCTTTACAATCACATTGGAAAGTTCTCAAGAACTGCCTTTCTTCTGGGTCCTGTCAAAACATTCACAATAGAAAAGTAAACAGTCCTGTAAAGCCATTCATTAGAACATCTTAAAAGCTCTAAAATAACTCTGAGAAGTTTGACCATTATAATAGCTTCCAAACTAAGTTTAGTATATAACATTGTAGAAACTGTTAATAATATTTCATATGTTCTAAATGCAGTCATTTTATAGCTACAGACTAAATGTATCTCAGCAGAAAACTAGAAAGAATTCTGAAATTATCAAATATCTGTACAAAATTTCTAATGTCACTGTAATTACTTTTTTAGAATCAAACATGCAATTAATAAAATTAATAGTCTAATGAAATATGAAGTTCTAAATAATGAATTTGGAAGTTTGGCAGTTGTTCAAAATATTAAATATAGAGTTATCACATGATCTAGTAGTTTCACTCCAAAGTACATATCCAAAAGAATTAGAAACATGTTTTTACATGATTGTCCATAGCAGCATTATTCATAATAACCAAAAAGTGGAAGCACTCTAAATATCCATTAACTGAAGAATGGATACATAAAATGTGGTGTATTCCTACAATGTAATATTATTCAGAAATGAAAACAAATGAAATATTGATACATGCTATGGCATGGATGAACCTTGAAAACATTATGCTGAGTAAAATAAGCCAGTTGTGAAAGACCACATATTATATGAAACTATTTACATAAAATGGCTATAACAGGCAAATCCATAGAAACCAAGAGTAGACTAGCGGTTGACTAGAGTTGGGGTGTTGTGGGAGAGTGGAGAATGACTAATGGGCATCAGATTTCTTGTCGAGTGAAAATGTTTAAAATTAGACAGTAGTGGTAGTTGCAGAAACCTGTAAATATACTAAAAAATTAAATGGTACACTTTAAATAGTTGAAATTAATAGTTTGGAAAATTTTGAAACTTATGGTATATTGATGGCGCTGTTTTAAAACAAGACATGAAAGATATAAGATAATGAAAGTAAGAGATTCCCTGTCTTTTGTACTGATTAGATTTCTCTTAGAATAATGTATTCATGTCTTAACAAGATGCTTTGAAAGGATATTGATGAGGAGGACTAAATGCATTCTGAGGGCAGTGGCAAAGATGATGAAGGCACACAAAAATACAGTATTTTGATCATTGACTTGAGAAAAAATCTCTATAAAGAAAATTACTGAGTCAAGTGACAAAATTAGAATAAGGGTGACAGATTAGCTAAAGGTGTTGCATCAATGCTAAATTTCTTGAGGTTAATAACTGTACTGTGGTAACATAAGAGAATATCCTACCTGGTGATAAATGCACACTGAGGAATATAGTGGTAAAAAGGTATGCACTTTCTATCAAAAAGTGCAGAAAATATATTATGTGCATAAGTGTATGTGAAGTCTGAAATGAGTATCACTGGACAAAATCAGTGGGTCAGCACAGGCATGTAACACTGGAGGCTCTAGAGAAGAATCCATTTCTTGCCCCTTCCAACTTCTGTTAGCTCCAGAATTCATTTTAAAGTCATATTTTAATACAGGTGCCATCTTACACAGCAAATCAAGGCATACACCCAAACAACTGCTTTTCTAATTACATCCCTTTCAACTGATGCCCTGTCATATCTTGGATAGTCAAGAAATGAGAAAGTGGGCAGCAGTAGATGTAACTAAGAGTACTGAAGGAAATTCTCTCTTTGTAGTACTTTGCTAAAAATAATTAGGTCTATTATGTGAATTATTTTTTCCATTTGGCAGCTTTTTGTCAGACTCAGTGGCAATTTTTTAAGGAGATAGGAAGTTTCTTAACAGCATTCATAAACCTCACAGCGATGTACCAAAACTTTTTGAGGCAGCAATTGAGACAACTAGAAGTACCAATTGCAGAACAGACTAGTATTCATGGGACCCAGAAGAACGTATGCAGTTGACTTGGTTATTTCTAATTGCTTCTAGACATAAGTTCAAATGATGTTTTTTGTCATTCCATATTTTGAGTCACCAGGAGAAAACTGCTTTTCATTTTAAGAGTAAATCAGGGTGGTGGAAGTAATTTGCTGAATTATATGCATTTATTGGCATGTGACTGGTATAACAGAGCTGAGACTAACTTAGACAAAAACATTGTATATAAAAATTATATTGGGCAAACATTCTATTAGTGTAGCGCTGTAAACAGCTACTAGGAGTCAGAAAACCTGAGTTCTAATAGCAATTTTGTCAGTTATGGTTATTGTGACTTTGAGCAAGTCATTTCCCTCTCTAAACTTCAGTTTCCACCTCTGTAATATGAGACTCATACCTTTTAACTCCAAAGTCATCATAATCTAAATAATAATGGTAAACCTGATTTTTCAGTATATAAAATGTCTACCAGGATTTCTTTACTTTGATTTGGATCAATATGTACGCTGTACCAGTAAACTGTGGTTAAAATAACAAATTTTGAAGTCAAGGAGATGTGGGTTCTCGTTCTTGATCTGCCACTTTCTAGCCTCATGACTTTGGGCCAGTTAATTATCCCTGTTTCAGTTACCTTCATCTTTAAAGTGAGATTAATAATTATACTGATTTTATAAGGTTTTAGTGAGAATTAAGTGCAATAATGCATATATGTGGTTTGCACAGTGCCTGTGACATAGCAGACACTCAATAAATCTTGGCTTTACAAAGGGAAGAACTTTCCTTAATTTGAGTTTCCTCTTATCATACCTTTGTTCTGGGACCTATTGGTACATGTGAATTTGAATTGTATTTTTTTTCTTAACACTTATTTATATGCTACCTGATAACTGCTACTAAGTCACTTTCATATTTTTATGTGACTTTAAGCTGCTAAAAGTCAGAAATTAAATACATTTCCTTGATCTTTCTGCACAACAACTAACATAAGGTTTTGTATGCAAAATTTACTTGGATATTTGATCTTAACTGGCTAAGCAAATGTCAAACTAAAACCAGAATTCATGCTGCTCAATTTACAGTAACCTTTTCATAGAACAAAGCCTGTAGCATATCTCTGAAGATTGCACTTAAAACCATTCCTTATCAAAATTCAAAACTGATCATAACTTTATCCAGAGTAAGGCTCAAAATGACTCTCTAGGAAGAAGTGAACAATTTTAACAGGAGAAATTGAACTCACATTTAATTAGGAAAGATGATTTTTGTCAAAAAGAATCTGATTAACTTAATAGGAAAAAGCTCGTCAGTTTAAAGAAATGGTAATTTTAGTTCACTTCAGAGATTTAATTTTAAGTAGATTTATTTACACTCTTTGAGGCTGAAGGATATTCGTGCATGTGTGTGTGTGTGTGTGTGTGTGTGCGTGTGTATGTGTGTACTGTAAGAGCAGCTACGTTTAACAGTCAAGCATTGTTTAGTAGTGATAGATGATCCTGTGAAAATTTTACCCAGAAAAAGAAAGTCACTGACAATATTGGTGCAGATTTTCTCCATTTCAAGAAAGTCACATAGGCAGAGATTTAGTCACCTTTTTATATAAACTATGTAAAATATGGACAGCAACTGCATCTCAGATATGTTGCTATTTTGGTCCCTTAAACTAATAACAACCTTTAAAGAACACAGAGTCCAACTCTCTTATTTTATAGATGGAGAAACTGAGGCTTAGCAGAGAGAAGGGCCTTGTCTGAGAGGTAGTAAGCAGTAGAGTTTTGCTGCACAAATCTGTCTCCCCATTTACCTTGCATACACATACCACTGATTGTATTCTCATACTGAAACTTGGACTTCTATATGTCCTCTTGTTTTGACTCAGGATAACCAGTTACAAAAATATTCCATTACATTAGGGTCTATAGCCATTTCATCAACTGGCTGTGACCCTCAAGATTTTATTTTACACGAGATAACCAACAAGTATGAGTAGGCTTCACTCTAGATTTATGTGAGAGCTCACGAGAAGAAGATTTAGATGGAAAAAATAAGAATAAAGCTTTTTTCATTCCCCCTGCAAAAGGGGAAATCCCTGCTTTAATTTCAGCCTCTGCCACTTTAAATGACTCCCTTCAGTGGTTATAGGAATAAAGGGCAAGTCATAATATGAACAAAATTACAATGTCGGCATTAAGGAGGCCTGTGATTAATGATTTACCCTAGCATCTTGCTACTCAAAGTGTTATCTGAGGAGCAGCAGTGTCAGCATTGCCTGGGAATTTGTTAAAAATCCAGAATTTTAGGGCCAACCCCAGATCCTCTAAATCAGAATTTGCCCTTTAGCAAGATCTTCCTCAAGAGTATTTAAAAGATTGCTGAATTTAAGTGGCCTAATCAGTTTGATCTGGATACAATTCAGGTGACAAATCAAAAGGCAAAATCTTTAGAAAGAGATCAAACAGATAGGTATCCAGGAATTCCCCCAAACTGTATTGTTTTGTATTTCTGCTGTAACAAATTGCTACAAATTAGAGCCTTAAAATCCCACAAATTAATTTTCTTACAGTTCTGAAGATAGAAATATAAGATGTTTCCTTAGGGATGCATTCCTTCCTTATGGAAGTTCTAGAGTAGGATTGGTTTCCTTTATTTTTCCAACTTGTAGAGGCCTGTTACTTGGCTTATGGCCCCTTCTTCTGTCTTTAAAAGCCATCAGTGCAGCAATTGCTATACCATGCTCTTTATGTCCTTCTGAGCACCCATCAGCAGCATCTTTAATGTCCATATTTCTATGAACAGTATGTTTATGACTGCATATGTATTTCTAAGATGATACAGATTTCTTTCTGCCATGTTCTTCCTTTCCTTCTGAACCCTTCCCACCAGAGTGCATATTTACACTAATAGTATATTCAAGGAAATCTAATCTTTTTCTAACTTTTTTCTCAAAAATTTTCAGCCTCTATCCATTATTAGTCTCAAAGCCACTTCCACATTTTTAAGTATTTGTTACAGCAAATAAAAATGTTCCCTGCCATTCACAATTAACTGTCATGAGAATATCATGAATTTCCAAGTGCCTACATTTTATTATAGCATGTAATTTTTCTAATAAAATGCAATAAAATATAATTATAAAGTATGTTATATAAATAAGAACTGTTTAAATCAATTTGTATCACAGTGAAAAATACTTAATAGACGCTTGGTGAGGTTTCTTAATTTAAATGCAACTGAAATAGTATTGGCTTCAACGCGGATGAAATCTCTGACTTATTTCTGTCCCTAGATAAATAAGTAAATTTAGATTGATCTTAGTTTTCCATTCTTGAAATGTTGATAATCAACACTACAAAACACATTATAATTAGAAGGTAGTTCTAATTTGATGAGATACTATCAGAGGAGCTAAACCAACAGACGAAATATAAAGTGCTATTTTGTATTAAAAGTGTACCCAAAGCATTAGAATGTTAAATTTAGAAATTGATCATTTCACTTTCAACTTATTTTGCTTAGTTTCCTCAACTATTTAGTATCTTAGCCTTTGTTTAAAAAAATATAGGAGGAATTCCTACTGAATTTAAAAATGTATCTCAATAGCCATCAAGTATGTGATAATGTGTGGACTAAAAAAAATACTGGATTAAGAATAACTAGGTGACCTAGATTCTAGCTGTAGCTCTCTCATTAATTTAGATTGTGTGTGTGTGTGTGTGTGTGTGTATGTGTGTGCGTGTGTGTGTATTCTCCAGGGACATGCTGATTTACAGGCAGAAAACAGAAGTCTCAATGGAGTCAACTGATCTGAAGACACCTAAAGCACAAATGAACTGGAAACATGGGGTTAGTTAAGAATCAAGTCACAACAAAACCAAGATTCAGTATATATTATTTCCATTTAAGAATTTGTCATTCTGGTTTTTTTAGCAGGTAGAAAATCCAAACTCAGAAAATAACTAGGAAGCTATTTATTTATTAAATAACTATTGTTGACTGCTTACTATGTTGTAAGAAACACTTAAAAGAAAGACCATAGACCACATTCTTCTGGACACCTAGTGATAACTTCAGCTGATTTTTATTTATATTTTCTTCTCAAGCAGAGCTTCCCTGCTCCCAGAAATTTTCCAAAGGTTTTGGGAAGTCTCGGATAGCTAATTATTTGGGTAGACCTTGGATACATCATTTTACCTCCCCAGTTTTCAATTTGCATATTGGTAAAATAAGGATATTGAAAAAAATAATCTTCAAGGTCCCATCCAGCCCTAATATTTTGACTCTATCTTTGTAAATTCACAATCTATAAACTGCTAGGAAATATACATGGATAAGCCATTAAAATCATCCAAAATCAGAAGGGTGGACCTTATGAAAGGAAAAAGAGGCTAGAAAATTGGCTTTCTTCTTTTTATACAGCAGGAAGTGATATTGTATATTTGAAATTGTCATTTCTTTCATGTTATGAAACATTAAAAGATGCCATACAAAATACTGCATGACAAATAGGAAATAAAATGTTTCAATGAATTGGAGGTGAGCTTATTCTTAAAAACAAAGCTAGTTTTGTTAATAGTCTGCTGCATGGAGGTCGGATGATAATCACAATTTCTTGGCACATTTTGCTGTCCACATCAAAATGTGAATATCTATGTTCAAGCAAACTGAGTACAAATTGTAATATATGAGTAAATATCTAATCACATGTTGGCTATTGGTTAATTCCATTCACTCATAGTCTTGTTTATGTAACAAGGAAGGCTTTATCTACTGATTTTTCCCCAAGCCCATACCTTGTTTTAATATAAAGTTGTTAGTTTTGTGTTTGTTCTCACCTGATCCTTCAATTTCTAGGATTTTTCTGCTTTTTCTAAGCCATACATGAAAATTTTGTTTGCTAATATTTATTCTAATTGGGACTATGTCAGTAGCAAGACTAGTCTTAGGTTTAAGCAATTCCAAAAATGTTGAGTTCCGCGTTCCTCCCTCTCCCTACCCCCATCTTTACCTTTTTCTTTGTTCTGCCATGTCCTCTACTTCCTTGGTTATTTTGCTGCTGTCACTTTGTTTTAGTGACATTGGAAACGTTGAGGAGAAGTCAACATACTTTATTTCTATGCTAAAGGATTGCCATTATTCTATTATATATGCTGTACTGTATCTTGAAGTTTATGGTCAGTATTCTTTCCTTTTTAAATTGAAAAAAAAAATGAGGAGTTCATGCAATAGTTCCTGCCCCAAGAAAGGACTTTCCTTGAAAGTCTACTTGTCTTTTAATTACAGACATGAAATAAAAAATCTTTTGACAACAACACTGGGAGCCATTTCAAAGGGAAGCTGGAGAGTGAATGAAACTTGAACAGACTTTGTGCATACAAATTGTTTTCCTAATATCATTTCATGCTTCTCTCCTTCGTTAGCTGCCAAGAGATTTAAATGTGATAGATCCCATTTCCAGCTCCAGGGGTAGATTCAATCAGCATAAAGCTCAGGACTTCCACAGTTTGGCAAAGAATTCTCTGTCTCTCTCTCTTTCTCTCCCTTTCCACCCTCTTTAATAGATTTGAATGACAAATTGTGTATCCCTGGACCAACACTGAGCTGCAGAACAGAAAGAGGGACATAATCTAAGAGACTGGGTCCTTGAAGGTCTCACTGAACCTCAGTATATCTGCCTATAAACATATACCCTCCAAATATGCGAGAGAATAAATTCTTATATTTTTAAGCATATTTGAGTTGAATTATTTGCAACTTATACCTTCCTAACTTCTACATCTTGGCTTTTTTAAAGTCTGTTCTTAATCCTTTTACATGGTTTCATTTCAGTTAGCCTGCTTCTTACAATTTATATGTTGAAAATGATTCTATCCTAGACTTAAGGAAATAGAGAATCCTTAACTGAGGTGAGGTGTGCTTCTAATTTTCCTGGGGATGTGAAAAATGTTCTAAGACTAGAATATTTGAAAAAAAATGTACTATTGAGGGAACATGAGTTCCAATGTTCAAATTTCTCAGAAAAATACAATTTCAGTAACAGCCTGCTTACCCCACCATATCAATAATACTGTTATTACACAATGGAGACAGTTTCAAAATTGGATGTTCCTTTAGATTAGAAAACTGCTAGATATTTCTGATATGTTTGTAAAACAAACATTCCTTTTGAGACTGGCTCAATTGTATGATACCAGTAACATAGATATGGTGGGCTAAGCAGGGTATGATTAATATTTTGAAGTCAAATGTTTCTTTTTCAAGTAGATATCCAAGTATTTCAATTATGTTGTGATTTATAAACTTTTAGCAACAGATTTAGACCATAATCAGAAAGTAATGAAAAAAGAATGAACTAATGATACGTGCAACAATGTGGATTAACTTTATAGATATAATTATGAGTAAAAGAAGTCAGATATAAGACTATATATTCTATGATTTCATATGTATAAAGTTAATTTTGAGAAATCAGTCTATGTAGATTGAAATCAGAATAATGGTTATCTGAGGACACTGACTAAAACTTACAAGGGAGCCTTTGAGGTGCTGGAAATCTTTACTTTCTTTATCTGGGTGGTTACACACATGGACACATATGTAAACTTTCATTGAATTGTGAACTTAAGATATGTCCACTTTTCTGTCTGTAAACTATACCCCCCAAAAACAAAACACTTTTAAAAAGAAGAAAACTATTACCTAGGAGTAATAAATGAGGTGGTATGTATGTCAAAGAGTGGTATTATATAGTGTTCAGTGTATTTATTCTTTTGGAGGCCATCTTAGTAACACAGTACAATGGTTTGTGTTAGGATTAACTCCACAGTTCTTTCAAAGAGCTGTTCATCCATGTTTGACTACTGCTACTCCAACACATTAGTTAGAAAATCTCTTGTGACAATAAACCTAAACAACACCATCCATGCATTACTGCAGTTTAATTCAAATGGGATTTTGGAACACAGAGAGACATTTTAAGATACTAAACAGACCACTGAAGCAGCCATTATTTTTTACTTTGAAATTCTTTGAGAACTTATTGGGTATCAATCTTTGTATTAGGCAACATATGCCATGGAGAGGGAGGGAAAAGTCAAATGACTTTAAAATTTTTTTCTAGTAGTGATTTTCTTGATCAGCCATGATGTGCTTTGAGGTATTTGAAGTATAGAGGTCTTAGGGAATGAGGTCTGTAGTTTCTTACACTTTTCAGAAAAAGAATTTGGGAAGGAACAGAAAATTCAAAACTTTAGACAAATCATATTAGCTAAGGCAAAAAGTTGAATAGTTGAATAAATAATAGTAAAGGGAAATTACTCTCCTTTTTATTGTGGTTCGTTGAAGAGTTGCTAAGCCCTGGCCACTAGAAAAAGCTAGGCCAAGGGGCCAGAAAGAAAAGAAGGATTGCGCATATGTATGTATAAATCACATAAGTTTAAAATACTTATTTTTTAGATTGTGTTATTCAAACCTCATTTCTCAATTAAGAGTCACATTGACAGTTGACTATGCCTTCTTGGTGTATGTCATACATTATTCTATTGATAAAGTATCCTGTCCTTTTATACTGACTTCTTACCCAGCTTTACCCTTTTGCATGTTTCTATATGTATCAAACTTCTTTGAAATCAAAGGAGAGCATTCAAGGATAAAGATGAAAATTTTGTTCCCAGTTTGTTCACATATATAAACAAACATCTTCTGTTCTATTGTATCCCTGTGAACTCTTGCACTGAATTTAAAGATCCAAAGAAAAGCAAATAAGTAGTATTATTCCAACTTGACCTTGAATTGTAATATGTATCAACAACTCCAGAGATGGGATTAGGGAGTTTCTTCTGGTGTTAGAAAAAATGAAACCTAAAAGAATGAATGAGTGTCTCAATTCACTTACTCATTGCATGTTCTGAACAGAGATCCCTGAATTAATTTTTCTTATATATTCCTCAGAAAGAAGAGGTTACTGATACTTGGTGGCAAACTCAAATAAGTTGTCCTCATATTTAGTCTTGCTAAAGCAAATGAGACCTGTCTTAAAACAGGGGATGTTTAAAATTGCATTTTATAACAAACCAAGTGGACACACTCAGATAGAATATGAGATGGCTTAGTTGTTTCTAGGGAATTCTTTGTTCATTAGAAAAATGAGTTTCTAAAAAATATAACAGCCCACAAATTTCTGTACAGTAGTATTAGTAGACTGTTGTCAGTATTATTAAATATGTCATTATATTATTGCTGCCAGTCTTTCTGCACAGGAGACAAATAAACAGCAAGTATTTGTCAGTCTCAACAATAAACTATACTGGCAGCAAACTTAATCTGGTGTTAATTAGGCTTGTGGAAAACTAAATCAAGCATCAAAAACCACAGATTATTTTAGGCTTCCTCTAGCGTAAACAGTAAGCCTTGAGGGTCCATAGCATGTTATTTTTGTTGACGGTCTTCCATTTTTGACCAATTGATTTTGTATTCCTGATAGATTCTGTCTTGATTGTCCTGAGCTCTATCTTCTCTATCTGCTCCAAACAGCAGTTTGTTAATCCTTCCTATTTTTGTGTATTTAAGCAGGATTACAAACTTAAAATACCTTGTAAAATGAACCTGTATACAACCTTTCAAAACCACTTAAATGACCTAGTGATGGAAGAACAAGCCTTGTAAGTAAATACAGAACATTTCAGAAATCATGCCAAGTGTTTATTTATGAGCCATTTGTAATCACTAAGCAAGAATGAATGAAAGCTCTGGAAAATGTAAAACAGCAGAACATTTTGCATTGAATTACTATTTACCCCCATGAAGAAAATGGTAATACTGTTTGTCTAAGTCTGTTCTAATTAAGGAGTGTGATTATGTTCTACAAGCTCATTGACAAGCAAATTAAGATTTCTAAACTGTAGAAACTTTAGTACACATGTAAAAGAATGTCACTACAAAGAACAAGCAAACAGATATGAACAATGGTCATATTTCACTGCAAGAGTTCCTTACAGTTTTATACACCTAAGTGATGACTGATCAAGTAATGAATTTTTTTTTTGGTCTCTTCAAGTAATATTTTTTAGGATTCCTGAATATACTCCTTAAACTCTCTTCTTTCATTTTTCAAGCATGGCAGAAGCCTTCTATACTTTCTCATGAATTATTTAATATTTCTTTCCTTCCTTCTTTCCTCCTTTTTTTTCTTCTTTCCTTCCTTCCTCCCTTCTTTCCTTCCCTCCTTCCTTCCTTCTTATTGCCTGCTTTCCTGTCTACCTTCTTGCCTTCTTCAGCTCCATTCTTCCCACCTTTCAGCTCTTCTTCCCTCCCTCCCTCAACTTTATTTATCTCTCTCCATTGCCATCTCTCTGCATTCCCATGAACATTTCTTAAGCACCTACTCTGTATGAGGTCTTGGAGACACAGTATCAAGTAAGATAAAATCCCTGCCCTCAAGGCATTCATAACTTAGAGAGAGACATGACATCATAAAGTACAATATAGAGTGTAACAATTCATTAAAAAAACATAGAGTAAATACTATAATAGAGATATTCACTAGTGCTATAAGAAAATAGAGTCTGGGCTTATAGATCAGATTGACTGGAGGAAGGTGATCAGGAAGGATTCTTGGAGATTATGATGTTTATTATGAACTTTAAAGGAAAAATAAGAGTTAATCGCAACAACATTCACAATAGTCAAGATAAATTGATACACACACAATAAAATATTTTTCACCTTAAAAAAGAAGGAAATTCTGCCATTTGTGATAACACAGATGGAGCTAGAAGACATTATGTTAAGTTGAATAAGCAAGATACAGAAAGAAAAATACTACATGATGCCACTTATGTGTGTAATCTAAAACAGTCTAACTCACAGAAACAGAGAGTTAGGTGATGTTTGCCAGGGGCTGAGGGGAAAAGGGAAATTACATGATTTTGGTCAAAGAGTACAAAGTTTCAGTTACACAAGATGAATAAGTTCTGTAATTCTAATGTACAGCCTGGTGGCATTTTCTAAAAAGCTAGATCTTAAATCAAATATTTTCACCTCACACACTCACCTACACACATGGGTAACTATGTAGAGATGATAGATATCATAATTAATTTGATTGTGCTCATTTCAAAATGTATATGTATATCAAAATCAAGTTTTGCACTTTAAATATATACAATTTTATTTGACAATAATGTCTTAAAAAAGAACTGATGGGAGTTACATAAAGGAGGTTTGAAAAGCACCATAAGCAGTAAAATGAATATATAAAACAGCATAATGATATCAAGCATTCAAGATGCATTCTGGAACCTATGTTCAGTATACTGAGAGGAGGGCTTGCACGTGGAGTATGGCAGTGAATGAGATCACAGAAATAGATGTTAGTCAGAATATGAAGCGCATTATGTGCTAAATTCAGGAAACTGACTTCAGTCTGGAAGATCTGGGCAGCCTTTGAGGTATTTTAAACATGAACATGACATAATCATGTTATGAGTTTGTAAAAGATCACTTTAGAATTAGTGTGAAGGAAAGGAGGATGAGATAAATCAGGAAACCAAGTTAGGGACTGATGCAACAAGTAGATAAGCATGGATGAAACTTATATAAGGAAATGGCTTTGGAACATAAAGGAAGGGATAGATTTGAGAGTTACTGAGAATGTGTTCTCATCAAGGCTCAGTAATATCGTGTAACTTATCCTGATTTGGTTATAACCTGTATTTTTTCATAGCATTTGTGATAGTCACAGTTATTATTCAATCACTACACATCCAGTGTTTTGCACAACACTTTTCACATAGAAGGTACTCAATAAATATTTTTGAATATGTTAAAGTGACCTAGAATTACGGAAAATAGTGGTTCAGAAAGTGAGGTACTGAAGTTTGCTATTTCAGAGATGGAGCAGTTCTAAATCATTGCAAAACCCATAGTGTATTCATGAAAGTGAGTAGCTGAAGTGAAATGAAGTTGAGGAACAAGTAATCATGAGGTAAAGGTGCTGGGTGGGTTATCTAAATGAACATTGGTTTAATTCTCTTGAGCATGGATTTAAGAATCTGTGCTCATGGTGGCTTCTGAAGAGGCACAGTCTTGAAGGAACTTGGGCTTGGTTTCTGGCCTGTATGAAATTGACTTCTAATGAAGTGTTCATGCATAGGCAGTTGTGAATAACAAATAAATGAATGTTAATATGGTTAAAAATAAATGTGACTCTGAGATGTGAAGGGTCACTAAAGTAATTGCTTGGGATTAAAACATAATGATAAGAAAGTCAACAACCATATAATGATATTGGCCAGTTGCAGCCTTTGGTTTATGAGACTTAGTCAAACATATAGGGAAATTAAACATGAGGAAAATTATCTTGCCACAGATAAACACTCATTTTTAGTAGATTAAATGTGCCTTTTAAAAGAGAAGATTATTATATCTCATATTTACATGTTTGGAGTCAAACCTCAGTGTTTCAAACAATAGGAAAAATATTAATTAATGTCAAATTTTAAAATATTTTCTAGTATATTTAGAAAGTTAAATTAACCATGCATTGTCCTTCAGAATAGCAATCCCAAACTTTATGATGATATTTGAACACCATATTGAAGGGAAATAGACCAGACTCTTCATGGTCAGAGGGCCTGGTATCAGGCTGCCTGACTCTGTTGTACCATCCTGAGGGCTGAGAGGATCAATGTCTTGGTACTCCTGTAACCAATTTTTTGCTTACTACTTGGGAAGCTCTGCTTTAAAATTCCTGGCTTTTAGAATGAACAAAAATATTTGTGATTAACACATCAATTTAAAAACTATTAAAAGTTAAGTTCAGTGATGGAGAAGATATGATTCTTGCACTAAAAGGATCAATGTGAGAAATGCTGGACTTGCTCATGTGGCAATTATATCAGTTCTATGTAAAAGTGTTGAAATCACTTAAGTGATAACTCTGTCTATTTAGAAGGTACTTTTTCTCAAAAATAAAACAGCTCCAGTCAAATTGTCCCAAATGTCAGATAAATTTGTTCTGAAGTTAACAAAAGACATCAAAAGAATGGCAGTATTCCTGTTAAGAGGCACAGAGTGCTAACATCCTATGTTACACAATTGCTTCTAGTCACTTTTGACTAGCAGTTTATTTTATCCTTGAATAAGTGTTCTACCATTCAAATGAAAATTTAATGAATATTTATTTGTACAAGCATTTATTTGTACAAATATTCCTATTAGAGAAGTAAAAATGCATAAAATAAATTTGGAAATACAGCTTCTGCCATTAACAATATCATGAAAAGCAGTATGGTTGTTCAGAAGAGGATATGGTAAAAAAAAAAAATCAAAGACTTGGGCTCAAGTTCAGTTCTGCTACTTTCAAGTAATTTGGACAATTTACTAAAGCACAGGATTAAAAACAATAATATATGTAAAACAAGTTTTAAAAATAGATATACTAAATAAATATATTTAAGAACAAAAATACAGTGAGAAGCACACACATACAATGAACTGTAAAAAAAAAAACTAAATGTGATGTGTGTCATAATAGTGATAGAAATTTAGTGATGGAGATACTTGACTTGGAGCAGTTTAGATGTGGAAGATATTACTTATCTTTCAAAAAGAACAAAAAAGTGAAAGTTTCCAAGTAAAAGTATACACTAAATGGTCTTCCTTAAACCTAGCATTCATTAAAATGGTGATTAGTAAAATCCATCTTGAGTAATATCAAGCCTAAAATAGTTGGAACATACCTCTAATGTATAGGATTTTTCTGTTGTGGTCCATTTTTAAGGAAAACAAGTAAGTCATAGGACAACAACTTTATATTGGAGAATTTTTAATATTTCCAGGTATTTTTTTCTGCTGTATAATATACATAAAGCCCTTTATGTACTCTCTATATCTTTAGTCCTGGACAATGATAAATGATGTTCAGCTAGGTCTTGTAATATCCTCAGTCAGTGAAAAAATATAAAGAAAAATATATTAAATTATGGCCACTCAACTATACAATATCTAGAAATGGGGCTTAAGCAATTTGTAATGATTGTCAAAACATAATTAATTTTTTTCTTTTATGCCTCACTAATCTAAAAATTTAGTAGTCCAAAAATCCCTACTTAAGGCCTTCAAGTTTATTAAAACTGTATTGTATGTAAAAGAGGTGCTCTGACATAATACTGCTCAGCTTTGTTATCAAAGTGTTACACGTTTGGAGGGATAATACATAACAATAGTTGAGTACCTAGTGAGTGAAGTCACTTTCCTTTCTACTCCCTAGCATGAAAAATGCATGGTATAATGGACTGGATATAGCTATTGGTCCAGACCAGAAAGCAATCAAAAGAAGAATCCCACATTGGTAAGAGTAAGGAGTAGGTAATTGTCAAAATTGAGATAAATTCAGAGAGAATTGTATTAGGAAAATCTCTCTCTTTCTCTCTCTCTCTCTCTGTGTGTGTGTGTGTGTGTAGAAGCATGGAGGAATAAAAAGATAACTGATGTAAGTTTCAGTCTCAGTTCTGCCAATAACAATTTTGAGCACATCACCCTTCTTGGCCTCAATTTTATCATCTGTAAAATGAAAGTTTGTATTAGATGATGTCTAAGGTCCCTTCCAGCTCTAATATCCTATAGGGGAATTATCTTTCCTAATATTTTTTTACTAGGAATGGTTTTCGTATACTGTTAAATCTGAAGTACTTAAGAAAAGAATATTATATATTCATTTCATTTTTTAGTTTTGATATTATTTCCTTTCAATCATATATTTAGTCTTTTCTTTAAAATAATTATATATAATTTTATATTACTCCTAAGATTAATAAATACTGCATTTCATATTTAATCTTGTCATAATAAAAGACTGTCATAAAATATAATGCTTTTGGTCATCTTCTAAAATTTCAAAATGTATTAAAATCCTCATTTTTACTGATGCATACATTTAAAAACTTTTCTAACATGTTCAGGAGACATCACTGTAGCTAGTAGTCACATTTTAATAATCATCACAGAGTTACTTGACAACTAACTCACTGGGGAAAAGAAATGATAAGAATACTAACAAGAATGAGTATCCATGTTTAGTCATGTTTTGTGGCAAGGTGATATACTATTAGACTCACTATATGTATTCATCTGTATATAGTTATAGCTCTGAAACACTCTGGTTAAAAATACTTTTTATTCTAGACAAAACAAATGCTAGAGTTAAGCACATTTAATATACATAACTGATTGTATTTAACTTATGGAAGAAAGGGAGAGAAGAGAAAGAGAATAAGGACTACAAGAGGGCAAATAGAGTAGTAGCAGTGATTGTATTTCAGTAGTAGAACTGTGGATAAGTTTTGTTTCCATCTTTTTTTATTTTCTTCTGAATTTTATGTATTTTCTTTAGGTAGCAAACAAAAAAGAACACTTTACACAGGAGAAAAAGCAATTTTATAAATTCAGATATGTTATCAACTCCCATTAGTTACATCTCATAACTGACTTTTCAGTTGTTCATTTTTCTTCATGTCCACTACCTATGCTTGAGATCCAGATACCCTTATTCCTCACTTGGTTAACAGCTTCCTAACTGGTCTTCCAGTCTCCACTCATGCCTCTCTATGAATCCATTCTTAACACAGCATCCAGAAGAATTTTTGTGAAAGGTAATTTAAATTATATCACTTTGTCATTAAAACTTTTGCAAGGCTCCTCATCATATATGACAATAGGTTCCACGCTTTGTTTTAGCCATAGACCTCTATTAACAAATAAAAACTTACCTGGAAGCCTATTAAAATATTTTTTAAAAATTTAAAGTTACTTTTATGATTAAAGCAGAAGTGATGGACCCAAAGACTGGTCTGCTTGGCATGTCCACGGTGGCATCTGAAAATATTCATGAAATTCATGAATGAATTCAGAGAAGTTTGAGAACCACTAATATAAAGGATGAAGATAAAATTTTTTAGCATAGTTTCAAAATACCTTTTTTTATACATCCTTTGTTTACTTCCCTGATCTTCTCCTTTGCTGCTGTCTTAGCCCTTGAAATTTCAAAGAAATATTTAGTCATCTTAAGCCTCTGTATAATATGAGCCCTCTGCATAAAAAAACTCATTGCCTCCTTGTTCAACTGATAAAGTATGGTTAATACTTCAAATTATTTCTCAGCTTTTATTCCTTTAAAACGCTTTAAATTTGAGTTGTATATCCAGGTTAATATCCATGGAATCCAGATAAAAAAACCCATCTCTCAGATTTTCAAATCAAGAATATACACAACTTTATAGACAGAGGTCTTTTAACCATGTGTCTTCCCCACGGAGGCCAAGGTGCAATTTATGAGGGAAAAACAATTGCCAAGACATCCATAAGCCTCCATATTCTATATTGCTATCCTTCCTTATTGATTCCGTGTCTTTCTCTGCCTATGAAGTAAACATGGATCTTTACAAAATTGCACTTTCACAACAAGTATCAACATGTTCATGTTATGTTTACCAAGAAGTAGAAGATAGCCTTTCAAACACAACACTGACAATTTAAACATATTATAGAATTATTTGCCTCACTAATGCCCATTGGGAAATTGTTACACTTGACAAGTTCACTCACATCTAGATAATTTGGCATGATGTGTGCCTATGTACAGCAGTTCTAGAAATTTAAACACACTGTGGATCAAGGCTAGAAGGAGTAGGATGTCTAGATAATCTGTTCTCTATGGAGATTGTCTGAACATCCTGCAGGAGAAGGCCCATACCCAAATACTTCACTGTTGTCTTAGTAACACCCCCAGCCGATAAATATTACACATTCAAGGCTCTTTATTCTTTTTTTTCAAATTGAAGTATAGTTTATTTATAATATTATATTAATTTAAGGTGTAAAACATAGTGACTTTAAAATTTTATATGTTACAGTGTATTTAAAGTTATGCAATACTGGTTACATTTCTGTGCTGACCAATATATCTTTGAAGTTTATTTATTTTATACACAGTAGTTTGTAACTATTAAACACCTACCTCTATCTTGCACTTCCACTCTTCCCTCTCCCCGCTAGTAATCAATAGTTTGTTCCCTATATCTATAAGCCTGTTCCTGTTTTGTTATATAAAATCACTTGTTTTATTTTTTAGATTACATATAGAGTATTTGTGTTCCTTTGTTGGAATTATTTAACTAAACATGATACTATGCAGGTCTATCTGTGTTGTTGCAAATGGCAAAATGTAATTCTTTTTGTGGCTAAATAAAGATAATACACACACACACACATGTATATAATCACATCTTTTTTAAACATCCATCTGTTGATGGACACTTAGGTTGCTTCTATATCTTGGCAATTGTAACTAATGCTGCTATGAACATTGGGGTACATGTATCTTTTTGAATTAGTGTTTTTCATTTTTTCAGATACATACCCAGTAGTGGAATTTCTGAATCATATAGTAGTTCTATTTTTAGTTTTTTTGACAAACCTCCATACTGTTTTGCACAGTGACTGCACCAATTTGCATTTTCACCAACAGCATATGAGAGTTCCCTTTTCTCGACATCCTTGCCAATATTTGTTACTTGTGTTCTTTTTGATGATATTCAGACAGGCGTGAGGCAATAGCTCACTGTGGTGTTGATTTGCATTTTTCTGAATATTAGCCATGTTGAGCATCTATGCATGTGCCTGTTGGCCACTGGCATTTCTTCTTTGGAAAAATGTCTATTTAGTTCTTCAATAAGGTTGCTTGCTTGTTCGTTTGTTTGTTTGTTTTTGATGTTGAATTCTTTGAGCTATTTTAAAATGTTGGATATTAACCCCTAATCAGTCATGTCATTTGCAAATATTTTCTCCCATTCAGTAGGTTGTCTTTTCATTTTGTCAATGGCCTCCTTTCTCTTGCGAAAGCTTTTAAGTTTAATTAGGTCTCATTTGTTTGTTTTTGCTTTTATTCCCTTTGCTTTAGGAGATGGATCAAAAAAATTCTGCTATGATTTATGTCAAAGAGTGTTGTGCTTATGTTTTCCTCTAGGAGTTTTACGGTATCTTATCTTACATTTAATTCTTTAATACATTTTGAGCTTATTTTTGTATATGATGTTAGAGAATGTACCAATTTCATTCTTTTACATGTAGCTGTCCAGTTTTCCTAGCACTACTTATTGAAGGGAATGTCTTTTCTCCATTGTATATTCTTGCCTCCTCTTTCATAGATAAATTGGCCATAGTGTGTGGGTTTATTTCTGGGCTCTTACCAAATTCATTGATGAGCTCTAGTAGTTTTCTGGTCACTTCTTTAGGGTTTTATATGTATAGAATCATGTCATCTGAAAATAGTGACAGTTTTAATTCTTTGATTCCAATTTGGATACATTTTATTTCTTTTTCTTCTCTGATTGCTGTGGCTAAGACTTCCAAAACTATGTTGAATAAATGTGGTGAGAGTAGGCATCCTTATCTTGTTCTTGATCTTCGAGGAAGTGCTTTCAGCTTTTCCCTGTTAAGTATGATGTTAGCTGTGGGTTTGTCATATATGGCCTTTATTATGTTGAGGTATGTTCCATCTATGCCCACTTTCTGGAGAGTTTTGATCATAAGTGGATGTTGAATTTAATCAAAAGCTTCTGCATCTATTGAGATGATCATATGGTTTTTAGTCTTCAATTTGTTAATGTGGTGTAACATGTTGATTGATTTGCAGATATTGAAAAATCCCTGCATCCGTGGGATAAATTCCATTTCATTGAGGTATTTGATTCTTTTAATGTATTGTTGGGTTCACTTTGCTAATATTTTGTTGAGGATTTTTGCATCTATGTTTATCAGTGATACTGACTTGTAATTTTCTTTTCTTGTGATACCTTTGTCTGGTTTGGGGATCAGGGTAATTGTGGCTTCATAGATTGAGGTCAAAATGGTTCTTGCTCTGCAATTTTTTGGAATAGCTTGAGAGGGATAGATGTTTACTCTGAAGTTTTAGGAGAATTCACTTGCAAAACCATCAGATCCTGGACATTTGTTTGTTGGGAGTTTTCAAATGACTGATTCAATTTTGTTACTGTTAATTAGTCTGTTCACATTTTCTATTTCTTCCTGGTTCAGTCTTGGAAGATCATGCCTTTCAAAGAATTTATCCATTTCTTCTAAGTTGTCCATTTTACTGGCATATAGTTGTTTGTAGTAGTCTCTTATGATCACTTGTATTTCTGTGGTGTCAGTTGTAACTTCTTCATTTTCATTTCTGATTTTATTGATTTGGTCCCTTTCTGTTTTTTTTTTTTTTTTTTTTTTTTTTTTTTGAGGAGAAAAAAAACACTGCAAAATTCTCGAACACATGGAGGCTAAACAACATGTTACTAAATAACCAATATATCACTGAAGAAATCAAACAGGAAATCAAAAAATACCGAGACAAGTGAACACAAAAACACAATGATCCAAAACCTATAGGATGCAGCAAATGCAGTTCTAAGAGGGGAGTTTACAGTGGTACAAGCTTACTTCAGGAAATAATACAAATCTCAAATAAACAACCTAGACTTACACTTAAAGGAACTAGAGAAAAAAAAAACAAAAAAAACCCCTCAAAGTTAGTAGAAGGAAAACAAATCATAAAGATCAAAAATGAAATAAATGAAATAAAGACTGCAATAATAATAGGAAATATCAATGAAACTAAAACCTGGTTCTTTGAAAAGATAAGCAAAGTTGATAAGCTTTTGGCAGACTCATAAAAAACAAGGCTATTGACTCTTAATTGGAATTCCTATAAGCTCTCATTATAATTTCCACTCAGGGACTCAAGACATGTTCACCTTCTTCATGCCTAGATTTCCAAGATACTATTCTGTCTAGACTCTGCATGTAACATAACAAACTGTAATACGTTATAATTTGGAATATTTTAATCAAGTTAAAGTATGTTTTGGGTAATTCAAGAGGTTGTTTCTCACTTCCATGTCCCACAGAAATATGTCATGTTAGATTTGACATTTAAATTATCTGCTTCTGAAAACTATGAAACCATCTTGGTTGTGATCAATATTGTAATTAAAATAATACAAAGTGTATCATACCCATTGGTACAAGGTATATTTTACTTGTGAGTTAAAAATAAGGTCCATTCCTTTTAACTGATCTCAACTAAAATCTAATTGTGGATGCTAGTTTGCATCTCAGCTTTAGAGACTGCTATAAATAGTTTTTTTAATCCTCATTTTGCTTTCCACCCACTCTCCATCTATAAACTTAAAGCTATATTTTCTAGAAATTCTGAACTCTCATCTATAAATGAGGCTGCAGGAAGTCTAGAAAACATTGTCTTACACTATAGGTTATTTTCCTAGGTATCTCACTAGCATCCATCCCCATCTATATTTCTAAAATCACTTACTCAGTCCTACCTTCTAAAGTTGTACATTATTCATTTCAGGCTTCTTTAAATACTACAACACAGAATATAGTATTCTTTATTGTTTCTAATGTATTTAATATTTAAAATGTGTTTATTAAAAAAGGAATAGATAAATATTTGGAGGCAGACTTCTTGAATGGCAGTGTGAGAAGCATATGGTAACCTCTCCCCCACAGATACATCTATTAAGCTTGTGAAAATAAATAAAATTATCATTCAAAGTCCCTGTGGTTGATCAAAGGACTTTCAAAACATTGAGAAGAATTTATTCAGCAAAATCTATAGAAACTTGGTAAGAAAAATGGTGGAATGGCATTCCAGCTATGGACTATAGCCATCCTCCATATTTCTGCCATGTATAAGAGTTGCTCCAGATTTCTCAACAGCCAAGTGGCAATTCACCTCTCTCACAGCTGCCTGGGATGAAAAATTGTTCCACGTGGATTTGGCAACAGGTTAGTATCTGAAGATCATATTTTTCACTTTCATGCTTCAGAAGGCCTGTATAGAGTAGTGGTAACAGCTGAATAGTGACACCAGCACACACATACACAAACACACACACACACACACACACACACACACACACACACACACACACACATCTCCTGCCCTGTAGAAATGATCTTGGTGGGAAATCCAGTGATGAGTAAGTTCCTTTCTTTCATCCCAGCTCTTGCTCCATAGCACATAGGTTCTTCCAGTAAAGAGTCAAAATAAGTTTCAAAGACTGGCAATGCCCTGTCCCTGAAAAAAAGGCACAAATTCAATTGGATCAGACTTTGTAGCAATTTATGCTCCAGGGCATACATTTGAGAGATCCAAAACAATAGGCAATCAGCTAGCAATTAGTAATAAATTATAACAGCTGGTGTGATACAATTTAGACAGACCAACCAGAAGTTTAATGAGGTGTTCAGAAACAAATGATAGTCTAAGAGACCCAAGGTAAAATCACAGATATCCCTGTTGATTGGGAGACTATGAGCATCTCCAAGACTGTGCCCTCTGAGGAAAAATTAGGAAAGAAATTTCTAAAGTACAAGTCCCTGACTAAGTGTAGCACAAATTGGTAAACTCTCTAAAGAGTGAAAGTAGTCTAAAATCTACATGCAGATTTGACAATTGTGGTTGGAAACCTTACAAGTCCAAGAGTCAGCTACCAAACAATGGCTGACAAATCAATAATACTGACCGAGGGGCAAAACCTATGAAGCAAGTCTTAAAAATAACAATAAGGAAAATTTTTCATCGTGGATATCAAAGGCTACACACTGTAGGGAAAACAGACCAAGGAACTAGTCTAGAAAAGTCATTAAATAAGTAAACAGAAAAATAAAATAACAACAACAACAATCTCTGGAACAATCAGTATCTAGCACAGTGATAATATTTTATCTATAATGTCAAGTTTTCAACAAAAATGTAAGATATGATTAGGAACAGAGAGGTAACACACACACACACACAAAAGCATATTAAGAGGCCTAGATTTCTGATTTAGCAAAAATAAACTCATTCATTTATCATTAATTGATCAGCAAAGTTGCCCCTAGTATTCGATGGCAGCAGAATAGTCTTTCAAAAAATAATTGGAAAAATTATATGGAAACAAATTGGACAACTTAGAAGAAATGGACAAGTTTCTGGAAACATACAGTCCACCAAGACTGAATCAAGAAGAAATAGACCACTTAAACAGACCAATCACTAGGAATGAAATAGAATCAGCAATTAAAAAAAAAAAAAAAAAACACCTTACAAATAAAAGTCCAGGACCAGATGGCTTAACTGGGGAATTCTACCAAAAAAACAAAGAACTCATGCCAATCCTTCTCTAACTGTTCCAAAAGAATGAAAGTGAGGGAGTGCCCCTAAACACATTCTATGAAGCCACCTCCACCCTGATAACAAAACTAGAGAAAGACACTACCAAAAAATAAAATTACAGGTGAATGTAATTGATAAACATAAATACAAAAATCCTTAACAAAATATTGGTAAACAGAATCAAACAGTACATAAAAAAGATCAGACACCATGATCAAGTTGGATTCATCCTAGGGATACAAGGATGGTTCAATGTATGCTAACCAATCAATGTGATACACCACATCAATAAAGGAAAGGACAAAAATCACATGATCATTTCAATAGATGCAGAAAAAGCATCTGATAAAATTCAACACCCATTTTTGATAAAAACTCTTATCAAAGTGGATATAGAGGAAACATATCTCAGCATAATAAAAGGTATTTATGACAAACCCACAGCCAGGATAATACTCAATGGTGAACTCCTGGGCATATATCCAGAGGGAACCCTAATTGAAAAAGACATCTGCACCCCAATGTTCATGGCTGCACTATTTACAATAGCTAAGACAGGGAAACAACCTAAATGTCCATTGACAGATAACCGGATAAAGAAGTTGTGGTATATTTATACAATGGAATACTACTCAGCCATAACAAATGATAAAATAATGCCATTTGCATCAACATGGAAGGCCCTGGAAAATGTCATTCTAAGTGAAGTAAGGAAGAAAGAGAAAGAAAAATACCACATGATATTACTCATATGTGGAATCTAAAACAAAAAAGAAAAATTAACTTGTATATAAAACAGAAACACACTCATAGACATAAAATACAGACTTATCATTGCCAAAGGGGATGGTGGTGGAAAGGGATAAACTGGGAGTTCAAGATTTGCAGATACTGACTGGTATATATAAAATAGATAAACAAGTTTATACTGTATAGCACAGGAAAATATATTCAGTATCTTGTAGTAGCTTATGGTGAAAAAGAATATTAAAGTGAATATATATATCTATATATATGTTACTGCATGACTGAAGAATTGTGCTGTACATCATAAATTGACACAACATTGTAAACTGACCATATCTCAATAAAAATAATAATAAAAACAGAAAAAATACTCAATGGTGAAAAACTGAAAGTCTTCCCACTAAAACCTGAAACAAGACAAGGATGCCCATTCTCATCAGTTCTAGTAAACAGAGTTTTGGAAGTCTTAGCCACAGCAATCAAGCAAGAAAAAAGAAATAAAGGGGATCCAAATCGGAAGGGAAGAGGTAAGTTGTCACTATATGTGGATGATATGATACTATATATAGAAAACTCTAAAAGCTCCACACAAAAACTACTAGAGCTGATAAAAGAATTTCAAAAGGTAGCTAGATACAAGATTAACATACAAAAATCAGTTGCATTTCTTTACACTAAAAATGAAATAGCAGGATATGAAAGTAAAGAACAATCCCTTTAAAAAATTGCATCCAAAACAATAAAATACCTAGGAATAAATCTGAACAAGGAAGTGAAAGATTTATACATGGACAACTACAAAACATTGACTAAGGAAACTAAAGATGACTTAAAGAAATGGAAAGATATCCCATGCTCTTGAATTGAAGGAATCGATACTGTTAAAATGGTCATACTGCCCAAGGCAATCTACAGATTTAATGCGATCTCTATCAAATTACCTATAACTTTCTTGTAGAACTAGAAAAAATAATCCTAAAATTTATATGGAATCACAAAAGACCCAGAATTGCTAAAGCAATATTGAAGAAAAAAGAATGAAGCTGGAGGAATAACCCTCCCAGACTTCAGACAATACTGCAGAGCTACAGTAATCAAAACAACATGGTATTGATACAAAAACAGACATATGGATCAATGGAACAGAATAGAGAGCCCAGAAATAAACCCACAGACCTACAATTAATCTTTGACAACTGAAACAAGAGTATACAATGGAGAAAAGACAGTCTTTTCAGCAAGTGATATTTGTAAAACTGGATAGCAGCATGCAAATCAGTGAAATAAACTCCAAATGGCTTAAAGACTTAAATATAAACAAGACACAATAAACCTTCCAAAAGAAAGCATAGGCAAAGCATTCTCTGACATAAATCTTAGCAATGTTCTCCTACGGCACCCTATCCAGGCAATAGAAATTAAAAAAAAAAAGGATCTAATTAAATTTATAAGCTTTTGCACAGCAAAGGAAACCATAAGCAAAAGAAAAAGGCAGCCCTCAGAATGTGAGAAAATATTTACAAATGATGTAACTGAAAAAGTTTAATTTCCAGAGTATGTAAACAGATCATACAACTTAAGAACTGAAAATAAACAACCTAATCCCAAATGGGCAGAAGATATAAATAAGCAGTTCTCCAATGAAAACATACAAATGGCCAATAGGCACATAAAAATGCCCAATATCACTAATTATCAGAGAATTGCAAATCAAAACTACAATGATGTATCACCTCATACCAGTCAGAATGGCTATCATCCAAAATCCACAATCGCTAAATTCTGGAGAGTGTGTGGAGAAAAGGGAACCTTCTTACAATGTTTTTAGGAATGTAGTTTGGTACAGCCATTATGGAAAAGAGTATGGAGATTCCTCAAAAACTAAAAATAGATTTACCATGTAATCCAGCAATCCCACTCCTGGGCATATACCAAGAGGGAACTTTAATTCAAAAATATACATACATCCCAATATTCAGAGCAGCACTATTGACAATAGCCAAGACATGGAAGCAACCTAAATGTCCATCGACATTTGACTGGATAGACGTTGTGGTATATTTACACAATGGAAAACTACTCAGCCATTAAAGAAGAATAAAATAATGCCATTTGCAATAAAATGGATGGACCTAGAGATTGTCATTCTAAGTGAAGTAAGCCAGAAAGGGAAAGAAAAATACCATATGGTATCACTCATATGTAAAATCTAAAAAAAGAACAAAGTGGATGCTAATAAATTCATCTACATTAGAGAAACAGACTCACAGATATATTATACAATTTTATGATTATTAGGGTAAAGTGGGTGGGAAGGAATAAATTTAGGAGTCTGAGATTTGCCAATGTTAGCCACTATATGTAAAATTAGATTAAAAAACCAATTTCTTCTGTATAGCACAGGAAACTATATACTCAATATCTTGTTATAAACTTTAATGAAAAAGAATAAGAAAATGAATATATATGTATATGCATGACTGGGACATTGTGCTGTATACCAGAAATGGACCCATTGTACCTGACTATGCTTCAATTTTAAAAATGATACTTGGACACTGGATTTACATGTACAAAAGACCTTAACTCACAACATACATAAAAAATAAGTAAAAATCAATCTAACCTAAATGTGAGAACTAAAACTATAAAACATTGATAAAAACATATAGATGTAAATTTTCATATTCTTAGATTAGGCAATGATTTATTAGTTATGACACTAAATACACAAGTCACAAAAAAAAATAAAAGGTATGTAAATAGGATTTCATTAAAATTAAAAAAATCTTTGTACATCAAGAACACTATCAAAGAAAGTGCAAAGGCAATCTACAGAATGGTAGAACATATTACCAAAACCTATATCTGATAATGGCCTAATATCCAGAATACATGAAGAATACTTATCACTTAATAATAAAAAATAAATAACCCAAATTTTAAAAATGACACATTATTTGAATAGACATTTTCAAAAAATATATATAGAAGTAGCCTATAAACACATGAAATGATGATCTATATCATTAGTAATTAGGAAAATGTAATTCAAAATCACAGTAATATTCCACTTTATGTTCACTGGCATGATTATAATTTTTTCTACAAAAAGAATATTAAAAATATTGGCAAGGTTGTGGAGAATTGGAACCCTCACAGATTTCTGGTAAAAATGTAAGACGGTGCAACTGCTGTAGAAAACAGTTTGCAATTTCTTGAAAATTAAACTTACAATTATCATATGACTCAGCAGTCCACTCAGGTATATGTGTGAAATAATTGAAAACATATGTTCACACAAAAAATTGTATACTATTTCTTATAACAGCCCAAATGCAGAAACAATCCCAATGTCTATCAACTGATAAATAAAATATGCTTTATCCGTATATTGAAGTATTATTCAACCACAGAAAGGAATGAAGTACTGAAACATGCTACAATATAGATGAACGTTGAAAACATCATGCTAAGTGAAAGAAGCCATAACACAAAAGAATAGCAAAGAATATTGCATGAGTCCATTTATATGAAATTTTCCAGCATAGTCATATCCAAGACTGAATTTAGATTAGTGGTTGCTAGAGACTGAGGAAAGGAAGAATGTGGAGTAACTGCTAATTATTATGTGGTTTATCTTTAGGGGGTAAAAATGTTCTAAAATTAGGTAATAGCAATAGTTGCAAACTCTGTGAATATGATAAAAGAACATTGAATTGTACACTTTTAAAGGGTGAATTTTTTGATATGTGAATTATATCTCATGAACTGTATATTACCAATAAAAAATAAGTGTAAAGAGATGCACACTTGTGATCCCTACCCACATCAGGAAAAATAACACTGAAAGTATCCCACAGTAACTCTGTAGTTCCTTTCTTAATCATACCCTTCTCTTCCAAATTCTATATCTAATCACAATATTGACTTTTATAGTAATAGATATTTCCTTTTCTTTAGGTTTAACACCTGTGTATAAACAATGAGATTCTCTTTGTCTAATTTTTGAGCCTGTTATAAATAAAATTATACAGTATGCCTTGCTTATTTTACTCAAAATCATGCTTGCAATATTTATCCATGCTGTTACATATATCTTTACTTTTTCACTTTTATTGCTGTATAACATTCAACTTACAACACATAAAATTATTATTTTTTTAACATTTTTATTGATTTATAATCATTTTACAATGTTGTGTCAAATTCCAGTGTAGAGCACAATTTTTCAGTTATACATGAACATATATATATTCATTGTCACATTTTTTTCTCTGTGAGCTACCATAAGATCTTGTATATATTTCCCTGTGCTATACAGTATAACCTTGTTTATCTACTCCACAATTTTGAAATTCCAGTCTATCCCTTCCCACATAAAATTATTATATTATTCATTTGCATGTTTATTAACATTTGGCTCTTGAGAGTGATGACTTTTAATTCTGATTTACCTTTTTCCTAAGGATGTAGCCTTTCAAAGTTCCAGATTAATATGAGACTGTGTTCTCTTAGGTTCACACTATTTATTGGCCTTTGGATTTACTTTCTCTCTCATTTACTCTCACTAGCCCATAATAATCATAAATCAGTTCCACAGTCCAAATATTAGGGCAAAAGTGAATTTTATTATTCTGCTTAATTCTTTAGGGGCTGGCTCCCATTTTGGCTTGGTTCAGTAATTCCTTTCTATACTGTCAGCTCATTTGGAAAACTACAAAACACTGATTAAGGAAATTAGAGATGATTTAAAGAAATGCAAAGATAGTTCATGGTCTTGGATTGGAAGAATCAATATTGTTAAAATGGCCATACTACTCAAAGCAATCTACAGATTAAATGTAATCCCTGTCAAATTAGCCAGGACATTTTTCACAGAACTACAAAAAATAATCCTAAAATTTATATGGAATCACAAAAGACCCAGAATTACCAAGGCAATACTGAAGAAAAAGAACGAGGCTAGAGGAATAACCCTCTCAGACTTCAGACAATACTGCAGAGCTATGGTGATCAAAGCAACATGGTACTGGCAGAAAAATAGACATATGGATCAAAGGAACAGAATAGAGTGGCCAGAATAAATCCACACACCTATGGTCAATTAATTTTAACCTAAGGAGGCAAAAATATGCAATGGAGAAAAGACAGTCTCTTCAAAAAGACAGTCTCTCGTGAAAGCTGGGCAACTACATGTAAATAAATGAAGTTAGAACACTCCCTCACACTATACACAAAAATAAAATGGCTTAAAACTTAAACGTTAGGCAAGATACTGTAAACCTCTTAGAAGGAAACATAGGCAAAGGAAGAAGAAGAAATGTGTACATTCCTTGAGAGAAATGATGGTGAAAATACAACCACACAAAATCTATGGGATGCAGCAAAAGCAGCCCTAAGAAGAAAGTTCATAGCAATACAGGCCTTCAGCAAAAACAAATACAATCTCCCATAACAATCTAATCTACTACTTAAAAGACATTCTCTGACAAAAATATTAGCAATGTTGTCCTAGGCAGTCTACCAAGGCAACTTATATAAAAGCAAAAAAAAAAAAAAAAATGGAACCTAATTAAAGTTACAAGTTTTTCTACAGCAAAGAAAACAAAATAAAAAGACTATCTACAGAATGTGAGAATATATTTACAAATGATGTAACTGACAAGAACTTAGTTTCCAGAATATACAAACAGCTCATGAAACTCAATAACAATAACAACAAAAAAACCCAACCCAATCCAAAAATGGACAAAAGACCTAAACAATCATTTCTCCAGTGAAGACATACAAATGGCCAATAAGCCCAGGAAAAAAATGCTCAATATCACTAATTATCAGAGAAATTAAAATCAAAACTACAATGAGGTATCACCTCACAGCAGTCAGAATGGCCTTCAATAAAAAGTCTACAAATGATAAATACTGGAGAGGGTGTGAAGAAAAGGGAACCCTCTGACACTGTTGGTGGGAATGTAGGTTGGTACAGCCATTATGGAAAACAGTATGGAGGTTCATTAAAAAAAAAAAAAAACCTAGAAATAGACTTACCACATGATCAAGCAATCCCACTCCTGGGCATATATCCAGACAAAGCTCTAATTCAAAAAGATATATGCACTCCAATGTTCATAGCAGTACTATTTACAATAGACAAGATATGGAAGCAACCTAAATGGCCATCGACAGATGACTGGATAAAGAAGTTTTGGTATATATGTACAATGAAATACTAAAAGAATAAAAATAAAAAGAATAAAATAATGCCATTTACAGCAACATGGATGGACCTGGAGATTTTCATAGTAAGTGAAGTAAGCCAGTAAGTGAAAGAAAAATACAATATGATATCACTCATATGTGGAATTCAAAAATGACACAAATAAACTTATTTATAAAACAGAAAAAGACTAACAGACATAGAAAACAGACCTACAGTTACCAGGGGAAAGGAGGGTGATGGTGCAATAAATTGTGAGTTTGGAATTTGCAGATACTATTATATATAAAATAGATAAACAGCAACTTTTTACTGTAAAGCACAGGGAACTATATTAAATATCTTGTAATAACCTATAGTGAAAAGGAATATGAAAAGTATATACATATAGAACTGAAACACTATTCTCTACAGCACAAATTAACACAATATTGTAAACTGCCTATACTTCAATTTAAAAAGATAGAGCCCAGGGTTCCCATAGCCCCCTTGTTAGTTGCACCAGCTCTCCAACCATCCAAGAGGGTTTCTCTTCCCTTTGTTGGACCCCAGGGCTTGGACATCCAATATGGATCTCAAATCACTCACTCCCCAAGAGGTTCTCCACCTGTTTATTCTTCCTTTTCCTTTGAGTCCCCTTCCAGGGGCATGGGTCCCCTATCTTTCTTACAGCCTTGGTTTTACAGTAGTCTTTTTGCTAGTCTCCAGATAGTTTTCAGTGAAAATGATTCCACATATAGATGTATTTTTGAAGTGTTCCTAGAGGAAGGTGAGTTCTGTGTCCTCCTACTGGGCCATGCTGATTTGTGTAGGTCCTATTATTTTAATTGTGGCCTTTTTTCTTGATTGAGTATTCACTTGGCTGTGGTAGATTTTTATTTTTCATAGCTCTTATAAGGTTAGTTCAGCAAGTTAGGGTTTTTTTCTTTTATTTTAAAAAATATTTACATGGTCGGTGAGTATCTGGTGCTTCTAGTCTGACATTTTGCTCATATTACCCCTTTCTAGTGAGTTATTTTTTAAAGTTGGTTTTTGTTTTCCATTTGGTTCATCTTTACATCTTGATTTCTTCACTAAGTCTCTATTTCCTTTCACTTAAAGTGTTCACACCATTCTACCAAACCTTTAAAGAAGAAACAAAACCAATCCTTCTTAAATGCTTCCAAAAAATAAAAGAAATAATACTTCTAAATTCATTTTATGAGGTTAACATCACTATGAAATAAAAGATAAACAAAGATGACACAAAGAAAGAAAACTACAGGCCAGTATCTCTCATGCAAGTGGAAACCAAATAAAAGTGGGATAGTTACTTTTCTACCAGACAAATTGGACTTCAAGCCAAAAATTTTAGCAAGAGTCAAATGAGGTCAAAATATAATGATACACATGTCAATTCATCAAAATAATATAACAACTACACACATACACACACACACACACACACACACACACACACACACACACACACACACGTATACATCCAAAATCAGAGGATCTAAATATATAAGCAAATACTAACAGATTGGAAAGAAAAAATAGTAATAAAATAACAGTAGGGACTTCAAAACCCCAGTTTCATCAATGAATAGATTAGCCAGACAGAAAATCAATACAGAAACAATGGACTGAATCATACATTAAGGTGAATGGATGTAATGGACATGCAGAAAGAAGATTGGCGGTTGCCATTGTTTCAGGGGAGGGCGAAAAAGGATGTGGTATGTGATTGCTTAGTGGCTGTAAGCTTTCTTTTAAGGATGATGAAAATGTTCTGAAATTAGATAGTGGTAATGGTTAAACAACATTGTGATTGTACTAAAAGTCCCTGACTTGCACACTTTAAATAGTTTAAATCATGAATTTTATGTTATGTGAATTTTACCTCAATAAGAAAACTATCATACTCACCAAATGACATAGAAGTTTAAATACTACAGAATTATGTTTTATTATTTAGACATTTATCATAAAAAAATACAATATCTACTTAAACTCATTTACATTTAGCACTACTTAGTTTGTGAACAGGAGGAAAAAAGTCAAGAACAAAAAGGTCAGATGAGAAAATAAGAATGTTACATGTCTCTGAGATTCTCAGTGGACTTCCTCATATAATGAGAACTTGGAGCTCATGAGATACACAGCTCAGCTTACATAAGGTCACACAGACTCTCCTTCTAGCAAGCTATTTATACCATTTCATCATGGCACACCTGAAACCAGAGCACCAGGGATCAGAGGAAGAATCTAGCATAGAAAACTGTAAGTTATGTATGTAAGACAGTGCCTGGAATATAGAGCCACCTACGGGCCATCCTAGGAGATACAGAATGACAAGAAGGCCTTTTATACAAGGGAGGGTAACTATGTGTTGCTGCTGGGGAGTCTCACACAGGTGATTTATCAGAGCTACACTATGATTCTGTAAAGCCACTGAACCCTATCCAAAACATTGAGTATTATTCACAGGGACTTTTCTTGGCTCTAAGTTCAAAATAATCCATTCCAGTATTCCAATGTCTGTGACATCTTTACTGTTCAGCTATATTTCTTCTCTTGACTTTCTTCCCTCAGATTTCACAACATTATTCTGAAGGTTAACATCCTTACAAGGATACACATATTTCATGAACTTTCCCTTTTTTTCTCACACCCAACATTGCCAACAACCTATAAAAAGCATTTTCAGCTACCCTCTAAGAATGAGAAAATTTCTTCAGAATCTGCCATCTACCTCCCTTTGCATTTATTCTATTTCATTAATTTTTGTCCTAAATTAAATGTATTCTAAAAATTTTACAAAGAGCTGTATATTCACTGAGAAATGACAAATACATAGGTAAAATTAATATTATCTTATTTCTTAATCTTTATTATCCCTTCCCATCCCCTCCCACCCCTGTGATCAAAGCTAGAAGTATCACATGTATCTTTCTCGAATGATGTTCTCCATGTTCACTTAACATACACTTCTATAGGAGCATTTTTGTTGTCTATATTAATCAGAGTTCTTCAGGGAAACAGAACCAATAGTGTATGTGTGTCTGCATCTGTGCATGTGTGTGTGTGTGAAGAAAGGGACAGAGACAGAGTCAGAGAAAGAGATTGATTGATTGATTTTAATAATTGGATTATACAATTTTGGAGACTGATAAATCCAAAATCTTCACAGTAGGATAGTAGGCTAGGGACCCAAGAAGAGTTGTAGTTCAAATTCAAAGGCAATCAACTGGCAGAATTCTCTTGTTTTCATGGAAAGTCACTTTTGTTCTTAAGGCCTTCAACTCACTGGATGAGGCCCATTCATATTATAGATGGTAATCTGCTTTAACCAATGTCTATTGTTTTAATGTTAATTCCATCAAAAATTACATGCACAGAAACATCTAGAATAGTGTTGGCCCAATACCTGGCTACCATGGCCTTGCCAAGTCAACACATATGATTAACCATCAAAAGTTCATCCTTTGTCAACTCAGCATCCATAAACATCTCCTTAAATTACACTTAATCACCAATAAAGATAATAACAAGGTCACACTTTTGCCTAACATGATACAACTATCCTATGAGCAACCAAGTATTCACTAATCATTTACATCAAAATAGGAAATAACATCTTTGTGTGGTGATATTTACTCTTCTCCTTGATATCCTATAACTTAAATGCTATGGTGTTAAATCAACAATAGTTAAATACTATGATATAAATCAATGCATCTTGCTGTCTGATTAGGTCATGATAGAGGGAAGAAACAAAGACATACAGATAGATAGATAGACAGACAGACAGATAGATATGATTATATATTATTATCTTGTTATGAACAGTTTGTGACCATTATAGTCTTCATTTCTGTAACTGTCCAAATGGTTTTAGCTTATATTTATAACTACCTTATTTCACTACCTATTCTGTGTTTCCCTTGCCTTCAAGCAAGCATCTCAACTGTTAATGACTCTTTTCCAGGTTGGGAGATGTAAAAGTTTTTTCCTGAAGGATCTAGGTCATTAGTAGTTCTTCCTGAATTGGGTTGCTGTAGTTTTCCATTGACCTAAATCATGTGGCATGGTAATGCTAAGAGATACGCTAAGGGATTTCCTGTATTCCAGGCATACCTTTCTTTACCTCCATTGTGGAATAGCAGTGCAGTTTCCCTCTTGGTAGTCAGAATCAATCACCTCAGCCAGCGCAGTAACTATCTTTGTCTTTTGATTCAGAGGCATGAGGAACACAAAGTGGCCAGGTGGCAGTCTTAACCTCTATTTAAAAGGAATGATTGTTATTTCTCCAGGTGGAAGAATCCTTCTTCCCCCCTTGGAACTAAGACCTCTAGGCCAACAGAGCATATGATTGTGGGGACAAGAAGCAAAAAATCTTGCTAGTGGGTCCCTAGGGGTAATAGTGAGTAGTGCCACTCCCATTTCTACCTCTTGATTTCTGGGCCCATAATCCTGACTAGGAGAGAAACAGCACCATATATTGGACACTGATTCAGGGTACATATAGCCTCCTGGAGAACCCTGACCCAATCCTGCAAGGAATTGCTACTTAACTTGTTCTGCTACTTAATTTTCAAGAGGCCATTCCACATTTCTATCAAGACAGCTGCTTTAGGATGAAGCATCATTCTAGGTATTTTACATATATTTAATCATTTAATCCTCATAATTCCCATGGAGTAATCAACAATACCATACTCACTTTACAGACATGAACCAAGGCACAAGTCCCTTGCAAGGTCTGAAGCTAGGATTTGAAACAACACAGTCTGGTTCCACAATCTATATTCTTAATCTCACAGTATAATGATGATTTTTTTGTGCCAGCTCTAGCTCCAGAGAAACATCCTATCTAGGTCTAGCAAACTATATTTTTGTTTATTTTAATATTTCATTACATAAAACTAACACTTGCAATCTCCTACTGTGTGGTGCTAACTTCTCACACTTCCTGACAGGAGATTAACCAATGCCCTCTGAGAAAATATGCCTAGGTTTTCTTCTAATAACTGAATCAGATCAATAGAAGGGCAGTTATACTTATATATATCAAGCAAGTGGGCTGCCACACAGAAAATGCTTAGCAAATTACCAATATTCCTTCCAGGAAGATCACTTTAGTCTTCCAATAAAGATACCATGAGATAGGCCAGCCCAAGTCATGCCTTCTTAACACCTACCAGTTTATAACTGCCCCATGGTTAATTATTGATGCACAAATTTATAACTTTATGAACACTACCATATCCCTGTTAATGTTTTTTTTTTTTTGGTGGACTTTGGACCTTACAGCAATTTTATAAATAACACTTGGTGCCACAGAACATATATGCTCCTGTGCAAAGACTAGTATTATGACAGTAATGTGACTAACAGGTACTCTCTTTTGGAAGGGAACAAATTGGATATGTAGAAGTTTATTACATCATCATAAGGAGCACCACAGAAATAATGTATGTACCCATATATCTTTATCATCATTAATTGTGAGAAAACAGGGTCAGAAAAACCAAGGATCTAGCTAAGGGTGTCCCTAGGTTCCCCCTAACTATGTGCTATTCAGCAAAAAATCTATGTATTATTGTTCATGGTTTGCAGTTTGAATTGTCTAATCTCAAAGACAATGCCACTTTCTAATGGTGGCCACTCTCTCAAATGTGGAATTACACATTGTGTAGGCAAAACTAAAAGGAAAAATCTACATAATGTAGGATCATCTCTAAAAAACAGCAAACAGACACTAAACTTAATCCATAATAAAAATGACCAATTTTGGAAGGAGATATATTGGATATATTAGGTTTAAAAACTGAAAATATACTGGACAGTATTGTGAGTCAAGCAAGGGAAGAAAGATAAAAATATTATTTAATTGAATCTCAAAGGGGTTTTAATTATATCCAAAATTTATAAAGAACTCATACAACTCAATATTTAAAGTCTGATTAAAAATCAGCATAGGCCCTTAATAGACATTTTTCCAAAGAAGGCATGCAGATGGCCAACAGGCACATGAAAAGCTGCTCAACATCACTTATCATCCTGGAAATACAAATCAAAACCACAATGAGATATAACCTCAAACTTGTCAGAATGGCTATTATCATAAAGGAAAAAAAATTGTGTTGGGGAGAATGTGGACAAAAGGGAACTTTCATGCACTGTTAAGGGAAATGTAAATCGATGCAGCCACTATGAAAAACAGTATGGAGATATCTCAAAATATTAAAAAAAAAAACTGTCATATGATCCTGCAGTTTCAATTCTGAATTTGTCTTTTTATGAGTGATGTAGAAGACTTTTTCTTACATTTTGGACTATATATATTTCCTTTATCTGCTTATATCCATTGCCTGATTATTTATTTAGTTATGTTTATTTCTTTGCTTATTTGTTTATAAGGGTTCTACATATATTAAGAAAATTAACTCTTTGTCTAAGATGATATGTGTAGCAAATATTCACCAGTTTGGTCTTCTGGTGATATCATTTTTGATGCTTGAAGTATATAGTTTCTATATATGCAATAAGGCTCTTGTATGACAAGCTTGAGATGCCCCACCACTGATATAGGGCATTTTCATCAAATAAATTGTGTGTCTGTGTCCTTATGGGTTAAATTTTTACCAGATTTTAAAAATGTATTTCCAAGTTCTTGGGGTGGGAGGAGGCATTTCTTCCCAAAGTTTATCTTTTCTAAGGATATTATCCCTAGTTAGATAACCTAACTAGCTAAATATAATTGGCAATGCACACATCAGAATATTTCAACCAATACCTACTAGCAGTATAACTAATTTTGGCCATTATCAATTTTCTATAATTTTCAACACTTCCTTACTCTCAAAGCTAGTCTCATTCACTAGCAACCTCACTGTAGAGAATTACCCACAAGTCTGAGTTCTTGAGTTCTTCAAACCACACGTCAGAAATAAATATATATTGCAAACTTTCTATTGA
This sequence comes from Camelus bactrianus, assembly GCF_048773025.1. Lineage (NCBI taxonomy): Eukaryota > Metazoa > Chordata > Mammalia > Artiodactyla > Camelidae > Camelus > Camelus bactrianus. The sequence goes on along the minus strand of NC_133575.1, from coordinate 63,835,268 downwards.
CCAACAACTAATGCTGGGTGTTGCATTGAAAAGAGCAATAGTCCTTAAACATATGTTTTTCTTTTCTTCAAATGAAAATTTTTATAGATACCTAACATACAAAATTCATAATAGTGGAAATGCTCCAATGAAAAAGAGGATGGATATAAGGAATGATTTATTGCCCCCCCTGAGATATCTCTAGGTTTCCATGGAATGTAATTTGAAAGTTCCTAGCAGAGAACATCACATGTACCTATCTACACACTTCATACTGTCCTCCCATTCATGAAGAAAAGTGGATAGAAAGTTCTTGGACACACTCCCTTTAACTGCCATCGTCATCTGGGTGATTTTTGGCAATAGATACTATCATCTCTCCAGGTATATGACATTTTCTCTTAATCTTCTGTCTGAATAACAAGGACCCCATTTTCCATTCTCCAATCTGCACTTAGTACCCTACTCATACCTTGGAGGATGAGGAGTTTAGGTATGACATCTGGGCTGTATTAGATTCCAACCAGCAGGAGATAAATCGACTGAGAGAGATAGACCTGAAGAGTAGACCAAGAATTTCACTCTGTTGAAATCGTTAACTAACAGCCTCCCTTTCAGTCCCAGGGTTCTTGGAGAGAGACAAAGATGTGTGTGTGTGTGTGTGTGTGTGTGATTTGTGTGTGTGTGTGTGAGAGAGAGAGACAGAGAAGAAGAAGGAGGAGGAGGAGAGGAGAAGAAAAGAGGGATGGAGTTAGATATCAAATGGCTAATCCAAAAAGTTTTAGGAAAGCTGAAGGAGTACCCAGTGGAAGTAGAGCCCTACCTTCTCTATCTATGTCCAAAGAGACACTGATGAAATCAAACTTTAAGAGAAATAAGTGATAGTTTCCTATGTTTAAAGTCAAATTATTGCACTTTAATATATCTATTTATATTTCTGTAGACCTCAAACTCCTCCCAAAATTTTGCCTCCTGCATTTTACTTTCAGATTCTTATTTTATCAGTTTCTATTCTGGGAGCCACCTCCGGGTTTTATTCCACAACTTAACATCTACCACCATGGCCAGATTCTGTTTCTTGTTTTCCCTCTCCTGACTCCCAAACCATTATTCCCGGCCACTCACTTCTTCTGTGTGCTTAACATTCATATTGGCTGGGCTTTTTGCACCATTGCCTCTTTCATTTGGGTATGACATGGTTGGGACTGGAGGGAAGAAAACTAAGTAAAAAACATGACAAACCTTGGATGATGACATAGGAGACTTTTAAAGAAAATGTGGAAATCAGGCTTCATTCCACTAACAATTTGAAGGTCAATCTCTGGGATAAGAAAAAACAAAAGAAAAACTAAAAGTTGAAAAAGGAAAAGAGGAAAGATAATAGTGTTAGAAGTAAAATAGTAGTAGTATACTGGTAGAAATACAAATAAGATTAGCCTTTGTTCTGCTTACATTTTCTCAGAAATCAGTATCTGCCTTAGGATTAATTTCCTTAATTTTTATTGATGTAATATTAATTTTTTACTTTATAGACTTTGGACATAGGTTTTTCCTATCATCAAGACATACCAAATGCTATGTATGTATGTATGTATTCATTTATTTCTTTTTGTTGAAGTATAGTACATTTACAATGTTATATTATTTACAGATATATAACAGAGTGAGCCAATATTTTTATAGATTATTTTGCATTTGCAGTTACTATAAAACACTGGCTATATTCCCTGTGCTGTATAATGTATTCCTGTAGCTTATTTATTTTATACACAGTAGTTTGTACCTATTAATCCCCTACACCTATCTTTCCCTTCCCCACTTCTCTCTCCACACTAGTAACCCGTTCTGTATCTCTGTGAGTCTGCTTCTGTTTTGTTATTGTATTATATTCAATCATGTGTTTCATTTTTTTAAGATTATACATATGTGACAACACAAAGTATTTGTCTTTCTCTGACATTGTTCACTAAGAATGATATCCTCCTTGTCCATCCATGCTGTTGCAAAAGGCACAATGTCATTCTTTTTGTGGCTGAGTATTATACCGTGTTATCTTTATCAATTCATCTGTTGATGTACACTTAGCAGTTGCTTCCATATCTTGGCAATTGTAACTAATGGTGCTATGAATATTGGAGTGCATGTATCTTTTTGAATTAGTGTTTTTGTTTCTTAAAAACCCAGGAGTGGAATTGCTGGATTATATGGTAGTTCCATCTTTATTTTTTTGAAGAACATCCATGCTGTTTTCCATAGTGGCTGCACCAATTAACAACCCAACCAAAAGTATACTACAGTCCCCTTTTCTCCACATCCTCATCAACATTTGTTATTTCTGGTCTTTTTGACCACAAATTTAGCCATTCAGACAGTTGTGAGGTGATATCTACTTGTGGTTTTGATTGCGTTTCTCTGATGGCTAATGATGTTGAGCACCTTTTCATGTGCCTGTTGGATTTCTATATATCTTATTTGGAAAAATATTTATTCAAGTCTTCTACCAATTTTTCAATTAGGTTGTTTTGTATATTGAGTTTTATTAACTGCTTATATGTTATAGATATTAACCCCCCACCAGTCATATCATTTGCAAATATCTTCTCCCATTCAATATGTTACCTTTCTGTTTTGTTGATGGTTTCCTTTGCTGTGCAAAAACATTTAAGTTTAATTAAATCCCATTTTCTTATTTTTGTTTTTGTTTCCTTTGCCTGAGGGGACAGTTCCAAAAATATATTGCTACAATTTTATGTCCAAGAGGGTTCTGCCTATGTTTTCATCTAGAAATTTTATGGTTTTCAGTGTTATATTTTGGTATTTATTCCATTTTGAGTTTATTTTTATATATGATATTAGAAAATATTCTAATTTCATGCTTTTACATGTAGCTGTCCAGTTTTCCCAGCACCACTTATTGAAGAAACTCTTTTCTCCATTGTATATTCTTTTTTTTTTTGTTCTGAACCTATCCCTAACCCTGAACCTAGACCTAACCCTAAACCTAGCTTTAACCCTGAAACATGCCCTAACCCTCAACCTATAACTAAACCTCAAGCTAGAATTAACCCTGCACCTAGCCCTAAATGTGAACCTAGCCCTAAAATTAAAACTAGGCCTAAATCTGCAACTAGGCCTAACACTTCACCTAGCCTTAAACCTAAATATATCCCTAAACCAGAACCTAGCCCTAACCCTGCAACTATCCCTAAACCTAAACATTTTCCTAACGCTGAACCTAGCCCTAATTCTGAATATAGCCCTAATCCTGAACGAAGACCTAAACTTCAACCTAGTCCTAACCCTGAGCCTAGCCATATACCTGAACTTAGCCCAGCCATATACCTGAACTTAGCCCTAACCCTGAACCTAGACCTAACGCTTCACCTAGCCCTAACCCTGATGCTAATGATAACCCTGAACCTAGCACTAACCTTGAACCCAGCTCTAATTCTAAACGTAGACCTAAACCTAAACCTAGCCCAAATCCTGCACTTAGACCTAAACCTGGATCTTGCCTTAACCCTGCACCAAACCCAAATCCTGCAACTAGACCTAACAATTAACATAGACCTATCCTTGAAATTAGCCCTAAACTTGCACCTAGCCCAAACAGTAATCCTAGCCCCAATCCTGCAACTAGCCCTAACCTGAACGTATCCGTAACCATGCAACTATCCCTAACAGTCAACATAGCCCTAAACCTGAGCCTAGCCCTAACACTGCAAATCGCCCCAACCATGAACCTAGCCCTAAGCCTGCAAATAGACCTAAACCTCAACCTAGACCTATCCCTAAAACTAGCTCTAACCCTGCACCTAGCCCTAAACCTCAACCTACACCGAACCCTGAAACTAGAACTAAGTATTCAACTAAACCTAATTTTGAACTGAGTGCTAAAAGTGAACCTAGTCTTAACTCTCAAATAGGCCTAAACATGAAAATAGCTCTAACCCTGAACCTAGCCCAAACCCTGAACCTTGCCCTAAACCTGAAATTACCCCTAAACATGAACCTAGCCCTAAACCTGAAACTAGCCCTAACCCTGAACCTAGAACTAACCATGAACATAGCAATAACCCTGAACTTAGTCTTTTTTTTTTAGTGGATTTAACTTTTTTAACATTTTTTATTGATTTATGATAATTTTACAATATTGTGTCAAATTCCAGTGTAGAGCACAATTTTTCAGTTATACATGAACATATATATATTCATTGTCACTTTTTTTTCTCTGTGAGCTAACATTAGATCTTGTGTATATTCCCCTGTGCTATACAGTATAATCTTGTTTATCTATTCTACAATTTTGAAATCCCATCTATCCCTTCCCACCCACCGCCCCCTTGGTAAGCACACATTTGTATTCTATGTCTATGATTCTGTTTCTGTTTTGTATTTATGCTTTGTTTTTTTGCCTTTTTTTTTTTTTTAGATTCCACATATGAACGACCTCATAAGGTATTTTTCTTTCTCTTTCTGGCTTACTTCACTTAGAATTACATTCTCCAGGAGAATCCATGTTCCTGCAAATGGCATTATGTTGTCGGGTTTTATGGCTGAGTAGTATTCCCTTGTATAAATATACCACAAATGCTTTATCCAGTCATACATTGATGGACCTTTAGGCTGTTTCCATGTCTTGGCTACTGTAAATAGTGCTGCTATGAACATTGGGGTGCAGGTGTCATCCTGAAGTAGGGCTCCTTCTGGATATATGCCCAGGAGTGGGATTCCTGGGTCATATGGTAAGTCTATTCCTAGTCTTTTGAGGAATCTCCACACTGTTTTCCACAGTGGCTGCACCAAACTGCATTCCAACCAGCAGTGAAGGAGGGTCCCCCTTTCTCCACAGCCTCTCCAGCATTTATCATTTGTGGATTATTGAATGATGGCCATTCTGACTGCTGTGAGGTGATACCTCATTATAGCTTTGATTTGCATTTCTCTGATAATTAGTGATATTGAGCATTTTTTCATATGCCTAGTGATCATTTGTATGTCTTCCTTGGAGAACTGCTTGTTTAAGTCTTCTGCCCATTTTTGAATTGGGTTGTTTGTTTTTTTTTCTTCTTAAGTAATATGAGCTCCTTATATATTCTGGATTTTAAGCCTTTGTTGGTTTCATTTGCAAAAAGGTTCTCCCACTCTGAAGATTGTCTTTTTGTTTTACTTATGGTGTCCTTTGGTGTGCAGAAGCTTGTAAGTTTCATTAGGTCCCATTTGTTTATTCTTGCTTTTATTTCTTTTGCTTGAGTAGACTGTTCTAGGAGAACATTTTTGAGATATATATCAGATAATGTTTTGCCTATATTTTCCTCTAGTAGGTTTATTGTATCTTGTCTTATGTTTAAGTCTTTGATCCATTTTGAGTTGATTTTTGTGTATGGTGTAAGGGAGTGTTCTAGCTTCATTGCTTTACATGCTGCTGTCCAGTATTCCCAACATCATTTGCTGAAGAGACTGTCTTTATTCCATTGTATATTCTTGCCTCCTTTGTCGAAGATGAGTTGACCAGAAGTTTGTGGGTTCATTTCTGGGCTGTGTATTCTATTCCATTGGTCTATATGTCTTTTTTTTTTTGTACAAATACCATGCTGCCTTGATGACTGCAGCTCTATAATATTGTCTGAAGTCTGGGAGAGTTATTCCTCCAGCCTCTTTCTTTCCTTTCAGTAATGCTTTGGCAATTCTAGGTTTTTGATTGTTCCAAATAAATTTTATTATGATTTGTACTAGTTCTGTGAAATATGTCCTGGGTAATTTGATAGGGATTGCATTAAATCTATAGATTGCCTTGGGCAGTGTGACCATTTTAACAATATTGATTCTCCCAATCCAAGAAAATGGATATCTTTCCACTTTTTGAAGTCTTCTTTAATTTCCTTCATCAATGGTTTATAGTTTTCTGTGTATAATTCTTTCACCTCCTTGGTTAGATTTATTCCTAGGTATTTTATTATTTTCAGTGCTATTTTAAAGTAGGTTTCTTTACATTCTTTTTCTGTTGATTCATCATTAGTGTAAAGAAATGCAACTGATTTTTGAACGTTAATCTTGTCACCTGCTACCTTGCTGAATTCTTCGATCAGCTCTAGTAGCTTTTGTGTGGATCATTTAGGATTTTCTATATGTAGTAACATGTCATCGGCATATAGTGACACTTTTACCTCTTCTTTTCCAATTTGGATCCTTTTTATTTATCTCTCTTGCCTAATTGCTGTGGCTAGGTCTTCCAAGTCTATGTTGAATAGGAGTGGTGATAGTGGGCATCCTTGTCTTGTCCCAGATTTTAGTGGGAAGCTGTTGAGTTTTTCACCATTGAGTACTATGCTGGCTGTAGGTTTGTCATATATAGCTTTTATTATGTTGAGATATGTTCCCTCTTTACCCACTTTGGTGAGTTTTTATCATAAATGGGTGTTGAATTTTATCAAATGCTTTTTCTGCATCTATTGAGATGATCATGTGTTTTTTATCCTTTCTCTTGTTGATGTGATGTATTCCATTGATTGATTTGCGTATGTTGAACCAGCCTTGTGTCCCTGGGATGAACCCCACTTGGTCATGATGTATAATCTTTTCTATGTGCTGTTGGATTCTATTTGCTAATATTTTAGTGAGGATTTTGGCATCTATGTTCATCAGTGACATTGGCCTATAATTCTCTTTTTTGGTAGTGTCTTTGCCTGGTTTTGGTATCAGGGTGATGGTGGCTTCATAGAATGAGTTTGGTAGTGTTCCCTCCTTTTCAATTTTCTGGAAGAGTTTGAGAAGGGCTGGTGGGAGTTTTTCTTTCTGTTTGGTAGAATTCCCTGGTGAAGCCATCCGGTTCTGGACTTTTATTTGTAGGGAGGTTTTTAATTGCTATTTCTATTTCCTTTCTAGCGATCGGATTGTTCAAGTGTTCAGATTCTTCTTGATTCAGTTTTGGTGGACAGTATGTTTCCACAAACTTGTCCATGTCCTCTAGGTTATCCAGTTTTGTTCTATATAGTTTTTCTTAATATTCTCGTATGATATTCTTTATTTCTTTTTTATTTATTGTAATTTCTCCATTTTCCTTTCTTATTTTGCTTATTTGTGCTCTCTCTTTTTTCTTCTTTGTGAGTTTGGTCAGAGGTTTGTAGATTTTATTTACTTTTTCAAAAACCCAGCTTCTGCTTTGTTTGATTTTTTCTATTTTTTTAAAGTCTATTTTATTTATTTTCTCCCTAATCTTTATAATTCCCTTCTTTCTGCTGCCTTTTGAGGTTCTTTGTTCTTCTATTTCTAGTTCTTTTAGTTGGTGGGTTAGATTGTTTATTTGAGATGGTTCTTCTTTTTTTGAGGAAGGCCTGTATTGCTGTAAACTTCCCTCTTAGCACTGCCTTTGCTGTGTCCCATAAATTTTGTGTGGTTGTGCATTCATTCTCATTTGTCTCATGGTATTTTTTTAATTTCAGCTTTGATTTCCCCATTGACCCATGGTTCTTTTAATGGCACATTGCTTATTCTCCATGCTTTCTTTTTTTCTCCTTTGTTTCTCTGTTGTTGATTTCTAGTTTCATGGCATTGTGGTCAGTAAAGATACTTGAGATAATTTCTATTTTCTTAAAATTGTTGAGATTTCTTTTGTGCCCAAGTATATGATCAATACTAGAAAATGTTCCATGTGCACTTGAAAAGAATGTATACCCTATTTTTGGGTGATGTATTGCTCTGATAATATCCCCCAAATCTAATTTTTCTATTGTATCATTTAATCTCTCTGTTGCCTTATTTATTTTCTGTCTGGAAGATCTGTCTAGTGATGTTAATGTGGTGTTAAAATCCCTGACAATGATTGTAATCCCATCAATGTCCCCCTTTATCTCTGTTAGTAATTGTTTTATGTACTTAGGTGCTCCTATATTGGGTGCATATATATTGATGGGTGTAATATCCTCATCTTGTTTCACTCCTTTAATCATTATAAAATGTCCTTCTTTACCTTTCTTTATGGCCTTTGTTTTAAAGTCTATTTTGTCTGAAATCAGTACTGCAACACCTGCTTTTTTGGCTTTTCCATTTGCATGGAATATCCTTTTCCATCCTTTCAGTCTCAATCTATATATGTCCTTCTCCCTAAAGTGGGTCTGTTTTATGCAGCATATTGAAGTTTCTTGCTTTATTATCCAGTCTGCCACTGTATGTTTTTTGACTGGAGCATTTAGTCTATTAACATATACAGTAATTAAGGATAGATGTGTGTTTACTGCCATTTTGAACTTATCTTTGCAGTTGATTTGGTATTTCTTCCTCGTTCCTTTCTTCTTTCCTTTTTGGTTTGGTAATTTTCCATTGTATTATCATGGGTTTTATTTAGTTTTTGTAACTCCCTTGTAAGTTTTTGGCTTGTGGTTACCTTTTTTTGTAGGTCTATTAGCCCATTACTATAACTGTTTTTACTTAACTGATACTAACATCATCTCAAACCCATCCTACTGAGAACAAAATGTTTAAAAAAGAAAGAAAAAAAATTCTATATTTTCCTGCCTCCCTCTCCCACTCTTAATGATTTGGATGTCTTCTTTTATAATTTTGTGTTTATTTTATTTGTAATTCATGAGTTATCACCTTTCCAGTTGTGAGTTTCTCATTTCTGTAGCATCCTGCTGCTTTTCTGTTTAGAGTAGAGCTTTCAGTAGTTCTTTTAGCATGGGTTTAGTGTTGCTAAACTCTTGTAGCTTTTTTTGTCTGTGAAATTATTTATGTCTCCTTTTATCCTAAAGGATAGTCTTGCTGGATAAAGTATCCTAGGTTGCATCTTTTTTTCATTCAGGGCTTTGAATATATCTTGCCACTCCCTTCTGGCCTGTAGTGTTTGTGTAGAGAAATCAGCTGAGAGCCTTATGGGGGTTCTCTTGTAACTCACTCTTTGTTTTTCTCTTGCTGCCTTTAGGATCATTTCTTTATCCTTGACTCTGGCTGTCTCGATTATGATATGTCTTGGTGTGAGTCTATTTGGGTTCTTCCTGTTTGGGACCCTCAGCTTCCTGTACTTGATATCTGATTTTGTCTTTAAGTTTGGGAAGTTTTCAGTCATGATTTCTTCTAATACCTTTTTAATCCCCTTTTCTCTTTCTTCCCCTTCTGGAAACCCTATTTTGCATAGATTGGCATGCTTTATATTATCCCATACATCCCTTATGTTGTTTTCATTAGTTTTTATTTGTTTTTGTCTTAGCTGTCCTGATTGGGTGCTTTCTATTGTCCTGTCTTCTAGGTCACTTATTCGTTCCTCTGCATTGTCTGTTCTGCTTTGTACAGCCTTTAGATCAGTTCTCATCTCAGCCAATGAGTTTACCAGTTCTACTTGGCTCTTCTTTAAAGCTTCAGTTTCATTTTTGACATGTTTTTATCTCTAAACACTATCTGTTTTAGTTCCTTCAGTACTTTGATCCCTCCTTTTTTGAAGTCTTGATGTAGTAGGCTATCGATATCTATTTCATTGATCATTCTTTCAGGGGATTTCTCCTGTTCTTTTAATTGGGAATGGTTTCTCTGCTTCTTCATCTTGCTCCTACCTCTCTGGCACTGTTGTTTATGAAGTATCAGTTATTTATTGTAGTCCTTAAGGAGTTTATCTATCTAATGCCTATTTAGGAATAAAACTTAGAAAAGAAAAATAAAAAAGAGATAGAGAAAGAGTTTTAAAAGAAGGGAGAAAAAGGTTTAAAAACAGTGTATAATGAATAATAGAAGAGCAAGTTGAAGCAGAATTTTTTAAAATAATAATAATAAAAATATTTTTAAAAATTTAAAAGGGATTAAAACTGGGGGTATATATAATTGTTTAAGAAGTAAAAATTAAAAGGGTAATAGAAAATAGAACAGGTAGAAACAGATTTTAAAAAAAGAAAAAAAGAGGGGGCTCGGTGTTCTCTTGGAGACTGTGTGCTTTTAATGTGAAGTCTTTCTTTCTTCATTCTATTTAGGAAGCTCAGCTTGCTATTTCCAGAGGCCCTCTGTTGGCGCCATCGTCTGTGCTGCTCCCAGTGCCTGTCTGCAAGCAGATCGCACCTCCTCCCAACACTGGGTCAGGTGCAGCTCTCCTTTGCTGTCGGTGGGCGGGTCACTGCTGCTCCCAATGCCACAGTCAGATGTTGCAGACTGGCCAGGTAGGAGGGGGGTCGCGCCCTCTCTCAGCACCATGGTCAGGGACTGTGTTCCTGCCCAAAAGGCAGGGGGCCTTCTGCCCTCTCCTGGCGCCAGTCGCTCCACTGCTCTGTGCCACTGTGCGTTCAGCCTAGGGTCAGCGCTCCACAGGCGGGCTCGGGGAAGACTGAGGTACAGCCCTGTCCCTGCTCCAAGCCTAAGCCCAGCTCCTTGTTTGTCTTGGCAGAGCAAGTTCTCTGAGGGACCAGGACAGAAGGATCCTATCTGCCTTGGGCTGTAGATAAGTCTCAGTCTGGCCTTTGAGGCTGCTAAGTCCTTAGGTGCGGATGCAGGTTTCGCCCCCACCCCCGCCTGGGTGCTCAGCGCCAGAGGATATGGAGGCTGTGCCTAAGCCCCGCCTCTCTTCCCCTGAAAACTTTCTGCGGGTTTTCAGAGATGGGGGTATGCACCCTTCTTCCCAGGGCACATCAACTGTGCTGTTTTATGAAGGGCCCAGGTTGTCCTTCCCTGTACACCCACAGCTACGGTGTGCAGCCACTTGCAGTCCCCAGGGACTGCCTCAGTGCAGCCGCCCCTGTCCTCTGCCCAGCTTGGGCAGCCTGGCCCTGCCCCCAGCTGCTCGGCCGCGTCTCGGGCTGGGTGTCACAGGGACCCTCTGTGCCTATTTAACTTAGTTCTGTCAGTCAAGGGCTGCCCTGTACATATCCGAGCCTTGAAGTCTCCCCCTGCATCCCGCTGGCCTCTTGGTTGGAGAGGGGAGACCCAGCAAACGAGCGTTGGTCCTCCTTTGCCGCTCCCTCCCCACGGGACCCATCCTCCTCTGTTTTGCCTTTTCTTCTTTTGTTTTCCTTTACTGCTACCAGATTTTTGGCGACTCTATCTTTTGAAGAGGACAATGTTCTGTCCAAGTTCTGCAAGTGCTCTGGTTAGCTGAGTGGGTCTGTGGATGTGACTCTTCATGTATTTGTGGGAGAGGGTGAGCTACGAGTGTCCTTCTACTCCGCCATCTTGTCCTCTGCCCCTTTATCTATGAAATTAAGTGAAGCAGTTAACTATCCCTGCTTTGAAGAGGTTTCTTTGTGTGGGAGCATCTAATGCAGTCTGCATGTGCCTAGTGGCTTTGGTGGGTGAGCTGGATCCAAAGTTACCACAGGTCAGCTCTTCCCCCAAGGTGTGTTGTCAGCTATCATCTTATTCTGTGGTGGGGCTGGAGATAGAAAAGCTAGAGTCAAAGCCATGTGTGAGCCAAGGGTTCTGCAGGAGCAGGTGTGGGTCCCAAGGAGCTGGAACAAAATCCCTGAATTTCAAGGCTTAGTTGTTACCATTCCCTCTAAGTGTATACACTCCCCCCATCTTGACAATAGCACATTTTCCCCTGAGGGAAGCTGTGCTAGAGAAAGAGGATCTAAAGTGGGTACCTGCTGTGGGCTGGGAATGCAGTGGGATGGTTCTGGCATGACAGTCAGAGCTCCAGACTTTTCCCAATCCACTGCCTCTGCAAACACCAATAATGGACATCCTCATCCCATTCAAGTGCAGTACCAGGTCTGAGCCAGCTCTGGCCTGACCCTGCCCCCAAAGTGTGCATTTTTCAGCAATGGCAGCCTTTGCCCTAGCAGGGAGCTGCACCAGAGTTGGAGGGGTCAGGGTAACTACTTGGTGAGGGTGAGCATGTGCTGGTACATTCATAGGAAATCTGCCAGAGCCCCAGTCAGTTTCAGTCTGCTTCCTCTGCTCTGCCTTGTTATCATGAGTAAGAAAGCATGTGCACGCTCTTCAAGAGTACAGTGTCAGTTTCTTACAGCCCTCCTATGAGTCCCACTGGTCTTCAAACCAGCTAAGGATACTTGTCTTCCTTGCATTGGACCTCAGGGCTGGGGTGCCCAATATGTTGTTCAAACCCCTCATTTCTTATGGAGGATCTCTGAACCCATGATTTTCCCTCCTCATCTGTGTCCCCTCCTAGGGTTATGGTCCTGACCTGATCACTTCTCCGTCCTTCCTATCTGACTCCATGTGGAATTTTCTTCACAGCCTTGGTTGTAGAAAAGTTTTTATGCCAGTCACTAGTTTGTCTTTTTTTTAAGTGAGAATTGCCCCACATCTAGATGTATTTTGATGTTTTGTGTGGGGAGGTAAGCTTAGCATCCTCATACTCTGACATCTTGATCTCTTCTCCTCCATTTTGTTTAGTTTATACACATTGCTGTCTGTTCTATAAGTGAGACTATTAAAATAGGCTACTAAAATACAACAAAATTAAATTCTATGTCAATATTTTATTCTTTCTTATAAATAAGCAAAAATTAAATAAATCCCCATCAGTAGAGCTAATGGTTCTGTTTCACTAAAGACTGTAAATAATAGTATTTATTCTAATTGTGAATTCAATTTTTAAATGTATCTTAAGATGATGACTGTTCTGGAGTTTTTGCCTTTCTTTCATCGGATACAATGTAAGACATAAATGATGATGATAGATAGATAGATAGATAGATAGACAGGCAGATAAAAGAAGACAAATCTGCCTATTTATGTCTCAAGTGAGGCTAAGCAAGCATCAGCCATGAGAGGGCAGCAGAAGATCAGAATGGGCAGAAACATGCTGGATATTGACAGGATCAGTTATTTGCCTGCAACTGAAAGAAACTTCTTGACACATCAACTTGGCCATGAGGAAGGGACCTGGACTGGCCTGAAGCACAGAAGAGGGTGGAGTTACAACTCAGAAATGTAATAAAATTACCATAACTCAAAAGGTCTTAAATAGATTTTAAAAAGGAAGTAATCTATTTAGTGGTTTAAAGAGACAAACAGGAATGAGACTTAGGAATCCAAATCCTAGCTTTAATTGGATTTTACATCAGGTTATTAATGATAAAGTCAAAGTTGTACTGAAATCCAAGCACAGATGAGGAAAGAATTAAATCTAGATAGAAGGTGAAGAAGTAAACAGATCTCTGGGCCATTCAGTGTTTTCCCAACATATTGTGAAAAAAGAATGCCACCACTTTTTGAAGCAATGCCATGACCAGATAATATCTAGGTAGATACAGTTTAAAGAATGCAACTCCTAAACATTTTTAGGCAACTTGACACTCTTCCTTCCTCAGTTCCATGCCTAGGGAATAGTGAAATCTTTAGTGGGGTATATTTTGTGGAAATCTATGAAGATGAACATCATTGAAGTGGAATGCTAACCCAATGTTTCCACATAAATGCATCTAATATTTAAAGGTATCCTATCCCAACAACCAAGCTATTTCATTTGACTCCAACAGTACCAAGCACACAAAACTGCCATATTAGTTTATATCATAAAAGGTTATGTGCATTATCAGAAGTAAGCAGTAGGTAATGTGAGTAGAATTCATTATTGACATGGAAGATAGTTTATAGTAGACAATGGACAGATTGTTGTCATTTTTTTTTAGCTGCCAGAAGCCACACTCATCCTAATAGCATCCTAGTTTTTTCTTAGAAATTTACCTCTTCCTCATGATGTGTAGTTTTTACATGACAATGCTATATGCACTCAGGTCCTACTGCTCAACTCCATACTTCTGACTATGGGTGCTGAGAGGATCAAAAAGTTGGATACATAACTTAATCTCTACCAATTAAAAGCTTTTTTCCTGAACTTTAAATTTTGAAAAAAACGATAAAGTCAGAATGAATATTTGGACATAATATTTATTAGAGCTGCAGCCACGTGGTGGTGGTAATAGAACTGGCAAACTAGAAATAACTTTTGAACACATGGACCTTTCTTAAAAGATAGGTGCTGATTTTTATTTCCTCCTTCTTCCTTTTTCAAATCTTCATGATACTTTAGTTTCCCATTAATTCTTTGAGCCTTCAATATCCTTTTGCTAAATTTCATTTTGCTCAAGTTTATCAATGTTGCTTTTCTTTTGTTTCTCACAAAAGACCTTAATACAAGAATATTCTGAATGGAAGTGTATAACACAAATACACAAATTCAATTGTGAAAAGAGAAGACATTTTATTATTTTGATCTCATAGGTGATAATAAGAACAGTCTTTATTCTAAGTTATTGTGATCAGTGTGTAGAATTTATTCATTAACCATCTATTAATAGAAAAGAAAGAGAGGATAACCCTTCACAATGTATGGCCTAATGGGCCAGGCACTATGAAAGCCCTCGTGAATGATTTAGAGACGCAAATGTAAATGTCACCCCCTTAAATGCACAGTATGATAGAAATAATAAAAGTGTCAACATAGTTGCAAAAATTCAACTTAAGTGTGCTCTTAATAATATTACCTGATTTGTTTGTCTATAAAAGTCAAACAATGTCTTGAATATGTAACTCCCAATGGGGAATGAAGAGGTCTTTTATTAATTTGTTGAACCAACATGAAGATAATTCTATAGTATGGCATTAAGGCTATTCTGTAGCTAAGCTCAGGAAACAAGTGTCTATTAATATTGGATGAAGGCAGAAATGGTTAGTGTATAATGTTACTTGGTCTCAGATATGGACCCATTAAATGCCACAGAACAGTGTTTTAAAGAAGCTTATATCATGGTGGGGAGTGTTATACATCATAAAATTAATACGCCCTGCATAAAAGTAATGTATATTATGAATACATGTACCACATGTGAAAGACAAGCACTGACAGGAAAATAAAGGCTTTGCTTGGCAGTACATGCCATTTTATATAGAAGTTCATTCCTGCATGAGTGAAACCACATAAAAACAAACCCAAAATTTCAAAACAAAACTAGAAAAAACAAAATCTAAAATCCTTACAAATTTTACCATTAGACATACAAACTTGGGAGACTAAAAGAATCAGATTAAGTGGAATTTTAGGAAATCAGCTAGATAGCAGAACATGAAATTTCAGCCCTCATCCACTCATAGTAATACCAACTTTTACAACCACCCATGAATAAGAATATCTCTGTGGGAGCCTGGGAGTCCAGCAAAGGTGTTCCAATATGGATTTGAAGCAAAAAGTCTGAGAATAGACATATTGAAGAGGGTAAGAAAAACACCTTCACTTTACCTCTGTCACTCTCTCCCCTAGAAAGACACAGTTCATTTCCAAGAGAGATTTGGCCTGTGATAGCTCCCACAAATGAAAGTGAGATCATAGTGGGTACCTGGCTTCCAAGCTATGCAGGACACTGACAAGAGGCCCAGTTCTTTCTCACTCAAATAAGAATACTGAGAGTACTGGCAAGACAGGTTAGCCCAGGGGCTATATAGGAGCAGAAGAAAAGAGACAGGAATTATAAATGGGCACAAGATTGAATAAAAGAGCATGGATTCTATTAACAGTTTTGCAGACTCCATCCAAGAGACTTTCTCATAAACCTCATAAGGTATATCACCTGCATATTCACCCCCAACAAGGACATGTGCATCCCAAGTACTCCCCTTCCATAAGCAGTGTCCCAGATATGTCAGCATCTGTAGATTGTGCATGTACATTTACAGACATCTGCCTCAATTGTGCTAGTTTGGGAAAAGATGCATAACCTTGAATACTTCAGAGCATTGTCTAGGGAAAATAAACAAAGGTTCTCAGCTTCTGGCCTGAATTTGGAACATAAAGAGAAAACATACAGTTTTAAGACATAGCCCTCAAGAGGAAACATGAGGGGTAACAAGGATGTATTCACAGGAAAAAAAAAAAAAGGAAAGAAAAAAAAAAAGGAAGCATGATAGCATCAAAAGAACACAGTAATTTTCCAGTAACCAAATTCAAAGAAATGGAGAGCTATGAATTGCCTGACATACAATTCAAAATAGTTATTGCAAGGAAGCTCAGCAAGTAACAAGGGAACACAGATAAGAGAATTCAAATAAATCATAAAAAGCAATACATGAAGAAAACTATAAATTCAATAAAGAGATGGAAATGATAAAACAGAACTAAACAAAAATTCTGGAGCTCAGGAATGCAATGATTGAACTTTAAAAAATGCAGCAAAAACCTTCAACAGTAGAATCAATCAAACAAAAGAAAGAATCTGTAAAATCAAAGACAGGTCATTGAAATTGTCCTGTTAGAGGATAATAATAAACAAAAATGATGAAAAATAATAAAGAAATCCTCCAGTTTATATGGATATTATAAAACTTAATATGTGCATTATAGGAGTTCCAGAAGGAACTTTCTTCCTCTTCAGAAAGAAAGAGTGAAAAAGCTTCTTTAAAGAAATAATGGCTGAAAACTTCCCTAACATAGAGAGGAATATGGACACCTAGATCTCTAAAGAACAGAGGCCCTCAAAAAGAATAACTCAATGATTACAATAAGATACATTATCATAAAATTCTCAAAACTCAAAGAAAAAGAGAATTTATAAAGCAGCAAGAGAAAGCAATTTGTCAAAACAAGGGAACTTCCATAAGACTATCAGCAGATTTCTTAGCAGAAAACTTGCAAGACAAAAAAAGAATAGAACAATATATTCAAAGTTCTAAAGAAAAAAAATTGTCACCAAAAAATACTTTACTAAACAGAGCAATTGTTCAAAAAATAAGGAGAGATAAAGACATTCACAGATAAACAAAAGGTGAGGGAGTTCATTACTACATGTGTCTTTCAAAAAATAATAAAGTGAGTTTCTCAAGTTGAACAAAGGACACTAAGAAACAATATGAAAACAAATGAAATTATGGAACTCAATGGTAAAGGCAAATATAAAATCAAATTCAGAAAATGCTGTATGGTAGTTTGTAAAGTACTTTTAGCTAGCATACAATTTAAAAGGCAATAATATTAAAAATAACTAAAGCTACAATAATTTGTTAATGAATACACAATACAAAAATATAAATTGAGATATCAATAACATAAAATTTTAAAAGGGAATGAAATATAGTGTTTGTACATAACTGAAGTTAAATAGTTATCAGCTTTAAATAGACTGTTATAACTATAGATGTTTTATGTAAGCCTCATGGTAATCACAAAACAAAAATCTACAATAAGTATTAAAAATAATTAGAAAGAAATTAAAGTTTTACACTATGGAAGATCATCAATCACAATGAAACACAGCAAAATAAGAAGAAAGGGGCAAGGAAACTACAAAAGAGCCAGGAAACACTAAGATGGCATTAGTAAAGCCTGGTCTATCAACAATTACTTTAAATGCAGATGAATTAAGTTATCCAATCAAAAGGTATGGAGTGACTAAATGGATTAAAAAAGACACAGTTATATGTTGCCTTCAGTTTCAAGGACACACACAGGCTTAAAATAAAGGGATTAGGAAAGGTATTCCATGCAAGTGGAAACCAAAAGAGACCAGATATACTTATACATTAGACAAAATATTCTTTAAGTAAGTCAAAATTGTAACATGAAACAAAGCAGGTCATTATATAATGAAAAATAGATCAATTAATTAAGAGGACAAAACATTTGTAAATATATATGAACCCAAAATAGGAGCACTTAAAATATAAAGCCAATATTAAGAAAACTGAAAGGAGGAGATATAACAATACAAAAATAGTAGGAAACTTCAATACCCCACTTTCAACAATGGATAGACCACTATGTAGAAAATCAATATGAAATTAGAATATTTGATTAATACCACATAAGCCATATGGATCTAACAACAGCAAAATACATATACAGGTCAAAAAATAATGGTACTTTCCCCAGGGTCAATGTTTTGTTAGACCATAAAAAATGTGTTAACAAATTTAAGAAGATTGAAAACATATCAAGCATCTTTTCAATTGCAGTGATATATAACTAGAAATTAGTAGCAGAAAGAAAATTATAAAATTCACAGCTATGCAGAAATTAAACCAAACACTCCTGAACAACCAATGGTCCATGGAAGAAGTCAAAAGGTAAATAAAAATATCATGAGAAAAATGAAAATTGAAACATCATTCCAAAACCTATGGAATGCAATAAAATCATTTCTAAGAGAGAAGTTTATAGTGATAAAAAGCCTATGTTAATAACAAGGCAGATCTTATAGGAACTAGAAAAATAATAACAAAGCCTAAAGTCAGCATAAGGAAGGAAATTATACTAATTAAAGCAGAAATAAACAAAATAGAGACTAAGAAAACAATGCAAAAGACCAACTAAACTAAAAGTTGGTTTTCTGAAAATATTTTAAAAAATAGAAAAAACCCTTTAGCTAGACCAACCAAGAGAAATATAATTATAAAATAAAATTATAAATGAATGGAGAAACATTATAGCTGATACCACATAAGTTTAAAAAATATGAAGATAATATGAATAATTATACACCTAGATGTTGGTGAATTAGTAGAAGCATACATCCAACCAAGACTGAATCATGAAGAAATAGAAAATATAAACAGAACAATAACAAGTGATGAGATTGAGGCAGTAGCAGAAACCCCCCCAATAATGAAAAGTCCAGGACCAGATGGCTTCAACAGTAAATTCTACCAAATAAACAAAGAAGAATGAAGACCTATTTTTTTCAAACTCTGAAGAATTTGAAGAGGAGGGAAGACTTCCAAACTCACTTTAAGAGACTAGCATTATGCCAGTAGCAAAGGTAAACAAAGAACAAAGGAAAAAATCTACAAGCCAGTATCCCTGAATGAGCATAGATGAAAAATCCTCAACAAAATACTAGCAGATTGAATTCAACAGCACATGAAAAGGATCATACACTACTATCAAGTGAAATTTATTCCTGGTGTATAAGATATATCAAATGTCATTCTAAGTGAAGTAAGCCAGAAAAAGAAAAAAAAATACCATATGAGATCACTCATATGTGGAATTAAAAAAAAAATGAACATAGATACAAAACAGAACCAGATTCATAGACATAGAATACAAACTTGTGGTTGTCAGGGGGAAGAGGGTTGAGAAGGTACAGACTGGGAGTTCAAAATTTGTAGATTCTGACAGGCATATGTAGAACAGATAAACAAGATTATACCATATAGCACAGGGAAATATAAACTAGATCTTGTAGCTCACAATGTAAAAGAATGTGACAATAAATATATGTATGTTCTTGTATAACTAAAAAATCGTGCCCTACACTGGTAATTGACACAACATTGTAAACTGACTATAACTCAATGAAAAATAATAATAATATTATGCAAATCAATCAATGTGATATTCCACATTAACAGAAGGAAGGATAAAAATGGTATGGTCATCTCAATAGATGCACAAAAAGCATTTGACAAAATATAAACAGATTTTTGTAATAAAATACTTTCAACAAATTAGGGATTCAAGGAATGTACTTCAACATAATAAAGGCAATATACAACAAGTCCATAGGTAATGTCATACTCAATGGTGAAAAGATGAAAGTTTTTCCTCCAAGATCAGGAACACAACAAAGATGCCCATTCTAAACACTCTTATTCAACATAGTACTAGAAATCATAAACAAAACAATTATTCAAGAAAAGGATTAAAGTCATCCAAATTGGAAAGGAAGAAGTAAAATTATCACTGTTTGCAGATGACATTATCTTATACATAGAAAATTGTAAAAACGTCATCAAAGAAACTTTTACAACTAATAAATAAATTCACTAAATTTGCAGGATACAAAAGCAACATATAAAAACCAGTTGCATTTCTGCAATTTCTCAACAAAAAAATAATAAGCTATCTAAAAAATAAACAAGATGGAAAATCCCATTCCCAACAGCATCAAGAATAATAAAATATTTAAGAATAAGTTTAACCAAGGAAGGGAAATATCTGTACATTGAAAACTATGAAATATTAATGTAAGAAATTAAATGAGACACAAATAAATGGAAATATATCCCCAAAGCATGGATTGTAAGACTTAGTATTTTTAAATTACCCATAATGCTCATAGAGATCTACAGGATCAATGCAATCTTTATCAAAATTATTCTGACACTTTTTACAGAAGTTAAAAAAAACACCTAAAGTTTATATGGAACTACAAAAATACCCAAATTACCAAAGCAATTTTGTACAATAAAAGAACAGGTGGAGGCATCACATTTTCTAATTTCAAAATGTATTGCAAACATACAGAAATCAAAACAATAAGGTACTCCTACTTAAAAATATATAAATAAATTAACAGAATAAGAAGCCCAGGAATAAATCCATGAATATATAGTCAAATTATCTTTGAGACAATGGGGAAAAGATAGTCTTCTCAATAAATGGTATTGGGAAAACTAGATATCCACATGCAGAAGAAATAAAATGGGCCCTTATCTCACACCATATACAAAAGTCAACTCAAAATGGATTAAAAATGTAAACATAAGTCCTGATATTATGAGACTACTTGAAGAAACTGTAGAGAAAAAAAGCTTCTTATCATCTGGGCAATAATATTGTGGATATACCCTCAAAAGCAAAGCAACAAAAGCCAAAATAGACAAGTGGTTTTCAATCCAACTAAAAAGTTTATGCATAGCAAAGGAAACAACCAAAAACATGAAAAGAGAGCTGACAGAATGGGAGAAAATACTTGTACACCATACATCTGTTAGTAAATTAATATCCAAAATATATAAGTAACACCTACAACTCAATAACTTAATAACAAGTAACCTAATTTTAAAATTGGCAAAGGACCTGAATAGACACTTCTCCAAGGAAGACCTACAAATGGCCAACAGATATATGAAAAAGGAATCATTTTCACTAGTCATCAAAAAAATGTAAAGCAAAACCACAGTATCAGTTTACATTTGTTAGAATGGCTATCAACATAAGAGATAAGTATTGGAGAAGTTTAGAGAAAAGAAAACATTAGTGCACTGTTGTTGGGAATTGTAAAGTGGTATAGTCATTATGAAAAAGAGTAAAGAGGTTCCTCAAAAAATTAAAATAAAACTACCATATGATCCAGCAAAGCTAAGTCTGGATATATCCAAAGGGAGTAAAATCATTATCTCAAAAAGATATTTGCACTGTCAGGTTTACTGAAGCATTATTCATAGTGGCTAAGATATGGAAACAGTCTAAATGCCAGTCAATGGATGAATGGGCAAAGAAATTGCTATATATATAATTATGTATTATATATACTATTAACACACATCTATAAAATAGAGATCTAAAAAATAAGGAATTACTGTCATTTGTGACAAGATGGATGAACATGAATGATATTATGATATGTGAAATAAACCAGGTATTAGAAAATTCAACATCCATTATCATAAAAACTCTCAACAAAATGGGTATAGAGGAAACATAATTCAACATAAGGGCCATAGTGACAAAACTATAGCCAACATCCTTTTCAATGGTGAAAAGCTGAAAGCATTTTTCCTAATATTGGGCACAAGACAAAGATGTGCACTCTCACCATGTTTAATTGATATAATATTGGAAGTCCTAGCCACAGCAATCAGACAAGAGAAATAAATAAAAGGCATCCAAATTTGAAATGAAGAAGTAAAACTATCACTGGTTGCAGATGACATGATAGTTTATGTAGAAAATCCTGAAGTTGTCACATAATAAAGTATTAGAACTAATAAATTAATTCAAAAGTATCAGGAAATAAAATTAATATACAGAAATCTGTTGCATTTCTATACACTAACAACCTATCAAAACAAGAAATTAAAGTAATCCACTTTATAATTGCATCAAAAAGAATAAAATACCTGGGAATAAGTCTACTGAGGAAGTAAAATATCTATACTCTAAAAACTATAAGACACTTATGAAATAAATTAAAGTTGACACAAACAAATGGAAAGATATACTATACTTATGGATTGGAAGAAATAAAATTGTTAAATAATCATACTACCCAAGGCAATCTACAGATTCATTGCAACCCCTATCAAAATACCAATGGTATTTTTCACAGAACTAGAACAAATAATTCTAAAATTTGTATCAAACCACAAATGACCTACAATAACCAAAACAATCTTAAGAACAAAGCTGAAGGTATCATGCCCCCTGATTACAAACTATACTACAAAGCTACAGTCATCAAAACAGTGTGGTACTGGCACAAAAACAGATACATTGATCAACTGAATAGACTGGACAGCTCAGAAATGAACCCACACTTACATGGGCAATTAATCTATGACAAAGGAAACAAAAATTTATAGTGAGAAAAAAACAGCCTCTTTAATATATTCTGTTGGAAAAACTGGACAGCTACATGCAAATTAATCAAACTGGACTACTATTTCACATCCTGCACAAAAACAAATTCAAATTTGATTAAAAACTTAAATGTAAGATCTGAAACCATAAAACTTCTAGGAGAAAACTTAGGCAGTGCACTCTTTCACATCGGTCTTAGTGATACTTTGGATATGTCTCTGCAGGCAAGGGAAACAAAAGCAAAAATATACAAATGGAACCACATCAAACAAAAGATTTGCAAAGTGAAAGAAACTATCAACAAAGGAAAAGGCCTCCTGCTAAATGGGAGAAGATAGCTGCAACCAACATATATGATAAGAGGTTAATATCCAAAATATGTAAAGAACTCATACAACTCAACATTAAAAAAAACTTTATTTAAAAATAGGCAAAAGATTTGGAGACTTTTTTTCTAGAGAAGACATACAGATGAACAACAGGCACATTAAAAGATGTTCAACATCACTCATCATTAAGAAAATGCAAATCAGAACCACAATGAGATATCACTTCATACCTGTCAGAAAGGCATTTATCAATAACACAACAAATGACAATTCTTGGTGAGGTTGTGGAGACAAGGGAACCCTCATGCAGGTAAGAATGTAAGTTGATGCAGACAATGTGACAAACACCATGGAGATTCCTCAAAAAACTAAAAATAGAACTACCATATGATTCAGTAACTTAACTCCTGGATACTTATCCAATGAATACAAAAACACTAATTAGAAAATATAGATGCACCCCTATTTTCATTGCAGCATTATTTATGATAGCCTAGATATGGAAGCAATTCAAATGCCTATCACTAGAAGAATGGATAAAGAAGACATGACATATATGTACAAAGGATTATTATTCAGCCATAAAAATAAAATATTACCATTTTGCAACAACATGGATGAACCTAGAGGTTATTGTGCTAAGTGAAATATGTCAGACAGAGAAAAACAAATGCTGTATAATTTCACTTATACGTGGAATCTGAAAAACAAATGAACACAAATAACAAAACAGAAACAGAGTTAAAGATATAGAGAACAAGCAGGTGGTTCCCAGAAGGGAGTGAAGAGGGTAAAGAAAAGAAATAGGTGAGGGATACAAGAGGTAGAAACTTCAAAATAAATGAGTCATAAGTATGAAATGTACAGTGTAGGAAATACGGTCAATAACCATGTAATATCTTCCTAAGATGATTTATCAACACTTAGATTTATCCTGGTGATCATTTTGAAATGTACAAAAATGCCAAATCATTTGTGTAACAGGTACTAACATAGTGTTGTAGGTCAATTATATTTCAAAAACAAACATGAAAACTCACAAAAAGAGGTCATATATGTGGTTACCCGAGGTGGTGTTTCTGAGGAAGGGGAATTGGACGAAGGCAGTCAAAAGGTACAAACTTCCAGTAATAAGATAAGTAAGCACTATGGATGAAAAATATAATTAACACTGCTGTATGTTAAATATGAAAGTTGTTAATAGAGTAATTCTTAAGAATTCTCATCACAAAACATTTTTCTATTTCTTTAATTTTATATCAATATGAGATAATGGGTGTTAACTAAACTTATTGTAATAACCATTTCATGATGTATGTAAGTCAAATTATTATGCTGTACACCTTACACTTACACAGTGCTGTGTGTCAATTATATCTCCATAAAACCGGAAGGGAAAAAATCATGTGGTTTCTCTTAAATTTATATAATTTTTATTTGTAAATTATACCTTGTAAAGGTGGAAAAGTGAAATAAAGAAATTTGTCAAATGAAAAATAAGGGACAGTTTTAAATTGCAGCTCTTCCTCTAACAATTTGTGTAAATTTTTGCAAGATATTTAGACTTTCTGGGGCTTGATTTCCTTGTCAATATAAATGGAAATAATAATAATAACCTTCTCATAAGATAATTGAGAGAATTAAATGAGATATCTCATGTTCATCATTAGCATCATTCTTGGAACATGGTAAATTCTCAATTCTTACTAACAATTTTATATTATATAATTAATTCATCAAATGGTTATTTACCACCTATTACTTACCAAATACTATGCTAAGCAGACTAAGACAAGATTCTCATGGAATATACAAGCTAGTGAAAGAGATAGATATTTATTTATCTAATAATCCTGAATATGAAAAATGTAATTGTGACAAATACTATATAGAATAGTTACATTTGTTCTGAGTTTTCATACTAGTAGAATGATTAATGGAGGCCATGGAGCACTTCCTTAAGAGAGTGGCATAGTGGTAATGGGAATGAAAACATGTGGATCTATTAGAATTTTATTTTGGAGGAATAATCTACAGAGCTTAGTATTTGGATATGGGATATAAGATAGGAGATGGTGTCAATAATTACTTCCAGGTTTCTTAAGTGCACAATGGGAAGGTAAGATTTATTAAAATGGCAAATATTGATTGAGAGAGAGGTTGAACAAGTGAGTGTCAGATACTCAGTTTGGAAAATTTTCTGTTTCAATTGCCTGGAGTACGTTTAAATGCAGTAGGTGGAATATTAAGTAGGTAGTAGAATATAACATCCTGCAGTTTGGGAACTGGAAGTACAAATTTTAGAGTAAGCAGCATGTAGATAACAGTTAAAATTGTAATGCTGAATGAGATTTTCTCTTGAGAGGAAATCCGGTAGAGAAAAATGAGCACTCATAATGAAATTCTATGGAATTCCAATATTTAAAGACTAGATAGCAGAGGTAAAGAACCTGAGGTAAAGTGGACACAGTTAAAATTTAATGTCATATAAGCTAAAGAAAGAGAGTGCTTTAAGAAGAGAGAGGTCAAATGTCCAATGATAAGAAGTCAAATAAACTAAAATTGTTTCCATATAATTTTATAAAGATCATGGGCAAGACGGATTTCAATGGAAGGGTGACTGGTGTGAGTTGAGAGGTTACTGGGAGTAATGTAAGTAACAATACCGTGAGAACATTTAGGGTTGCCAGACAAAATACAGAATGCCCTTTATTTTTATTTGCTAAATGCCACAACACTTGCCCATGTATAGAAAACTCTTTTTAAGAAGTAAGCTTTGAAGAACAGAGATAGATAGAGATAGAGGATAGATAGAGATAGAGATAAAGATAGAGATAATTAGTTTAGGTAGATAGATGATAGATAGATAGATAGATAGATAGATAGATAGATAGATAGATAGATAAAGTGGAAAATCCAGAGGGTCTTTTTTTTTTTTTAAGATGAAAAGAGTAGAATGCTTGAATAATAATGTAAGAGATAAATCTTTAGGGACAAGAATATACCAGGATGTGAGTAGAAATGAACCTGTGTTTTAATTCCTTGAAAATTTTCTCAGACTCTGGAATTCATTGAAGCGCCTAGTATTTCCCAAGAGCATTGACTAGAAAGACCCAGGGCCAAAAGAGGGAGTAGTAACCTAATATAATTATCCATGGAATGTGAAAGATTATTGAAAGTTTATTTTAGAATTAGATATGTGTCTTAATCAGTACTGATCTGACTTTCCAGAGGTCCATCCCAATCCCTTGTGAGGATGTTACACACAAAAAACCCTTGACTTGTACTTCATAAAATTCATAATTCTAAATTTTTGGCAAAAGTTTGATGCTATTGGAGATTTTCCAGCACCATCTGGAAAGTGATGTCATGAGTAGTCTAAGATATTGCCCAGATACATAATCATGCTTCAATCCAGGAAAGTCCTGAAACACTATGTTCATAAAATGTTGGAAAACCTCCCAGATATAATAAAATCCAAAAAGCATAACGATGTATAAACTCACCAGCTATACTGAATGCAAAAGAACTTTTTTCTGTTACCTTACTCCTGAACTCAGCACTGTCACTGAACCTATGAAGAACAAGTAGGTGTCCTTGGTGGTTGATGAAAGTGTTTATTTTAATTGAAGTAGAGTCAGTTTATAATGTGTCAATTTCTGGTATACAGCATAATATTTCAGTCATACAGGTACATACGTATATTCATTTTCATATACTTTTTTCATTATAGGTTAGTACAAGATATTGAATACAGTTCCCCGTGCTATAGAGTACAAAGTTGTTGTTTATCAATTTTATATATAATAGATAGTATCTGCAAATACCAAACTGCCAATTTATTCTTTCCTAACCCCTTCCCCCAATGGGTAGCCATAAATTTGTTTTCTATGTCTGTCAGTCTGTTTCTGTTTTATAATAAGTTAATTTTTTTTATTTTAGATTTCACATACAATTGATATAATATGACATTTTTTCTTTTTCTTTCTGGCTTACTTAGAACGATGATCTCTAGGTCCATCCATGTTGCTGCAAATTGTATTATTTTATTCTTTTTTATGGCTGAGTAATATTCCATTGTATAAATATACCACCACTTCTTTATTCAGCTATCTGTCGATGGACATTTAGTTTGCTTCCTAGTCTTGGCTATTGTAAATAGTACTGCTATGCACATTGGGATGTATGTATCTTTTTGAATTAAGGCTCCCTCTGGATATATGCCCAGGAGTGGGGTTGCTGGAAAATACAGTAAGCCTGTTTTTAGTCTTTTGAGGAATCTCCATACTGTTTTCCATAATGGCTGTACCAAACTACATTCCCACCAGCACTGTAGGAGGGTACCCTTTTCTCCACAGCCTCTCCAGCATTTATCATTTGTGGACTTTTTACTGATGGCCAGTCTAAATGGTGTGAGGCAATACCTCATTGTAATTTTGATTTTCATTTATCTAATAATTAACGATATTGAGCATTTTTCATGTGCCTATTGGCCATTTGTTTGTCATCATTGGAGAATTGCTTGCTTAGGTCTTCTGCCCATTTTTGGATTTTTTTTATTTATTGTTATTATTATGTTGTATGTGCTGTTTATATATTCAGCAAATTCAAGTTAAGGATCAATTAGAGAAACCCTGTTTTATCATGTGATATAGCCATTTTTTTCTACATAAAATGCAGACAGCCTCTAGCCAGGGAAATTGGTAGATAAACATTTACTGATGATCGTTTACATATTCCTATAATGCCTGAATCTTAAATTCTGAAAACAAACACATTTGTCTAACTAGAAAATGTATACCCAAAATTAAGAAACTAGCATATTTACAATGTCAGAAGGGAGTCAAAACTCTGTCATAAAGGTGGAAAAGACATTTCATAAGTTTGGTAGGTACAGACACTTCAAGTATTCAGTATATCATGGTATGCTACATTCTAATTTATAGAGAACTCTTTTGTCTCTTGGTCTGAACATAAACTTCTGATGAGTATATTTATCTCAAGAATTCTCATTGTAGATGGAAGTGCAGCAAACACCACAGTATGTACAGCTAGATTTAGTACTTAAAAATAAAATGAAGACTATAAGTTCTTTAGGTTATGATGGAGTCATGTCCCTCTCTCTAAGCAACATGGAGAATTCAGACATTGTTTAATGGGCAGTGTCAGCCACATAAAATGATATCCCAGATAGAACCTGATGGGGATGTTGACTATCAGCAGTGTTAAATAATACAAAAGAAAGTTTAAGATGGTGCTTGGGTCCATCAGATCAAGACCTGATCCACAAAGTTATTTTATGCTTGAGGCAACAATGGTATACATGTAGAAGTTAACTCATACCACCTTTAGGTTCATGGGCAAATAAAACAGTATCATTGGTGCCTAATACAGAGACTGACACATAGAAAATACTAAGTAGATCTCCAAGTGTGATGTCAACAACATGGCTGGAAAAGACATCTCACATTTCCGACCCACCTCTAAAACAATAATTTAGCTACTCTCCACATATAAAAGCACCTTTGTAAGAGATGTTGGATCCAGAACTATTTACTAAGATACTCAGGAAGAGTCTCACTCACCCATGCATCAGGCAATAAGCATACAGACCTTGGTCCCATCTGTAGACTCTGCAGCTGCTAATGAACCAGCCCCTCTCAGTAGTGGTCCAAGAATTCCTGGAGAAAACTGCCTCAGAAAATCACCCATGGACTAGATAGTCTTTATGGAAGTACAGATTTCCAGCAGAGAATTTCCAACACTCCATTGGATGAAAAAAATACAAGTTTGAATGCATTGGAGATGAGTACTGACTTGTGAGTTGCATGTCTGAGGGGAAAGAGGCTGGAAGAGTGGCATGTTGAATTCTTGAATGGCACTAAAGGGACATGAATCCTACTATATGCATTGCAGACTCCATCAAGAAGTCTGTTAACAAGTCACTGTGGATGCATCAAATATGGATCCACATAACTGGCTCCTGGGCACCACAAAGGTTCTGCATGCATTACCCACACATTCCTCCCTTCTGTGGCCAGATCCTTATAAATGCATCCAATGATGGCAGTGAGAACAAGTTTTGACAAGTGGGTAATGAGCATACTCAGAAAGTAGCATGATTCTGAAAGCCAGGGAGAGACAATAAACTTGCACTTTAGTGCCACATTTGGCAAACAACAGAAGGCTATCAGCACATGTTCTGTTGGACTGCAGGATTGAGAGAAGACATAGACGCTTAAAAATTCTGTAACAAGACAGAGCAAGAACTATAGATAAGATGTATTCATAGAAGATCTGAGAAATCTCAGATCCTTAACAGAGCTGATGGAAGGTAATCTCTCTTTGGAAGGCAGTTATTAGTAACTGAAGGAGGTGACTTCTATTTCAAATGGGAAGACAACAACACAAAACGTGAAGTAATATATAAAATCAAGGAAAATGACACCATTAAAGGATCACAATAATCTCCTAGTACCAAATTCAAGAACATACTAGTTTTTTATTTACCAAATAAAGAATTCAAAATAGCTGTTTTCAGTAGTATGGACATTTTAACATTAATTCTTCCAATCCAAGAACATGGGATGTCTTTCCATTTCTTTAAGTCATCTTTAATTTCTTTAGTCAGTACTTTGTAGTGCTCTGTATATAAGTCTTTCATTCCTTGGTCAGATTTATTCCTAAGTATTTTATTTCTTTGGATGCAATTTCAAAAGGGATTGTTTCTTTACTTTCTTACTCTGATATTTAATTGTTAGTGCAAAGAAATGCCACTGGTTTCTGTATGTTAATTCTGTATCCTGCTACCTTGCTGAATTATTTTTAACAGTTTTTATTGATTTATAATAATTTTACAATGTTGTGTCAAATTCCAGTGTAGAGCACAATTTTTCAGTTATACATGAATATATATATATTCATTGTCACATTTTTTTCTCTGTGAGCTAACTTAAGATTTTTTATATATTTCCCTGTGCTATACAGTATAATCTTGTTTATCTATTCTACATTTTGAAATCCCAGTCTATCCCTTCCCAACAACCACACCCTTGGCAAACACAAGTTTGTATTCTATGTCTATTAGGCTATTTCTCTTTTGTATTTATGCTTTGTTTGTTTGTTTTTAATTTTAGATTCCACATATGAGCGATCTCATATAGTATTTTTCTTTCTCTTTCTGGCTTATGTCACTTAGAATGACATTCTCCAGAAGAATCCATGTTGCTGCAAATGGCATTATGTTGTCAGTTTTTATGGCTGAATAGTATTCCATTGTATAAATATACCACAAATGTTTTATCCTGTCATCTGCTGATGGACATTTAGGCTGTTCCATGTCTTGGCTATTTTAAATAGTGCTGCTATGAACATTGGGGTGCAGGTGTCATTTTGAAGTAGGGTTCCTTCTGGATATATGCTCAGGAGTGGGATTCCTGGGTATATGGTAAGTCTATTCCTAGTCTTTTGAGGAATCTCCATACTGTTTTCCACAGTGGTTGTACCAAACTACATTC
Organism: Camelus bactrianus; assembly: GCF_048773025.1. NCBI lineage: Eukaryota > Metazoa > Chordata > Mammalia > Artiodactyla > Camelidae > Camelus > Camelus bactrianus. Next base: position 63,805,209 of record NC_133575.1, on the reverse strand, counting down.
CAACCAGCAGTGTAGGATGGTTCCCTTTTCTCCACTGCATCTCCAGTATTTGTCACTTGTCGACATTTGAATATTGGCTATTCTGACTGGTGTGAGGTGATAACTCATTGTAGCTTTGATTTGGATTTCTCTGATAGTTAGAGATATTGAGCTTTATTTCATATGCCTATTGATAATTTGTTTCTTCCTTGGAGAATTGCTTGTTTAGGTCTTCTGCCCATTTTTGGATTGGGTTGTTTGTTTTTTTTTTTTCTTATTGTGTCATATAAGCTGCTTATATAATCTAGAGATCAAGCCTTTGTTGGTTTCATCATTTGCAAAAAAATTTTCCCATTTCGTAGGTGGTCTTCTTGCTTTTCTTATGTTTTCCTTTAATGTGCAGAAGCTTGTAAGTTTCATTAGGTCCCATTTATTTATTCTTGCTTTTATTTCTATTGCTTGAGTAGACTACCCTAGGAGAACATTTTTGAGATGTGTGTCAGATACTGTTTTGCCTATACTTTCTTCAAGGAGGTTTATTGTATCTTGTCTTATGTTTAAGATTTGATCCATTTTGAGTTGATTTTTGTATATGGTGTAAGGGAGTGTTCTAGCTTCATTGTTTTACATGCTGCTGTCCAGTTTTCCCAACACCATTTGCTGAAAAGACTGTCTTTATTCCATTGTATGTTTTGCCTCTTTTGTCAAAGATTAGTTGACCAAAAGTTTGTGGGTTGATTTCTGGGCTCTCTATTCTGTTCCATTGGTCTATATGTCTCTTTTGGTACCTTGATGACTGTAGCTCTATAGTATTGTCTGAAGTCTGGGAGAGTTATTCCTCCAGCCTCTTTCTTTCTCTTCAGTAATGCTTTGGCAATTCTAGGTCCCCTGATGGTTCCATATAAATTTTATTATGATTTGTTCTAGTTCTGTGAAATATGTCCTCAGTAATTTGACAGGGATTGCATTCAATCTGTAGATTGCCTTGAGCAGTGTGACAATTTTAACAATATTGATCCTTCCAATACAACAGCATGGGATATTTTTTCATTTCTTAAAGTCTTCTTTAATTTCCTTCATCAATGGTTTACAGTTTTTTGTGTATAATTCTTTCACCTCCTTGGTTAAATTTATTCCTAGGTATTTTATTATTTTGGGTGCTATTTTAAAGGAGATTGTTTCTTTACTTTCTTTTTATGTTGATTTATCATTAGTGTAAAGAAATACAACTGATTTTTGAACGTTAATCTTGTAACTTGCTACCTTGCTGAATTCTTCGATCAGTTTCTATGTGGACCTTTTAGGGTTATCTATATAGAGTAGCATGTCATCAGCATATAGTGACACTTTTACCTCTTCTTTTCCAATTTGGATCCCTTTTATTTCTCTCTCTTGCCTGATTGCTGTGGCTAGGACTTTCAAGACTATGTTGAATAGGAGTGGTGACAGTAGGCATCCTTGTCTTGTCCCAGATTTTAGTGGGAAGCTTTTGAGTTTTTTACCATTGAGTACTATGCTGGCTGTAGGTTTGTCATATATAGATTTTATTATGTTGAGACATGTTCCCTCTTTACCCACTTTGGCGAGAGTTTATCATAAATGTGTGTCAAATTTTATCAAATGCTTTTTCTGCATCTATTGAGATGATCATGTAGTTTTTCTCCTTTCTCTTGTTGATGTGATGTATTCCATTGATTGATTTGCATATGTTGAACCATCCTTGTGTCCCTGGGATGTACCCCACTTGGTCATGATGTATAATCTTTTCTATGTGCTGTTGGATTTTATTTGCTAATATTTTGGTGAGGATTTTGGCATCTATATTCATCAGTGATTTGGCCTATAATTCCCTTTTTTGGTCTTGTCTTTGCCTGGTTTTGGTATCAGGGTGATGGTGGCTTCATAGAATGAGTTTGGGAGTATGCCTACTTTTCAAACTCCTGGAAGAGTTTGAGAAGGACTGGTATGAGTTCTTCTTTGTATGTTTCATAGAATTCCCTGGTGAAGCCGTCCAGTCCCAGACTTTTATTTGTAGGGAGGTTTTATATTGCTAATTCAATTTCATTTCTAGTGATTGGTTTGTTCAAGTGATCAGTTTCTTCTTGGTTCAGTCTTGGTGGACAGTATGTTTCCAGAAACTTGTCCATCTCCTCTAGGTTATCCATTCTGGTTCCATATAGTGTTCATAATATTCTCATATGATATTCTGTATTTTATTTTATTTGTTGTGATTTCTCCATTTTCTTTTCTCATTTTGCTTATTTGTGCTTTCTCTTTTTCCTTCTTTGTGAGTTTGGCCAGAGGTTTGTTGATTTTATTTACTCTTTCACATAACCAGCTTTTGGTTTGATTGATTTTTCTATGGTTTTTTAAATCTCTATTTTATTTATTTCCTCCATGATCTTTATTATTTCCTTCCTTCTGCTGCCTTTTGGGATTTTTGCTCTTCTTTTTCTAATTCTTTTAGCTGATTGGCTAGATTGTTTATTTGAGACTGTTCTTTTTTGGGAAGACCTGTATCACTATAAACTTTCCTCTTAACACCGCCTTTGCTGTGTCCCATAAATTTTGTGTGATTGTGTTTTCATTTTCAAATGTCTCAAGGTATTTTTCAATTTCAACTTTGATTTCATCGTTGACCCATTGGTTTTTTAATAGCATGTTGTTTAATTTCCATGTTTCTTTTTTTTTCTCCTTTGTTTCTCTGTATTTGGTTTCTAGTTTCATGGCTTTTTGGTCAGTAAAGATGCTTGAGATAATTTCTATCTACTTAAATTTGTTGAGGCTTCTTTTGTGCCCAAGTACATGATCAATTCTTGAAAATGTTCCATGTGCACTTGAAAAGAATGTATATCCTATTTTGGGGGGGGGGGTTTAACACTCTGAAACTATCCACCAAATCTAATTTTTCTATTGTATTATTTAATTTCTCTGTTGCCTTATTTATTTTTTGTCTGGAAGATCTGTCTGGTGATGTTAATGTGGTGTTAAAATCTCCAACTATGATTGTATTCCCATCAATATCCCCCTTTATCTGTGTTAGTAGTTGTTCTGTGTACTTAGGTGCTCCTCTATTGGGTGTCTATATATTAACACGTGTAATATCCTCATCTTGTATCACTCCTTTAATCATTATAAAATGTCATTCTTTATCTTTCTTTATGGCCTTTGTTTTAAAGTCTATTTTATCTGAAATCAGTGCTGCTACACCTGTTTTTTTGGCTTTTCCATGTGCATGCATTATCCTTTTCCGTCCTTTCACACTCAATCTATATGTGTCCTTCTCCCTAAAGTGGGTCTCTTGTATGCAGCATATTGAAGGTTCTTGCTTTATTATCCAGTCTGCCACTCTATGTCTTTTGACCTGAGCATTTAGTCCATTAACATTTACAGTAATTAATGTTAGATGTGTGCTTATTGCCATTTTGAATTTATTTTTGCAGCTGATTTGATATTTCCTCTTTGTTCCTTTCTTCTCCCTTTTGTGGTTTGATAATTTTCCTTTGTATTATCATACATTTTATTTAGTTTTTGTGACTCTTTTATAAGTTTTTGGCTTGTGGTTACCTTTTTTGTAAGTCTATTAGCCCATTACTATATCTCGAACCCATCCTACTAAGAACAAAAATTTTAAAAAGAAAGAGAAAAAATACTCTATATTTTTTTGCTTCCCTCTCCCACTCTTAATGATTTTGATGTCTTCTTTTACAGTTTATGTTTATTTTATTTGTAATTTATCAGTTATCACCTTTTCAGTTATGAATTTCTTATTTCTGTAGCATCCTGCTTCTTTTCCTTTTAGAATAGACCTTTCAATATTTCTTTTAGCTTGAGTTTAGTGTTGCTAAACTCTTGTAGTTTTTGCTTGTCTGTGAAATTCTTTATCTCTTCTTCTATCCTGAAAGATAGCCTTGCTGGATAAAGTATCCTAGGCTGCATCTTTTTTTCATTCAGGACTTTGGACATATCTTACCACTCCCTTCTGTAGTGTTTGTGTAGAGAAATCAGCTGAGAACCTTATGGAGGTTCCCTTATAACTCATTATTTGCTTTTCTCTTGCTGCCTTTAGGATCATTTTTTATCACTGACTCTGGACATCTTGATTATGATATGTCTTAGGTCTGTTTGGGTTCCTCCTGTTTGGGACCTGTTTAGGTTCCTCCTGTTTGGGACCATCTGAGCTACCTGTACTTTGATATCTGATTCCTTCTTTAGTTTTGGGAAGTTTTTAGTCATGATTTCTTCAAATACCTTTTCAATCCCCTTTGATCATTCCCCTTCTGGGACACCTATTATGTGAAGATTGGCATGCTTTATATTATCCCATAGGTCCCTTATGTTGTTTTCTTTTGTTTTTATTTGTTTATCTTGCAGTTGTTCTGATTGGGTGTTTTCTGTTGTCCTGTCTTCTAGGCCACTTATTCGTTCCTCTGCATTATCTAGTCTGCTTTGCACATCCTTTAAATCAGTTCTCATCTCAGCCAATGAGTTTACCAATTCTACTTTGCTCTTCTTAATAGCTTCAATTCCATTTTTGACATATTTTATTTCTCTAAATACTATATCTTTTAGTTCCTTCAGTACTTTTTTGATCACTCCTTTTTTGAAATCTTGACTTAGTAGGCTATTGATGTCTATTTCATTGATCATTCTTTCAGGGGATTTCTCTTGTTCTTTCAGTTGGGAATGGTTTCCCTGCCTCTTTATCTTGCTCATATCTCTGGTACTGTGGCTTATGGAGTATCAGTTATCTATTGTGGTCCTTAAGGAACCTATTTATTTATCTATCTAATGCCTATGTAGGAATAAAACTTAAAAAAAAAGAGAGAGAAATAAAGAGAATATTAAAAGGGAGAAAAAAAGTTTGAAAACAGTGTATAATTAATTATAGAATAGCAATTTGAATCCAACTAGCATTCAAGTTTAGACGTCTTTAAAAACAAAACCCTTAAAAAAAGGAAAGCAGATCAAAAAACAATATTTGAAATTATGTATAATCAATAACAGGAGATCAAAACCAAGGGAAATAAAAATGAGATGACATGGATTTTTAAAAATAATAATAATAACCTTATTTTAAAAGAAAAATTTAAAAGGGATTAAAACTGGAAGCATATATAATTGTTTAAAAAGTAAAAATTGAAAAGGCAACAGAAAATAGAACAGGTAAAAACAGGTTAAAAAAAAAAGGGGGGGGGGAGCGTGTTCTCCTAGAGACTATGTGCTCTTAATAAGAAGTCTTTCTGTCTTTGCCCTGTTTGGGAACTCAGCTTGCGGTTTCCAGAGGCCCTCCGTTGGCACCCTCATCTGTGCTGCTCCCAGTGCCTGTCGGCAAGCAGATCGTGCCCCCTCCCAACACTGGTTCTGGTGCAGCTCTCCTTTGCTGTGGGTGGGGCAGTCACTGCCTGCTCCCCGATGTTGCGGTCAGATGTTGCAGACTGGCCAAGTGCGCAGGCAGATCGTGCCCCTTCCCAGCACCGTGGTCAGGTACATTGTTCCTGCCAGAAAGGTGGGGGGCCACCTGCCATCTCCTGGTGCCGGTTGCTCCTCAGCTTTGTGCTGCTGCAGGCTCCCTGCCGCTGCACGCTCCACCTCGGGTCAGCGCTCCATAGGCTGGCTCCAGGAAGACCACGGAACAGCCCCACCCCTGCTCCATGCCCAAACTCACCTCGTTTGTCTTGGTGTAGTAAATTCTGCGCGGTACTAGGGCGGAAGGATCCTATCTGCCTCTGGCTGCAAACAAGTCACTGTCTGGCCTTTGAGGCTGCTTAGCCCTTAGGTGCGGATTCAGGTTTCACCCCCACCCCCACCTGGGTGCATAGTGCCAGAGGATATGGTGGCTGTGCCTGAGCCCTGCCTCTCTTCCCTGAAAACTTTTGTCAGGTTTACAGAGATGGGGGTATACACCTTCCCCCCAGGGCACATCAGCCATGTTGTTTTATGGAGGACCCAGGTTGTTCTGCCCTGTATACACACTCATCCATGGCGCCTAGCCCCCTGCATTCCCATGGAGCTGCCTCAGTGCGGCCGCCTCCGTCCTCCGCCCAGCTAGGGCAGCCTGTCCCAGCTCCCAACTGCCAGCTCATGACTGGCGCTGGGTGTTGCAGGGACCCTCTGTGCCCATTTAACTTAGTTCTCTCTTTCAAGGGCTGCCCCACACAGATCCAAGCCTCAGAGGCTCCCCCTCTATCCCACCAGCCTCTCTGTTGAAGAGGGGTGAGACCCAGCGAGCGCTAGTTCTCCTTTGCCACTCCTTCTCTGCGGGACCAGTCCTGCATTTTTTTGCCTTTCCTTCTTTCTTTTTTCCTTTTCTCCTACCAGATTTTTGGCATCTTTGTCTTTTGAAGAGGATGATGTTCTGTCAGAGTTTTGCAGGTGCTCTGGTTGGCTGAGTGGTTCTGTGGATGTGAGTCTTGATGTATTTGTGGGAGATGGTGAGTTATAAGCGCCCTTCTACTCCACCATCTTGGCAACCTCCCTGCCTTGCTGAATTATTTTATTAGCTCTAGTAGTTTCTGTGTGGAACCTTTAGGGATTTCTATATATAGTATCATGTAATCCACATATAGTGACAATTTTACCTCTTCTCTTCCAATTTGGATCACTTTTATTTCTTTTTCTTGTCTAATTATTATGGTTAGGACTTTAGATTCTATGCTGAATAGAAGTGGTGTAAGTGGGCATCCTTTTCTTGTTCTAGATTTTAGCAGAAAGGCTTTCAGCTTTTCATCATTGAATATTATGCTGGCTGTAGGTTTGTAATATATAGATTTTATTAGGTTGAGATATGTTCCCTCTATACCCCTTTTGGTTAGAGTTGTTATCATAAATTGGTGTTTAATTTTATCAAATGCTTTTTCTGCATCTATTGAGATGATCCTGTAGTTTTTGTCCTTTCTCTGGTTGAAGTGATATATCATGTTGATTGATTTGCATGTATTGAACCATCCTTGTGTCCCTGGGATGAATCCAACTTGATCATGGTGTATGATCTTTTTTATGTGTCATTGGATTCCAGTAGCTAATATTTTCTTGAGGATTTTTACATCTATGTTCATCAACAATATTGGCCTTTAAATTTCTTTTTTGGTAGTGTCTTTGTATGGCTTTGGTATCAGGGTGATGGTGGCTTCATTGAATGAGTTTGGGCATATTCCTTTCTCTTCAGTCTTTTGGAAGAGTTTGAGAATGATTGGTATGAGCTCTTCTTTGTATGTTTGATAGGATTCCCCAGTGAAGTCATGTGGTCCTGGACTTTTGTAGGGAGGTTTTTTATTTCTGATTCCATTTCACTTATAGTGATTGGTCTGTTCAAATGATCAATTTCTTCTTGATTCAGTTTTGGTGGACTGTATGTTTCTGGAAACTTGCCCATGTTTTCTAAATTGTCCAATTTATTTCCCTATAGTTGTTCATAGTATTCTTTTATGATTTTTTTTTTGTATTTCTGTGGTGTTAGGTGTAATCTCTCCGTTTTCATTTCTTATTTTGTTTATTTGTGTGCTCTCTCTTTTCTTCTTTGTGAACCTGGCCTGATGTTTGTCAATTTTATAAAGGTTAAAGAATAAAGTATTTAAAATATAGATAAAATAATTTGTTAATGAATAAACAATGTAATAAAGAGGTAAACTGTGGAATCAAAAACATAAAAGAGAATGTAAAAAGACAGTTCTACACATAATCAAAGTTAAGTTGTGAGTGTAAAGTAGGTGTTATATCTATAGAATATTTTATAAGTCTCATGGCAAAAACTTATAGTTGAATCATAAAAGATGGAAATCAAAGTATACTACTATGGAATATCACCATTCACAATGGAAGGCAGCAAGAGAGGGATAAAGGAAAAAGGAGCAAGGGAAGCCAGGAGCTAAAATAAAACAATTAATAAGAGCAAAAACTAACAGAACTATAAGGAGAAACAGAACTGTAAGGAGAAACAGATAATACAATGAAACCAAGGAATTCCAGTACTTACCTTCAACAAAGGAGAGATTATCGAGGTATAAAATCAATTTAAAAACACTAAGCTTGAAGTATACTTTAGACTGAAGAACACAAAATACTTGTACAGAACATTACATCCAACAGCAGCAGAATATACATTCTTTTCAAGAGCACATGTATGTATTTGCATGACTGGAACATTGTGCTGTACACCAGAGTGAAACATTGTAATTGACTGCAGTTCAATTAAAAAAATAATAAAAGAGTACATGGACATTATCCAGGATAGATCATATAATATGTCACAAAACAAGTTTTTTAAACACAAAGGTGTAAAACTAGAAATAAATTAAGAGGAAGAAAACTGAAAATTTCACAAAATTGAACAACTAACCCCTGAAAAAAAATTGACTCAAAGAAAATCTGAAAGGGAATTACAAAATATATTAAAACAAATGAAAATGAAAACAAAACATGTAAAAATTCAACAAAAGCAGTTTAAGAGAAAACATTATAGCCATAAATGCCTACATAAAGAAAAAAAGAATATTATAAAATAAACAACCTAACAGTACATGTCAAAGTCTGGAAAAATAACAATTTAAACCTAAGAAAACAGAAAGAACGAGATAACAAATAGAGCAGAAGTGAATGAAATAGACATAAGAAAAAAAGAAAGTATTGATAAAACAAAGAACAAATGGACAAACATTTTAAAAACAAATTTAAACAAACAATTTAAAAACAAATGGACAAGCATTTAACTAGACTAGCACAAAGGAGATAAGTCTCAAATATATAAAATCAGAAGTGAAAGAGGTGATATTATACTTGATCATACAGAAATACATAGGATCATAAAAGATTATTATGAACAATTATATGCCATCGAATGAGAAAACCTAGAAGAAAGGGACAAATCCCAACAAACATACAACCTACCAAAAGTGTGTTCAGGAAGAAATAGAATATATATAAACAAACCAATAATGAATAAGAAGATTGATTCAGTAATAAAAAATCTCCCAACATAAGAAAGCCCAGGACCAATGAGTTTCCTTGGTTAATTCTAATAAACATCAAAAGAAATTAATACCACTACTTTTCTAATTCCTCCAAGAAATTGAAGAGGAAGGGACACTACCAAACTCATTCTATGAGGCCAACATTACACTGATACCCGATACTACAACAAAAGAAAAATATAATCCAATATCACTGATAAATACAGATACAGAAATGTTTACAAAGAACTAGCAAACTTAATTGAACAACACATTAAAAAGGACCATACACTGTGATCAATTTAGATTTATCCCTGGGATACAAGGATGGTTCAACATATGCAAATCAATAAATGTGATAGAATACATTAATGGAATGAAAGATAAAAATTATATGATCATCTCAATAGATGCAGCAAAAATATTTGACAAAATATAACTACTTCATGATAAAAACTCCCAACCAATTTGGTATTGATGGACTAATAAGGGCCATATATGACAAGACCATAGCTAAGATCATACTCAGTGGTGAAAATTTGAAAACTTCTCTAATATCAGGACATGAATAGGGTGCCCACTCTCACCACTCTTATTCAACATAATACTGAAAGCCTTAGCCAGAGAAAGCAGGCAAGAGAAAGAAATAAAAGGCATCCAAATAGGAAAGGAAGAAGTTATATTGTGTTTATTTGCAGATGATACTATCTTAAATGGAAGACTTTAAAGACAAAAAAAAAATAACTGCTATAGCTAATAAATAAATTCAGTAAAGTGACAAGATATAAAATCAACAGAAATCAGTTGTATTTCTGTAAGCTAGCAATAAAATGTCTAAAAAAGAAATAAAGAAAACAACCTGATTCACAACAGCATAAAAATCAAAGATGTAGCAATAAAAATGAAAAAGAGGAATAAAAATCCTTAGGAATAAATATAACCAAGGAAATAAAAGATCTGTATGCTAAAAACTATATGATTTTGATTAAAGAATTTAAGAAGGACAAAAACAAATGGAAAGATATACTATGTTTATGATTCAGAAGAATATTATAAAAAGGTCCATACTACCCAAAGCCCTCTATGAATTTAACATAATCCCAATGAAAATTCCAATGGAATTTTTCACAGAACTAGAACAAATAATCCTAAAATGTGTATGGAACCACAAAATACCCCAAATAGCCAACCAGTCATGAAAATGAACAAAGCAAGAGACATCATACTTTCTTTTTTCAAACAAATCTGTAGTTTAATCCTGTCATTAAAATAGACACATAGGTGGGAACGTATATCAAGTCCAGAAATAAACATTCACAGATATGGTCATCCTAATATTTGCCAAGAGAACAAAGAATACTCTGTGGGGAAGAATAGACTCTTCAAGAAATGGTATTGCAAAAACTGGAGAATTGCATGTGGAAGAATGAAACTGGGCCCCTATCTTACACCACTTACACATTAACTTCAAATGGAATTAAGACTTAAACATAAGAAAGACTTGAAACCATAAAACTCGTAGAAGAAAAAAAATATTGGAAAACTCTTTGAAATTGGTCTTTGTAATGAGATTTTCTATGTGACAACAAAAGCAAAAGCAACAAAAGCAAAAACAAATAGCAGAGCAACATCAAACTTAAAAGCTCTTCATAACAAAAGAAAGAATCAACATAATAAAAAGATGACCTACAGTATAGGAGAAAATATTTGCAAATCATGTGTCTGATAAAAGGTTAATATCCAAAATAGGTAGGGAACTCATACAACTCAATAGCAAAAAAAAAAAAAAATCAATTTTAAAATGTACAAAATAACTGAATAGTTTCTTTTCTAACGAAGGCATGCAAATGGCCAATATGTAAATGAAAAGTTACTGAACATCACTATTCATCAGGGAAATTCAAAGCATAACTGCAATGAGATATTATCTCACATCTGTTAGAATAGCTATCATTAAAAAGACAAGCAGTAACAAGAGTTCACAATAGTGTGAAGAAAAGGGACAACTTGTTTACTTTTGGTGGGAATGTAGTTGTATAGCCACTATGGAAAATAGTATGGAGTTTCTTCAAAAAATTAAAAAATAGAACTACCATATGATCCAGCAATTCCAATTCTGGGTATTTATAAAGTAAATAAAATCAGTACTTACAAACTTTTGGTTATAAAATAAATAAGTTCTGAGGATTTAATGTAAAGCATGATGACCACAGTAAACAATCTTGTATTATATAGTTGAAAGTTATTAAGAGAGTGTATCATAAATGTTCTCACCACAAAAGATAAAGTGTTTATGTTAGGTGATATAGGTATTAACTAACGTTATTGTGGTAATCATTTTGCAATATATACATCATATAATCACATTATACACCTTAAATTTACATAATGTTATATGTCAATTATATTTAAATAAATCTGGGGAAAAAAGAGGACTATGAACAAATGTATGTTGAATCCATATATGCACTTCCATATCCCAACAGGAAATCATTGGAATGTATCTTTCTAATACTTTCTAAGTTTAACTGAGTAACATCTAAAATTAAGGTCATAGACATACAAATGGTCAACAGGCACATGAAAAAATGCCCAACATTGCTAATTATCAGGGAAATGCAAATCAAAACTACAATGCAGTATCAACTCACACCAGTTAGAATGGTCATCAATCAAATTCTACAAATAATAAATCCTGGAGAGTGTGTGGAGAAAGGGGAACCATCATACATTGTTGGTAGGAATGTAAATTGATGCAACACAAAAATAGTATGGCGTTTCTTTAAAAAACTAAAAATAAAACTACCATATGATCCAGAAATCCCACTCTTTGGTATATATCTAATAAAGATGAAAATTCTAATTTGAAAAGATGCACACACTCCAGCTTTCATAGCACTACTTACAGTTGCCAAGGTATGGAAACAACCCAACTGCTCATCAACAGATGGCTGAATTAATAAGATGTGATATATGTATATATTTATACACACACACACATACACACACACACAAAATGGAGTATTACTTAGCCTTAAAAATAATGAAATACTGCCATTTGTGGCAACATGTATGGACCCAAAGAATACTATACTTAGTGGACTAAGAGAGGGAAAGACAAATGATATCACTTATGTGTGGAATCTAAAATATAATACAAATGAATCTATATACAAAACAGAAACAGTCTCACAGATGTAGAAAACAAACTTATGGTCACTAAAGGGGAATAAGAATGTGTGGAGGATAAATTGGGATTATGGGATTAAAAAATACAAACTACTATACATGAAATAGATAAGCAACAAAGATTTATTATATAACACAGGGAATTATATTCAATATCTTATAATAACCTATGATAGACAATAATCTGAATATATATATATATATAACTGAATCACTGCTGTATACTTGAAACTAACTCAACATCATAAATCAACTACCTTCAATAAAAAAAGTGTGACACTAGCATGAGGATATACCACAGAGAGAAGAAAAACCTGGAATTTATAAACAAACTTACAAAATATGATCATCTGATTTACAACAAACATGTTTCTGCCCTTAAGAGATGAAAGGTGTTCTTTTTTAATACGGGGTACTGAAATAATTGGAAATCTTTATGAAATACAGTGAATTTTAACTCCCAACTCTTACTACAAACAAAAATTAATTTGAAATTGATTATAAATCTAAATATAAAAGAAGAGCAATAAAGCTTCTAGAAAAAAGCCATAAAAGTACATCATACAAAAATCACTCACTCTACAAAGATTTATAATTTAAGCTTTATTGAAATTACTAACTTCTATTCATTTAACAACAATCCTTATGTATGAAGTAAAACTGTCACTGTTTGCAGATGACATGATACTATACGTATAAAATTCTAAAGACACCATCAGAAAACTATTAGAGCTCATCAGTGAGTTTGGTAAAGTTGTATGACACAAAATTAATACATAGAAAACTGTTCATTTCTATATTTTAACAATGAACTATCAGAAAGAGAAATCAAAGAAAGAATCTCATTTACCATTACACCAAAAAAGTAAAATACCTAGGAATAAACTTAAGGCCAAAACCCTAACTCAAAAAGATACATGCACCCCAATGTTCATAGCAGCACTATTTATAATTGCCAGGATATGGAATCGATCTAAGTTTCTATCAACAGATGACTGGATAAAGAAGATGTGATATTATAATGGAATACTACTCCACCAAAAAAAGGAAAAAAAAAACTTTTCTATTTTGCAGTAACATCGATAGACTTTGGAGGTCATTATGCTAAGTGAAATAAGTCAGACAGAGACAGACAAATACTGTATGATATCACTTATATATGGAATCTAAAAAGTACAACAAACTGGTGAATATAACAAAAAAGAAGCAGACTCACTGATACAGAGAACAAACTAGTGATTACTAGTGGGGAGGGCAGGGAGAGGTGACAAAAGGATAGGGGTATGGAAAGTAAAAACTTGTGTGGTTGTAAGATAGCCTCAAACATATTATACAACATGGGGAATATTGACTATATTCTATAAATAGAAAGTAACTATAAATGGAACTATAACTATAAATTGACTATATTCTATAAAAGGAAAATAGCTATAAATGGAAAGTAAATTTTTAAAATTATATAATTTTTTAAAAGTAAAAAGCATAACTGATGTCAGTTTAAATGCAAGTGTTATGTGAATAAAATTAATCTGTCTTTTTCTTCTTTTTTTGCATATTAAGAGATCAATAAACTATTGTGGAATTGAATTGGAAAAAGTCCTTAAGAGAGTGAAAAGGCAAGCTATAAACTTGGAAAAAATATTTGTAATGTATATGATAGAAAGTGAGAGAGAAAGAGATGACTGAAAATAAAATATTTTCCAAAATATATACAAGTAAAAAAGCCTCTTACAAATTGACAAGACAAAGAAAGATACCCTTAATTTAAATATGCTCAAAGAGCTACAAAAAATATTTCACAAAGTAAGATATAAAAATGGCAAGTAAGGATATGAAAGTTTCTCAAAATTATTAGTCATGTGAGAAATAAATTAAATCCAAAAATATGACATCATTATACCTCCATCAGAATGACATTAATTAAAAATACTCACTGTAACAATTTTTAGTGATAATAATAAGCAACTATAATTTGTATACATTGCTTCTGGAAATGTAAAATTGTAAAACCACCACTGAAATCTCTTTGGTAGTACTGAATAAAACTACATATATGTTTATGGTTCACAAGTTTTACTTCTGAGTATATAACCCATAGAAATGAGTATTTATGTTCACCAAAAATTTGTACATGAATATCCACAGCAGATTTATTCATAACGGTTTCCAAAATAAAAACAACCTAAATGTCCATCAAGGCACAATGTATACAAAAGTGAAGTGGGTGGCTGTTAAAGAAGTTTGAATATTTATCAAGCTAAATATTTAAAGTTTGTATCAGTACAATATGTACTTATATCTCACTTTTTAAAAAGTTTTAAAACAGAACAGAGCTTTTCTTGTAGTGATGCTGAGAGGGTTAATAAAGTTGAAGTCTGTGCCATGACTGGTTTTGTTCAGTCTCTAAGCAACAAGCTATACAGTCCCTGGGTCACATCCTACTCCCCTGCAAGGGCAGGGAAGCTAATTAATAGCATCATCTACTATTAAATACAGTACCCAGTCTTGACCATCTAGTAAATCTAACCAAAGAATCCAGGCACTTGTGGAGCCATTCTAGTCTCATATACATAGTAAACTAAGCCAGAGTCCTATACAACTATTTTCAGCTAGAAACACAATCTCCATTCCTCATACTCACAACTTTAACAGTTGTCTCACCTCAAAATAGACCATAATAGCAAGTCTCATCTGCCCAAGAACATTACCAGCACACACAACCAAAACCTAAACTAAGATGACTGGTGAAGAATGGTCTATGCCAAAACAAAACTATAAAGTGTGGAAGAAAAACTTGATTATTGAAATGCACAGATACCAACGTAAAGAATCATGAATCATAAAAAAGCAGGTAAACATAACACAACCAAAGGAAATTAATAAAACTCCAATAACTGAGCATAAAGATATAGAGATCTATGAACTGTCAGGCAAATAATTCAGAATAATCCTCTTTAAAATGTTTAGTGAACTACAGGGAACAGACAGATAACTAAATGAAACTAGGGAAAATGCTTGAACAAAATGAGAAGTTAGACAAAGAAATAGCAACCATCCAAAAACCTAACAGAAATCCTAGAGTTGAGAAATGCAATAACTGAACTGAATAATTCAATAAAGTGTTTCAAAAGTAGACTTGACCATGCAGAAAAAATAATTAGAAACTTGGAGTATAGGACATTAAAAATTACCCAGTCAGAGCATTAAAGAGAAGAAAGAATAGAAAAGATTGATGAAGAAAGCTTAAGGCACTTACGGGACACAATCACATGAAACAATATCCACATATTAGGAATCCCAGAAGAAGAGAAAGGGACAGAAAATATTTTTAAAGCAATAATGACTGAAAACTTCTCAAACCTGAGAAGAGAAGTGGACATCCAGATTTGAAGCCTAAAAGACCCAAAATAAGTTGAAATCAAATAAGGCTATGACAAGACAAATTTTTATTAAATTGTCAAATGATAAAGATAAAGAAAATTTTAAGGACTGCAAAAGAAATGAGAGAATCTACATACAAGGGAATCCCCATAAGACTATTGGTAGATTTCTTAGCAAAAACATTTTAGGCAAGGAGATAATTGAATAACATATTCAAAATATTGAAAGAAAATTGCTGTAAACCAAGGACTTTATATTCAAAGAAGCTGTCCTTCATAAATAAAGGAAGAATAAAGACTTTTCCAAACAAACAAAAGCTTAGATAGTTCATTACTACCAGACCTGACTTAAAAAAAATATAAAGTAAATTATTTGAGTAAAAATAAAAGGACACTAATTGACATCATATAAATGTAGAAAGCATAAATCTCATAGATAATGGTAAATTTATAGTCATAGTTAGATTCTGCAATATAGTGAGAGATGCATCATTCACTTACAACTCTGCTTTAAAAGTTAAAAACAACTTAGCAAAAATAACCATAAATGTAATAATCTGCTATTAGCTACACAACTTAAAAACATGTAAATTGTAAAAACAATAACCTAAAAAGTGAGAAGGAAGAGAATTAAAAGTGCTAAGTTTAGGAATTCTTTTAAAGTTAAGTTGTTATCAGTGTACAGTAGAGTGGTATAAACTTAAGATATTTTATATAAGCCTTATGGTAACCACAAGGGAAAATTTGGTAGTAATTATACAAATGAACATGTAAAAAAGTCAAAGCATACTGATAGCACAAGACATGAAAACACACATAAACAAAACCAGCAGGATAAGAAACAAGGAATAATGTACCTAAAAAATAGCCAGAAAACAAGGAACAAAATGGAAGCAGTAAGATTTAACCTATTAATAATATAAATGTAAACACATAAAATTATCCAATTAAAAGACATAGAATGGCTGAATGAATAAAAGAACAAAATTCAACAATACTGTGCCCTCCAGAGATTCACTTTAACCTTAGACAAAAATATACTGAGATAGTGAAGGGATAGAAAAAGAGATTTTAAACAACTGGTGACACAAAAATGTAAGGGTAGCCATACTTACTTAAAAATAGACTTCAAAATAAAAATGGTAAAAAGAGACAAAGAAGGTCATTAAATATGATAAAGGGGTCAAACTGTCAAGAAGACATAACAGTTATAATTATGTATGCACACAACATCTGAGAACCTAAATATATAAAGCAAAAAATGATAGCTAAAAGGAGACACAGACAGTAATACAGTAATAGTTGGGGATTTTAATACCCTACCCTCGATAATGGATAGATCACACAGTCAGAGAATCAATAAGGAAACAGCAGATTTGAACAACACTATAGACCAAATGGACTTAACAAACATACGTAAAACATTCTATCCAAAAGCAGATTACACATTTTTTCTAAAATGAACAGTGAGAAATTTCTAGGCTAGAATATATGCTAGACTTCAAAAAAAAAGTCTTAGCAAATTTAAGAAAATTAAAATCATATCAAGTATCTTTTATGACCACAATGGGATGAAACTAGAAATCAACAAGATGGAAACTGGAAAATTCACAAGCATGTGGAAAATAAAAAAACACAGTCCTGAATAACCAGTGGATCAAAGACAAAATTTAAGAGAAATTTTTTTTAAAAAGGGTTATTGAAACAAAAGAAAATGGAAACGCAATATACCAGAATATGTGGAATGCAACAAAAGCAGCTTTAACAGGGAAGTTCATAGCAATAAACAAGTATTTTTAAGAAATAAGAAAGATCCCATATAAACAACCCAACTCTATGCCTTAAGGAACTAGAAAAAGAACAAACTGAGCCCAAAATTAACAGAAGGCAAAAATAAAAAATAGAATGAAATAAATGAAATAATAGAAAAATAGAATAAAAATTAACAATATTAAGAAATGTTTCTTTGAAAGGATGGACAAAATTGACAAATCTTTAGCTGGACTAACCAAGGAAAAAAGAAAGGATCTAGCTCAACAAAATTATAAACTAAACAGAAGACATTACAAGAGATACCACACAAATTGAAAGGGTCATAAGAGACTACTGTGAACAACTATATACCAACAAACTGAACAACCTAGAAAAAACTGGAAGAATTCTTAGAAACATACAAATTACTAAGACAATCAGGAAAAAATAACATATCTTAATAGACTAATTACTATTAAGGAGATTGAATCAAAAATCTCACAACAAAGAGAAGTGCAGGACCAGATGGCTTCATGAGTGAGTTTTACCTAACATTTAAAGAATTAACACAAACTCTTCTCAAACTCGTCCAAAAAATTGGACAGAAGACTCTCAAACTAATAACTTTATGAAGCCAGTATTATTCTGATACTAAAACCAGAAAGGAACACAGCTAGAAAAATAAAACTATCTGCCAATATCTCTGAAGAATATAGATCCAAAAATTCTCAATAAAACACTATCAGACTGAATTCAGCAATGCATTAAAAGGATGTTTCATCATAATCAAGTGGGACTTATCCCTAGGATGCAAGGATGGGTCAACATATGCAAATCAAAGAATGCAATATATCATTTTAATAAAATGAAAGAAAATAATCATATCATTATCTCAATAGATGGAGAAAAAGCATTGGCAAAATTCAGCATCCATTCATGATAAGAATTCTTAACGAATTAGGCATAGAAGGAACGTCTCTCAACATAAAAAATAAGTGGCATATATGACAAGCCCACAGCTAACACTATACTCAGTAGTGAAAGTTTGAAAGCTTTTCCTCTAAGATCAGGAATAAGACAAGGGTGACCATTCTCACAATACCTATTCAACATAGTCCTGGAAGTCCTAGCTAGAGCAATCAGACAAGAAAAAGAAATAAAAGTACCAGAATTGCAAAAGAAGAAGTAAAATTGTCCCCATTTGCAGGTGACTGAATTTATATACTGAAAATTCTAAGACAATCAAAAAGCTTATATGTAATCAATAAACTCAGTGAAATTGCAAGACACAATATTAACATACAAAAATCTCTACCATTTCTACTCACTAGCAATGAATTTTCTGAAACAGAAATAAAGAATTTGATCCTATTTACAACAATATCAAAAACAATAAAATGCTTAGGAATAAATTTCAGTAAGGAGCTACTCTGAAAGCTATGAGATATTGATAAAAGAAATCAAAGAAGACATAAATAAATAAAAGATACCTTTCATTCATGGATTGAAAGAATACTTTTAAAATGTCTATACAACCAAAAGCCATCTATATATTCAATGTAATAACTATAAGGATTCCAAAGACTTTTTCGTTTTTACAAAATTAGTTAAAGCACTTCAAAAATTTATATGGAACCACAAAGACTCCAAATATCCAAAGAAATCTCAAGAAAAAACAGGACAGGAAGCATTGTACTTCTTGATTTCAAGATATATAAATCTATAGTTATCAAAGCATAATGATAATGGCATAAGAACAGACCAATGGAACAGAAGAATCAAGAGCCCAGAAATAAACACAAACATATACAGTTAAGTAATATTTGACAAGGGAGCCAATAGGACTCAATAGAAAAAAACACAGTCTTCTCAATAAATGATGTTAAGATAGTTGAATATTCACATGTAAAAAAATGAAATTGGACCTATATCTTAACCAGTTATAAAAAATAACTCAAAATGGATTAAAGACTTAAATTTATTACCTGAAACCATGAAACTGCTAGAAGAAAACAGAGGACTAAAGCTCCTTGATGTGGATCTTGGTAATTATTTATTACATGTAACAAGTAAAGCACAAGTAACAATATAAAAAAATATAAAATAAAGTTTCACCTAACTAAAAAGCTTCTCCACATCAAAAGAGATCATGCACAAAGTGAAAAACAAACTACAGAATGGGCAAAATATTTGCCAACCACATATCTCATAAGGGGTTAATAATTAAAAATATATAAAGAAAGCATACAACTCAATTGCAAAGAAACAGAAAACCCAGTTTTAGCATGGACAAAGGACTTGCATTGACATTTCTCCAAAAAATATATATGAAAGGCCAACAAGCACATGAAAAGATGGTTAAAATCACTAGTAATTAGAGAAATGCAAATTAAAACCCCAATGAGATATTATCTCACATCTCTTAGAGTGGCCATTATCAAAAAGACAATAGACAAAAAAATGCTGGTATAAATTTGGAGAAATGGGAAATTTTGTGCACTGTTGGTGTGATTGTAAATTTTGGGAAACAGTATGCAGGATCGTCAAAAAATTAAAAATAGAACTACCATATGATCCAGTAATTTCACTTCTGGGAATATAGCCAAAGGAAATGAAAACACTAACTCAAAATGATACCTGCATCCCAACGTTCATAGCAGTATTATTTACAATAGCCAAGATAGACATGTAAGTAAGAAATTTGTGAGATATACATAATGGAATATTATTGAGTCATTAAAAATAAAGAAATCTTACCATTTGTACAACATGAGTGGATTGTGAAGGCATTATGCCAAGTGAAATAAGTCAGACAGAGAAATACAAATACTGTATTACCTCACTTACATGTGGAATCTTAAAAAAATACTCATAGAAAAAGAGATCATATTTGTGGTTACCAAAAGCAGTGGGTACAGAATGGGGAATAGGAGGGAAGTGGTCAAAAGTTGCAGTCTTTCTAAGATAAATAATTACTAGGGATGTAATGTACAGCATGATGACTATAGCTAAGACTGCTGTAGGATATATAGGAAATTTGTTAAGAGAGTAAATCCTAAAAATTCTCATCACAGGGAGAATTTATTTTCCTTTTTTCTTTTCTTCTTTTATTTTTGTTGTATCTGTATGAGAAAACAAATATTAGCTAAACCTACTTTGGTAATCATTTCATATTATATGTAATTCAAACTACCATTCTTTATTTCTTTAACTTATACAGTGAAATATTTGCAAATTGTATATCTAATACAGGTCAAGAATTCAGAATATAAATAACACTTATTATTCAACAATGAAAAGATTAAAAAAAAAACCCCAACTTAAAAAGATAGACAAGGGATCTAAGTAGACATTTCTCCAAACAAGACAAATGGCCAATTAGCACATGAAAATATGCTCAAATGTCATTTGTCATTAGGAAAATGCAAATAAAAACCACAATGAGATATCACTTCACATCCACTAGGATGGCTATGTTTAAAAAATAGAAAATAATAAGGTCTGATGATGATGTGGGGAAACTGAAATCCTCATACTTTGCTGATGGGAATGTAACATGGTACAACTGCTGTGGAAAATATTTTGGCGATTCATCAAAAAGTTAATTATTGAAATACAATTTGATCCAGCAATTCCATTCCTACATATATACCCCAGAGAATTGCAAACAGGTGTTCAAACAAAAAAAATTGTACAAGAATGCTTATAGCAGCACTATTCATAATAGTTAAAGGAGAAAAAAACCCAAACTTCCATCAACTGATAAATGGATGAAAAACTGTGGTATATTCATACAATGGAACGCTGCTCATCCATAAAAAAGGAATGATACAATAATGTAAGCTACAACATGGATTAACTTTAAAAACACTTGTAAATGAAAGAAACCAGAAACTAAAGGTCAGATGTTGTATGAGTCCATTTATATGACATGCAAATCCGTAGATACAGAAAGCAGATTAGTGGTTGTCTCAGATTGTAGAGAGGTGAGAATGAGAAGTGATTGCCTAAACTTTACAGAGTTTGTTTCAGGTGATATAGAAGTATTTAAACTAGATGGTGATGATTTGCTACATTACAAATGCATTTGATACCATGGGCTACACTTTAAAATTGTTAAAATGATTAATTTTATGTTATGTCCATTGTACTATAGTAGAAAATAATAAATAAAAGACTATTTTAGTATCAGTGATCCTTCCATATTTTTTCCTTGTGTCTATAGGATTGGCTGATTCCAGAGAATAGCACTTTGAGAGACAAATAATAGGACTGAAATGTTTTATGAAAAACAGAGTTTGGACTCTTCAGAGTGAGGCAAAATCACTTCAATATGTCAAAATTATGTGATGACAGGTCTGATTAGCCCTTAATGGAGAGAGGAGGAAGATCACCTGGGACCTGTGACATATGATGGGACAGTGTGCCGAAAACAGAAAAGAGGAATATCTGAAAAAGAAACTACTGAAGATGAACCCTACTTTTTTTTTATTTTTTCAAGGGCTAGCCTTGACAGGATTATATTCTGAAATACTTTACCATTTCCTGAAAAACTCCACAATACTGTCTATCTCTATCCAAGTTAGACATAAGCATTTTAAATTAACCTTGGGATTTAAACACCTGCAGTCAGAGGCTTAAGAATTCTGGAAAATATACAGAAAAAGAGTTTTTTTTCCCACAAATCATTCTGTCCTTAAACACTCCATTAGGCCTTTCCCACTATTAGATATTGATACTATTTTGAGATAGTCTTTATGAAGAATTCCACTGTAATTCACATTATTTTAATTAATATATGCATAGTGGTAAGTGCATACCAAGACCCGTTTCTCTCTTTTTTTCTTTTTTCAGTTTCTCCTTTCATGAGCCTAATACAACAAGCCAGGACACTGAGTCAGTATAGAATCCAATTCCTAAATCATATTTGACTTGAGAGCTATCTTGGAAAATTCCAGTATCCTGATGTCTGCTGGACCTCTCCATTAGGGTTTTGGCCTCTGATTCAGACTCATGGGACTTTCATTTCTTATTGCACATTTTGAGAAAGAAGGCAGCAGGGGTGTGAGAATATATCAACATGTAGTAATGAGGCAGTTAAGCCTAAAAGAAATGAGATGTGGCAGTAATTGAACTTGCAGGAGGGAAAAGAATGAAATAACGTGGAAACAAGTTCATGAACTCTATGGTTCCTTATTTAAGGTGAGTGTAAGTTTGTTCTACTTAACAATGGTTATTATTTTACTTTCTGTATGATTACTTGAACCTAAAATTAAAAAAGCAATTATCTCAATAATTAAGAAAATACCCATAAAATACGCCTAGAAATCCAGGTCTTTGGGGACATTGATTTATAAAACTTTCATAGCAAATCAGTAAGTCTTCACATGCCGCATTATACTGGGTTATTAATACTGATACTTTGAAGAGGAGCTGATTAACATGATTTGATTCAAAGAGTACCAGAAAGTAACTTATAAATCTTACCCAAAATACCTCTCACTGTCATTTTCACTTGCACTCTTAGCAAATCATTATTTTCTTTAAATACTGCTCATTTGTGGGGTTCTTTTCTGTAGTGTAAATATATTGAAAGTGGATAACATAAGATGATAACCTACTAGTGGTTTGCTGAAGCTAGTTCTTACAGGTGCAAGAGAGCCCATTTTGTGACTATCTTACCAATTCCCCCTTCACTGACTTTTCTTTGGTTGCTTTAGATCATTCATTGTGGGAGTATATACACCACAAAAATCCATACACAAATTACACTTAATTGAAAGTGGTTCAACCATTTTAAGTTCATAGTTGTAACTTTAATTATCATTTTATGTAACATATTTTGCATTCATAAAGATACACTCCTACCAAAAATCCCTCTGCTTTGTATATTGTTTCATACACAACTACTCCAAAGACTTGAAAATGTTTGTGTGTGTGTTTCCCTAAAAAAAGACACGAATATGTGGTGAATTATCTTAGTATGGGGTACACAAAATTATCATATAGGTTATAGGTGGGTTATATTGGAAGATGCCTTAGAGTAGGAGGTTATTTACCAAGTATAGCTTCAAAGATACAGGGAGATTACTGAATCAAAAGAAATACTCCTACATACATACAATTCCTCCCCTTATTTACTACAGGTTTTTAAGGGTACAGAAATCTTTTCTTACTGTAAGAGATTGGGATTACTCAAAGTTTAGACATAAAGTCTTACAATCACAAATATTTACTGCAAATCAAAGTGAATAAGGTTTAGAAGTAAATCAGGAAATAAAAAGTGGGCAACTGAAGAAAAGCACAACTAGAACCATCAAAATTAAATTTTACCATCTATTTTCATTTTTATTTCCTTTCAGGAATATGCTAAAGACAAAAATAAAAATTCAGAGAGAATTCAACTTTCTACCTGTCTTTTAGATATGGGATAACATTAGAGTCATTAAATTTGCAAATATAATTTGGAAATTTTTTGTAGCAGCTTGCCTGTATGTTATTCTACACTCAAAGTTTCCATTGCTGAGATCAATGGATTCATTGCCTGGGTTTGATCACTTGGCATTTTTTGAGCCAAACCAAAGCCTCAAAGTAAATATTTCCTACATAAATCATTTAGGCCACAAATGAAAATGTAAGGAATATCAGCAAGGAAAATATTGCTTTAAAGTTACTTGCAAACCATACTGCATGAATTACTGACCAAAGAATGCAGCTGGCAGGAGACACAGAAAGAGGGGGAAGGGATGAAGAGCAGCATTTTAACATTTTCACCAGTTTCAAGTTGTTATAACTCCAAACCCCAAAAGTTTTCATGTTTCTTCATATGCTAACTAAGCTAAGCTTTTGCTGCTTTCCAGACTTGTAAATTTCTTTCCGATAGGCTTTCAGGAACCACAGAAAAGAAGAGAAACTAGTATTTAGCCTCTCTGTGTTTGTTTCCAGAGGGAAGAAATCTTCAGTAACTAATCAACCTCTATATACTGTTGGGTTGAAATATAAGTAGGGACAACAGTTTCAGTAATATAAGTAATTTTTCTGAATAAATTGCCCCCAGGTGACATATAATTGTGCAGACCACATTAATGCAGCCACTATGTTTTAAAAGCTATTCCCTTCTCTATTGCTCAACTAATTCAGGCTGGACTTTTGGCTATGGGAGAATAAGCACCATTCAGCTAAATTTACAGTCATTTCTTCCAAGTACACTCCATAATTGCTCAGAGGAGAAACAGAGACTTCTGGCTCTCCATGCCTCTTCATTTGATAAACTTGCACTTCTTTTGGAGGAGTATTTGTATCCTGCCTAGTAGCCACAATCAAATGAGGAGCTAGGAAGTAAACGTTGTTCAAATAGCCTCTCCATCAACCTCTAGTCAGAGAATCATCTTAATTCTTTTGCAATTAAACACAGTGATTTGATAGATTTCCAGAGGAAATATTAACTTGTTCAAAGTGAACCTGGTCACTAATTCATTCAAGTTTTCAATCACATTTATTGAGCAACTATAATGTGCCAGAAAAATATTAAGCACACATGAAATGATGCTAGGTGGCAAATTCCAGACTGTTTTTCTGTAGGCAGTTTCCAAGATGTGGCTATATTTTTGTCACTGGCATTTTTAATAAGGCATTTAAGAAATGTAGAACATAAATCAAATATGTGCAGACCACAAATGACCATTAAGATCAACTGTCATAAAGTCACAGATGAGAAATAAAGTTACAACAACACAAAAACTACACAATTGCAGGCATAGTAAAGTTGTAATTAAGGAAAACATAAAAACAACACATCTGGCATCAATGATTTAGTAATAAGAAAAATTACCTTTCAGATTATATCCTAGGCTCAGTACACAAGAAAATTGGCTTGTTTCGACCTCCATCAACATCTTTAGTTCTGACTGGAAATTGATGCTCAAAAGGATGACCCCAAGGTCCTAAAAAATCAGCAAAAAATTAATCATAGTCACTAGACTAACTTGAATAACGTAAGAAATTTGTTCATGAATTTTTCTAAGTCTTCAAGTGAAAAAAGATTTTAGTTAACTTTTAGTTAAACCCAAATCTGAGCTAATTTAACCAGAACTACCCTATTCCTCAAGTATGCTGGCTAACCATGACACATTAATTGTATGATTTTGAATGTCACTCTAAAGGACCTCTTGCATAATCACATCCACCACTCAATCTCATCCTACCTATGGGTATTAGTCTATCTCCTTGACAAGAACTATTAAAATACAAATACAAACTGAGAGAGATAATCCTTTAAATAATTAATCATACAAAAATCATTTAGTGGAAATTAGTTAATCAAGACCCTAAAGAAATGTGACATTAAGGAACTAAAGAGCTCTGGCTGATAAAGGAGGTCTGGAGTCTAGGACATTAGCCAGAGAAGGAACCAAGACCAGGCTGGTTACTATACTGTCAACTTTGGGAAGCAGTGGCATGATTGGATTTTGTAGCAGGCCAGTCCAGAACATACAAAGGCCATAAAGGATGCTATTGTAGGTTAAAGGATTGTGTGAAATGTGAGGCTATATCACACTTTGAGAGTAGAGCTTAATGTTCTCACCATAACAGCACCACATTGTACACCTTAAACTTACACAACTTTGTGTCAATTATATTTCAATAAAGCTGGGAGAAAAATCTAAAGATATCAAATACAGTGAGCATATGGTTGAGATATGGAGTTAAAATTTATATAGCCAATTTGGAAGGAGGTTTGGTAGTTCTGGGTAAAATTGGAAATGTGCAGACCCTAAAAATTCTGCAATCACACTTTAGGCATATACTTTATATAAATACACTGTACATGAGAATATATGTACAAGAATGCTGAAGTCAACATTGTTTTTAATAGCAAAAATTAGAAACAAAATTAATGAACTGGATACTAGATAAATATAGTATATTTATATGATAGAATATTAAATAGCTATTAAAAGGAATTTGTATATATAAACATACACAAATAGGTATATACATAATAATAAAATATGTTGTTACCTTCAATTGGCAATTAAAAAGCAAAAAAAAAAAAAATGCTATCTAGTGTCACCATAATGTCATAATAGACAGTGTGCATTTTTTGTGCAAACCAAAAATATGAGGCAGACATAACCTTTAGAAGTAAAATGTGGAATAAATGTAGTTCCATGAAAAATTCATTGCATTATCCAAAAAAGTTATATTTTTATAGATAGTTGGAAATTTCATCACAGACTGGTATTTGGAACAAATATTTCATGGGAAATAGTTTATTAAAACATGTTTCATTGTTTATGTGAAATTCCAATTTAACCTGGCTTCCTCTATTATTTGCTAAATCTGGTAGCTCTAAGGAAACATTTAGCAGAGCAGTCCCAGATCCTTAGATGTCACCATACTGTATATTTTATACTACTGTTACTAGGTTAGACTACTGTAAAATCTGCAGTTTGACAAGGAGCAGATCTCTATTTCTGTTGCTTTCCACACATGACTTAGTACAGGGCTCTGTACTGCTAGCAGTGTCTAAAGGATATTTATTTCAGGCACATAACTGACTTTGTACTTAATATTTCGGTGCTGTAACATGTCTAGCTTCTTTTCCCAGGCTCAGAATCTACACCATTAACACTATTTGTACAAAGGCTTTCCTTAATAAGTACTCACTACAGCCCTTAGAACAAGCTTGAGGTTGATATCCCATTTTGGAAAATGAAATTATTTTCTCTGATATCTTATACAAAATGCATTGGGAGCTCATTATATATGTTGTAGTTACTTCAATTTTAATTTAAGTTATGAGAGACACAAGAAGGAGACCATCAGTATGTCTTATTAAATATCTTTCCCTTGATCTACCTACCATAACTTGTTTTGTAAAATCCAATAGTCTATTATTGTTGTAAATACCAGGAATACCTCATTTTATTGTGCTTCACTTTGCTGCTCTTGAAAGATATTGCATTTTTTTACAAATTGAAAGTTTGTGGCAACTCTGCATTGTGCAAGTCCATTGGCACCGTTTTTCCAACAGCATTTGCAGACTTCCTTTCTCTGTATCACATTTTGGTAATTCTCTAAATATTTCAAACCCTCCACCAGCAAAAATATTATGACTAGCTAAAGACTCAGATGATGGTTAGCATTTTTCAGCATTAAAGTATATTTAATTAATGTATATACATTGTTTTTTAAGACAAAATGCTATTGCACATTTAGTACACTGCAGTGTAGTGTAAACATAACTTTTATATGTGCTGCAAAACCAAAAAATTTGTGTCACTTGGTTTATTGCAACATTCGCTTTGTTGTAGTGGTCTGGAATCAAACCCACAATATCTCTGAGGTATGCTTGTATATATTTTTTCTTCAAAAAGATGAGAAAGTGTAAGAGTTTATTTCTGTATGAACAACCCGAGATTTTCAATGGTATCAATTTCTGTTACACAATTATCTATTTACAAAAATACTTGAGGAAATTTTAAAAAGAACAGTTTAGGCCTAAATATACTTTAGTTTATTTCCGTTTTCAAGAGCTCTTTGAGTTTCTCCTATGATTTACCACAAGGTGGCGTGTGAAGATCAAATACAAGAATAAATTTATAAAAGGTCTTTGATTGAAAAAAAAATTGCAGTTGTTTTTAAACTTTTTGAAAAGGTGATTTATTTCACCATGGGTGTGTTTATTTTGTAAAACACAGTTTCACTGAACATTAGAGTTGGCTAAATATTAAGTCATTCCATATTCTTTCCTGAATTTGGAGCTGAGAAAATGGTTTCGTTGTTTTCGGAAACAGCTTAGCCCTCTTAATTTGTTGGATGAAGAAAACACTTAAGAAGAACATGCCTGTATCTGTCACTTTAATAGGCAAGTATTTCATGGTGGACAGAAACAACTTTTGTGAAACTGGATGTCTTACGGAAACTGATGATATTTGGGAGATGTTCTTTCTTTTCACTTTTTCATGCTGTGCAGGTTTTTTTCTTATTTTGTTAAATTTCTTTTTAAATGCCTTTATTAACATAATTAACTTTAAATACTATGTTAATAATAAATATCTGTACTCCATCGATTATCATTCTCTCTTTCATTATCTCTCTCTCTCACACACACACTCTCACAGAAAATATAAACCAAAGCTTGCATGTCTCAATGGAAATATGAATAATTTTATGTGAAACAGATAAAAATAAATCACCCTTTTCATAAATTCATGAGACTATAAACCAAAGCTTGCATGTCTCAATGGAAATATGAATAACTTTATGTGAAACAGATAAAAATAAATCACCCTTTTCATAAATTCATGAGACCTTACCTTTAAGATTAAACTATTTCCTACAGTTCCTCAAAGAGAGTATATTAATTTAAAAAACCGAGAGAGTGGCAACCAAGCAAAACAGAAATTCAAAATGGAAAAATAGTTCAAAAACTTTAAAAGCAGGTATTTCCCAAGTGAAATATGTTCCATGTGAAATATTATAGAAGCCAAAATTCAAGCAAATGGTTTTCAACTTTAGATAAAAGTTGGAAACAAATTTGGACATGTATTTTAAGCCAACTCACTATGGAAGTCTTCAAGTTCTTTTTGTAAGGGTTATGAGAACAGGAGCCAAAGTTTTTGGGAATTCCATACAGGGAAATGACAAATTAAATAAATATTTCAAATCTATATTACATTCACATGAAGGACAAGGGAGGCTAAAGCAATTATAAACTGACATGTTTCTGTTCTCCTCTTTGTGTCACTTTTATAACAAATTAAAATTGGAATCATTACAATATATACAATGCATTCCCAAAGTATTGTGTATAGGAAGGCAGAGCAAATAGTTCTGGAAAATAATTTTCTAGTTTATAAAGTGTATTACTGTGTGTTCTATGCTCTTTTTAAATGTGTTGGACAATTTCAATGTTACCTCTAGGTTAGCAACTTTGGAAATATTAAGTCCTCTATGCTAAAATGACAGCTTCTTATTGGGTTTGTTAATATATGTAATATTAAACTATTTATAGAGTATCCACTATGTGCAAGGCAGCTATGCTTTAAGAAATAAATACGAAGAAACATGCCACAATCTCTATGTGAGAGAAGCTTTTGAGCAGTTGGAAGAGGACAAACACTGAGCCAAGAAAGTTTAGGCCATTATACAAATAAGACATATTATGGAATGTGCCAAACAGATAGTAAATGCTATTGGATTTCAGAGATTGGGTGGAGTGGAGAGATTAAAGAGCATATAATGTGGATTGGCAGAGAGGAAGGAACTGAGTATTTCAGTTAATGAGATGAGTATGAACAAATCAGTGAAGAAAGATGGATATTCACATGATGACTTAGTGACAGAAAATATATTATCTGACTAAACTGGGGATTTCATATTGAGAAACAAGGGGCAGTAAAATTAAATGTTGAATGAACCAGATAGTATGAGAAATGTGTGACACACTTTATCTTAAAGAAAATGTAGTAACATTAAAGAATTTGGGGCAGAGCAATGATGTAGTGAAAAAGACTTTTAGAGAAGATAAAGATGGCAGTATATTATAAGGTAATTAGAAGAGAGAATTGGAGGCTAGTGCAATAATCCAGAAACAAGATGTTTTGGGTTTGGACAAAAGTGATGGAAATGTATATTATAGTATGAGAGCCAATTCAACATTTGTTTATAGTATTAAAATAGAAGCATCATAAAGAATTTATCTAGCCAATCTTCAGATTCACAATGAAACTAGTAGGTTCTCTTAGAGCAAATAGGCTGAAAGACCTGTTATTAATGGCTTTGGTTGCTCAACTGATCTAATGGAATGTCCACAGAAATGTAATCAATTTTGCAATCACCCTTACTTCTACTCTAGAATGCAGAATAAAAACTGCTTGGTCATTCTGGACAAAGAAGCAAAACTAAGATATAGTATAGTGAAATTAACTTTGAAGGCAGACTTACGTTTCAGTCTTGACTCTGAAAATGTGTGATTTTTGCATTAAGTGTTTAACCTCTCCAATTCTCATTTTCCTCCTATGAAAAATAAAAATAACACTAGTGTCTATACCATAAGTCTATAGCAAGGATTAAATAAAACAAGTTAAATACCTAGTGGTACCTATATTATCAAGATATATCTAAAACTCCTTACTTCTTGGTATATAATTAATGTCTTTATATGGTAGTTCATTCAATCATTGGTGATCTGGAGTTTAATCCTCAAGACCAATCAGAACTGACCTCTTTGTTCAAAAATGCCTGCTTGAATTTAGATGAGATCATTTCTTGTGGTTCCTTCTAGTACTAATGTCTTATATTATGTGTAATTAGAAACCCTAAACCATATTATTCCCAAGAAAAAATCCAAGGAATATAGTCCAAACCAATCTAAGGGTTGAAAGTGTTAATTGTGATTAACTTATGAATAATCTATGAATAATCTAATATATTTTAAAATGTATATTATACAATTTCTCATAACTGATGGGCTTTTATTCATCTAAAATTTATTTTAACAAAGGGTACATTTCCAGGGCTGTCTCTATAGTTATCTCCACAGTCATGTTGTGGAGATTATAATCATGTTGTAGAGACTGTGATTCTCCACAATCAGTTTGACATCTTTGGGGTTTTGTTTAATATGGAATAAAATCAGCCTCTGTGTTGTTATGATTTAATCAGATTTCCATTTGGTCCAGGACCAATTGATGATCCTGAAATATTCTAATAATTGAAGAGGTAATTATGTCCTTTAAGTGCTTTAGTAAAGTTTATAGGGTTCAGTCCTGGATCGTTCTTAAAGTCTCATTTGCCCTTCCTAAAAAGATCATTATTCATGAATTTCTGCTGCTATTATATATATGATCTTTATACCAGCCTACATGTCCAACACTTGAACACTTTCA
The DNA here is from genome assembly GCF_048773025.1 of Camelus bactrianus. Taxonomy (NCBI): domain Eukaryota; kingdom Metazoa; phylum Chordata; class Mammalia; order Artiodactyla; family Camelidae; genus Camelus; species Camelus bactrianus. Next base: position 63,774,066 of record NC_133575.1, on the reverse strand, counting down.
ACAGCTAAGACACGCAGAGGATTGTAGGCTATAGACTCAATTAGGGACTTGACATTAAGAAATAAAGGATGACCAAATTCTTTAAATATATAAAGTGGGGGAAAATTTATGTGACTTCTCAGCTGCCTGATTTCTAAGAAATCATATTCAAGTACACTGGGACCTGAAGCAGTTCTGGAAACAAAAGAAATGAGGGCAAAATAGCTTAAAATATGGTATGCTCCAGTGTAATCAGTTATCCTCCTCACCCCTCTCACTATCATCTGGCAATGACAGTAGAGAACTTTCTAGTGTTTGGAAAGTAGGAGACCTAGAAGGGAGGAGAGGGGATTCACCTGATGACCTTAAAGATATTTCTAACTTGAGATTGGAAATGTGAAAGACTCTAAGGATTCTAAAATATATCGTGCCCTGGTACTTTGGGAATATATACCAATCAGTGAATGGACGCAGACAATGAATGTTAGAGGTGTCTCGAAGCTAATTCTAGACAATGAATGTTACAATGTTAGAAGTGTACAAGGAATGTTAGAAGTTCTAATTCCATTCATTCACTGTTTTCCAATCAGGTGTTTGACTGGAGAAGCCCACAATTTTCTGGACGGAGAGAAACAATGTTTCCAAGTCTTTTTTTCTCCAATTTAACACCTCAGGTGAGCACATGGGGAAATAACCATAGATTTAGCATGTATCATCCATGGGACAGGCTCTCCAAACTCAAGCTGGTAAAATAGCTTGTGGGTCCATATGCAATGGCTCTGACTGACAATATGGCACACATTTTATTTCTAAAGGTGTGAAGTATTTTGTACCATGTTTCATTTAAAGTAAGAGCCTTTGGGTGAAATTTTTCTGATAATTTTTATTACTGGATGTAAACTTTCGAATGTGCAAATAAAGAGGTTTAAATAAGGTATATTTCATCTGTAACAGACTACATTTTTTTTAATTGAAGTGTAGTTGATTTACAATGTTGTGTTAGTTTCTGGTATAGAGCATAGTGATTCAGTTATATATATATATATATATATATATATATATATATATATATATATATATATATATATATATATTCTTTTTCACTATAAGTTATTACAAGTTATTGAATACAGTTCCCTGTGCTATACAGTAGGACTTTGTTTATCTATTCTATATATAGTAGTTTGTATCTGCTAATCCCAAACTCCCAATTTATCCTTCCCCAACTTTTCCCCTTTGGTAACCATAAGTTTGTTTTCTATGCCTGTGAGTGTCTTTCTGTTTTGTAAATAAGTTCACTTGTCTCTTATTTTTTAGATTCTACATAAGCGACATCATATATTTGTCTTTCTCTGTCTGACTTACTTCACTTAGTATGATAATCTCTAGGTCCATCCATGTTGCTGCAAATGGCATTATTTTAATCTTTTATGGCTAATATTCCATTGTGTGTGTGTGTGTGTGTGTGTGTGTGTATAAAATCACTTCTTTATTCAGTCATCATTTAGGCTGCTTCCATGTATTCAAAATAATGGTGATGAAGATTGGGGTGCATGTATCTTTTCAAATTGAAGTTTTCTCTGGATATATGCCTATAAGTTGGATTGCTGGATTATATGGTAAGTCTATTTTTAATTTTTAAAAGAATCTCTATACAGTTTTCGAAAGTGGCTGCACCAAAGTATTGCCATCAACAGTGTAGGAGGGTTCCCTTTTCTCCACACCCTCTTCAGCATTTATCATTTCTGATCATTTTAATGAAGGACATTTTAATCAGTGTGAGGTGATACCTCATTGTAGTTTTGATTTTCATTTCTCTGACAATTAGCAATATTGAGCATCTTTTAATATGCCTATTGGCCATTTGTATGTCTTCATTGGAGAAATGTCTGTTTAGATCTTCTGCTCATTTTTGGATTGGTTTGTTTGTTCTTTTGTTATTGAGTTGTATGAGCTGTTTGTATATTCTGGAAATTAAGCCCTTGTCAGTTTCATCATTTGCAAATATTTTCTCCCATTCTGTATGTTATCTTTTCATTCTTTATGTGTTTTTTTGCTGTGCAAAAGCTTATAAGTTTAATTAAGTCCCATTTGTTTATTTTTACTTTTATTTCTATTACCTCTGTAAACTGTCCTAGGAGAACATTGCTAAGATTTATGTCAGAGAATGTTTTGCCTATGTTCTCTTCTAGGAGATTCATTGTGTCTTGTTTTATGTTTAAGTGTTTAAGAATTTTGGATTTATTTTTGTGTACGGTGTGAGGGAGTGTTCTAACTTCATTTATTTACATCAGACATCCAGCTTTCCCAACATCACTTGCTGAAAAGACTGCCTTTTCTCCATTGTATATTCTTGACTTCTTTGTTGAAGATTAATTGACCGTAGGTGTGTGGGTTTGTTTCTGGGCTCTCTGTTTTGCTCCATTGATCCATGTGTCTGTTTTTATGTCAATACCATGCTGTTTTAATTGCTTTAACTTTGTAGTGTTATCTGAAGTCTGGGAGGGTTATGCCTCCAGCTTCCTTCTTTTTCTTCAGTATTGCTTTGGGAATTCTGAATCTTTTGTGGTTCCATATAAAATTTAGGATTATTTTTTCTACTTCTGTGAAAAATGTCCTGGGTAATTTGATAGGGATCACATTAATCTGCAGATTGCTTTGTTGTAGTGTGGCCATTTTAACAATATGAATTCTTCCAATCCAAGAGAATGAGATATCTTTCCATTTCTTTAATCATCTTTAATTCCTTAATCAATGTTTTATAGTTCACTGTATATAAGTCTTTCATCTCCTTGGTCATGTTTATTCCTAAGCATTTTATTTTTTGATGTGATTTTTTTTATTGAAGTATAGTCAGTTTACAATGTTGTTTTAATTTCTGGTGTATAGCATAGCGATTTAGTTATACATATATATCTATATATATTCCTTTTCATTATAGGCAATATAGTTCCCTGTGTTATACAGTAGGGAAATTGGAGATTGTTATACCAAGTGAAGGAAGCCAGAAAGAGAAAGAAAAATATCATGTGATATCACTTATATATGGAATCTAAAAAAGAAATGACACAAGTGAAGCAACTTTAAAAGGGATTTTTGTTTTTTACTTTGCTTCTCTGATATTTCATTGTTAGAGTAAATAAATGCAACAGATTTCTGTATGTTAATCTTGTAACCTACTACCTTCCTGAATTTGTTTATCAGCTCTAGTTGTATTTGTGTGGAGTCTTTATGGTTTTCTACATACAGTATCATGTCATCTACATATAGTGATAATTTTACCTCTTCCCTTCCAAATTGGATTCCTTTTATTTATTTTTCTTGTCTGATTGCTATGGCTAGGACTTCCATTACTACATTGAATAGAAATGGTGAGAGTGGCGTCCTTGTCTTTTTCCAGATTTTAGTGGGAAGTCTTTCAACTTTTCACTGTTGAGTCTTATGTTGACTGTGGATATGTCACATATAGCTTTTATTATGTTGAGATATGTTCTTTCTATACCCACTTTGGTAAGAGTTTTTATCATGAATGGATGTTGAATTTTATCAAATGATTTTTCTGCATTTATTGAGATGATCATGTGGTTTTTATCCATTCTTTTGTTGATCTGGTGTAGTGTATGTTGAACCAGTCTTGTGACGTTGGAGTGAATCCAACTTGATTGTAGTGTATGATCTTTTTTATGTGTTGTATTTGGTTTGCTAACATTTGTTGAGAATTTTTCTGTCTATATTCATCAAAGGCATTGGCCTGTAATTTTCTTTTTTGGTAGTGTCTCTTTGGTCTTGGTAACAGGGTTATTATGGCTTCATAGGATCAGTTTGGAAGTGTTCCCTCCTCTTCAGTCATTTGAAAGAGTTTGAGAAAGATCAATACAGTTTCTAACAGTAAGTGTACAAATATCACTGTTGATAAATTATTTGAATACTTTCTCCTTTAAGTCTTCCTTAATCTGACTCTTATCAAAAGAAAGTATCTTCTTCTACCTGTGGAACTTCATGGTATTTATTGGATGTACCACTCACCTTGCTACTATTATGTTTTACTACTTATGTTTGCATTTGTCACCTTGATCCCAAACCAATTTGAGAGCTCTTTGAAGATATACTATGCTTTAAGATTTTCAAACAAAGAAGTTCAGTTCAACTAAATGAAAATTGTTATCCTTTTTACATGCAAAATATTTTAATAAATTATGTAGGATATAGAAAAATGAAAGAATCTCTCAAAGAGCTTCTCTCTCATCACTATCATTTAACCAGAGATGCAACCAGTGGCTAAATCAAAACAAGGAAAATTGTTGTCCTAGACTACAAAGTTAAAATTAAGTAAATATTTGAATAAATTAGTGACATGCTATAATGAGGTAAGCAGACATTCAAAACTGGCTAAAATAGTTTGATATTTCACCTCAATATCCTTATTTTCTGGATCAGATCTGGGTACTTGACAAAAGCACAATTTCAGGACAGGAAATTCTGCCCACTCCTAGGAGAGTTAGAAGAAGGAAATCTCATAATAAGTCAATGTTTTAAGACAAGTAGGAAAAGAAACAAGTACAAGTACAAGCAAGACAGAAGAGAATAATAAAGAATAACAAAGAAAACTGCTTCCCTTCTTAGTTTGGTGAAGCATTTGCAAAAATTTTTCAAGGGTTTTTAATTATATTTATTTAAGGGGTTATAATAGGTAAATGCAAGTCTATGAACCCTAAAGATCTTCAGGGATTTCTGTAAAGTTAAGGTATTTATTTGCATGAACTTTGACTTGGGACATTCAATAATAGTACCATATCCTTTTTGCTAGGAACTAAACTTTAAAAATCTAAGATTTTTGACTTAGTGAATACCAGTTAAATGACCCAGGTAAATGTGGAGACACTGGACTATAGACTTATTTTGGGAATACTTAAGTACATGAAAATTATCCTTCTAGTTAGGATATATTAAGGTAGAAGAGAGTGAAGGTTGAAAGTGCTTATTTGTCAAGAAACGCTAAACCAGAGTTCTCCACCTAAGTACTATTGACATTTGGAGTTAGATAATTATTTGTTGTAGGGGACTGTCCAGTGGTTTCAGGATGTTTAGCAACATCTTTGGCCTCTATCCACCAGATGCCAGTGGCACCCAGTTCCCAATTGTGACAGCCAAATATTTCTAGACATTACCAAATGTCTTGTGAAGAATGCCTGATTTAGAACCACTGCTCTGAACTTAAGGTATTTTTGCCCCAAACCTAAAACTTAGAATCATCAATGTTTTATAACTGGAAAGGGTTCTTAGAAATAAGTCATCTCCTCATTTTTAACAATTAGGAAACTGAGAACCAAAAGGATAAAGCTATTAGAAATTATTTAGAAATAGAAATCATAAGTTTAAATACTATCTTCAAATCATTTTCAAACAATGATTTTTCTTTGTCTTTTGATTCTCATGTATCAGTTCTTTCATACAGAGACTGTTCAAATGCCTGGTCATTCAGTCAGTTTGTCAGTGAATCAATTGTCTTCCTGTTCCAATTGACTGTTCATGCCAAATTCTCTCTTGGATCAAGTCTTCAAGCTCCTGCCAGAATCCATTCAGCTATGGCTTACAAATTCCAAGTGTCATGCAAGGGCAGCCAACTGCAACGAAATAAAAGTAGAGAATCCTAGCCAATCTAATATATCTGGTCACTTCAATCATGCTAAGAAAGAGAAATACATTATCCATATATTGATAATGGATGCTTTTGCCCCAGACTTCTATGTAAGATTATGGTGATAACTAACTGTTAATATTCACAGTGCTCTCCCCATCCCCCAACTCCTGAAAGCTTTTAAAAATATTTTTCAACTTAAGTAAGTAACTAATCTAAGCGAGTTCAAATCAAAATGTTATTTCATTGCACTAATGAAGGAGGAAGGAAATTGAAAAACTATCATCAGCTAATGGAAATAGAAATATATGGATGTTTATCTCAGGAAACCCTATACAGCTCTGTTCCCAGTTTGGATAACAGTGAGAAAGATGAATGACATGTATGAAAACCAGCTTTGAATAATGAGAAAAACTGTACTGGAATTAATGTTTGAATACATGGCCTATCTTCAATTTGCTCTTTTTTGTGTAGAGAGGTATATGAAGACGTACTTGGCTCATAGTCTAAAAGTTGGGATTAAATAATTATTTTGGATGAAGTGAAATGTACAACCAGTTTTAATACTATTTTTCATTATTAGCCTTGGACTTTATAAAGGACTTTATAAATGTGCATTTTATCAGAAACTATCTCATTTTTGGGCAGTATTTAAGGTGTTGAGCAAATTTTGCTTTAAACATGCACAAAATTTCTATAAATTTGTAATGATGCCACTGTCTGAAGGCCACTGCAAACTTCTAATAATTAAAAGACTCTCTGGAATGTGTTTGTTGTTAGCTGGCTATGCAGTAAATCTAAAACCAAATGTTCTCTACTACCACCAACTCCATCAAGACACATAAACATTCCATTCTACTGATCTCTCCCATATGCCTTTGCTCCTGTGACATCACGTTATATTTTTTGAAGATGGAGGAGAGAAAAAAGCAAAGAGAATCACAAAATCTGTTGCTTCAGGAGTTACTTATTTTCATGATTTCTTTGGGGTAAGGTCTCTGATTCCAAATGTCCCAGTAATTTAATTTTAGTATGCTCTAAAATTTGAGTATACAGTACTTTAATTTTAGTATGAATTCTAGAGAGTTCACTGTAATTAAATTGACTCTTTCTACCTTAGCCTCACCTCTATATAATTTGGAAAGAGAAGTAAAGATTTCTAAGGCTGTAGATTCTAAACATTCAATCCAGAGTTAATGCTAACTTTAAAGAAACTGAGTAACACTTGGAATATAATCATTTGCTTAAAATGGCATAATATCTTTAAGTGATAGTGAAGATGACTGGCATGAATATCTCACTTATTACCAAAATCAGAAGCATATAAATGTCTTAATTTATAGATAAATATTTGATAGAGTATATGGGTTTTAAGTGATTTTTCTCTGGATTATTTTTCTTTATTTTTTATCTTTACATTGTCCCACCAAAGCACTCTTTGTGGTATTATGACACTTTACACATTTAGAAAACATTTAACCTAAGGATCACTATGTCTATCAGAGCAACTAGTAATTTTAGGTATGGATATATTAGGTAATTGACTAGGATTAGAATTCTCTAACTATCCAAATATATGGAGGGTGAGTATGTACCAAGAAGAAAATGCCCTACTATTGCTTTGTTTTCATCCTTTCTAGAACTCGTAATACAAGCATACATGAGAAGTGTGAGTATATGCTACCTTATAAAATGTGAAATTTAACATAAAAAAGTGGAGGGAAATGCTGGAATCCAATTCTACCAAAGAACATTAAAATAGTTTATTTATGATTGGAGGCCAAGATGGCAGAGTAGAAGGATGCTCGTAGTTCACCCTGTCCCACAAATACACCAAAACTCACATCCACGGGCCCACTCAGCCAACCAGAGCACATGCGGAACTCTGACAGAACATCGTCCTCTTCAAAAGACAAAGATGCCAAAAATCTGGTAGGAGAAAAGGAAAAAAGAAACAAGAAAAGGCAAAACAGTGTGGGACTGCTCCAGCGGGGAGGGAGTGGCAAAGGAGGACTAGCACTCATTTGCTGGGTCTTCCCCTCTCCAATGGAGAGGCCAGTGGAACAGAGGGATAACCTCTGAGGCTCTGGTCTGTATGGAGCACCCCTTGACCAAAAGAACTAAGTTAAATGGGCACAGAGGGTCCCTGTGACACCCAGCCCGAGACACTAGCCAGCAACTGCGGGACAGGACAGGTTGTCTGAGCTGGGCGGAAAACTGGAGAGGCTGCACTGAGGCAGCCTTGGAGGACTGCAGGGTGCTGGGCGCCATGGATGAGTGGGTACAAAGGGCAGAACAAGCTGGGCCCTCCATAAAACAACATGGCTGATGTGTTCTGGGGGAAAGGGTGTCATAGTCCCATCTCTAAAAACCCACATAAGGTTTTCAGGAGAAGAGAGGTGGGGCTCAGGCACAGCTGCCATATTCTCTGGAGTTTAGCACTCAGGCGGGGGCAGCAGCAGGGTCGAAGTTGAAACCTGAATCCATACCTAAGGGCTTAGCATCCTCAAAGGCCAGGCAGAGACTTGTTTACAGCCCAAGGCAGATAGGACCCTTCCACGCTGGTACCTCAGAGAACTCATGCCACCAAGACAAACAAGGAGCTGAGTTTTGGCACTGTCTGTTCCACAGTCTTCCCTGAGTCCACCAACAGAGCGTGGACCTGAGGCAGAGCAGACAGCTGCACAGAGCAGGGGAGTGACCTGTGGCAGGAGGGGGTGAGTGGCCACCCACCTTCCTGGGAGGAATGCAGGACCTGACCTCAGTGCTGGGAGGGGGCGTGATCCACCTGCCTACCTCCCCAGACTGCAACATCTGAATGCGGCATTGGGAGGGGAAGTGACCCACCTGACACCTTGAAGGAGAGCAGCATCTGACCCAGTGTTGGGAGGGGGTGCAATCTGCTTGCTGACACGCACTGGGAACAGTACAGGTGAGGGCTTCAATGGAGGGCCTCTGGAAACAGCAAGCTGAGTCTGTGAAACAGCTTGAAAGACAAAAAGACTTCTCATTAAGCACACAGTCTCCAGGAGAACACCACCCCCTTTTTCCAATCTGTTTTTATCTGTTCTATTTTCCATTTCATTTTTAATTCTTAGTTCATAAACAATTGTATATGCTTCCAGTTTTAATACCTTTTAAATTTTTCTTTTAAAATATTTTTCTTATTATTATTTTTAAAAACACACCTGATTTCATTTTCATTTCTTTAGGTTTTGATCTCCTGTTATTGATTATACAGAGGGTTCAAATACTGTTTTTATATCTTTTTTCCTTTCTTTAAGGGTTTTTAAAAAGACGTCTCAACTTGATTGCTAGTCTGATTCAAATTGCTCTTCAATTATTGATTATACAATGTTTTCAAACATTTTTTTCTCCCTTATTCTAAAATTCTCTTTCTCTTTCTCTTTCTCTCTCTCTCTTTAAGATTTATTCCTGCATAGGCATTAGATAGATAAATAAATAAACTCCTTAAGGACCACAATAGATAACTGATACTCCACAAGCCACAGAGCCAGAGATATGTGAGCAACATGAAGAAGCAGAGAAACCATTCCCAATTGAAAGAGCAAGAGAAATTCCCTGAAAGCACAACCAATGAAATAGACACTGATGGCCTACTAGACCAACATTTCAAACAAGGAGTGACCAAAGTACAGAAGGAACTAAAAGAGATAGTGTTTAGAGTTATAAAACATGTCAAAACGAAATTGAAGCTTTAAAGAAGAGCCAAGTAGAACTGGTAAACTCATTGGCTGAGATGAGAACTTATCTAAAGGCTGCACAAAGCAGAACAGACAATGCAGAGGAACGAATAAGTGACCTAGAAGACAGGACAATAGAAAGCACCCAATCAGGACAGCTAAGACAAAAACAAATAAAAACTAATGAAAACAACATAAGGGACCTATGGGATAATATAAAGGATGCCACTCTATGCAAAATAGGGTTTCCAGAAGGGGAAGAAAGAGCAAAGGGGATTAAAAAGGTATTAGAAGAAATCATGACTGAAAACTTCCCAAACTTAAAGACGAAATCAGATATCAAGTACAGGAAGCTCAGAGGGTCCCAAACAGGAAGAAACCAAACAGACCCACACCAAGACATATCATAATCAAGATGGCCAGAGTCAAGGATAAGGAAATAATTCTAAAGGCAGCAAGAGAAAAATAATGAATGAATTACAAGGGAACCCCATAAGGCTCTCAGCTGACTTCTCTACAAAAACACTACAAGCCAGAAGGAAATGGCAAGATATATTCAAAGTCATACATGAAAAAAAGATGCAACCTAGGATACTTTATCCAGTAAGGCTATCCTTTAGGATAGAAGGAGAGATAAAGAACTTCACAGACAAGCAAACGCTAAAATAGTTTAGCAACACTAAACCCATGTTAAAAGAAATATTGAAAGGTCTACTCTAAATAGAAAAGAAGCAGGATGCTACAGGAATGAGAAACTCATAACTGTAAAGGTGATCACTATCATAAATTACAAATAGAATAAACATGAAATCGTAAAAGGAGAGATCTAAATCATTAAGAGTGGGAGAGGGAAGCAAGAAAATATAGAGTATTTTTTTCTTTTTTTTCTTTTTTTTTTTGTTCCCAATAGGATGGGTTTGAGACTACATTACTATCTGTTTAATAAAAATAGTAAGAGTAATGGGTTAATAGACTTACAAAAACTGGTAACCACAAGACAAAAACTAACAAGGGAGTCACAAAACTAAATAAAATCCTTGATAATACAAAGGAAAATTACCAAACCACAAAAGGAAGAAGAAAGGAACAAAGAGGAAATACCAAATCAACTGCAAAGATAAATTCAAAATGGTAATAAACACACATGTATTGTTAACTACTGAAAATGTTAATGGATTAAATGTTCCAATCAAAACGCATAGGGTGGCAGACTGGATAATTAAGCAAGAACCTTCAATATGCTGCATACAAGACACCCACTTTAGAGAGACAGATACATATAGATTGAGAGTGAAAGGATGGAAAAAGATACCCCAGGCAAATGGAAAAGCCAAAAAAGCAGGTGTGGCAGTACTGATTTCAGACAAAATAGACTTTAAAACAAAGGCCATAAAGAAAGATAAAGAAGGACATTTTATAATGATTAAAAGAGTAATACAAGATTAGGATATTACACTCATTAATACATATGCACCCAATATAGGAGCACCTAAGTACATTAAACAATTACTAACAGAGATAAAGGGGGATACTGATGGGAATACAATCATAGTTGGAGATTTTAACACTGCATTGACATCACTAGACAGATCTTCCAGACAGAAAATAAGTAAGGCAACAGAGAAATTAAATAATACAATAGAAAAATTAGATTTGGTGGATATTTTCTGAGCATTACACCTCCCAAAATAGGATATACATTCTTTTCAAGTGCACATGAAACATTTTCTAGGATTGATCAAGTACTTGGGCACAAAAGAAGCCCCAACAATTTTAAGACAACAGAAATTATCTCAAGCATCTTAGTGATCACAATGCCATGAAACTAGAAATCGACTACAGAGAAACAAAGGAGAATAAAAGGAAAGCATGGAGATTAAACAATATGCTATTAAAAAGCAAAGGATATCTACAGCCATACCACCCTAAATGTGCCCGATCTCATCTGATCTCGGAAGCTAAGTAGGGTTGGGCCTGGTTAGTACTTGGATGGGAAAAAAACCAATGGGTCGATGATGAAATCAAAGTTGAAATTAAAATATAACTTGAGGCAAATGAAAATGAAGACAAAACCACACAAAATTTATGGGACTCAGCAAAGGCAGTGCTAAGAGGGAAGTTTATAATGATACAGGCCTTCCTCAAAAAAGAACAATGTCAATAAACAATCTAACCCACTAGCTAAAAGAATTAGAAAAAGAAGAGCAAAAAACCCCAAAAGGCAGCAGAAGGAAGGAAATAATAAAGATCAGGAGGGAAATAAACAAAATACAGATTAAAAAAAAACATAGAAAAAATCAAACAAACCAACAGCTGATTTTTTTGAAAGAGTAAATGAAATTGAAAAACCTCTGGCCAAACTCACAGAGAAGAAAAAAAAGAGAGAAAAACTAAGCAAAATAAGAAAGGAAAATGGAGAAATTACAACCAAAAACATAGAAATACAGAATATTATATGAGAATATTATGAAAAACTATATGGAACCAAAATGGATAACCTAGAAGAGATAGACAAGTTTCTGGAAACATACAGTCCACCAAGACTGAACCAAGAAGAAACTGACCATGTGAACAAACCAACCACTAGAAATAAAATTGAATTAGCAATAAAAAAAAAACCTACCTACAAACAAAAGTCCAGGACCCGATGGCTTCACCAGGGAATTTTACCAAACATACAAAGAAGAACTCATACCAGTCCTTCTCAAACTCTTCCAGAAGTTTGAAAAGTAGGGATACTCCCAAACTCATTCTGTGGAACCAATATCACCCTGATAACAAAACCAGGCAACGACACTACCAAAAATGAGAATTACAGACCAGTATCACTGATGAACACAGAAGCAAAAATCCTTACCAAAATATTAGCAAATATAATCAAAGAGCACATAGGAAAGATCATGCACCATGATCAAGTTGGGTTCACCCCAGGAACACAAGGTTCATTTAACATACATGAATCAATTGTTCTAATACACAACACAAACAAGAGAAAGGACAAAAAACACATGATCATCTCAATAGATGCAGAAAAAGCATTTGACATAATTCAACACCCATTTATGATAAAGTCTCTCACCAAAGTGGATATAGAGGGAGCATATCTCAACATAATAATAGCTAAATATAACAAACCTTCAGCCAGCATAGTACTCAATGGTAAAAAACTCAAAAGCTTCCCACTAAAATCTGGGACAAGAAAAGGATGCCCACTATCACCATTCCTATTCAACATAGTCTTGGAAGTCCTAGCCACAGCAATCAGACAAAAGAGAGAAATAAAAGGGATCCAAATTGGAAAAGAAGAGGTAAAAGTGTCACTATATGCCAATGACATGATACTATATACAGAAAACCCTAAAAGATCCACACAAAAACTACTAGAGCTGATCGAAGAATTCAGCAAGGTAACAGGTTACAAGATTAATGTTCAACAATCAGTTGCATTTCTTTACACTAATGAGGAATCAACAGAAAAAGAAAGTAAAGAAACAATCTCCTTGAAAATAGTACACAAAGTAATCAAATACCTAGGAATAAATCTAACCAAGGAGGTGAAAGACTTATACATGGAAAACTATAAACCATTCATGAAGGAAATTAAAGAAGACTTAAAAAATGGAAAGATATCCCATGCTCCTAGAATGGAAGAATCAACATTGTTAAAATGGTCACACTGCCCAAGGCAATCCTCAGATTTAATGCAGTCCCTATCAAATTACCCAGGATATATCTCACAGAACTAGAACAAATCATAATAAAATTTATATGTAACCATCAAAGACCTAGAATTGCCAAAGCATACTGAAGAAAAAGAAATAGGCTGGAGGAATAACTCTCCTAGACTTCAGACAGTACTGTAGAACTACAGTCATCAATACAGCATGGTATTGGTACAAAAACAGACATCTATACCAATGGAACAGAATAGAGAGACCAGAAATGAACCCACAAACTTTTGGTCAACTTATCTTCAACAAAGGAGGCAAGAATATACAATGGAATAAAGACAGTGTCATCAGCAAATGGTGTTGGGATAACTAGACAGCAGCATGTAAACAAATGAAGTTAGAATACTCCTTTACACCATACACAAAAATAAACTCAAAATGGATCAAAGACTTAAACATAAGACAAGATACAATAAACCTCCTAGAAGAAAATGTTGGCAAAACATTATCTGACATACATCTCAAAAATGTTCTACTAGGGCAGTCTACCCAAGCAATAGAAATAAAAGCAAGAATAAACAAATGGGACCTAATTAAACTTACAAGCTTCTGCACAGCAAAGGAAACCATAAGAAAAACAAAAAGACAACCTACACAATGGGAGAAAATTTTGCAAACAGTGAAACCAACAAAGGCTTGATTTCTAGAATATATAAGCAGCTCATACAACACAATAAGAAAAAAACAAACAACCCAATCCAAAAATGGGCAGAAGACCTAAACAAGCAATTCTCCAAGGAAGAAATAGAAATGATCAATAGGCATATAAAAAAAGCTCAATATCGCTAATTATAAGAGAAATGCAAATCAAAACTACAATGAGGTATCACCTCAAACCAGTCAGAATGGCCATCATTCAAAAGTCCACAAATGACAAATGCTGGAGAGGCTGTGGAGAAAAGGGAACCCTTCTACACTGCTAGTAAGAATGCAGTTTGGTGCAGCCACTGTGGAAAACAGTATGGAGATTCCTCAAAAGACTAGGAATAGACTTACCATATACCCAGGAATCCCACTCCTGGGCATATATCTGGAAGGAACCCTACTTCAAAATGACACCTGCACCCTAATGTTCATAGCAGTATTATTTACAATAGCCAAGACATGGGTACAGCCTAAATGTCCATCGACAGATGAGTGTATAAAGCAATGGTGGTATGTTTATACAATGGAATACTATTCACCCATAAAAACTGACAACATAACGCCATTTGCAGCAACATGGATGTTCCTGGAGAATGTCATTCTAAGTGACGTAAGCCAGAAAGAGAAAGAAAAATACTATATGAGATCGCTCATATGTGGAATCTAAAACAAAATAAAACAAAACAAAGCATAAATACAAAACAGAAACAGACTCATAGATATAGAATACAAACTTGTGGTTGCCAAGGGGGCAGGGGGTGGGAAGGGACAGACTGGGATTTCGAAATGTAGAATAGACAAACAAGATTATACTGTATAGCACAGGGAAATATATACAAAACCTTATGGTAGCTCACAGAAAATAAAATGTGATAATGAATAGATATATGTTCATGAATAACTGAAAAATTGTGCTCTACACTGGGATTTGACACAACATTTTAAAATGAGTATAACTCAATAAAAGTGTTAAAAAAATAAATAGTTTATTTAATTTAGGTAAGAGAAGATATGGGAGGATAAAATTTGATCTAATTTACTTATGTTAACATTTATATAATTCATCGTCTCAGAGCAATTTGTAAACAAGACTGGGCAAATGCCCCTTCCTCTCTCCCCATCCCATTTGCATCTTGACCCAAAAGTATGATGTTTCCCCAATAATGAGGTATACATGAAGCTACAGTTCCCAAGTGAAATCTCCATTTTCCTTCATTAGAATGTATTGACAAATCATATGAAATAATTGCTGCTCTGTTAATCTTAAATGATTAACCCACTCAAATTTTTGTTATTTAAAATAAGAGTAGAGTGCATATATACTTTACTAACACTAAATTTTCTGGAAATATACATTCCCAGGAATTTAAAAAACAGACTACTAGTCTTTAAAATCAAATGTAATGTCTTTTGACAAGTAAATAAAGTTTGCTGAAGTTAGTCATAATTTCACAGCTCTTTCTCTGATGCCTGTTTTCCTTTGACTATATGTATTATACTTGCCTTCCTTCTGTTATCTACCGCTATCTCTGTGCAGTAGATTTTGAAACCAGACAACAGATTTAACAATATGTTTCAAGTAATATTTACTGCACACCAATTTAGCAACAAGTTTTGTAATGTTTCCAGTTTCCTGAGCCGTGTAAGTCACTTCCTCTCATAACCTTCATTGAATGCACTCATCTACTTCCTGCACTAAACACCACAACAGAAAAAAAATATATATATGGCAACATAATTTCTTTGTTTTGAAATTTAGATAATTTACATTATAAAATTCCTGTCCTCAATTCAATGTGTTATTTTTAAAAATAAGGTGAGTTCATATGTATTTCCAAATTCTTTGATTTTGGTCATTCCAAATTTGTGTCAAATATATGCTCACAGTGTATGTATATGTATATTCACATTAGCATACCAACTCACAATCACCATGAAACCCTTAAAAATACCTGGATAGTAAATTCTTGAAGTCTGAGTGTTTTACAAATCATCTAGCAAATACTAATTCATCAAATAGTCCAGAAATTAGAACTGTGTAATCTTTAAGGCAACTTTCAACTCAGGCAGCCTATCATTCTATATTCTATTCTTGGTATAAGTGGCCACTTATAAAGCTATTCTATGATCACCTTATCTAAAATAGCTCCCTCATCCTACCCCATTGTATCCCTTTATTAGCTTTATTTTTTATCATGTAACTTATAACAACTGACACTACGTATGTAATCATTTGTCTGTTTATATACTATGGCATGAGCCTGGACTCTTGTCAATTTTACTACTGAATATCTGGCACCAGAAATATGCTTGGCACACATTAAGTATTTGAGAAGTATCTGTTCAATTAATAGATGTATGAATGGTTGTCCCAGCTAAATAATATATAATTTTAAATTCAGAAAAAAATGTAAATAGACCCTTTACATTCTCAAACTGAAAGGCATATGATTAAAATAGTGGCACTCATAAAAACCAAAATGTGACGGAGGAATGGGGAGAGATCTGTTTTAGAATAAAAGAAATTAAAGATACTTGAAAGATATGATTTCTAAATATGAGCAAAATTTGTTTGGATCTTGATCCAAACAGACAAATAGTAAAAAAATATATTTAGACAATCAGGGGTATGTAAATGAGGACTGAATATTAAATTCTAATTATTAATATATTGGAAATTTTAAAGTTATGATGATGGAATTTTTAATGCAAATGTCTCTATCTTTTCTGAAAAACAAACTGAAGTATCTAGGGGAGAAATAACATTATGTCAGGAATAATTTTAAAATACTCCAACTTTTACAGAGGGAATAGATTAAACAAATATGGCAAAATATTGATGGTTTTTAAGTTGGCTAATGGTTTCTTTGAGTCTTGCTGCAAACTTGACCTAGAATTTTTTCCTTCTTAAAAAGGAAAAATGTGATTGGTTGCATGGAAGAAAATCTATATTATCCTAATAAAATAAGTGTAATCTGAGAAAGAATTTCACTGACTACTTGGTGTCTTTCTTTTCCACTCTGTTTCAATTGCTACTTTTGGAAACAAATCAAGGAACAATATTTGAATTCCAGAGTTCCTGTAGCTAAGTGTATCCAAAGGAATGCAGAGAATTGAGGAGTCTGTAGATAATTGGAACCAGTCGGTAATGTAAGGCCACAAGGCCTTCTTCATTAAATGACTAATTTTTGTTTGCTCTTATCTGACATTGCAGATAATTGATTGATGAGTTCTCAACATGCCTGGTAGTTACTGTCATGAACAATAAACACTTATGGTATAATTATAATTGGGTCATCTCTATACCAAGATATTATAAATTTTTCATTTTGCAATTTTTAGTTTATTAACTTAAGGAATTGAGAAGTACATGTTTCAGTACTTTCTACTAAAGAAAAAAAGAGGAGCTAGAAGATGATTTGGCTTTCCTGGACATGAAGTATCCATAGTTATAAGACAGTCTATACAGTATATGCATTCAAATGAATGTTTTGTCTTCTAAGCTGTTACCCTGGGAGACAATACAATATTTTTGGAGTTCACATTCTTTTAGAATTGCTCATAGTGTCTAGGTAAAATATTCCTAATATGATCAAAAGGGCAAATGCTCATCATGATTTTTATTTCTGAAAATAAATAGAAATTATTCAGGGTTATGCCTAGTGAATAAGATGGATGGGCAAGCATGCTAATTGAGTTCTTAATGAAATATAAATGCTACTGTAAATAAATAAGGCTCATTTTCTTTTGCGGCAAATGAATTGAGTCTGGGATCATACTCAGGACTAGGCTGCTAGCAAATGTATGACATCAATTAATAATTAAGGATGAGGTAAATGGAACAAATGAATAGGAGGGAAAATACATTTCCACATTTGTTTTGACCCCAATTCTAAAATCTCACCTCTCATATCTGAATATCTGATAGTATGGACAAGAGTATGGCTGAGGAAGACAATAAAGACTACAGTTATTTCTACACATAGCAGCACAGGAAAGCATGTTCCTTTGATTTATTTTTACTGCAGCAGTTCTGCCTTGGGAGTTGCATGATCTGCTGCTGCACACTGGCTCTATCCAAAAGAAGCCACTGCATTATTCTTTAATATATATATTATATATTTATATTCATCTAACAAACAATCGGAAATCTATGGGACACAACAAGAGCAGTTCAAAGAGGGAAGTTTATAGTAATACAAGCCTAACTCAAGAAACAAGAAAAATCTCAAATAAGTAATATAACCTTACACCTAAAGGAATTAGAAAAAGGAGAGCAAAAAATCCAAAATTAATAGAAGAAAATTAAACATAAATATCAGAGCATAAGTAAATGATACAGAGACTAGAAAAATCAATAAAAAGATCAATGAAACTAATGAAACTAGTTCTTTGAAAAGAAAAACAAGATTCATAAATCTTTAGCCAGACTCATCAAGAAAAAAAGAGAGGGCCCACATCAATAAAATAAGAAATGAAAAAGGAGAGATTACAAACAATACAACAGAAAGAAAAAGGATCTAAAAAGTTTATAATTATATGTATAATTATATGGACAATATATATATTGTCCAAAAAATATAACAAAATGGACAACCTAGAATAAATGGACAAATTCCTAGAAATGTATAGTTCCCAAGACAGAACCAGTAAGAAATAGAAAATATGAGTAAATTACCACCAATGAAATTGAATTAATAGTAATAATAATAAGAAAACAACAAAAGTGGAGAACCAGTTAGCTTCACAGGTTAATTCTGCATAACATTTAGAGAAGAGTTAACACCTATCCTTCTCAAACTATTCTAAAAAATTGAAGAAAAAGGAATGATTCTCAGATTCATTCTACAAGGCCAGCATCATCCTGGTATGAAAACTACACAAATATATCAAAAAAAAAAAAGAAAGAAAGAAAGAAAGAAAGAAAGAAAGAAAGAAAGAAAGAAAGAAAGAAAGAAAGAAAGAAAGAAAGAAAGAAAGAAAGAAAGAAAGAAAGAAAGAAAGAAAGAAAGAAAGAAATTACAGGCCAATACCATTGATGAATGAAGGAGCAAAAAATTCAAAAAATATTCACAAACCAACTTCAACAATACATTGAAACAATCACACACCATGATCAAGTGACATTTTTCCCAGGGATGCAAATAAGACTTAATACCCATGAATCAAGCAGTGTAACACACCACATTAATAAATTGAAGAATAAAAATCATATGATCATTTCAATAGATGCAGAAAAAGCTTTTGACAAATTTCAACATCCTTTTGTCATAAAAACTCACAACAAAGTGGTTATAGAGGGATCACACCACAACATAATAAAGGCCATATATGACAAGTCCACAGCTAACCCTATATTCAATGGTGAAAAGCTGAAAATATTTCCTCTAAGATCAGGAATGTGACAAGGATGGCTACTCTAACCACTTTTATTCAACATAGTATTGGAAGTTCAGGCTACAGCAATTAGAGAAGAAAAAGAAATAAAAGGAATCCAAACTGAAAAGATAGAGTTAAAACTGTCGCTGTTCGCAAATGATGTGATTCTTTACATAGAAAATCCTAAAGACACACCAAAAAAAAAAAAAAAAAAAAAAACTACTAGAACTCATCAATGAATTCAGTAAAGTTACAGGATGCAAAATTAACATACAGAAATCTGTTATATTTCTACACACTAAAAATGAACTATCAGAAAGAGAAATTAAGAAAACAATACATTTACAGTTGCATCAAAAATAATGAAATACTCAGGAATAAATCTAACTAAGGAAGTGAAATACCTGTACCCAGAAAACTATAAGACACGGATGAAAGAAACTGAAGATGACACAAACAGATGGAAAGATATACTGTGTTCATGGATTGGAAGGATAAATGTTATTGAAATGACCAAACTACCCACAGATTTAATGAAATCCCTATCAAAATACTAATGATATTTTCCACAGAACTAGATAATTCTAAATAGAACACAAATAATTCTAAAATTTATATGGAAACACAAAAGACTCCAAATAGCAAAGTAATCTTGAGATAGAGGAACAAAGTTGGAGGTATCACACTCCCTGATTTCAAATCATAATATAAAGCTATAGTAATCAAAAAGCATGGTACTGTCACAAAAAGACAAATAGATCAGTGAAATAGCATAGACAGCCCAGAAATGAAACCACACTTTATGGGCAATTAATCTAAGACAAATAAGGGAAGAAGATACAATGGGGGAAAGCCAGCTTCTTCAATAAATATTGGAACAATTGGACAGCTTCATGCAGAAGAATCAAACTGGACTATTTTCTACACCATGCACAAAAATAAATTCAAAATAGACCAAAGACCTAAATGTAAGACCTGAAATTTTAACACTTCTAGGAAAAAAGCATAGGCAGTATGCTCTTTCACATCAATCTTAGTAATATTTTTTATGTCTCCTTAAGCAAGGGAAACAAAATAAAAATTAAAAAATGGGACTACATCAAACTAAAACACTTTTGCAAAGAGAAGGAAATTATCAACAAGGCAGTGTACTGAATGAGAGAATATATTTGCAAATGATATATCAGATAAAGGATTAATTTCAAAAATATACAAAGAATTCATACAACTCAACATAAAAAAAAAACCCAAAAAAACTGATTTAAAACTGTTCAGAAGATCTGAATAGAGATTTTTTTCCAAAGACATACAGATGGCCAACCAGCACATGAAAAGATGCTAAATATCACTAATCATCAGGGAAATAAAAATGAAAACCACAATGAGATACCACCTCACACCTGTTAGAATGGTTATTATCAAAAAGACAACAAATAACAAGTGTTGGCCAGGATATTGAGAAAAGGGAACCCTCATGCACTATTGGTTGGAATGTAAATTGGTACGTCCAATATGGAAAACCATATGCAGATTCCTCAAAAAATTAAAAATAGAACAGTATATGATCCAGCAATTTCACTCCTGGGTATTCATTCAGTGAAAAAGAAAACACTAATTTAAAAGATATTCACACCCCTATGTTCACTGCAGCATTATTTATAATAGCTAAGATATGGAAACAACCTAAGTGCCCATCAATAGATTAGTGTTTAAAGAAAATGTGGTATGTATATACAATGGAATTATACTCAGCCATTAAAAAGAATGAAATTCTTCCATTTGCAACCACATGGATGGACCTAGAGGGTATTATGCTAAATGAAATAAGTCAGACAGAGAAAGACAGAGCTGTATGATTTCAGTTATATGTAGAATCTGAAAGACAACAAAAAATGAACAAACATAAAACAGAAACAGAGTTATATACAGAGAGAACAAACAGGTGGTTGCCAGAGGGGAGGTAGTTTGGAGGAGTAAAGAAATAGGTGACGGAGACTAAGAGGTACAGACTTTCAGTTGCAAAATAAATGAGTCATGGGTATTACACATACACATACAGTGCGGGGAATATAGTGAATAACTCTGTAATACCTTCATATGATGTCATATCCTAACTAGACTTACCATGGTGATCATTTTGAAGCAAACAGAAATATCAAATAACTATGTTGTATAACAGGAAATAACATAGTGTTGTAGGTTAACTATAGTTCAAAAGCAAAGAAACCAACAAATAAACAAAGTCATAGAAAAAGAGATCAGATTTGTAGTTACTAGAGGTGGGGGTAGGAGGAGGGGGAATTGGATGAAGACATTCAAAAGATACAAACTCCCAGTGATAAGAAAAATAAGTACTAGGGATGTAATGTTCAACATAATAAATATAATTAACACTGCTGCATGTTATATATGAAAGTTCTTATAGTAAATCCTAAGTCCTCATCATAAGGAAAAATCAGTTTTCTTTTTCTTTAATTTTTTATCTATATGAGGCAATTGGTGTTCACTAAACTTATCATGATAATGATTTCATGATGTATGTAACTCAAATCAATCATTATGTTATATACCTTAAACTTATACAGCAGTATGTGTCAATTATAAGTCAATAAATCTGGAAGAGAAAAACACATATATATTCATTTATAATTGACATACAATAAAATTAACCATTTTAAAGGGTATAATTTAGTGGCATTTAGTATATTCACAGGGTTATACAACTATCATTTATCTAATTCCAGAAGTATTTTATCACCCTCAAAATAAACTCCATGTTAATCTCCTTTACCTCCTCCCCACTGATGCTGACAACCACTAACCTAAGTCATGTCTGTATGGTTCTTCATATTCTGGACATTTCATATGTATTATACCATCTAATGTGCAATAATTTGTAAGTGACTACTTTCACTTAGCATAAAGTTTTCATTCATACTTTAGCATGAATCAGTACTTCATTCATTTTTTATGGTTGAATAATATTCCTCAGCGTGGATATATCACATTTTATCTATCCACTCATCAGTTGATGGGCATTTGAGTTGGTTTCACTCTGACTATTATGAATAATACTGCTATAAACACTTGCATACAAGCTATAGTGGAGACTTAATTTTTATCTTGGGGATATACTTAGGAGTAAAATTTCTGGGTCATATGGTCACTCTATGTTTAACTTTTTGAGGAACTGCCAAACTTTTTTCCAAAGTGCCTGCATCATTTTATATTCCTATCAGTAGTGTAATATGGTTCTGATATCTCCATACTTATCAGCACTTGCCACTGCCTGTCTTTTTGGTTATAAACATCTTAATGGTTGTAAAATGTATCTCAGTGTGGTTTTAATTTGTATTTCCCTCATGATTAATGATGTTGAGTCCCTTTTCATGTGTTTTTTGGTCATTTGTTTATTTTCATTAGAGAAATCCTATGAAAATAATTTTTCTATGTTTGTAAGGTTGTCTTTTTATTGTTGAGTTGTAAAAATTCTTCATATACTCTGGATACAAGTTCCATGTCAGACATATGTTTTACAAATATTTTCTCTGACTCTGTAGATTGTCTTTTGAGTTTCTTGGTGGTGTCCTTTAAATAACAAAAGATTTCAATTTTGATGCAGTCCAATTTGTCTATTTTTTCTTCTGCCACTTGTGATTTTTGTGTCATCTAAGAAACCATTGCTTAACCCGAGGTCAAGAAGATTTACTCCTATATTTTCTTCTAAGAATGTTATAATTTTACCCCTTATATTTAGACCTTTATCAATTTTGAGTTAATTTTTGTACATGGTGTATGCTATGGATCTAACTTCATCATTTTGTGTATGAATATACAGTTATCCTAGTACCATTTGTTGAATTGACTATGCTTTCCCATCACTGTGTGTCTTTGTCACCTTTATCAATTGACCATAAAAGTAAGGGTTTATTTCTGGACTTTCAGCTCTATTTCATTTATCTATATGTCCATCCTTTTGCCAGTACTACACACACAGTTTTTATTATTGTGGTTTTGCAGTAATTTTTGATGTTGTGAAATGTGTCCTCCAACTTTGTTATTTTTCAAGATTATATTGGGAATTCTTGATCTCCTGCATTCTCATATTAATTTTAGGATCACTTGTCAATTACTACACAAAAGCCAGCTGGGATTTTGATAGGGATTAGAGTGAATCATTAGATCAAATTTAGGAATATTGTCATGTTAACAATATTAAGTCTTCCAACCTAGTAACATGGGCTACCTTTTTTTCATTTATTTAGATCTCTAGTTTCTTTCAGTGATACTTTGATAATATATTATTGATAATATAATGCATAAAGTGGATAGTGCTTTGCAGTTTATAAAGACTTTTCTCACACATTGTCTCAATGTTGACAGCAACTCATTAGTATGCAGGACAGAGGGGAGTGACTTGCAAAAAGCTGTATGGGGGGTTGGTGATAGTGTGAAACTTATGTTCCTTGACTAACTTCTTGGCTTTTTCCCTACACCATGCCACCAATCTCAAGAAATATATCAGTCTATAATCACACATGTCCATTTGTATTTCCTCTCATCTCATCCTCCAGTCAACCAATGGACACTAACGTTGTGATCCTTTGAGAACTTGGCTTATTTAAAACTTAAGAACCTTTTTTTGTATATATATATATTTTACTGAAGTATTGTCAGTTTACAATGTTGTATCAATTTCTGGTGTATATCACAAAGGTTCAGTCATACATGAACATACATATATTTATTTTCATATTCTTTTTCATGATATGTTACTACAAGATGTTGAATATAGTTCCCTGTGCTATACAGTATAAAGTTGTTTATCTATTATATATATATATATATATAACTTAGTATCTGCAGATCTCGACTTCCCAATTTATCCCTTCCCACCCTCTTCTTCCCCTGTTAACCATAAGTTTGTTTTCTGTGTCTGTGAGTCTGTTTCTGTTTTGTAAATAAGTTTTCCTATTATTTTTTAGATTCTACATATAAGTGATATCTTATGGTATTTTTCCTTCTCTTCCTGGCTTACTTCACCTAGAATAATCCAAGTCCCTCTGGTTTGCTGCAAATGGCATTATTTCATTCTTTTTTACAGCTGAGTAGTATTCCACTGTGTAAATACACCACAGTTTCTTTGCTCCGTCATCTGTCAGTGGACATTTAGGTTGTTTCCAGCTGTTGGCTATTGTAAATAGTGTTGGTATGAACATTGAGGTGCACGTATCTTTTCAAATTAAGATTCCCTCTGGATATTTGCCCAGGAGTGGGACTCCTGGATCATATGAAAAGTCTATTTTTAGTCTTTTGAGGAATATCCATACTGTTTTCCATAACAGCTGAACCAAACTACATTCCCACCAACAGTGTAGGAGGGTTCCCTTTTCTCCATACCTTCTCCAGCATTTATCTTTTGTGGACATTTCAATGATAGCCATTCTGACTGATGTAAGGTGATACCTCATTATAGTTTTGATTTGAATTTCTCTTAAAATTAGCAATATTGAGCATTTTTCATGTGCCTATTGGCCATTTGTGTCTTCATTGGAGAATTGCTTGTTTAGGTCTGCTCATTTTTGAATTGGGTTGTTTTCTTTTTTTTCTTATTAAGTTGTATGAGCTGTTTATATATTTTGGAAATTAAGCCCTTGTCAATCTCATCTTTTGCAAATATTTTCTCCCATTCCATAGGTTGTCTTTTTGTTTTGCTTATGATTTCCTTTGCTGTGCAAAAGCTTGTAAGTTTAATTAGGTCCCATTTGTTTATTTTTCCTTTATTTCTATTTCCTGAGTAGACTTCCCTAAGAGAATATTGCTAAGATTTATATCAGAGAATGTTTTGCCCATGTTTTCTTCTAGGAGTTTTATAGTGTCTTGTCTTATGTTTAAGTCTTTAAGCCATTTTGAGTTTATTTTTGTGTATGGTGTGAGGGAATATTTTAACTTCATTGATTTACATGCAGCTGTCCAGTTTTCCCAACACCATTTGCTGAAGAGACTGTCTTTACTCCATTTTATGTTCTTCCCTCCTTTGTCAAAGATTAATTGACCAAAAGTTTTAGGGTTTATTTCTGGACTCTCTAATCTGTTCCGTTGATCTGTATGTCTGTTTTTGTATCAATACCATGCTGTATTGATTACTGTAGCTCTGTGGCATTGTCTGAAGTCTTGGAGGGTTATTCCTCCAGCTTCATTATTTTTCTTCAGTATTGCTTTGCCAATTCTGGGTCTTTTGTGATGCCGTGTAAATTTTAGGATTATTTGTTATAGTTCTGTGAAAAAATGTCTTGGGTAATTTGATAGGGATTTCATTAAATCTGTAGATTGCTTGTGTAGAATTGTCATTTTAGCAATATTAATTCTTCTAATTAAGAACATGGGATGTCTTTCCATTTCTTTAAGTCATCTCTAATTTCCTTAGTCAATGTTTTGTAGTTCTCCATGTATAAATCTTTCATCCCTTGGTCAGATTTATTCCTAGGTTTTTTTTTTTTTTTTGATGCAATTTCAAAAGGGGTCGTTTCTTTACTTTCTTTTTCTGATATTTCATTGTTAGTGTAAAGAAATGCTACTGATTTCTTTATGTTAATCTTATATCCTGCTACCTTGTTAAATTCTTTTATCAGCTCTAGTAGTTTTTGTGTAGAGCCTTTAGGGTTTTCTATATATAGTGTCATGTCATCCACATATGATAACAATTTTACCTCTTCTCTTTAAATTTGGATCCGTTTTATTTCTTTCTCTTGTCTAATTGCTATGGATAAGATTTCCAATACTATATTGAATAGAAGAGGTGAGAGTGGGCAACCTTGCTTGTTCCAGATTTTAGCAGGAAGGCTTTCAACTTTTCACTGTTGAGTAATATACTGGATGTAGATTTGTCATAAATAGTTTTATTATGTTCAGATATGTTCCCTCTGTATCCACTTTGGTTAGAATTTTTAACATAAAAATATCAACCAAGACCAACTGTTCTATTGTGTCATTTAGTATCTCCATTGCCTTATTGATTTTCTGTCTGGAAGACCTGTCCAATGATGTTACTAGGATGTTAAAGTCTCTTACTATTATTGTATTCCCATTAATCTCTCCCTCTATGTCTGTTAGTATTTGTTTTTTATACTTAAGTGCTTCTATATTGGGTGCATATATGTTAACAAGTGTAATATCCTCATCTTGTATTGCTCCTGTAATCATTATATATTATCCTTCTTTATCTTTCTTTGTAAACTTTGTTTTAAAGTATATTTTGTCTGATATCAGTATTGCTATTCCTGCTTTTTTGTTATTTCTACTTGCATCAAATATATTTTTCCATCCTTTCAGCTTCAATCTATGTGTGTCCTTCACTCTAAAGTGGGTCCTTTTTAGGCAGCATTTTGTAGGCTTTTGTTTTATTATCCAATCTGCCACTCTATGTCTTTTGATTGGGGCATTTAGTCCATGGATATTTATAGTAATTATTGATAGATGTGTGTTTATGGCCATTTTGAACTTTGTTTTCCAGTTGATTTAGTATTTCTTCTTTGTTTCTTTGTTTTCCTTTTTGTTTTTCTTTTTGAGTTTTGATAATTTTTTTTGTATCAGCTTGATTTTTGTTCTTTTTGTTTTTGTTTTTGTTTTTGTGACTATTATATGCATTTGGTTTGTGGTTAACCTGTTTTTCAAGTATGTTAACCACTTAATATATTTGTTTGCTTTAGACTGGTAGTCATTCAGGCTCAAACACATCCTAAAATGAATAAATATTTTAAAAAAGAAAGAAAAAATAAGAACAGAGATTTAAAAAACTATATTTTCTTCCTCCCTTCTCCCACCTTTTAAGATTTTGATATCTTTTTTTTTTACATCTAATTGTTTATTCTCTTACAACTCATTGTAGTTATCACACTTCCAATTATGGTTTTCTCATTTCTATAGCTTCCTATTTATTTTCTATTTAGAGTGGACCTTTCAATACTTCTTTTTTGGATAAGTTTAGTATTGCTGAATTCTTTTTGTTTTTGCATGTCTATGAAATTCTTTATCTCTCCTTCTACTCTAAAGTATATTCTTGCCAAATGGTGTATCCTAGGTTGCAGCTTTTTCTCATTCAGTACTTTGAATATATCTTGCCACTTCCTTCTGGCCAGCAGTGTTTGTGTAGAGAAATCAGCTGAAAGCCTTGTGGACATTCCCTTGTAACTAACTCTGGTTTTCTCTTCCTGTCTTTAGAAACATTTCTTTATCTTTAACTTTGTCCATCTTAATTATAATATGTGTTTGTGTGGGTTTGTTAGGGTTATCTTGTTTGTGACCCTCTGTGCTTCCTGTATTTGGATATATGTTTCCTTTCTTGGGTTTGGGAAATTTTCACTCATGATTTCTTCAAATATCTTTTCAACTTCCTTTTCTCTTTCTTTTCCTTCTGGGACCCTTATTATGTGTAGGTTTGCATGCTTTATATTATCCCATAGTTCCCTTACTTTATTTTCATTGGTTTTTACTTGCTTTTCTGTTTACTGTTATGATTGGGTGACTTCTGTTATGGTGTCTTTTAAGTCACTTATTCATTTCTGTGCATTATCTAGTGTGGTTTTGACTGCCTGTGGCTTGGCTCTTATCTCAGCCATTGAGTTTTCTGTTTTTAATTGGCTCCTTTTTATAGTTTCAATTTCCTTTTTAATGTATTCTCTGTCTCTATTCATAACCTCTCTTATTTCCTTCAGTGTTTTTATCACCCTCCTTTTAGAGTCATGATCTAGTAGACTGTCGAGGTGTGTCTCATTGTACCTTCTTTCAGGTGACTTTTCTTCTTTTAATTGGGAGTGGTTCCTCTGCTTCTTCATTTTATTTATATTTTTTGGCTGTATGGGTTTAGGATTATCAGTTATCTACTGTGGTCTTTAAGGGCTAGTTTTTTTTTTGTTTGTTTGTTTTTATTTAAAATGGGAGCATTCCTGTGTAGACTGTGTGTGCCTAATAGTTTTGTTGTGAGGGCTTTTCTTAGTATGGGTGGTTGCCACATCTCTCTTCCATGTATGTTAGCTGTTATCCCTTTGTCTGGGGGTATGGTTGGTGTTGTGGTGATTAGAGTCTGCCCTGGTTGTTGTTGTTGAGTGGGGCCTCCCTTTTGTTCTGTGGTTTTCATAGCCTTGATAGGGGCTGTGTCTGCTCCCTTGTTGCTGGAATAGAGGTTTATAGACCCATTTCTGGGCTGTGGTGTGTAGTAGGCAGGGCTGGAGCACTTCAGCTGGGAAGAAGAGTAGTCAGATGTCCACTGGGGAGTGACCTCTGTGATGTTGTCTGTCACTTGTTATATGGGCCTACAAAGTACTCTTTGTTAATGCTGCCTTTTTCCCCATGTTAGCTGTGGGAATGTTGGCCACCCATTCTGATGTCCCCCAGGTTCTGATCCCCAGAAACTATCAGCACGGATCTGCCAATGTCAGGCACTAGAACCCACTGTAGCCAGTGTGCAGTCACATACCTGAATCTGTGGCGTGCCACAAGGTCAGTGTAGACCCTAGCCCTGCCTCTGTGTATGGTAGGGTACAATAGCCTGTTGTAAATACTCCATACTAGCCTCCATGGTGTACCAGAACTCCACTTACTACCTGTTTGACCCAGAGGCACAGGTCTAAAAGGGTCCAGAAAGAGCAAATCCACACTCTCTTTTTGGGGCTGTAAAAAAATCTCAGTCCCACCTGTGAAGTTACAGGGCCACTTTCAGCCTCACCTCTGCACAGCAGTGATGGCTATGACCCATCCCCACCTCTCTTCTCGTGAGAACACACCAATATTGCAGCCAAGCAGAGAAAGTAGCTATGGCACAGCTGCATTGTGCCTCTCCCACCCCACACACACCAGCTGTGATGCTTTTTTGTGTGGGTCTCTGGCTGTCCTGTTCCACACCCACTCCCAGCCAGAGCTCACCTCACCCTTTAGGGCTCCCCTGAGGCTGCCTCTGTGCAGTGGGCTCCAGCCCTCGGCCTGGGCTCCTCACTCATCTCCAGCAGCCAGTCCTGGTTTGTCCCTACCAGTTCACATCTAGGACTGGGGATCACAGGCAACCTCCATGACAGTTTCCCTTAGTTCTGTCTGCCAAGTGACTGCCACTTTTCCCTCCAAGCCTTGGAAGATCTGCTTCTGTCCCTGATGACCTCCCAGTTGGAGAGGGGACATCCCAGTGTGAGGGTGCCTTTCTTCCTATGCTGCTCCCTCTCTGCAGGACCAGTCCAGCACCAATTATTTTTTCTTTTTCTCTCTTACTAGATTTTGTGAGAATTCTCCTGTATTTCAAAGCAAGAGACACTCTGCCAGAGTTCAGCAGGTGTTCTGTGCAATTCAGTGGGTTTGTGTATGTAATCCTTGGTATATTTTTGGGAGAGGGTGAGCTGTGAGTCTCTCTACTCTGCCCTCGGCATCTCCAACAGAAAACTTGAGGTTCTAAAATATTTAAGAGTGAATTTGGTTTTATTTTATGTTTTTTAGTTGGTGGAGTGATAAGATGATGAGGCACAGACTGAATTCAAAGGAAAATACACTTGATGACTTGTGATGGTATTCAGATGTCAAGCAATTTTTGCATTGCTTTCAGTGCTCCCATGTAGCAATGTTCCCAGAATTCAGTTATGTTAAGGTCATCATGTTCAAGTTGAAGTCTCCAGAGTCCAAGACAGCTATATTAATATAGGATGACAATAATAAAGAATTTTATCATATTATAACTCATATTAAATATATATTATTATATTTATTTTTTAAAGTGACTTCTTGTGATTTTGAATATTTTGATGTCTCAATTCCTAATTTTCTTTCAGTTATTTTGCTAATGCATTAAGTCCTTAAAAGTTTAGTTCAGTTTAATTATTCCAAGTGGTCCTTAAAAACTTCCATACAGATATGTCAATGTTAACATTTTTCTTTTTTATGGTAAATGATCTCTTTATGCTACTGTAATATTTCCTGGAAAATCACCAACTCTTTGTGTGACTTCCGAACAATAAGTCACCACAGGGAAGAGGAGTAGATGTTAAAGAATTTACTGTTAATTCAAGTACTAACAGTCAAATGGAAGAAAATTCTTCATTTAGGATAAACAGGATAGGTGGAAGGGGAAAGGTCACTGAGCTTAGTAAAGAAAAACTTTATCTGAGTGCAGCCAAATCAGATGAGACAAAAATACGCAGTTTGTCTATTTGCCATGGATCATCAACATAAACATGCTACACAGCAGGGACCAGAAAATTCTGGCCCCACCACTTATGCTCTACAGAAAATATCAAGTGGTTCAGCTTGACTAGCTCTATATACAACAGGTGGTAGATATTTTCCATGAGAGATGATGGAAATACTACACTCATATTCTTGAGGGCACCCTAATGGGATACCCAGTACTAGGAATTAGCATGGCAAAAAAAAGGGGGCTTTAGAAGAAGGAGGGGAAAGTCTGGGATGATAAAAAGAGTAACAGTATTTAAGCAGGTGTTAACAATCAAAGTTGTGCTTGCCTCACTATTTTGCTACAGACAATTCAATTGGTTCCTTCTTCCATTCATTTTGTAACATTTATTCAATAAGTATTTTTGAGCACTCCTTTTTTTGCAGGGCACTAAGAAAGATGCAAAGAAACACAAAAGTCCTACACTTAAAGACTGTAAATTTAACCAGGGAGATGAGTGTGTTAACAATTAACTCTAATGAAAAAGGGAAGTGATAATGAACTATCCAGTTTGTTTATAAAATAAAGGGGCTATATTGAACTATATCATCTCTAAGGTCCTTTTTAACTTTAAAATTCTGGCTTTATGATTCTAAATATTAAAATAAGAGAACAACATGTTACGAGAGTAGAAGAGGGAAAGGGCAATCATGAAATAAGAAATTCAGGAATTTCATGTCAAAGGTACTATTTCATCTAGATTTTTAGAGATAAGTGTCTTCTAGGTATAGAAGTTAGGAGGGGGAGGCTTTCCAGGGTAGAGAAATAGCATAAGCAAAGGCTTTATGGCAGGAAAGTATTTTACTTTCTTTAGAAATAAAACAAAATTTAACTAATCATTAATCATAAATTAGTAATAAAATCTGAGGTTAAAATAAATTTTATTTTACTTTAACACAGTACTCCTTAAATGTGCTGAGATTAATTTCCATTTTCTCAACTCTGCTATTTACATTTTATGAATATTCTAGTTTAGAGTTCTATTGTTTCCACAATTCTGTTTCATAGTAAGAGTATATATATATTTTGTTCTATTTACATTCGAAGATAGTACCTGATCTTAAGTCCAAATGCTGAATCGTATGTGCATTATTTAAATAACTCTACCAACTGGGCAAGAATATGAAAATTCTAAAGTGCATGAAAAATACCTCTTGGAGATATAGAGGCACTAACAAAATAGTTTAGTATTTGAAAAAAATTGATAATTTATTCTGATTGACATCCTTATGGATATCTTTTACTGAATGTCTATACTAAACATACAATTTCTTGTACTAGGCCCTAAAAGAGAGGGCTCTGATTTTAGAAAGTCCAGTAAAAGGACTAAGATTCTTTTCTTTCCTTCTTTCTTTTTCTTTTTCTTTTTCTTTCTCTTTCTTTCTTTTCTTTCTTCCTTCCTTCCTTTCTTTTTCTCTCTCTGTATATATATCTTCCTTGTTTCTCTTCCTCCCTTCTTTATTCATTCCTTCTTTTCTTTTCTCTCTCTTCTTCTTTTCTTTCTTTTCCTTTCTTTTTAGTTTTTTTCCTTACTGAAATTGCCTTCACTCATCTATACACCATCTTTAGAGTTCTTTACATTTCTATTAATGCTTCTGCTCATTAATCTCCCCTCCATCCTCATCATCTTTTTTGAGGCCAATGTGTTTGCTACTCAGATACATTTTCCACATTATCCTCTTTTTAATTCCCTTTACAAGTTCCACTAATTTCAAAATTTTAAGTTAATTTGTCTAGCATAGTGTATATATTGAATCTGACTATTTTTTATTTCATTTGACGTTTATATACATGGTGAGGAAAGATAGTTTCTGTAAGGAGAATAACCTTTGGAAGTATTGTGCTTTATTTTACTGAATCTTTCCTTAATCTCACCATAGATTATAAAATTAAATACATTAGAAAGGTTCTAAAAGGCATGGTCAGTACTTTAGGCTCATTAAAAATATAAGCATATTTATTTTGTCTCTCCCCAGTCTCGTCCCTTCAAGTTTGGATATAGTATGTACATATATAGATCTATCTATCTATCTGTCTATACATATAGATATATAGTCAAAATTTTTTTAAACAAGGAACACAAAGCATCAGATGTGTGTGTTTACTCTTGTGTGTGCATTTTTTCCAGAAAGTCATAAAGAATTGTTACCCTTTCATTTTGATTTGTGAGTAAGTTCTGTCTGTTATGGCTTCATACTTCATGGTGTCGACATTCGTCATGCATGAAGGTAGGCACCTTATCATAAGTTATGTATTCTCTATCTCTAAGAGATGCATGTCAGTCCACAGTTTTTGTTTCTTCATTTGTTGCCACAAATCTCACATAACTGAAAGCATATCCAATGTTGCCCCTGCCAGTTTACTGCAGTATTTCTATGTTTGACAGAATAGGTTTAAAGGAAAGGAACGTGATGGTCTCTTGGGTTCTTAAACACTGTATCAAACCTTGATTTTCCAGATTATCTTTCATTTAGAAGATCACATACTTCTAGCATGGGTAATTTTCACTTTGCAATAGAGATAGTTTTCAAAAGATCCTTAAAGTGAATTTCCACAGTTATTTCATGGTTAAAGATAAACAACAGCTAACTTTAATTTTTTTTTTTACCTAGCCAAAGTCCACTAATAAGAAGGTCACAGCCAAGGATACCATATTTCCCAAATTAAACCAAGACACATCTTACAATTAGGTGGAACATTAACAATTCATTGTATACTAGGAAATTTAAAATGTATAGACAGTAATCTTGGCTAACAAGATAATCTCGTATAGTGACTTACTCTCTCTTCTTTTTCTTGAAATAGGATTACCTCATAAAATCTAAGTTAATCAGTCTTACTAAGAACCTTTTATCAAAGCAGCACTGTGCTAGGCATTGTTGGAACGCAAAAATTTACAACTGACTCTTTTAATGGTGCATTACAGTTAAAAAACTTTCATATGTATATAACTGCATTGGCTTCTCCTTATAACTTGTGGGAAAAAGCACGGGGTAGGTCTCTATTTCATAAAGCCAAAGAAATGAATTGACACATCTAAAGTTGCATAGCAATTCTGTGGACTCAAGCACAGGCTTTTGAACTCACAAGTGAGTCCTCTTTCCCTTCTGCCTATGGCATAAAATAGGATCCTTGAATTTAAGGGGTTTATAATCTAAGATGAGAATAGTTAAATAATAATGGACTAAAATAATATTACAACATAACAATAGAAAAGCCGTCAAAGGAAGTAGATTGGAAAATAACTTTGAAGGCTGAGAATTAATATAAACAATCCCAAAGGAAATACTGTCATACTGAACTCCACACAAATGTAAAACTCCTGTAAATTAAAAAAAGCTTAAAAATGTTTAAAGTAAATAATGGACTAAGAAAATATGGCAGCAAATATGACAGACAAAAGATTACTCTTGATATAAAGAGCCTAGAGAAACTAAAACAAAGATATTAAGGTTCAAATAAATAAATGAGTAAAGAACATAAACAATTTATAAAAGAGGATATAGTAGCAAATCTACATATGAAAAATATCCAACCTTGCTACTACAGTGTTTGAAGAAAAGGAAAAAACACAAAAAGATACTATTCTTTTTAATGAAGGTACTGGGGATTGAACCAAGTACCTTGTGCATGCTAAGACTGCACTCTGCAACTAAGCTCTTCCCCACCCTCCAAAATTTTTAAAAAGATACTATTTTGATATTGCATAGCTGTAAAATTGATACTACACAAAATTGGTGTCTGTATAAAACTAGTGTTATCTAAAATTGCTGGTGGCATAAGAGCCATAACAATGTGCATACTCTTTTCCTCAAAAACCTCATTTCTGGACATTTATTTTGAGGAAATCATCCAAATGGAGGGGAAATTTTTTGCTTAAAAATATTAATCAAAACATTATAATAACAAAAGAATAGGGGAAACAACCCAGTACCTAACAATAGAAGAATGCGTGAGTAAATTATGATACATGCATACTAGAGATTGTTATAAAATTATTAAAAATAATCTGTCTGAGGATGGTACCAAAATAGAAAAAATGCTTATAAAACATTGTTAATTGAAGAAAAGCATGGTGTCAGCTATGATAATATACATACGACATGACTAAAATGTAATATAAGAATAACAATATCAGAAAATTTGCTGATTCCCTTGTGCCAGGCTGAGTTCTTACTCTGTTTCACACATGTTATCTCATTAAATAATCATAAAAACCCTGGGAAGTAAGTACTGTTATTTTCCTATTTTCCAGATGGGGAAATTGAGACTTAGAGATATTAACTATTTCAAGGTCACAAAGCTCATAAATAATGATACATGGGACAGAACACCTATGTTACCCCAAACAGAAGTTTTCCACTTAGGGACCTGGGATTATGGGTCAGCTTCTCCACTTATCATCCTCCCCATTTCTCAAGTATTTCTTTAATGGCATACCTTTTCTGCAATGAAAAATTACAAACAAATGATTTAATAAGAAATAAGGCAGTAAAGTGTTCATGAGCACATGAATAATTACTAAAGGAATTCAAAGAGAGAGATCATTTCAGGCTTTGTAGCTTTAAGAAAAAGATGAGATTTGACTGGGAATTAGAGGCTGGAGGTTGCATAGGTGAAAGGAATAAGGTTGGGTATTCTCAAGGTGGTACAAAGACTGGAAGAAAAAAGTTTGGTGGTAGCAGTGAAGACCAAGCTGTGTTTAGGGAATAACCTGTTTTATTGAAGGAAAGGATGTGTGTGAGGTAGCTAAGGCAGGAGAACCTAAGTTTGGGCCAAAGTGTGAGGGGATTTTACATTTTAAGACAAAGTGGTTCTCTCTTATTGCCAGAATCAATGGAGAGCCAATGAAGATGTTTTCTTTTTTTCCTCCCTCTCTCTTTCTTTCTTTCTTTCTTTCTTTCTTTCTTTCTTTCTTTCTTCCTTCCTTCCTTCCTTCCTTCCTTCCTTCCTTCCTTCCTTCCTTTCTTTCTTCCTTTCTTTCTTTTTCTTTCTTTCTTTCCTTCCTTCTCTTTAAAACAAGCTCTACTTCTGAAAGATTGATATTATGGCAGAGCCAAAGAAGCAGGCAGAGAGAATACCCAAGAGACTTTCAAAGTAAACCAGGGGTGAGCTGGGAAGAGGCTGCAGTGAGGATGGCAGTGCTGTAAATGGAAAGGAACAGATGCAACAGATATTGTCTGAGAAGGCTTGGCAGAATATGCTGACTGATTGGTTATGGGGGTGAGGAAGAGGGAAAGCATTGTTCAACTTCTTAACACTCCTTCCCACAAACTCACAAGTGCTGGATGCTCTTGGCTCCTACTTTATGTTCAAATGAGTTTCAATTGATTTTGTAGTTTTTTTTTCCCTTCTAGGCATTTCACAATGCCTTCTGAGATAATCAAAGACCCACTAGGGTGTGGCAAAATCAGTCCCCAGTCTAATCAAAAGATTATTGCTCCTAGCTTCCTAGTTAAAGTCTACCATTGTTAAGTTAATCTCCAGCATATGGAGCAGCTACAGAGACTTTTGCATCAAGAAAAACAGTAAATTATACCACAGAAGTATAGGATTATAGGTCCATCACATTTTGTAGAGGATAAAACCGAGGCCCGTCTTGAGAAGGGTCCTGACTGGAGGTTTGGTGCCTGAGTTTGTCGTCAGTATTCTGGCAAAACTAATTTTTCACAGCAGTATTTTCCTTCAAAATTTCTAAGCTACCCAGCTCTGATTAGGAGTGACAATCTTTGGTTTGAGTAAAAGGTTACGGTTCCCTTAACATACAGCATGGAACTTGGCCAAGGAGTATCTTTTGTGATGAATGAGGTACTGGTTTCCACTAGAAACATTATCACATAATGTATCAGTTTTATGCCGAAAGTTTTGAAGTTTTTATAGTCTTTCAATTCAATGTGCTAGGGCCCTTGTCATAGAGTCTTTTAAAAATATGATCATAGGGCATTTAAAGGAGTTATATACTGATTTGTAAAGCCTCCTTCATGAATCAGGCATGTAAACAAAACAAAAAAAATATAAACAAAAAACATTTTCTTCTGTGAAAATTGCTGTTACAACTCAGTAATAAATAGGTGCACAATGAGTGAACATTTAAAGAAGAGCTTTGAATTCATATGTCTAATTTATGAGATCAATCAATTATCATGGCAATGAAGCTTTGGAACTTACCCTCAGGCCAAGGCTAACATGATTCAGGCTGCTTCCATGTGGTCATCATGTAGCCAGGGTGTCCTAACCTAGAAAGGGAGGCAGCAGGCTACAAGGGGATAAGGGGAGCAAAGGAGTATGGAAGGGTGAAAGGAGGGCACCCAGCAGAAGGTGAGGGAAATTAAACTCAAATATTTTCTAGTGAGCACTGCAGACAGATTAATATTAAATAGACACTGGATGATACTTGAAGCATCTGTGCTCATTTTGACCCAAAGTAAATCACCACAATGGGACACTGAATCTGTCTGAAGACCAGACTGCAGATTCCTGACTATCCCTCACACCTGTTCATTTCTTGTCACCAGCCAGCCTCTGAGCAACTCTGTGTGTGTGTGTGTGTCCAGTTATGCATATCAATCATGCTCAGCCAAACACTATTAAAAATAAAACAAAAATCCCTTTCATACAGATATAGAACTCAGTGGTCCCAAATACTGCTGGAATAAACAAAATATAAAAGTAACAACAAAATGTGTACCAAGAGAAAGTTCCTGGAAAGGAAAAATGGTTATGAAAAGAGGAACTGACATAGAACTGGAAAAGGCATTTAGTATTATTTTTGTTTGATTTTCTGTGAAAAGGGTTTTTGTGGAGGAGGGATGTAAGTGTAATCATGAGTAAAAGCTGGGTCAGATACTATATCCTGTAGGTGGCAGACTATAGGAGAAAGGGCTGAAAAAGCATGGGCTACCAGTTCCCCTCTCTTGCTGACTATAAATTTGGGCAAAGCATCTCTTCAGTGGTCAGCCAAAGAGGAAATTGAACAAAGCTATTAAGATCCTTTCTAGATCTTACATTTTATGATTCTATGAGGTCTCATTATTTTTCTGCTTGCTTTTGAAAGAACAAGCCCTTCAAACATAGTTATTTCGGTAGTGCTTTTCCTGAGGAGCCTAGTGAGAAGGCACAAATATATTGTAACAATAATAGTACTTTATGTAGACATTTAGTCATGTCAGTACCTTTAATTTGGAGTTTGAGTCCTTCTTTTGTGCAGTTGGGAACCTATAGAACTCCTGATTATACTTTTCAATTCAAATCTTTTTCTTCTATCCTCAAAATATACCCCTTTAAAGAAGATTATATTGATTAATATCAGGCAGCTAGTAAGGAGCAGAAGGATTTTAGAAAAACATAAGCATCTGCTCCCAGATTTTCTAAAGGAAAGTACATACTGGAAAACTGAAAATTCCTCATAGCTAAGCAACCACACTCTTTACAGGTTTAGGGCCATAAAATTGTAAGCAGGTTTAGCTCTGCTGACTCTTGCCATAATGGAAAGAGCAGCATATAAAGACTAGGGGGACCAGGCATGTCTATATTCAAAGAGAACAAACATCAAGCAAAAGTCATACAAGCAAATGTAGAGGCCTGTAGTTCTGATGGGGAACTTCTGATCACAACTGCCAAAGCTGCTTAAAATGCAAACGGGGGATGGGATGGAAGCCTGAAGTCCTGCTAGGGCCCTCATGATTTAAATAAGGCTTGTGTACACATGAAGAAAGCCTACTCTGTGCACTCCCGCAGGCAGGCAGTGTGTGGAGGGGGAAAAAAGCCAAGAAGAAGCAAGCTTGAAAAGAAAAGGGGAGCACATGGTGATTTTTCCTTAGGATACACCTGGAGAGAGGAGGAGGAAAATAGGGGAAACTGGAATTTCATTATGCCTTGAGGCCAACGGTTTTTCCCTAAGAAGCATGACTCCAATATTCTAATGAATGTCACTGAATAATCAAGATTTGCTAGGTGGGTCTATGGGAAGGGTGGGAGGGTCTGTCTAATGGTAATTATATATAAAGGGGAAAAGCCACTAACTTTCTGATAAAAGTATTTTTTCCTAAATGAGTCACAAAGCAAAGGAGATAGGTTTATTTTTGCATTTGGCATAGAGGCTTCAAGGTCAAAAGGTAAGCAAGGATGTTATGATTTAATGAGATAAAACTTAATAAAGTGAAAAGTTTCTTAGTTCTTTGGTTCTTCTGTGAAACAATAGTCCACCAGGAGGTTCCAGTTAATTCTCTGAAGTTGGTTTTTTTTTTTTTTTTTTGAGATCAATTTAGTAGCTGGAATCTAGTGAAGTAGCATCAAGGCAAGCTTGTTGTTAGCCATGCTCTGATCTTGTTACCCAGTTCTTAGATCCTTTATATCCCAGAATTAGACTTCTTTTTTATTCTCTTATCCCTGTCAATACATAAGTTACACAAATAGCTAGTCTTCATGAACTGCTCCAAGATCTCTCTGGTGTTGACTTCTAATTTCTACTGCTTTAGTCCTCTGACACATGTTCTGAATTCCACTGTCTTTTTGGAAACTTTCTAAATCTACCCTACTACTCAAGTAAGTGTGTCCATCTAAGAGAAGATGCTGAAAATACTACAAGTTACTTTCCCTCCAATTAATAGGTAGGATATCACAAGGATAATCTATCACTCAACCCATAATCTTGTTACCAGTTGAATATTAGCCTGTGCAAAGTCATAGAATTCATATAAAAAGGATAGTATCTGCTTACAGAAGAAATCCTTAAATCTGGGCTTTCTGTATTGTCTGGACTCCTACTAGCAGGCCTCAGTTATTTGCTTCCAAATTAAGCTTATCAACTTATACAAAGATCTTATTATAATATTAATGTAGTTAAATCGCTACTCAAAAAGACTGTCTCAACTTTGACATCACCCATTTTACATAGAAATGCTCTTATGCAAAGCTGCATGATCCTTCTTAGAGAAAGCATTCTGAGTCCTTAGGGGCTTTGGTCTCCACCCTGTTTCTTGCCACTCAACCTGTTTCCCTACTTTACTCCTCTCAGAGTCAAGGAAGGAGATTCAACATTAGATTAATTAATTTGAGCCATGAGTAATATCAAAATTATATTTTCTGGGTTAGAAAATTAAACACCAACAAAAGATGTTCCCAGTGCTGTCTA
Organism: Camelus bactrianus; assembly: GCF_048773025.1. NCBI lineage: Eukaryota > Metazoa > Chordata > Mammalia > Artiodactyla > Camelidae > Camelus > Camelus bactrianus. Next base: position 63,734,648 of record NC_133575.1, on the reverse strand, counting down.
TAGATACTTGAAATGTTGCCACTTTTAAAAACAAACTTCATATCTTCTGAATTTAAAACCAAATTGAGCATTTTATGGTTTTAATTCTAGTTGTTATTAGTAAAGCATTAGTTCTTTCAAGGAAATAAAAGCAAAACAAAGAAAAATTTGATCAAAAGCTCACACCATTAAAGGCTTTTATAAAATAATTTAAGACAACAATACTTCAAAAACATGGACTGGTACAGAATCCAATGTGGAGATTTCATATGACTAAAATTGTTGCAAACTCAATTCTGAAAGTTTGGACATTTTTCTGAAGATCAGCATAAATGTATTTCTTCACTACTCCACTTGAAACTATTTCTTATAGCTGTATTTTAAAAATGATATCTATCTGAGGGAAAAAAGCACTAATTAGAAAATATATATGCACCCCATGTTCATTGCAGCATTATTTACAATAGCCATATATGGAAACAACCTAAGTTTCCATCAATGGAAACTTGCATAAAGAATATATAATCAATGGAATATTACTCAGCCATACAGCCATAAAAAAGAATATTTTCCCATTTGTGGCAACATGGATTTTGAGGGCATTTTGCTAAGTGAAATAAATCAGAGGAATACAAATACCATAGGATCTCATTTATATGTGGAATCTAAAAACAAAACAAAACAACAAACTCATTGATAGAGTACAGAATTGCAGTTGGCAGATGCAGGGGTGGGGATTAGAAGAAATGGGTGAAGGGAGTCAAAAGGTACAAAGTTCCAATTATAAATAAATAAGTCACAGTATGGCAACTATAGTTAATAATACTGTTTTGCATATTTGAAAGTTGCTTGGGGAGCAGAACTTAAAATTTTTCATCACAAGAAAAAAATTCAGTAATATTGTATCATAATAGATGTTAACTAGATTTCTTGTGATCATTTCATAATATATGCAAATATTGAGTCATTTTGCTGTATATCTGAAATTAATATGATGTTGTATGTCAGTTATATTTAATAAAAAATTATCACATGAAAAATTTAAAAGAACCCAGTGAGGTAGGTATTAGGGATGAACATTTATTTTCCAGTGCTCTTCCTTCTATGTGGAGAGGTAGAATTCCCTAGAAAGGAATCCCTGTTTTTCACCCTCACTCAACCCTATTTCCTCCTTCCCATGGGAGCAGTGACTCTTCTACTGTTGAATCAAAGAGGAGTATATTTCTTCCTCCTTGAGATCTCAGAGCTATAGGTATAACACATTCTGTCTTCTTTGGGGCAGGTGTGCCCTGCTGAGTAGACCTGCCAGAGTCTCAACTCAGTTCTGGAGGAAGGGTATATTAGCAATCCATTTTTTTCTACCAATATGATACACATTCCCCAAGCAGCTTTATTAGTTGTAAAAAAAAAAAAAAAGGGGGGGGGATGATAAGCTCTGCCATGATGAATATAGTTTTTTGTAGGATCAAATGAAAAAAAGGATGAAAAACTAATTTATTACTATTCTATTGAAGAAGATTTTAAATGTCTTTATAGAAGTTAGCATTCTTTGTGTTTCTGTATTTTCTACATAGCATATAGTTGGACACATAAAAAAAGATCACTGTAGATTTGTTAATTATTAGATTGAAGTTATGAGACAGTATAGGAAGTATAAAGCCCCCTTAATTTTCTACCTATTTCCTTTCCAAGGAGAAGCAATTGTCAACAACTAACATAATCCATAAGTTTGGTTTGAAAACTGACTAGGCATTAGCTCAGACTTACATTGTGGAGATACAAAAAGTAAGACCCAGTCTCTTCCCTTTACAAACATATAATATAGTTAGGGAGATGAAATACAGTCACATACTGTGTCATAAGAAAACAGTAGAAAGAATTTATATAAAGTCAGTGTTGGTGGAGGTCAAAGAATGTGAGAAGAACTGTGCTCCAGGAAAGCACCATGAGGGAAGTGAGACTTTGAGTGAACAGATTTTACTGTGTACTTATCCCCAAGGAGATGGTTACACCTAAGACTTCTCAAGGATGCTACATAGTTCGAAGGCAAGGTGGGCTATACATCATGCACTTTCTCATCAAGTTTTAAAAATACATATATACAGATGGAATCACATGAGCATCAGTTGATTGGTTGGAGCCATCTCTGAAGGAGAAAAGTCCATGTGAGAATCCTAAGAGATATATGTGCAGAGGCGGAGCTGGTCCCATCTGCTTTGCTGGATTATGTTTACAATTTGAGTGCTTGCCTATGAACCTCAGATTCAGGTCAATTCAACAATTTCATTGAGTCTCTTCTTTGTAACAATCAAAGGACCAAATACTGTCAAGGGTTCAAAGGTGAGTTAGACAGAGGTTGATTGAGGTAAAAGATAGATATATATGGAATTAAATATAGAACAAGACAATATTTATAATAGTATATCATAAAAACCTATTTCATTCTTTCTTAGCAAAAGTCAGTTTCTGAATCACTGCCAGCTACTGCAGAAGCACAGGGAATTGACTTGTCCCTTATAAATTGTTCTGTCCTTCTTCCACCAGCCTGGAAAGCCAGAAGTATAAACCCCCCAGATACCCCTGTACATAGAAAACACAAAATTGAAGATACTAGTAAGGACTAAGAAATAAGAACAATGTCAATATTGTTCTAGTTTAAGGTGCAGTATGTGATGGGAAGAAATTTACTATCATACGCTGTACACCACCAATACACAAAGTATATAGATGAGTATATAGATGTACTTTGGAGGGTTCCAGTTAAAACTTCTTTGGATGCATAAGACAGTAGTGTGATTTGGAGAAAGTAATCTCAAGAGAATGTGCTCATTAAAACACACACACGTACACACAAAACAGATTATGTCCTTAGCTGATTTGTTGGGAGACTTTTTTTGGCTTCTTTGAATTTCCCAAATAAGCAATTACAATTACCTTTACTTTGAATCATTGGGGAGAGATTTTCAGCTGCATTTAGGATGCATATTTGGAATTCAAATGTTTTTCTTGCAGAGTTGTCTTTGAAGAAATTGTTTTGTAGGTGGCAGAATCATATTCTGGCCACAGTCTCAGCACGTTCGTCATAGTATTTGTTGGATGCTTTTGTTAATCAGTCATCACTTCTCCATCCAAGAGCACAATACTATAGGATATACTTTCCTCCTGGGTGAATTCATTTCCTGGGTCACTTCTAAATATATGTGCATTTTTCTTTTCTGTGCATGCCTCAATTGTTCGATAACAATTCTTGGCATTGATTAAGAATTTATTTATTTGCAAGATCTTCATAAATAAACTACCAAATAAGATACCAATGCCACTTGACTAAAAGTTCCAACCCAAAAAGTTGCTGAAAGGAAGACCAAGTAAGAGTACTCCAATATAAGACAGCCTTTAGTTACTTTGCAAGTTTTACAGAAGTGGAGAATTAACCATGTCACAATCCAGTAAGTAGAATGTCTTCTTAAAGCTTACAAGTCAAGGAGTAAGACTACAGTCTATGAAAGAAAATATCTTCTTTATACATAATGAGTGTTAGCATTTGTGTAATTAGCTATTTCTATTTATCAATATCAGTATTCTAAGCTTTCCCATTTAATAGAATCTTTTAAATTTAAAATTCCAATGCGAAATGTGAGGAAAGAAACCATTTGTTCTGAGTTAACTGTAACACAGACAGAATATAGGAGAAGAGACGCCTTACTTCCAAAGCTGTGTGGACAACATTCTTTATGTAGAATTTTTCTCAATATGGTAATTGCAATTATAAATTTCAGTTGCTGAAACAAAAAATATAAAATAAAATTCTGAGAAGATAATTCCCCTAACTTGAAAGTCAGGAAGTGTAATTGATGTGTCATACACTATATTCTCCTTTTATGCAAGACTTCCCTTTTGCACTAATACAGAAACATGGCAACCACACTAAAGTGTAAGTAGCACTTTCTGAGGACCTTGAGTTTGAGTTAGGAGATTGTCAACCAGGATTTTCCAATCATGATCTGCCTTAATTTGTTGGGACTGACTGTGCCATTGACCTGACGACAATCTAGTTTAGAGCATTCCTTTTTTGTGTACACTCTTCTGACATCATTATTAATAATATGCCATCAAGATTTAGAATAATTAAAGGCTTTGGAGTATGAATACATTGGAGTTATCTAAAAATCAGTGAAATGAAAATAAAAAACAAAGTTGCATTTCAAGAACAATCAAGGTGAATCTCGTGTCATAAAACAACTTGGGATTTTGTGCTCCTTGAGAATAAACTAGGGACAGAATATTTTGACCCATCAACAAAACAACACAGGGATAAGAACATACCTGGTTTAATACTTTTTAATGAAAATACAAATGCTTGTGTTTTCATTGAAAAGGAACATAACTATAAAGTCACAAAGACATTTTAGTATCACTTAATAATACATTATGGAGCAACTGGATCAACCAGATATTCTAAAAAGCAGTCCTAGGGCTAAACTCGAGTTTCTCCCTTGTGTCATTCAGGACTGGAACTTCTTTAAAGGTTGACCAGATAAAACATGTTCATATATTAATTCATAACTCTGTTTTAAGAAATTTCCCAGGTAGTCTACAAAGAGGTAAGAATTTTTACACAATTTAGAGAAGGTGCATTGAAAATGCAAATATTTTCACTAGATTTTTCAGTTGTCTTAAAAGACAAAGAAAGAAAAGTGACTTTTGTAAATGAGGGTGGGGTACAACTTCCCACTAACCTCAAAAATATGACTACATCATTGAGAAGAGATGATGAAATTTATTCTTATATTTAAGAAAACATTGCTTCCTCCTGTTGTTATAACTTATTAGCCTACAAAGAAAACCTTAAATGGAGTAAACAAACAAAAGTCTACTCCAGAAAGTGAGAGTCCTATATTACTTTGTGTGAGGAGCCCTAGCTATACTTCCCAAGCTGAGCTTGCAGGAATATAGTGCACCTAGAGAATGGCCTGGCTCATTAAAGATTTAAACCAAATTTCTGGAGTTATACCCGGAAGCAGATGGTTGACCAGCTCTCTTTGTAGCTGTTTCTTTGCTGACAAAAGCAACTGCACAACTTAGGAGAAATATGCTTTAAAATGAGTAACATATAGCCATGCACCCATGGCCAGCAAAGATGTACAAGGGTTTCAAAAGTCTTCAGTCCTGAATTAAATCCTAGGAGGGAATCTCTGTTTACAATATGGGGAGGGGATTAGTGCTTCATTTCCCTAGAGAATATGCTCATTTTTTTCCAGTGCTTTCAAGCCAGCTCCCTTCTTGATTTTCCCATTTATTTTAGTGGCAGTTAGACAAGATAGAGGTTAAGAATATAAACACAGGAATCAGACTACCTGGGTTAGAAACTGACCTTGGGCAAGTCATCTAACCTCTTGGAAATTCAGTTTCTTCATCAGTGAAGTGGGGAACATGCTATTACCTAACAGGATTGTGGTAAAGATTAAATGACATAATCAATTTAATAGGCTTATCACAGAAATCTAGCATTTGGTATGTTCAACAAATGTCTAATATTGTTATCAAAGGCACCATTATCTTCCAAATCTTTGATTCCCAATCATCTAAAACAGAATTATTTTTTTCTATTTTATCTCCCTCTTATGATTTATTCCAGCACCAGACTTTGTAATGTATGGCTCGTAAACATCTATGAAAATTGTCCCTTTATTTTCAGTATTTTAGTTATTAATGTATTCTGCCACTTCTCACCTGGAATATGGGACTGTCTCCTAACTCATTTCCCAATACATCTTGCTCTCAGATTAATTTTCCAAAATAGAATGCTGGGTGTGAGGAAATTGCAGGTTAGCCAGGAATTTACACATTTCTAGTAGCACTAGCTATGGGTGGAACTGCTCTGCTGGACTGCAGAATGCTATATCCTACTCCACGCACAGGACCAGCGTTCCTACTACAAAAACTGGAGAGCTCATAATAAATATCATTGCCATGGGTGCAGCAGTGATATGCTTTACAAGGGCAAAATTGTATCTATTTGGTTACCACTGTATTCCCATAGTTGATCGCATCACAAGGCAGTAGACCTTCAGTAAATATTTGATATTTAATAAATGAGTTAATTAAATCGTATCACATATGCCATGAGTTTTGAGAACTTTCAGATCATTCAAAGGGAATTGACATCATTGCTTGACATTCAATTGTTTACCATGTTCCATTCAGCTCAAGTTGTGATAATTTAGTCAGCATCTGGCATGTGAGAACAGGGAAGTCATATGGTGTGGATTCTGACATAATTAACAATGTGAGCTGGAATCGTCATGGCAGCCAGATCCCCACAGTTTTTAAGGACAAGAAAGTGAGAGAAATTGACTCTAAAAAATAAGAAACAGTTTCTGGAAAGGAGTAAGTACAAGAAAAAGCTTAACCAATGACAATCATTTTTTTTAGTAGATGAAATACATTTACTACTGTTTGCAAGTAGCAGGTTATATTTTGAAATTCAAAAAACATGCAAGAATTATTTGCCCTTCAGAAATGGACATTAACAATGGGCGGTGGTGTTGCTATTCTATGACTCTAACACAAGCATTACTTATTTATATTGAGAAGATAATAACAGTATCTGCTAACTTGAAACCAGGCCTACATCACATATGTCTAAGGGCAAAGGTCCTTAGAGAAGTATGAGTGGCATTCCTAAAAGAGGGCATGGCATTAACAAACAAAAGATGGCCAATGTTTTCAAAGTTCAACAGAGAAGTTAGATGCTGATTTACATGACTTTATTCTTTAAAGTCTGGCCTTTTCCAAAATGATCTATACTCAGAGACTGTGGGGTCTTAAGCAGCTGTAGAAGTTAAAAAAATGTTGAAGGATAAAAAATAGATGATCATTATAACTTTGAAACATGGTTATGTTACATACTAAAATAACCACCCATTTAATTCTCCTATCCTTTCCATAATTTAAAATATCTTTCCTCCTGCATTATCCTAAATGATACAGCAGTAGAATGAAAATATTGCACCATTCTACTGAGGAGAAAATGAGGCCCATGGAGATGAGGAGACTTGCTCAATGTCACAAACCCAACAATTAATCATATACTCCATTGATTACTATTAGAGTTTGGGTTTATTCATTTGAAAAATAGAAACACCCTTGCCCCTTCTACATGACCACATTTCAGGGAACATACACTAAAATACTGCATCACTATCCCACCTAGCACCTTGCACTTGGTAGGTAAACATGGAGGAGCAACCATTGGTTCACCCATCTGTGTGGTAAAGATCACAGGGCCAGACGAGCACAGACCCTAGGCTGAGTTGTCACAAAGGTGATGTCAAACAGAAAATGACTGAATAGAGAAATATCCTAGGAAGTTGAGATATCCTCAGCCTACACTAAAGGTTGCCTTTTGAGTGTTAAATTATAATGGTCACACTTGAGTAAAGAATAAATAAAAGAACATAAGATGCCAGTATTTCTAAGCTAATTCAAACATCTGGCCCTGTGTAAGGCACAGGCTTTGCACTGTTCCCCTCCATCTACCTTCCCATCTGCAGCCTATCCAAGAAAATGAAGGCTGTTTTCACAAAGCTCCCTCAGTGGAGACAGGCTATGGGCTTCAGAATCAAGGAAACCTCAGTGGGAAAAACTCCAACCTGGAATTTCTTGGACAGAGGGGTGGTGACTCTCAACATATTCAAGTCATTTTAATAAGTATATGAGCAGATGGAGGATTCTCTAGCACAAGCTGAATTTTTCTTTGGTGTTATTACTTTCACAAAACAGACCCCTCTACTGTCTCTAATAGCAGGACTATTTATAGACCCTTTACGACTACCACCCCCAGTCACCAACCTTAGCATGAATTCATATGGTGAGGTTCTTTATTAGTGTCACCAATGAGGGAGAACTGACTTTTAAGAAACAGCATGATTACACTGGCTGCACATGTAAAAGTTCCAATAATGATTTCTAATTCAGCCCCTTTGAAATTTTTTTTTCCCAGTAGAGCTGGGTTAGCATCTCACTAAATTTTCTATCTTTCACCCACAATTCCACCTCCCTAAACACATAGGTACACACACATCCCTGCTTTTCTCCCTGCAGATTTCACAGCTGGTGACTAAAGAGAAATAAGCTCAGGGCTGAGACCTTAGTCTGGTTTCCCTGACCTGAGAGAGTGAAAGATCTGGATTATTTCGGGGATTTTCTACAAGCTTTTGACACGCCTCTGCGTCTCCTCATGTCCTACCTGCAAAATGGGGAGTGGAGGAGGCAGGCACCCTATATTTCTGATTTAGCACTGCTCTAGGTTGGGAAATTAAAAAGACAAAACAAACAAATGTCAAGGAATGAAAAGAAAAATGTGTTGAGAGAGCAAACCAAGCAACTATAAACGTGCTTCTGAGTGTTCTTTAAAGGGAAGGTATTATTGTAAATGTACAGAACAGCCTGGAACTGTGCTTTAGGGCCCTGGGTGGGTGCAGAGAGGAGGAAGCTTGAACTGGTGCCAAGTTACAGTTCCCGGCCCCGCGGGAGTCCAGGTCCAAGTTTGAGAAAACAGAATCAGGGTCAGGAGCTATTGTGGCCTGGACAGAGGCAGAAAGACACGACACGGCAGGCTTCCTTCCTATCTTGCTCTTATCTGAGAGAGCAGAGAACTGGTGGGAGCACGCCTGGAGTGCAGGTGAGGCTTCCGAGTCCGGCCCTCAGCTCTACCCCGCCTCCTCTTCTCTCACTGGCAACCCCCACCCCCATTCCAGCACTTAGACCCCCTCTCGCTCCTCCTTCGGCCCCTCCCTGGGCCCGCCCACGGTATCCCACCCAGCTTGGGACTGCGTCATAAGTATCCCCAGACCTGGGTTTGCAGTAGTGTAAGGCAAGAGGGGGAGAAAGAAGGTGCTGCTAGGGCTAGCGCGATTCTCTCCTCTTCCAACCTGCAGCCCAGGACACTGATTCGAGCCGCGCCTTACCGCGCAGCCCGAAGATTCACCATGGTGAAAATCGCCTTCAATACACCCACGGCGGTGCAAAAAGAGGAGGCTCAGCAAGACGTGGAGGCCCTCGTAAGCCGTACAGTCCGAGCTAAGATCTTGACCGGCAAGGTAGCGGTCCCCACTTCACCCCCGACTGCCTGCCAGGGTCGGGAAGGTGGGGAGAGGATGGTTGGCGGGGAGGGAGAAGGGTAGGTGGTTGAGGACAAAAAGTAAACTGCTCCGGAGCTCCTGTGTTCCCAAGCAGTCCTCTCTGCACTGTCCATTGGGTTTGCCCAGTAGCCCCCATTCTGTCTAGTCGCGCCACCTTCCGCTTGCTGTGCCCCACGCCCCTTGGCATCTCCGCGCGTAGCGCCACGTTCCGTCTGTCCCAGCCCACTCTCTACATCGCAGAGGGATGTTGGAGGGAGTTTGAGGAGAACCCCTGGGACACGAAGTCACCTTCTCCTAGGGAACATGTGGGTGGCTGGGGATCAACGAGAGGCACACCACCCAGTCAGCTCCGGGGGCGTCCACAGCCTCCACAGGGGCGGAGAGGAATCGCAGGGTGAGCAAGAACACGAGTTTTAATTCTTTTTACTTTTGACGTATATAAAGTTCGATGAATCTAAGTCTTTCTAGGATTGCTGAGTGTTTGCGGAGGTGGGACAGGGACAAGGGGCAGCTCTGACCCTGACCGGTATGGTTTGGGGCAAGTATATCTGTGCCTGCCTGTGCATATTTTCAGTTTCTCCCTGGAGGAGATAAGAGGGGTTAAGCATTCGGTAAAGGAGTTGTCAAAACTGAAGTTGGTCTTAATTAGAATTTGATATGTTCACTGTGCTCTCTTATGCAAGAGCCTTGCATGTTTTCGGAGTGGCATTTCCTAAAGAAAACACTCATCTTTCACAGAAAGAAATGTTGAGGGTTTTTGCTCAATATCCTTTGAGCGATATACTCTCTACCCACCCTCCCCCATGGAAAGATCTTAAGGAGGTCCGACCTTGTGATTTAATCTAGCATTGCCAGCAACTAGGGGAGTTTCCCCCCTAAAAATGTTACCAGTTGTTTATTCAGTTCAATTTCCTTTAAATGTCTATCTAACATGTTTTCAGCGTTTGTAAACTACTCCACGTTTTCCTCATTTAAATCTCAATGTTAAAAGACACAATCATATTTTTCTTCTTGTTCTGCAAAATCTATGCAGTGTTGAAGTTTGCAGACCTGTCCTAACTTGTCTTGTTCTGTCTATAAAGTTTAAACTTCTGTTTTCAGAGTGGAAATTTGGAAAGATCATTGAGTGAAATGAGAATCCATGTAGTAAAACTGATTATGCGCACAATTTGAAATGCTAATGTGTTTTGCAGAATTTTTATCACAGAAACTTTAAATAGTTAACCAAGCAATCAAACTAGCTTTTGTGTATTACACATTTCGTAATTTGAAAATAACCCCTTGCACTGTTGAGGTTTTGATTAAATGACAGAAGGTCAAATATGTAATTGTCCCACTTACTTTGTAAGGGAAATATGGCCAGATTTTTTGGGGAGGTCTAATTAGGTGCCAGTAGTTAAATATAGCCAGACAGTAATCCTTTTTTTTTCCCTTACTACCACAGACTTCATGATTTGTAGTTGAATTCAGTTAATATGAAAGCAATACTTATGCTAGGCCTGTGGTGTGATGAAGAATAAACAAGAATGAGCATATGCAGTATGATTATATTTCTCTGTTAAGTGTTTGAGAAGTTTCCACAGGACCCTGACCTGGCCACTGTAAGACATTGACTCAATAATATTTGGCATATTATATTGTGATATATTGATCAGCTTATCAGAAATTGAACACAACAAAATAGTATGTCAGAGGCTGTGTACAGTGACTTTAAATACAGTTCAGAGGGAAGTGAGCTATGATAAGTGACAGCCCCTACCACACTGAAGTCCAGTAAATTTAAGTGAAAAAAAAATCCTTATTTCTAAATCCATTCATCCATCCATGAGTACTTAGTTTTCATACCTTGCTTACTATGGTGGGAAATTTTATGAAATTGACACTCTAATTCTTTACCTTGCTTAACAATAAAATCCCTGAAATATTGGAAGGAGAAATGAAATTGCAGTGCAGATTGCTTTTCTCACATCTCAGTGACAAGAAAAAAAATCATTTTTTGAGACTTTTGAATAAGTCATTTTGTAACTTATAGGGAAGTCACTTCATTTTTCCGGACCATTTTATCATCTAAAATATAATTTCTAAGCCTCTAGCTCTAGATTACAGTGATTCATAATCATACTTTATAGCCTTTGTAGTGTTAAAGTTAAAAAATGTAGCTAAGAACATTTGAATACTAAATTTCTTTGAATTTTAAAGAAAAATCACTTTTGAGAAGCCGTTTATGAAATGATTGCCTCTCCTTAGAATCCATGTATTTGTTTTCACCAAATTAATTGACGTTTAATTTGATCCCATAAGCATTATAGTAGTTGTCACAGAAAAGAGCTAGTGGCCTGAAAGACTAAAACAATTCAATTTACATAGCAGTCTGAATGGTTTACCCTCTGATTAACAAAGAAAGACTAGATTTGTGGACTTCGTTTATTTTACCCTTCTGTACTAATGCTGCTTATACCATGTTGTGACATACAAGAATGGGATTGGGGGGCCCCTTGGTCCACTGCTCTGGGAAGAGTACAGAGCTAATCAGTTACTTGTTTGTTTTGGATCTTTCTTGTTCCAGTTACTAAACAAATTAAGGATTTAAGAGAATTTTATAGTCACTATCACACACACAGCTTTTGTGCCTAGCTATCGCAAATGCTGTTCTTTAAAATCTAGTGTTTTGTCTAGAACTTAGAAAACATTATTTCACTAAAGAAATACACAGCCATAGAACATGGGGTGACATTAGGAAGCCTAATTACTCATTGAAATTAAGAGCATTGTGAACTATATCTCATCTTTAATATTTTAATTTCTAAAATAGGAGGAAATGGTATATACCTACTTTATAGAGCTCCTTCTTATAAAACTTAATTTTCAAAAAACACCTTTTCAAAAATAGTTAATAAACCAAAGGGTATTAATTCACCTTTAAGTTGGCAAACAAGTTGATTTACAAAAAATACTAAAGAAACATAATTGTATTCTAGAAAGTTAGTGATTATATCATTGCACAATCCAAAAAGTAATTAATGGCTTCCATTTATTTAAGGAGGATAACTTATTGCATAAGTGAATGGTTATTTTCAGCTGATTTTATAAGCATGGACTTTGAAATAACTTTATATCTATATTTGGATTTGAAAATGCTAGAAAAAGATTATAAATTGGAGATTTTCACATCTATTAAATATCAGAAAGTTCTTGAAATGATTTTAGGCTAGGATGACAACATCATTTTAAAATATCTTGGGTTTCAAGGGAGGTAAATGGTGCACAGAAGCAACAATGTGTCTAAAATTGCAATTTTTTTTTTTTTTTGCTTTTGGTTTTACTTTTTAATAAATAGGAACTTCGAGTTGCCACCAAGGAAAAAGAGGGCTCTTCTGGGAGATGCATGCTTACTCTCTTAGGCCTTTCATTCATCTTGGCAGGACTTATTGTTGGTGGAGCCTGCATTTACAAGTACTTCATGCCCAAGGTAATAATAATTAAAATTCTTATCATTTGGGTTACTAGCTGCTATACATTTAGTGGCAAGTTAAAAATAATTCTGCGGTGGTCACCAAAGAAATGAAGATTTAGGAAAAGTTTCAAATCACCTTTCAGCTTATAAAACGGATTTGTCTTCATGGTGATAACTGTAATCACCAATCCTCAGCTTGACAAATAGTACAATGAATTGACATGAGTATAAGAAATGATTCAAATGTTATGGTAGTAAGTATTAGAAAGTTTTGATTCTCCTTTTTTGTCTTTTAGAGTACCATCTACCGTGGAGAGATGTGCTTCTTTGATTCTGAGGACCCTGCAAATTCCCTTCAAGGAGAAGAGCCCTACTTCCTACCTGTGACAGAAGAGGCTGACATTCGTGAGGATGACAACATCGCAATCATTGATGTTCCTGTCCCCAGTTTCTCTGATAGTGACCCTGCAGCAATTATACATGACTTCGAAAAGGTAAGTCTCTCATTCTCATAGGTATTCTTGAAATTTCTTTTTTCCTCAGTTTATTGGTATGTATTAAATCTGTTTATAAATGTACAACTTTTTACGGCAAAGCTTCTTTCATTCTTTTCCTTTAAATATACATTAGTTGATTTTGAAAGGTTGTAGCTGCTTGTTCCAACAGTAGTTGGAAAATCTGCAGCATTGATACTCTCTGTATCACACCTAACTTTTTCCCCTCCCCAACAGGGCATGACTGCTTACCTAGACTTGCTGCTGGGGAACTGCTATCTGATGCCCCTCAATACCTCCATTGTTATGACTCCAAAGAATCTGGTGGAGCTCTTTGGCAAATTGGCAGTATGTATTTTGGATGTCAAACTTTTACATAAGCATTTCCAAATAATATTGCTTCCTCATTTTAAAAATTAATTATTTGAGCCAAAATATTCCATTTTACTGAAATAATTTTCAAATAAAAAGTATGCTGTGAATCTAAAACTGTTCCAAAAATAAAGTCTATTTTTTTTTTAAAAAAAAGGTATATCTACTATAGGTGAGTATTTAAATAGTCTTTTTAAGAATTTCTTATTTCAATCTTTAAAAAAAAATTAGAGTGGCAAATACCTGCCTCACACTTACGTGGTTCGTGAAGACCTGGTTGCTGTGGAAGAGATTCGTGATGTTAGTAACCTTGGCATCTTTATTTACCAACTTTGCAACAACCGCAAGTCCTTCCGCCTTCGTAGAAGAGACCTCTTGCTGGGTAGGTAATATATACCTTCCTTCACCCTGTGTTACTGAGACAGTGAAGAAGAGTATGGGTGGAGTATGGGAAAAACTAGAGAGCAAATCTAGATATATTTTCATTTACACAAAAATGAAAAAGCTGCTTTTTTGTACATTTCCTTACAGGTTTCAACAAACGTGCCATTGATAAGTGTTGGAAGATTAGACACTTCCCCAACGAATTCATTGTTGAGACCAAGATCTGTCAAGAGTGAAAGACAACAGAAAAAGAGTGCACTTAGTAATAGGAAGTCAGAGATTTACAATATGACTTCAAATTAAAGTGTGTGGGATATTCAAGATATATTTACTCATACATTTACTTTATGGCTTATACTAAAAAAAAGGGAAAAAACTACTAACCACTGCAAGCTTATGTCGATTTTTAATTTAATTGGCAGTGCTTGCTGTTTGAAACTGAAATGAAATGATTCTTATGTTTTTTTGAATTTATAGAGTTTAGATTTCTGAAAGCAGCATCAGCTAACATCCTGACAATCTATTCCATCCTTTCTCTTTTGTGTGTGTGTGTGTGTGTGTGTGTGTTTAAAGCAAGCTTTTCAGTCATACAATAGAACATGTTTTAAATTTAAAATATTTAAAATTCTTTTTGTCCTTTTTGTGTGAAGCATGTCAAATCTCTTAACATTGTTAAGTTTCATTTTATTTTTCATTTTTGCAAATTTCCTGAATTTAGAAATTACATCTTTGCATTTCTGTTAGGTGCTCTGTGATAAATCAAACTTATATGTGAAAAAATCTTTCAAAAGAAGTCATTTTCACTAATGCAGTGATTCTTTCTCACTGATAACTGTATTGTGAAATCCACAAAACTGTGTAAGTATTGAATGCTATGAGGAATTTAGATTGTGTGAATTCTACAACTCTATAATAAATTTTACCATATTCAACCACTGTTTCTCATTTGAGGGATACTTAATATGAACAATTACCACTACTTATTTCACTTTGGCATACCTGCAATAGATCTAAAATTATGAACTTAGCTTTGCCCTTACTCCCATGTCTACACATTTATATTTTATAATCTCATATTTTACTCCTCTTTTGATATTATATCAATTAATATTTTATAGACACCCCATAATTAGCTTACATGTAAATTCAACTATGTGTTAAGAGCCTTCAGGCCCATAGCAATTTCAAACCTTTAATGTGCTTCTTTTTTCACAAAAATTTAAGCAACCATATACGACTACAATAGTTCACTAAGAACTAACCTTGGATAAGAGGTTGATGACTTTTAATAACTTCACACCATATGATCTCTAGTCACTTATCTAAGAGTATAAACTCCCTACAAAGGGGGAAGTACTTTAGACTCTTTCTCTTGGGTTAGGTTAAAAACTGTTCCTGATATCACTGATTACCTACTGGTAGTGATTGTTGATTAATTTTGGTAGCCAAAACTGTACCCAGTCAAATCCATAGCCCTAAATACTCTCTTAAAAAAAGAAAACACATTAACTAAATATTTATCAAGAGTTTAGAAATAAGACAATAACACAAACCTTTAAAGTGGAAAAAACAGGTGCAATAATTAGAAAATAACAGTGGCTAAAAAATTAAAGAACTGATTCTTAATAAAGAATGAGAATATTCAGAAGGAATTCAATAAAATTATACATCTATTCCTTGTTTAAAAATATAAAAATTAGGAAAAGAGACATATTCTTTACATATTTATCTTAAATAGTCAGCACCATGGATAATGGTGAAACACAAGAAAAGATGCTGGCTATTGTAGCTATTCAGTGTTGGTTTAGACATTCTGGTCACTATCTGATAATATGTGAAGCAAATAGCAAATATCACTTTCTAAAGGAGGATGAAATTATGTTTATTATGACATGAGATTTTATGTATAAAACACTAGTGGATTGATTGAAAACTTTAAAAATCAACAAGAAGATTCAGCATAATATAAACAAAATCCAGTGGCTTTTCTTTATATCACCAACAAGTAATTAAAAAGGTAATACAGACAGGTGAAAAATAGTCTATTCATAATAGTAACAAGGACATAAAATAGCATCGGACAAGAAATTTCTGGATTCATTATGAATAAAACCACAAAAATTAATGAACAGATACAAAAGAAGAGCTGA
This sequence comes from Camelus bactrianus, assembly GCF_048773025.1. Lineage (NCBI taxonomy): Eukaryota > Metazoa > Chordata > Mammalia > Artiodactyla > Camelidae > Camelus > Camelus bactrianus. Next base: position 63,718,672 of record NC_133575.1, on the reverse strand, counting down.
GTACATGGAAAGGGAAGAAAAAGGATTACAAATAAAAAAGTTGTCTCCCTATTAAATTTATTGGTTTAACTACATTCTAATCAAAATCCCCAAAGATTTATTTTTGGAATTTGACAAAATTATTTGAAAGTTCAACTGGAAGCATAAATAGGTGAGAATAGCTAGAAAGGAAAATGAAAAAAAAAAAGAGTAACTCAGGGTTTTTTTTGCATGAATAACTATTAAACTATAGCTAAATTTGAAATAAGTTTAAAGGTGACACTGACACAAGATAGAGAATATGTGAAAGAACAGGATCCTAAAGGAAGCTCCCTGCCATAAGATGCATTGTTTATCAAATTGTGTTGGTAAAAGTGCCGAGAGAATGGCCTGGCTCATTAAAGATTTAAACCAAATTTCTGGACTTATAACTGGAAGCAGATGATTGACCAGCTCTCTATGACACAAGATAGAGAATATGATGCCAAGGAAATCATTGAAGGATTTTAATCAGGATCATGGAAGGGAACAGATCAGTATTTTTAAAAGATCACTTTGGCTGCAGTGAGGAAAATATATTATTGCAGGACCAAAGGGAAGGAGGTAAGACCCGTTAGGAGGCTATTTCAGTATTCCGAGCAAAAAAATGACAGTAGATTGGACTAGGAAATTGATAATGATGAAAGAAAGAAATAAAGGACTTTGAAATATTTTGGTATAAAACTGATAGAAAATAGTTATGGTTTTGATATGTAGTGTAATGGGTTTTGTCATTGATGACTCCTAGGTTTTTGGCTTGGATAAAAGGTAATATGACTTGGCCTTGCAGATCCTAGAACGTACTCAGGGTAGATAGGGGGAAATTGATACTTGATGTGTCATTCAGGGTCTTGACAGAAAATAGAAGGCACTCTCAAACAGGATAATGAAAAGAGTAATAAAGGGACAATTTACTAAGATGTAATAAAAGTTAATAGAAACCAACAAATCTCAATGAAGCTCACTAGGACTAGCAACACTAAAGGACACTTATAGTCCCTAGCTTTGACGATACAAGGGGAAGGAATGATTCCCAGAACCTGGGAAGACTAGCTATAGATGAGGACTTTCTCTAACAGGAGTTTTGTCCTTTTACCAAAGTTTAAAAAAAGACACAGCTGAACTCAACTACAAGCCAGAGGGAAAGGAATGCATTGATGCAGTTCACAAAGGTTAACTTCCCTGTTACAAGCAGACTGGATAAGAGTGAGGAGTGGCTCTGGAGAACAAGGCAGGGAATATCCAGCAAAACCCATTCCTTTTTCTCCTCAAGATGAACTCTTATTTTGTGTCCGGGTAAAATATTAATGTCCCCAACATAGAGAAGACACAAATTCCCATCATCTACCGTCTAATTGCAGGATAGTGTCAATTCAATGACATTTCCACTGGAAAATAAAATGTTAGTTACCACCATTACTCTTCTTTTATTTAAGGCAATGGGAATGGGTAGGAGGGGAAAAGAAGCAAAGTAAAGCATAGCTTCTTCAGCCTCTGATTTTTTAGCTGCCCATGAGTCGTAAGCTGATAATCATTTTTTTCTTCTTCCACAACAAATTCCTTGTCCTCCTATGCTCTCTGCAGCATCTCAGCTGTGTGTGCTTTGTTTTGTCTAGTGAAATAACACAAACTTTTATCACTGCAGGATCTGAGTCTTTGACAATCCTATATTTATTGCAGTTTTTCATTGATCATGGCTATTTGGCGAGAGTAAAAGAGGTACCTTTGTGAATCCATTAAGTTCCAGTAATAGTCCTCCTTGGATTTATTGTGTAGCAACAACCAAATTTCCCTTTGGTAATCAGAATCAATCACCCCAGCCAGTAAGTTATTCTTTCTGTGCCTGTAAGCTCATGAGGAGACTCAAATGGCTAAGAATCAGTCTTAGCTTCCAATTTAATGAAACCATGACTGTTCCCTAGTGGAAGCATTCTGCCTTTGAGTAGTAAGGCTTTCAATCCCATCAAACCCCAATATTTTCATAACAGGAAGCAAAAGTTCCTTCTATGAATTGTTAAATATAATAGTGAGAAGGGCACCTTCCATCTCTACCCATTGGTTCCTGGCTATGGGGAGAAGGCATCATTTATCGACTGCTGCTTTAAGGTTGCTGCCTCTCAACTGGCACAGTCACCGAATCTTCGGTATGCCATTCTTCATATCCAATTTTAATGATTCAATGCATCAGATAATAACTAATTTTATGATGTTCAGTTTGAAGTTCATGGTTACTTGGTGACCCACAGTAAGGCATTCAGTCTCTACCAGGCCTGTTAAAAAGACAGGAGTGATATTTCAAGTTGAAAATAGTTGTCAGTAAACACAAAGAACTAAATTGAGGGAACAATTTGAATGAACTTGGAGGTGTATATATCCCCAGAGCCTCCAGCAAGGAAGACAAACTTGCAGACACCTTGATTTGGGCTTTGTGAGACTTTAATCAAAAGACACAGTTAAATTACATTGTACTTGTATTTCTGATGAATAGAATTGTGAGATAATAAATAGGTGCTGATTTAAAAAAAGAAAAGAAAAAGAAAATAGCCTTACACCAGAATTTTAGGATTTGACACTGTGATTTTCCTAGAGTATCAATGTCACAGAAGCTTTCAATACTATTGTGTCTATTGTGTGCATAGAACAAAAAAGCAAGTTGATGGAAAGCATACAAAATTATTTTTCTTTACATTATATCACTTTTATGTTTTACTTAGATGACATCTAGGTATTTGGAAATATTCATATGGTTGGCTTATTTTTTATTAGTGAATTGAAACTTTAGTGTCATGTGAACAGCTACCCTTTTCTTTTTTCCCATGCTTGCCATGTGCTGAAAGTGTAAATGATTTTGAATACTGATCAATAATTAGAGGAAGGATAATTAACAATAAGCCCAAATAGTTTCATTAATTCCAAGTGTCAAAGGTTGTCTTTATTTAAATTTTATTTCTATTTTGGTAATGGAAAAGTAGCCTTATATACTCCCATATTTCAACACCAACTGAGACTTCCCAATCTGTGTCCTAGCCCTGACTTCACTTAGACGTATTTACATTAAACTATAGGATATCAGGGCTGTCTGTCCCACATGTTAAAAATTGATGTAACATTTTTTCACTCCCACCCACCCTCAGATTCTTAATCTTATTCTCTGTGTAATTCAGTCTGAGTACAAAGGTCTGAGAACCAGTGGAGCCAATGGTATAAATCCCAGTCCAAGTGTAGGATATGATGAGATGAGATGTCCCAGCTCAAGCAGTGAGGCAGAAAAAATAGAGCAAATTCCTCTTTCCTCAGTAAAGCTTTCCCCACTCTTATTGTGCCACTTTCTTCCTATTTCACTATGGCAATACTTCTTCCTACCTCAAGGCCTTGGAATACTGTTCCCCTCTTTGATATACTTAATCTCCACCTGCACTTCCATCATGTGCCTAAATCCTTATCATTCTTCAGATATGATTTTAACTATCATTTCTTCATTGAGGACTTCCCTGATCACCCAGTTCAAAGTAGCCCCCACTCTACCACAAAAGTCTTTCTCACAAGAACTTGTTTTTTTTAATAACTTATTATTTTAAACTTAACTTATTTTAAATTTAAATAATCATGTTTTAGACTTTTTAAATCCTTCTCTTCCCCCAATAAATTGTAAATCCATAAGAATATAGCTCATCTTTTGTTCATTACTGTATTCTCATAACTCAGAACACAACGTGGCTCAAAGTACTCAAAAATATTTATTCAATAATAAAAGTAAGCATGACTGAAGAAATGAATGAAAGCAGTTCTAGTCTCATGATCATGGTTTATAGATGCTAACTTAATCTACTAAACATGTTAAAAATGCCCTAGACTTTTTTATGTCTAAGGAAATGTGATTCCCATAAGTTAGTAAGTTGGTACTTTCTATTTTCTTGGATTCCCTATCAGCTTTTTTTTTTTTTTCTGTTTCATCTGAGAAACCCTGAAAAGGAAAGTGGGTGATGAGCTGTGAGTAAGGCTTGAGCACTAACCTTTATAAAGACCATTTACTTAAAGTAATGAAGAGAGGTTCTAAACAGAACATAAGGGGAATGATGTGGATCATCTGAGAAAAGGGAACAAGGAGTTAACAGAGATGAACGGAAGGCAAGGTTTCTCAAAAAGCATGTCACAGAGGAGGAAGGAGGTAGGTGCATGTCACTGAGGCAGTACTGTCCCAAGGGTAGGCTAAACAAAATAATAATTTTAAGGAGGGGAAAAGATACCTTCAAAATAGATCACCCAAGCTTCATGAAAGCCAATCATACAAACACTTGCTTTTTCATAGGCTTCAGTGATCAATTCAAAATAAATTTTGCTCATATTTATCCCTTCTTCAATGACAAAATATTCCACTTGATGGCTTATCTTCTAATTTGCATAAAAGTGCAGTGTCTCTAAGCACTTTTTGTACCATTTTAGCAGCAAGGGACAAGGTCATACCCAGGATTCCAAAGGTAAATTTGCCATAAATAGGGCAAATGCATAGCACGGACCTGCCTAGTTTCATTTTGCATTAAATATCATTGTAAATTAACATTTTAGTCTTTGAAAAATTTTTCTGCTTTCCATTTTTTGTTTGAATCTATCTTGACAATACCAGTTAATCTTGCCAAACAAATTGGTAAAAGAGTTGGCTCCAGTACAGAATCCAACCAGGAGCTGGCTTCTTCAGCAAATATAAATAGCTTTCAAGAAATGGAACAGTATTCTTCAATAGTGATTTTAATACTTGCTTTTACGGAAAATTTATCTGGAAAGTAAATGTGTAGCTGAAAGTACTAGTTGATTTATTGTGAATTTTAAAAACAGCCAGCAAAAGACTACTAAGGCATAAATATGGTACCCATCAAATAGAGGTGGTCAGGAAGCTAGTTACTTTGGTTAATTGAGTGGTCTGTTTAACTGACAAGTTTCAATTCCCAGCCTTATCTAGATTTCACCACTAGAAGACCCAACAGCAAGAGAACTTAGGACTTTAGGAATGATACTGAGTGAACCCAGTCTTGTGAGAAACTTTCAAACAGGTCAGTATGTTTTCGTATTTCTAAAGCTTAAACTCCAAATGGGAAGACAAATCAAAATTCAAACACAATAACAATCAGAAAACAGAGAATATAACGTAACTATTATAGTGAGATTTAAAAATTTTTGTTAGAATGATAGTTTGTGGAATCATTCTCATTATATTATAGTATAATGGAATTCTTAATAGTGTGATTCCAGATATAAGGATTCAGAGGAGAGAACAGGTCATATAATGTGGAACATTCAAGAAAGATTTCTTTAAGCAAATAAAATTTGTGATGGGGCTGAAAGTAATGAGGATGTCAGTTGCATGGATGAAGAATGTCAAGGAGAGAAGAGGTCATTTTGTTAGAAAACTCCCTTGAGCAACATTTGTGAAGAATAGGAAAGGAAATTAGCATGAATGGACAATGAGGGGTGAGATAAAGCATTAGATGTTTTCCAAGAGAACATCTATCTTTGAGTAGAGAATCATAAAGTAGTTATAAAGTGCAGACTACAAGTTGTGCAGAACAGTCCATCTTGCTTCTCTGCTCTAAGGAACAGAGTTAATGACATGAAGCTTGAATTTTAATATAGTAATTATTTCTTTGTAATTAATTTAGATATTTTAGTATAAAATTCTCATTTCTTCTTTTCATAAGATTTTCTTATATAGGCTCATTGCATGAGTAAGACTTCTATCATCTTTCAAATTTCAATGTTACTTCTCCTGTGGAACAATTCTCAAATTTCAAAACCTGGAAGAATATGTAAAGTATTCACTGTGGAGCTGTAGTCACATTTATTTCATAGGACCTATGTCTTCCACCAGTCAGATCTGAATTTTTACACTATATTTCAAGACTAAAGTATAACAGATAAGTTAAGGAGAAAGCCTAAAGCCCAAGGGCAGTTCAGAAACAAAAGCGTTGACTCACCCTGTTGGATGAGGGGTCAGAAGAGGGCGCCACAGGCTTTAGGAGCACTTCTGTCAAGACAGTGCTAGCCCTTTAAGGAAGAAGATGGTTAGAATGATGAAACCACGTTATTATTGTTTTCAAATAATTATTGAGTGTTCCTGTGTAGGCAGTTACAGGAAACGTTTCCTCAGAAGACAGAAATAATCATCCTTGAAACTATTTCACTAATTTTTAAAAGTTTCTAAATCTCAAGTTCTCAATGCAGTTTAAAGATACCAGGTTTTAATCCTCTTTTCTCTGTGCCTACCTAATGGCGTAATAACAAAAGCTAGATTATCAAACTTAATCTTTTTTGCTATTTAAAACCAGAATATCAGAGATTAATGGGGTCTTAGGTATTCTATCTATTTTATTTGACAGAAAGGGAAACTGACGTCCCCAAGGGGTCACACAGTTAGATGTTGACAGAGTTGGGATAATATTCCAACATTCCCAGTCTTCTGTGGAAATCTTCTCTAATATAGCAAGCTAGCAAGACCAGTAAAAAAAAAAAATTTGTATGGTAGTAATGTAAAAAATAATTGTCATCATAAGTTAGAGATGCTTACTAAAGTGCTCATGGATGAAACGACATTATATCTGGTATTTGTTTAAAATCTTTCAGTAAAAATTATGAGTGAAGGCAGATAAATACAAGTTTTACAACATGTTCATAATTATTAAAGCTGCGTTATAGGTGTTTAGGGTTTATCACACCATTCTCATTCTTGTTTATATTTGAATATTTCTATAATAAAGAGTGGTAAAGTAACGTGTTGAGAGACTCCTATGTAACTGGAAATTGCACCATTATGCAAAATTGATAGATTTTAATGATCCATGATCATGACCATATCAAAATTATCTTATAAAGGATGTCTTAATGACAATAAACAATTTATAAATAAGTCTCTGCTAAAAAAAGTGTGCCTGTTTATGATACTATATACACTATAATGTGATAAAATTGAGGCTTTTGTTTTTAAGACAAATATGATTAAGCTCACAATTATAGAGACTATAAGTTTATTATTTTCACTATACCTGTTGGTTCCTTTAATTTTAACCAGCAAAACCAATAGTCTACAGGGTGTGTATGTTTGTGAATGTGGGGTGTGGGAAGCAGGATGATTCTTAATACAATTTGATTCTACAACAATTGATTTGAAAGTATATTTCCTAAACAATTTGATAATCTACATATTAAAACTCGAATTTTCAAGGAGAACAAATCAATTGAAAAAGAAATCCCTCTGTCATCATCCAATCAATATATAGATACACAGACACAGAATGCTGGTGAATAATCAACAGGGGAGCAGGACCAGGGAAGAATCAGTGAAACAGATCAAGGGGAGGGAAGTTGAGAGTCTAGCGACATATAAATATACTGGATTTTCCCAGAAGAGAAGGTATCTTTTAAACACTTGTAAGCAAGGACCATATGTACCTTCTGGTTGCATAACACAGATGACAAGAGCTTATGTAGCAAAAAGCTAACTTAATATACAGAAACCCTCTATGAAAAATAAATAAATAAATAAACTAATAAATAAGCAAAATCCCTTAGTTATTTAGTAAGTTAAATAAGCTAGCAAGCGCAAAAACGTTAAAGTTGAAATTTAGAGTTGAAAGAGGATCATACTGTCCAAATCATTTTTGGAACTATTCTTCTGTAATTTTTCTCTTCCAGAAGACAACTAGATAGGAGAGTGACCAAGCATGGCTTCCACTTTCTGAAATGCAGTGTACTTTTCACCTTCAATCTACTAACGTAAATAGGCAATTGTCCTAAATCTACTAGCATTCAAACATCCTGGCACCGTTTTCCTCCAAAAGGAGCTGGGTTCTGTTACTTCACCTTGCATTTTTGTTTCAACTTCCATATTTTGTTAATTTTTATTTGTATTTCTTGGCATAAGGGGCAATTCACCCAAAAAGGCAGTAGCTCAGTAGTATAATGTGCATTTGCAAACAATAGTTCTTCCTGTAAACACTTGTTCTCTCTCCTTGAAGGAAATTTCTGGACAAACAATTGACATTTTGAAAACATTTTAGGGAAAAATTATCCAAATATGGGGAAATAAAGGTTATGGGGAGCAGGAGGCTTTAGAAAAATCTAGCTTGTGCAGGCAATGTAAACACGCTGAAAAGTATAAAGATAAATGAAGCCAGGTGCAGGAAAGAGAGACAGATGTCAGATCTAGGGTAGAGCTGAGTTAGCCATTCGAGAACTGATTTAGATTCTAGTTAGTATGAAGAAATAGGGCCAAAATATGAAGTCTTGGTTGCGCAAAAGCTAAATGAGTTTGATGAACTTGGAATAGAGTTTGGTTTTGAATAAAAACTCACCTGCAATTTTAGTTTTAAAAGAAAAGATATTCTCTCAAAAAAATCCTGTATTCTCAAGAGCAGAAACATTCTAAAGCAAGGGTTGGAGTGAGAAGTGAAGGAAAGAGAGGGGAAAGCTGATGACCACATACAACACGGTATTAAAAAGTAGGATTATACTGGCAGTCATTACATGCAGATTTTAACTGCAGTTCTGATGTTATCTTTCTATGTTATTGTAGACAAGTTCCATCCCTCTCTGGACTTTAGTTTCCCCACCTGATTTTTTAAGACATTTACATCAAATGGTCTTCACAGCTCTTTATAATTTTGCATTTCTAGTTAAAGCCATTTGAAATCATTTAGTGCAATTTAGCTAGGTTTTGGCTAATGTTCATTTACAGCTGATAACAACTGATAAAGCTAATTAAGCTAAAAAATTAATATTAATTTTATTTGGAGACTCTTGCTACCATTCTAATGATGTTGATGTTAAATGAGGGCTATACTAGTTTTTGAAGCATTATGCTGAGCACCAATTATCACTGCCTATATCTGGAGATTAAAGTGAAGAAAATATAGGAAATTGGGATGACTGTTTACTAAATAAATTCAGGAAAATACACCCTGGAAGTGACTAATTTGGAGAAATCTCTGATGTTTAGCTTCTTTTTTTTTTTTTTCTAGACTCCAAACTCCTTCCTGGTCACTAACATTTTCAGTTAAACCTGGTGTTCCTTTCCTAGTTGGGTGTTTTTCTGGGCCCTCAAGATTTATGCAGCTTTTAGGAGACATGATCAGTGTCTAATTTCCCTTTCTGTCTGTTGAGATTGAGGTTTTGCACATCTGAATCCATCTATATCAAGATTTTTCCCTGGTCCAACTCTGGTGATGTCCTGTCCCATATTTCACTTCATCTTTTTAACTCTTTGATTGTTACATTAGCACCTTTTGTAAATGGGCATACAGTTCTAAATATGCCAGTAAATTTAGGAAGGAAAAAGTTATGTGACAACCTAGTAAGCCTCAAGTAAATTGAAAATTCAATGAAAATTTTCTTCATGGAGCATACAGAAAAGAAGTTATTATTCTTAGATAGTGAAACATTTCTATAACCAGATCAGTCTTATCTTTGCCATGGCCTTGCTGTGTGATCTCAGACAGGAGTCAGTCTTTCTGAGAGAAAGAAGTTCTTTTCTACACACTGTATTGATGCAAAGCAGGTGTAGACCTGAACCCATTTGCCACAAGTGGCATTCAACATAATTTAGGGAGATTTATGAACAAATACTTTATTTTAACAATTAATTAATTATATTTATTAGAAAATTAGTATTTATTTTTTGTAATTACCACCTCTTTATGTCAGAGGTTACTTGTTTTTTGAACATATAATAGTAGAATATTTCATTTTAAAAGAAGTTAAATAAATTTAAATAAAATTAAATTTGAATAGATTAAGGAAAGTTATGCATACTATTATACATATTAAATAGTGATAAACAGATGTGGAAAAATCATTCAGGAGGTTTAAGAATGATTGAAATTTCAGAAACACAGGATCAGATAATCTCAAGGTTGCTGTTAGTCCTTAGATTCTATGATTTAAATGATGGCAACTAAAAAGAAAATTAAGTTATGAAATTATTTTCTATTCACCTCTTTATTCTTCTCCCTCCATTTAGTACTATGTGTTTTAGTACGGAGTGTCTGCTGTGTGCTCATTTGTTCCAAAAGCGTTAGCACTGCCTAGATCATCTTCAGCAAAAGCAACTTGCCTACTAGATGAAAGGCTCTCTTACCACATGTTGACATTGCTCTTCTCGGAAATTGCTATGACAAGTCTACAAACACATACACTTTTTCAAAAGACGTCAGAACAGCAAGAGAGATAAGCCATGAATTCTCATTTCACCATAAATATTCATGAAAATGCCATCTACAGTGGATGGTCAGAATAAGTCTCAAATGGCAGCCTAAATTTTCAGGCTGTATGGTTGTTTTATAAGCACAGGTATAGGTTCTCTACTACTATGGTACATAAACATTATGAATGACATGGTGCTTTTTGAGCATTTGCAACTCAGAATAAAACCAAGAGAACAAGCTAAACTCCCAAACAAAAGATCTGTTATGGTTACCATGCAAGGGCTCATGCATGAACTCCTTTGGGATCAATCAAGCCCAGCAACTTTTTGCTTCATTAAGATGAATGGAACCGTTTAACACTTTGTCCAGTAAACTATGATTTTCTTGGACCCATATCAACATTTATCAAGGTTTGTATTTTTGCTTGCTCTTTGAACAATAGTAATTAACGAAATTATCGCTTTTGTGAATAGCACCTACACTTCCATTAATTTCTTGGCTCAGACATTCTAGGAAAGTAGGCAGAGCAGATATTACTTTCCCTACTTTGAAGAGAGAACTAGCAAGGGAGGCACTTCTGATTCTTCTTGTATATTGGTAGCAGAGTAGGCAGCATAATTATAGAACCAATGCATTCTGGCCTTTTATGAAATGCTATCTAGACTGGGCTGTCAGTAGAAGTAATATTGATGAAGGGTTTTACATGATAAGGTAAAGGGAGGGGTGAGGGTCCTAAGCCTCTGTTCAATGTTTAGATAGCTCCTGAAAGACATGCACGTCCCATACTCCTAAGCTATCCTGAAAGCTGAACATCTCTGGAAGAAGTTGCTCTGCTGCTACCAGGGTAAAGTGGTAGAAGGAAGATATCTGAGATTTGTTTATATTATAAGCATAATCTTTGACCTACCTTGTCTGATACTACAACTGAATAGATCATTACACATAGTTTTTCTTTTGTCTTCAGGTGACTAAACCTCTGATTTTCACTTTCAAGCAACATTTAACATGGCAATAAATTCTAAGAATTGATAATAGCAGCAGAACTAAGAAAAGTATATTTTTAGCTATCCTTCTAGCTCTGAACAAAGACAGATTTCAGAATACCATTAAGAACCAAAGGGGAGCACACACAAGGCCAGAAATAGAGATTTAGGAATCATCAGTGTAGAAGTAGTAGTTGATAGCATACAAGTAGACAATAAACAAAATGCTACTATACCAAACTAAAAATCTTTTGTGCAGAAAGAAAACTATCAACAAAGCAAAAAGGCCACTTACTGAATGGGAGAAGATATTTGCAAACCACTTATCAGATAAGGTGTTGATATCCAAAATATACAAAGGACTCACACACCTCGACATTAAAAAAAAAAAAAAACCTGATTAAAAATGGACAGAGAATCTGAAAAGACATTTTTGCAAAGAAAACATACAGATGGCCAACAAACACATGAAAGATACTTAACATCACTAATCATCAGAGTATTGCAAATCAAAACCACAAAACATCACATCTCACAATTGTCAGAATGGCTATTGTCATAATACAATGAATGACAAGTGTTGGTGAGGATGTGAAGAGAAGGAAACCCTCTTGCATTGTTGGTGGGAATGTAAGTTGGTGCAGGCACAGTGGAAAACAGTATGGAGGTTCCTCAAAAAATTAAAAGTAGAACTACTATACAATCTAGTAATTCCACTTCCAGATATTTATACAAAGAAAATGAAAATACTAATTCAAAAAGATGCATGCACCCCAATGTTCATTGCAGCACTATTTAAAATAAGAAGATATGGAAGCAACCTAAGCACCCATTGATTGATTAATGGATAAAGATTCAGTATATATACACAATAGAATATTACTTAGCTATAAAAAAGAATGAAATCTCGCTATTTGCAACAACGTGGGTGTATATAGAGAGTGTTACACTAATCCAAATGAGTCAGAGAGAAAAAGACAAATACCATATGATTTCACTTTTATGTGGAATATAAAAGCAATACAAATGAACAACATAAAATGTAAATAGATTCATAGATACAGAGAAAAAGCAGGTGATTGCCTGAGGGGAAAATGGTGAGGGAAGAGTGAAACAGGTGAGAAAAATCAAGAGGTACAAACTCCCAGTTACAAAATAAATGAGTCACAGGGATGAAAGGTACAGCATGGGGAACATTGTCAATAATGATGTAATATCTTTGTATGGTGACAGATGGTGACTAGACTTGTGGTGATGGTTTTGTAATGCATAGAAATACTGAATCACTATGTTATGCACCAGGAACTACTATAATGTTGTAAGTCAATTATACTTCAACAAACAAATGAAACAAAGCAAACGACCAAATTCATAGAAAAAGAAGTCAGATTTGTGGTTACCAGAGGTGTGAGTGGGAGGAGGGAGAATTGGATGAAAGTTATCAAAAGGTACAGACTTCTAGTTATAGAATAAATAAGTACTAGAGATATAATATACAACCTGATTAATATAATTAACACTGTTTTACATTTTTATGAAAGTTAAGAGAGTAAATCCTGAGTTCTCATTACAAGAAAAAAAATGTTTTCCTTCCTCTTCTATTTTGTATGTATATAAAATGATGAATGTTCACAAAACTTATTGTGTTAATCATTTCATCATATATGGTAGTCAAATCATTATGCTATACACTTTAAACCTATACAATGCTGTTTGTCAATTATATCTTAATGAAACTAGAAGGAAAAAAAGATGAAAAAATAGATATGATTGTCCAGTGTGAGCAGGCAAACACAAGAAGAGCAATGGATCTTGGATGTAACCCAGGGAAGAACAATATTTAAAGGTTTGGCATCATACAGTTGTACCAAAAGGAAAACAAATGGAAAAAAAATAGAAACAGGGGTAGGAAGAAAATCAGGATAGCTATTGGGTTAAGAAAACTAAGGGAACAATGTCTCAAAAAGTGGTGGTGAACAATGTCAAACACTTTAAAAAGGTCAAGGAAAATGGGGATTTGAGAAAAGTTCATATATTGATTGGGAAGTCATTAGTGACTTTTAGGAGAGTATTTTTGGTACAAAATGGGGGAATCCAGGTTTTATGAGAGATTCAGAGGCAATGGATGCATGGGTAAAGGTCACTTGTAGGGAAAAAAAATGAGTGTGAATAGGTATAAAAATAACTTTGGTGAAAAATAATTCTATGTTTAATGATATAACAAGAGTTCTTACCTTAAAAATAAAAATAGAATGATAGATGAGACAATGGGGTTAATGTAGTTTATATCTATCTATTTTTAAGTAAGTTAGTTAAAAAACACCGAAGTGTGTGCTTTTTGCATTTGGTTATAACATCAGGGAAAACAGAATTGAGCTCATTGACACCTTAGGGTTGTATGGGTATATACCCCAGTGTTTATCCCCTCATTTTCCACTAAGCAGCACTACCCACACATTTCCTGACTCTGGGAAAAAATCTTTTCATAGTTCAGATGGTAACATTTAAAAAAAAAAAAACTTTTGTGAATGTTCTAGCTATTTCTGTCACCTCTTAAAGATATTCTATTTGCCTCTGTTTACAAATTTCAGTGAAAACAGGTGGCCCAGGGAAAGAAATAGTGATGATGTTATGATGTGACTCCTAACAGTACAGAGACACAAATAGTCATTTCCAACTGGGCTACAATATTTTAAAATTGTAAATTTAAATATTTACAAATTCATGACTTTGCATGTCTATACATACACAGTGTATTTCTTCTATTCACTTTTTATAGAATTTTCATAGCAGCTTCTTTCTGCAGAGCTCAGTGGTGGGGATCTCAAAATAGCAACCTGTTCATATGCAAACCCAGAGAATACCTGACTAACACTGTTGGCAAAATCTCAAGTTCCCCTCCCATCTCATACCTTGCCATTTCTCCTCCTTATATTTCCCTGACTTCTTTTTCAGGAGTAATCCCGAGCTGAATCATAGTCTTTCAATGTCTGCCAGTTCCCATTCCTTTCCTAAGTGTGACTGAAATATAAATACATGGGATCCCCTAATCTAGGGTGAAACATCTCCATGGCCTGAGCAGTTGATCAGATCATATTTCATCAGCAACAGTGAATAGTGTCCAAGAATGTGAGTAATTCATCTAGAGGCTAACCAGTTTAACTTGAGTTTTATAAGTGGAGCCTCCAGGGATTTCACCGATTTTCCTCATTAAAAAAGTTTTTGTGTTTCACATAACTAGTAATCCTCAAATGCAATTTATTGGCACCTATCTGTTGAAATTAATTTCTTACTCATGCACCTCAATAATTTCACTTAATTTTCAAACTTCCAATCATCGGTATGTCACTTGTCCTAAATTTTAATATTTGCAATAATTCTGCCTCATATCTAGATAGTTGGTGATATATTTTATATAGTGATATTGGATTTAAAAGAACTTTAGCATTGTTTCTTAGATAACCCCAACTTTATTATATTAATTTGCCATTAAAGGATCTCATGCGGCCATTATCTTTTGTAGGAAATATTCTAAATATTTTAATTGGGAAATTTAAATTGTTTAATAAATACCCTTGTATCCACTTTCACATATTACATATACTGAAGACAAATCTCCTTGGTAACTGCCAAGCTTTTAAATTTGCTTAAACAGGATCATAACTCACCTACTTCCTCAGTACCTATAGGCAGGCCAAGGACTGCACCCAGAAGAAATGATGGAAAGGCTTTGCTTTAGTACCACCAGAGATACTACTTTACTCCCTATCCTGAAGCCATGGTTCAATTCTTTTAACTTGGGTGTGCCTATTATTGAGCTCTTTTGTTTAATCAACAGTTAGATTACACTACCTCTAAAAGTTTCCCTCCTTCCTCCTTTCTTAGTCCCTAAATCAAATCCCACAATTATGTAAAAACAAGCAATGCCTCAATGATTTCTGTTATCTCCACTTTTTGCAATAAAATAAAACAACATAAACAAGGAATAAATAATAATAATAATAATAATAATAATAATAATAATAATAATAATAGTAATATATTTGATCCTTAGACAAAGCCAAATTAATCTATTTGTGCATAGCATCCATAATTAAGATGAGTGAGAGAATTACCAGAATTGCCTACCTTTGGAGTGCTGTAGTTCCTTTGTCTAATCTGTGATTCTACGGTATTTGTATAGGTGGATAGTCAAAGGAAAACATTTGTGTGCCTACTTCACACATTTCAAATGGCCCAGAGTCTACCCAGTGAGATTAAATTTCTCTGGAAGATGAATCTGAAGAAAGGTGACAAGCTTTTGCTAGTCAAAAGTTTTACTTGTGAGTGGAGAGATGTGTTCATTTGTAGAGATTGAACTAGCTGGGAAAAGCTAGAGCACAGAAGAATAAAACACACACTGGATACATAAAGAGTGCTTTAATCTATTTACACCAAATGGGAATACACCAACTAGCTCACACATGGATATGAATATTATAGTAAAAACTCAGCTCCAGCAAATTGCAAAAGAAGATGCTGGATGACCAAGTGATCATGAATCAGGAAGTAATAGACAAGGGGGAAGATTCAGTTGAAATATTGTCCAAAAATCATTCTGAACATGTGTTTTTTTTTTCTTTTTAAGAAAATGCAATCTAAGGCAAGATCTAGATGATGCACTATTTTAAGAGTAAGAGGCTAAGGGAGAGGAAGAGTCTCTGCTGAGTTCCTTACAAAGAGTTCATTTTGCAACAAAAAGCAAATACTTTTCACGCCACACATCCCTCCCTGTCTAAAACATCTCTACCACTTAAATTCCTACCCACCTACCCACTGATATAGAATAGTAACTCGAAAATATCTAGATGCTTGGAAGAGGAAGAGAGTGGGGGTGGGTAAGCACCCACTTTTTCCTACTGGACTCCAAGCACTTCCTTCCAAGTGCTAACTACAAAGGTTAAGAGCACAGATTTTGGCACCAGCCTGCCTGAGGTCAAATTGTGGTTTGATCTCTTATTAGCAATATGATTTTTGGCAAATTACTTAATACTTGTGTGCTTCAGTTTTCTCATCTGAATAATGTAATAGTAGAATCTATATCATAGGATAGTTGTGATGATTATATGAGTTGAAATTGTTCTTCATCAGTATTTTAAGACATAGAATTCCGTATCATGCCCTCTTTGTGACCAGGTTTCACTTAAGCCCAGAATATTTCTTTGATTGGCTACATTGAACTTCAAAGCATTCCTCAACTTGAGGCATGTTTGTATATATATTGTGTTCAAATGGGATGTGCACAAGCCACCAAGATTTGTGCGCTGGATGTACACAAAGGCTTCATATAAGAATGGATGTGTGTTTGTGTGTATCTGCATAGACACTCTTTTGGCATGTCTATACCTGAAGGTTCTAGGCCAACTGACAAGTTTACTTCTTATCTTCTTCACAGGAGTACGTTTTAAAGATGATTCTTATATATATATATTTTTTTGTCTCTAAAGAAACTTCTACTACAATGTTCTTTTCCCAGATTCTCAGCAGGCAACTGCTTTTAAATATGATTTAATTCAAAATTTTATTTGATTGTTGTTAGTACAAGTTCAAAATTAAACACAGCCAAGTGGCCTGTGAATATTATTAGCTTATTTTCAAGTATTTTTCAGTGTCTACAGATTTCCACACCCCACCACCTTCCCCTATGGGTCCCCAGGGACCCGCATCTCTGTTTCAGACAGAGAAGAAAGGCGTGTGCTCTCATTTTGTGCTTGTGAAACAGCATAGCACCAGCCACTTTTGCCCCACCCCTGTCCCCAAAAGCCAAAGGCAGAAAAAAGTTGTTCCTCCTTTTTTTTTTTTCTGATTTTTCCTTCTTTCATATAGATCAAAATATGTTTCTTGTGTTTTGAAACTTCTAGGGGTCTTTCAGGTAATGTTTTACTACTGTTTTTTGAACCCCACCCCCACCCATCCTGTTGCACACATAGAGGAAAGTAGATAAGACGTGCCTGTTAGACACATGGTAAAACAGTTCACAGCTGCTGCAACCAAGGCCTGCATTCTTGTTTGAATGTGGTTAAGCTGGGAAACTGAAGTGTGGGTGTCTATGGAAACAGCCGCTCAAGTGATTATGAGATGAGACATAGAGAAACCAACTTGTAAAGGGGGTGTGCTAACTCCAGCTTACTCCAGCAATAGCAAATGACAGCTCTGTGTTTCTCAGACTGCAACTGGGGCTAGGAGGGCCACCGTCAAATTGTCTTTCAAATACACTTAGCTGTTGGGCTAACACCTTTCCTTTGGCTTAAAAGGGTGGTTTTGAGTATTCAGGGCTACAAGCAAATTTTGCTGGCTGCAGCTTCAGCTACCTACCTATTTCCACAAAGACTCAATTCCTTTGACCGTCACCCTTTAAAATGTAGTCTCTCAGCTTCTTTGGTGGTACAGAGAGCCTTCTTCAGTGGGTCATAAGAGAATGAAAAAATATTAGCATTGCAGTTAGGAACTTGTTCTCAAGTTATGTTCACTTAATTATTGACAATAACTAAGGAGACTCTATGGCTTATAAAAGTCAGACTGCCTGGTATCTTAATTCCAGGTCTACAATTTAATAGTTGTGTAACCTGAGGAAAACAACTTAGCCTTTTTTTTTACCTCAATGTTCTCATCTATGAAATGTTTATAATAATAGGTCCTATATCTCACAAGGCCATGTGATGATTTAATGAAATAATATGTATATATGTACATAATATAAGGAAGGACATTCATAAATATTATATACCATCAGCATTAGCATCATAATATCTATATTACTATCCAGGGAAAACCAAATAACCTTGCTTCTCCTTAGTCAACTTACTTATAAATTGTCAATCATGGCTAGAGATGTTCAGAAAATTTTAAAAATTTACTAATTCTAAGCATACATAATAGTCTCTGAAGGGCATATGAATTAAATACTGTTTATTGATAATTATCAAATAAAAAAGATAGCAATTGACTACACACCCCATTCAAGGTGCTTTTTCTCAGGTGAATTTAATTCTAAAAGTAAAAAGAGAGTTGCTTATTTCCCAGCTCTTTCTGAGTAAATTAATCCTAGTTCTCCCCTTCACTAGCATTTCTTCAATGATTAATGAATATTTACTTACCAGATTCCAGAAATAGTGATGCCTTCATAGTATCACCTCTGATACTACCTTCTGGTTACCCTAGACCATACAGAACTTGGATAACACATTATTTTGTTCTTGGCATGATATATTATCAGGGAGAAGTCTGAGATTGAATGTTCTTTGTCCTTTGATTAGCTAAGCCCTGAGAATCTCAAAGGAATTAGAAAATTTGTGGTGCTTTTCTTGGTCGATTTTAATATCATTTTAGCTTTTCTCTATAGCATTTCCTCACAAGCATTGTTAGGTAACAGTTTCAAAGACCCTGAAATTAATCTACAATATCATAACTTTCTACAGTCTGTGAAGTGAGGCTTGAAGACTTCACCTTTTATTTTTTCTTTGTTTGTTTATAATATAATTTTGTACAAGCCAGAATTAGCTGGATGTGTGTGTGTGTGTGTGTGAGATTGTTTCAGTGTTTAACTTAAATGGGTCTTCAGTTACTCAAAACTCCTGAAAAGTTTCACCTATCATCCTCATGATTACTCACAGATCCTTACATAGTGTTTTGCTGTCAACACTCTATGTTGCCACTATTTCCTATGGTGAATGGTGCCATCATTTCTTCACCAATCTTTTGCAGCTCACCAGCAGAGGGGGCCAGTAGCTGTATTCTATGGTTCTTCAGAAAGCCCAGGATCTATAGAGGGTTTTTTTGTTTGTCTGTTTTTGCTTAAAATATATGCCATTGTGTCATGCTTATGGAGTGCTTCCTTAGAGGTCACTGCAATTATTGTCATTCATAGGGAGTTACCTAACATAAAACCTATCCGCATATTCTTGAGCAGCTACAAAGACATGTTGGCAATTCTTCTGAGAATGGGATTGTTTTCCAGTCTCCAAGAAGATATTTTATTTCCTTCTGGAAAATATTTCTGGCCCAGGGAAAATAAACACCTTTCATTTTCAATGGAGATAGCATCTGGAATGTTGGGGGTAGTAATGAGTGAGTTAAGTCCACTCTCTCTCCCCCACTACACACATACACACACCTATGGGGAACTTTCTATGAAAAAAACTTATTTAAACTGCCAAAACTTTACTCATTTCTGAGAAAGTGTGGTCACTAATAATGTCTTGCCCTTGGATGCTGATTTTTATGTCTTTCTAACACACACACATGCTTGTTCACAGACAGGCACACTGTTTCAATAACAAAAAAGGACAAGTATTATTTAAATGATCTTACACCAGGGGAAACTAAAATCAAAACAAGTTTGGAAAATTGTTTAAGATCATACAGATCGTAGTTGAAGAAATAGAAATAGATCAATTAGGGTGAGAATAATTTCTATGTCAAGCCTCAACTCAATGTCTTATTTACCCTTAAAGTTTATAAATGGAAGCCCTTAGTGACTCAAGGCAAAAACTGGATGGGAAAATCAAGTGAATAGGAAAAGAAAAACAAACACAGAAAGAAAAAGAGGCATATGCATTAAAGGGTTATAAAACAATGGCCATGGCATCACAGCTCTCTCCCTGGCATTCAGATGCATATTTCACCTTGGTCATAGGCTAACCTACTAACAAAGATTTTTCGCAGACCTAAAATTCCTTATAGATGTATTTTTTTTCCATAGCAAGAAACTTCTTCAGCATATTTTCTATCCCATAAAGTAAACAAAAATTAACCTCAGTTCAATCTCTTCAGTGATGGGGAACTTCTACTTTAATAAACAATCTGTCCTACTGTATAAGAACTGCTAGTAAGTTCTATATTATAAATGGAAATCCACCTCCATCTAACTTCTATTTATAGGGCCTATATATTTCTTCTATTATATTAAAGGATTAGCTTCCTCACTCTTACACTTAACAGTCATTTTTCTACATAAAGACACCAAACATGCTTTTCCCTCCACTTCTCTAACATCAAAGTTTTCACTTCCCCAGGATATTCATCATTAGTTTAATCATATATTCTTCATTATCCAAGTTTTCAGCCTCTCAATGAGATAGGGAGGAAGAGGGTAGAGCCCAGCCATTCAAGGAATGATAGAGTAATTAAAATCAAAATGGTGGAAGATTCAACTTCCAGTAGGCCTTGAGGCTCAAGATGGCGGGAGATTTGACTTCTAGTAGACCTTGAGCTTCATTACACGCCCATTATAATATATTGGCATGGTGAATAACATGCCCCCAGGCGACATGACAGTTCCAAGGCTAATCATAAAAAGTCAAAGAGTGGGCAATGGCCAACCTCCTGGGAATCCCAGCCCCTTCCTCAAGGTAGTTAAAATGGTCCTCCCACTTGTTAGCTTAATAAAGCTACTGAGCCCATAAAAACTGGCAACATGGCGCCTCATGGCCGCCCTTTTTGCTCCTTTGTCTTCAGACATGGCCAGCACTCTGTCTATGGAGTGTGTATCTGCTTTTACTCTAGCCTGAGCAACCAACCCCCACACCTCATGGCCTTTCTCTCGCCTTCTGAAACAGCCTACACTCTATGGAGTATGTCTCCCTCTAAATAAAACTATCTTTACTCAACTGTGGTTCACTCTTGAATTCTTTCCTGCATGAAGCCAAGGACCCACACTTAATGAGGCACGTCCCAGGGACTCAGCCAAGGCCTAGGACATGGCCCTCCTCATGCCCCACATACATTTTTTCCTGTATCATTAATATGTTGGTCTCCTTCCTCCGGGTACTTGAATTTATTTAAGTCTGTCATAAAATTTGACATCCAAATCTCATCTTACTAGTGTAGATTTGAACAAGAATGGCACCATCCTAATTCTGAGAAATGTATATATCTTAATGTATTAAAGGATTTTGCTATATTATAGATAACAACATTATACTGTGAGGTTTTCACACTTAAAGTTATGTCTTAAATAGGAATTGTTATTATGTCAGATCTTCATATTGTTGAACCTAAATGCTGTATTTATATTAGATACAATTTATACATTTTTTGTTTTATCTAGTGTTTTACAACATTTAAATAATTCTAAACCATTGATTCCTATTTTACAAATACTTCTAACAAGCATTGTCATTACAGAATATTAGAAACATTAAATTAGAATAGGTAAAGGAGTGTCAATACTAACACAGGATCAAAAAATTATAGCTAACAAAAAAAGAAGGGACAGAAATACTCTAAAAAAAAAACCACGAGAATTAAAGAAGCAGTGTTAGTTCAGAAACACTCAGTATAGAGGCAAACAGCTCTACATACCTTAAGAGAATTTCACTGTATATATATACTACCAGTAAAGGACCTGAACTATTAGAACACTCTTATGTTAACCATTTTCTATCTAATAAGGCAGACACATAACAATCTTTACAAATAACCCTGCTGAAAATATATTGATATTTGTAATGGGTTTAATGGTGGCCCTTAAAAACAAATGTCTATACCCTAATTCCCAGAACCTGTGAGTATTACTTCTTTTGGAAAATGAGGTATTGTACATGTAATTAAGTTAAGGATTTTGAGATGAAGAGGTCATCCTGGATTATCTAGATGGGCCCTAAATCCAATGATAAGTATCCTTAAAAGATAGAAGAGGGTAAGATATAGAAACAGAGGAGAAGGCAAGATGAAGATAGAGGCAGAGATTGGAGTAATGTACAGAAATGCCAAGAATTGCTGGCAGCCACCAGAAGCTAGGAGAGAGACAAGGAATAAATTCTCCCCAGATCCCTGGAAGAAAATGAGGCAGCCCTGCCAATAATGATTTTGAGCTTGTGAGCCCCAGACTGTGAGAAAATAAATTTCTGTTGTTTTAAGCCACTCAGCTTGTGGTAATTTGTACTTCAAGCGTAGAAAACTAATACAGTGCTTAATGTGCTAGGTAATGATACTTCCTACTTCCAAGTTTATTTATATGGAAATTGTAAAAACTGGATAAATGAGGTATTTGTGGGTAAAAATAAAACAGTATAAAATAATATGAACTATAGAACCTGAACAATATAGTATAATTATTAATGTTTTAAGCCTTAAATTGTATTTACACAATATGTACTAAAATATTTATTCACCCATTCACTTATCTATCCATCCTCCCATCCATTTATCCATCCATCGTATCCATTTTGCCTACCAGTAAACCAACATTTATCTAACAGTTACTGAGTTCAACCTTAAGCTAACACCACAGCGTGAGTTCAATCATCAGTGTTGTTAACCACAGGCACATTTAATAGATTGTGATAATCTCAAACACCCAGGTATTTGTAGTAATCCAGATATTGAGGATCATGAAGTTTAGTCATCTGAATTATGAACTAAAATGTTTTCATTTTATACAGATGTCTTGATATCTTGTAAATGTAACCATAATGTAAAATGGCCCAAAATGCAATTGAGAAGGAAGCAGATGTAATCATGTTTTAGGTATAGCATACAAGATAATCATGTGTATTGAAATTCTCAACTATTATGAAGTCCCCTGGGAGTGGGAAGAAGCATACTTTATGCCTAATTGGTAGCAATTTCTTCTTTTAGTTTATGATGTTTTATATATGAAGTTTGCTTCACTAAAAATATGCTTTTTTAAAATCTGCAAACAAGTGTGATATTTGACCAAAACAAAATGAATGAATTGGAGAAGATGTGAACATTATTGCTACCTGAGTTCAGGATGACATTGGAAATGAAGGAGCTTGATTCATTATTCTATCAATGAAATACATGGCAAATCTTCCTCAAACACAAAACTAGCTCTCTTCTAGAAGTAGTTGGCAGGTAACTGCCCATGAGGAAGATTTTATCAATCTAATGCAAAATGAGAAAATCAGGACAATGTGGCAAGTGCTTTATAAAATTAAAAGCATTTAACTTAAAGACTTATTCTATCTTCTCTGTTTATGTTTATCCTAATTTTTGGTGTTAGTTGAAAATAACTTATTCTTATTTATTAACCTCAACTTGAAAAAATAAAATATGAGCAAGCCTATGTCAATATCCACTTTTTTGAATATACTAGTTTATGAAATAAAAAAGGAGTTACTGGTATAGAGAAAAAAAATAAATGATGATTTTGGAATTAAAAACCTGGATGAGTGCCAGCTCTGCTACATGCTAGTAAAGTCACAATGTTAGCTCAGTTGCTTAGCTTCTCAGAGCCTTAATTTCATCATGTGAATGGAATAATCACTATTATGCTGACTACATAGAACTTTTTTCTTTTTTGAGGCTTATGGGAGAGAATATCTAAGAATACATTTTGTGAATTGTAAAGTGCTAAACAAAAGGGGATTCATTTCATGTAACAAAATTAATGAAGGAAACTCTTTGATGTAGTCAAGGGCTTTGATAAAGTTACAGGAAGATGTTCCTGTTTTTTGAATGCTAGATGAGCCTGTACTCTGAAAAGGCCACCCAACTGTTAATTCTTTCTGTAGATGTCTTGGCCAGGAAATCTGTGGCTTATTATACCAACCAAAAATCAACCTAGTAGATAAGACCTTGTGTCAATAAGCAGTACCTACTGCAGAGCATCATAGGAATTTGTGTGGATCTTCAAATCCAACTAGAGCCAACATTCTCAAGGTCTAGTACATTGTCAGATATTTAGTAGATGTTCACAAAATATTTATGCAGGAAATGAATGTGAGGGAGAGCCAGAGTTCAGTGACTCTGATAAAAAATCAAATATTTTATAAGTAACACTACAGTTTACAATTTTACATTTACATTTTAGTGGTTTTTAGTATAGTCCCAAAGTTTTCAAAAATCACCACTATCTAATCCCAGAAATTTTTCATTACCACAAAAAGAAACTCCATATCAGTTAGCAATCATTCCCCATTTCCTCATATTCCCAGGCCCTAGAAACCACTAATGTGATTTTGTCTCATTTGAGTGCCTATTCTGAATATTTTGTATAATTGGACTCATATAATATGAGGCATTTTAGTCTGACTTTTTACTAAGCATACTGTTCTTGAAATTCATCTGTGCCATAGTATGTATCTGTATTTCATTCCATTTTATGGTCAAATAGTTATTCCATTGTATATATATAACATTGAGTTGTTTCTACTTTTTTTGGGGGGGGGACTTTTTTTTTAACATATTTTATTGATTTATAATCATTTTACAATGTTGTGTCAAATTCCAGTGTTCAGCACAATTCTTCAGTTATTCATAGACATATACACACACATTGTCACATTTTTTTCTCTGTGAGTTATCATAACATTTTGTGTATATTTCCCTGTGCTATACAGTGTAGTCTATTCTACAATTTTGAAATCCCAGTCTATCCCTTCCCACCCTCCACTCCCCTGGTAACCACAAGTCTGTATTCTCTGTCTGTGAGTCTATTTCTGTCCTTTATTTATGCTTTGTTTTTGTTTGTTTGTTTGTTTTTGTTTTTGTTTTTTAGATTCCACATATGAGTGATCTCATATAGTATTTTTCTTTCTCTTTCTGGCTTACTTCACTTAGAATGACATTCTCCAGGAGCATCCATTTTGCTGCAAATGACATTATGTTGTTGGTTTTTATGGCTGAGTAGTATTCCATTGTATAAATATACCACTTCTTCTTTATCCAGTCACATGTTGATGGACATTTAGGCTGTTTCCATGTTTTGGCTATTGTAAATAGTGCTGCTATGAACATTGGGGTGCAGGTGTCATCCTGAAGTAGGGTTCCTTCTGGATACAAGCCCAGGAGTGGGATTCCTGGGTCATATGGTAAGTCTATTCCTAGTCTTTTGAGGAGTCTCCACACTGTTTTCCATAGTGGCTGCACCAAACTGCATTCCCACCAGCAGTGTAGGAGGGTTCCCCTTTCTCCACAGCCTCTCCAGCATTTGTCATTTGTGGATTTTTGAATGATGGCCATTCTGACTGGTGTGAGGTGATATCTCATTGTAGTTTTGATTTGCATTTCTCTGATAATTAGTGATATTGAGCATTTTTTCATGTGCTTTTTGATCATTTGTATGTCTTCCTTGGAGAATTGCTTCTTTAGGTCTTCTGCCCATTTTTGGATTGGGTTGTTCATTTTTTTCTTATTGAGTCATATGAGCTGCTTATATATTCTGGAGATCAAGCCTTTGTCAGTTTCACTTGCAAAAATTTTCTCCCATTCCATAGGTTTACTTCTTGTATTATTTCTGGTTTCCTTTGCTGTGCAGAAGCTTGTAAGTTTCATTAGGTCCCATTTGTTTATTCTTGCTTTTATTTCTTCTAGGAGAAAATTTTTGAGATGTATGTCAGATAATGTTTTGCCTATGGTTTCCTCTAGGCGGTTTATTGTATCTTGCCTTATGTTTAAGTCTTTAATCCATTTTGAGTTGATTTTTGTGTATGGTGTAAGGGAGTGTTCTAGCTTCATTGTTTTACATGCTGCTGAACAGTTTTCCCAACACCATTTGCTGAAGAGACTGTCTTTATTCCAATGTATATTCTTGCCTCCTTTGTCAAAGATGAGTTGACCAAAAGTTTGTGGGTTCATTTCTGGGTTCTCTATTCTGTTACATGGGTCTATATGCCTGTTTTTGTACCAACACCATGCTGTCTTGATGACTGTAGCTCTATAGTATTGTCTGAAGTCTGGGAGAGTTATTCCTCCAGCCTCTTTCTTTCTCTTCAGTAATGCTTTGGCAATTCTAGGTCTTTGATGGTTTCATATGAATTTTATTATGATTTGTTCTAGTTCTGTGAAATATGTCCTGGGTAATTGGATAGGGATTGCATTCAATCTGTAGATTGCCTTGGGCAGTGTCACCATTTTAACAATATTGATTCTTCCAATCCAAGAGCATGGAATATCTTTCCATTTTTTGAAGTGTTATTTAATTTCCTTCATCAATGGTTTATAGTTTTCTGTGTATAATTCTTTCACCTCCTTCGTTAGATTTATTCCCAGATATTTTATTACTTTGGGTGCTATTTTAAAGGGGATTGTTTCTTTACTTTCTTCTTCTGTTGATTTATCGTTAGTGTAAAGAAATGCAACTGATTTTTGAACGTTAATTTTGTAACCTGCTACCTTGCTGAATTCTTCAATCAGCTCTACTAGCTTTTGTGTGGACCTTTTCGGGTTTTCTATATATAGTAACGTGTCATCAGCATATAATGACACTTTTACCTCTTCTTTTCCAATTTGGATACCTTTTATTTCTTTCTCTTGCCTGACTGCTGTGGCTAGGACTTCCAGGACTATGTTGAATAGGAGTGGTGATAGTTGGCATCCTTGTCTTGTCCCAGATTTTAGTGGGAAGCTTTTGAGTTTTTCACCATTGAGTACTATGCTGGCTGTAGTTTTCTCATATATAGCTTTTATTATGTTGAGATATGTTCCCTCTATACCCAGTTTGGTGAGAGTTTTTATCATAAATGGGTGTTGAATTTTATCAAATGCTTTTTCTGCATCGATTGAGATGATCATGTGGTTTTTGTCCTTTCTTTTGTTGATGTGATGTATTACATTGATTGATTTGCGTATGTTGAACCAGCCTTGTGTCCCTGGGATGAACCCCACTTGGTCATGATGTATAATCTTTTTTATGTGTTGTTGGATTCTATTTGCTAAAATTTTGGTGAGGATTTTGCATGTATGTTCATCAGTGATATTGGCCAATAATTCTCTTTTTTTGTAGTGTCTTTGCCTGGTTTTGGTATCAGGGTGGTGGTGGCTTCATAGAATGAGTTTGGGAGTATTCCCTCCTTTTCAATCATCTGGAAGAGTTTGAGAAGGACTGGTATGGGTTCTTCTTTGTATGTTTGGTAGAATTCCCCTGTGAAGCCGTCCGGTCCTGGACTTTTATTTGTAGGGAGTTTTTGAATTGCTATTTCTATTTCCTTTCCAGTGATCGGATTGTTCAAGTGTTCAGATTCTTCTTGATTCAGTCTTGGTGGACAGTATGTTTCCAGAAACTTGTCCATCTCCTCTAGGTTATCCAGTTTGTTTCCATATAGTTTTTCATAATATTCTCGTATGATATTCTGTATTTCTATTTTGTTTGTTGTAATTTCTTCATTTTCCTTTCTTATTTTGCTAATTTGTGCTCTCTCTTTTTTCTTCTTTGTGAGTTTGGCCAGAGGCTTGTCGATTTTATTTACTTTTTCAAAAAACCAGCTTTTGGTTTGGTTGATTTTTTCTATGGTCTTGTTAATCTCTATTGTATTTAATTCCTCTCTGATCTTTGTTATTACCTTCCTTCTGCTGCTTTTTGGGGCTTTTTGTTCTTCTTTTTCTAATTCATTCAGGTGGCGGGTTAAATTGTTTATTTGAGATTGTTCTTCTTTTTTGAGGAAGGCCTGTATCGCTATAAACTTCCTTCTTAGCACTGCCTTTGCTGTGTCCCATAGGTTTTGAGTGGTTGTGCTTTCATTATCATTTGTCTCAAGGTATTTTTTAATTTCAGCTTTGATTTCCTCATTGATCCATTGTTTTTTCAATAACATATTGTTTAATCTCCATGCTTTCCTTTTTTTCTCCTTTGTTTCTCTGTTGTTGATTTCCAGTTTCATGGAATTGTGGTCAGTAAAGATGCTTGAGATAATTTCTATCTTCTTAAAATTGTTGAGGTTTCTTTTGTGCCCAAGTACATGATCGATCCTGGAAAATGTTCCATGTGCACTTGAGAAGAATGTATATCCTATTTTTGGGGGGTGTAATGCTCTGAAAATATCCACCAAATCTAGTTTTTCTATTGTAGTATTTAATTTCTCTGTTGCCTTGTTTATTTTCTGTCTGGAAGATGTGTCTAGTGATGTTAATGCAGTGTTAAAATCTTCAACTATGATTGTATTCCCATCAATATCCCCCTTTATCTCTGTTAGTAATTCTTGTATGTACTTAGGTGCTCCTATATTGAGTGCACATATATTAACGAGTGTAATATCCTCATCTTGTATCACTCCTTTAATCATTATAAAATGTCCTTCTTTATCTTTCTTTGTGGCCTTTGTTTTAAAGTCTATTTTGTCTGAAATCAGTACTGCAACACTTGCTTTTTTGGCTTTTCCATTTGCATGGAATATCCTTTTCCATCCTTTCACTCTCAATCTATATGTGTTCTTCTCCCTAAAGTGGGTCTCTTGTATGCAGCATATTGAAGGTTCTTGCTTTATTATCCAGTCTGCTACTCTGTGTCTTTTGACTGGAGCATTTAGTCCATTACCATTTACAGTAATTAATGATAGATGTGTGTTTATTGCCATTTTGAACTTATCTTTGCAGTTGAATTGGTATATCCTCTTTGTTCCTTTCTTCTTCCTTTTGTGGTTTGGTAATTTTCCTTTGTATTATCATGGATTTTATTTAATTTTTGTGACTCCTTTGTAAATTTTTGGCTTGTGGTTACCCTTTTTTTGTAAATCTATCAACCCATTACTATAACTGTTTTTATTAAACTGATAGTAACATTATCTCAAACCCATCCTGCTATTAAAAAAATTTAAAAAAGAAAGAAAAAATATTCTATATTTCCCTGCCTCCCTCTCCCAGTCTCAGTGATTTGTATGTCTTCTTTTATAATTTCATGTTTACTTTATTTGTAATTCATGAGTTATCACCTTTTCAGTTGTGTGTTTCTCATTTCTGTAGCATCCTGCTGCTTTTCTATTTAGAATAGCCCTTTCAGTATTTCTTTTAGCATGGGTTTAGTGTTGCTAAACTCCTGCACCTTTTTTTGGTCTGTGAATCTCTTTATTTCTCCTTCTATCCTCAAGGATAGCCTTGCTGGATAAAGGATCCTAGGCTGCATCTTTTTTTCATTCAGGGCTTTGAATATATCTTGCCACTCCCTTTTGGCCTGTAGTGTTTGTGTAGAGAAATCAGGTGAGAGCCTTATGGGGGTTTCCTTGTAACTTACTCTTTGCTTTTCTCTTGCTGCCTTTAGAATCATTTCTTTATCCTTGACTCTGGCCATCTTGATTATGATATGTCTTGGTGTGGGTCTCTTTGGGTTCTTCCTGTTTGGGACCCTCTGAGCTTCCTGTACTTGGATATCTGATTCCTTCTTTAAGTTTGGGAAGTTTTCAGTCATGATTTCTTCAAAAACCTTTTCAATCCCCTTTGATTTTTCTTCTCCTTCTGGGACCCCTATTTTGCGAAGATTGGGATGCTTTATATTATCCCATAGGTCCCTTATGCTATTTTCATGATTTTTTATTTGCTTCTCTTGTAGTTCTTCTGAATGGGTGCTTTCTCTTGCCCTGTCTTCTAGATCACTAATTCGTTCCTCTGCATTATCTAGTCGGCTTTGCACAGCTATTAGATCATTCCTCATCTCTGTCAATGAGTTTACCCATTCTACTTGGCTCTTCTTTATAGCTTCAATTTCATTTTTGACATATTTTATATCTCTAAACACTATCTCTTTTAATTCCTTCAGCAATTTGATCACTCCTTTTTTGAAATCTTGATCTAGTAGGCTATCGATGTCTATTTTGTTGATCTTTCTTTCAGGGGATTTCTCTTGTTCTTTTAATTGGGAAAGGTTTTTCTGCTTCTTCATCTTGCTCATACCTCTTTGGCACTGTGGTTTATGGAGTATCAGTTGTTTATTTTGGTCCTTAAGTATTTTATCGATCTTATGCCTATTTAGGAATAGAACTTAGGAAAAAAAGAAAAAAAAATAAGAGAGAGAGAGAAAGAATTTTAAAAGAAGGGAGAAAGAGGGTTTGAAAACAGTGTATAATGAATAATAGAAGAGTGAGTTGAAGCAGAGTATTAATCGGGATGAGACGTCCTTTTGAAACCTTTACAAAAAAAGAGGGGGAGATGAATAGATGTATTTGAAACCTGTGTCTAATCAATAGCAGGACATCAAAACCCAAGAGAAATAGAAATGAATTAAGAAGTAAAGATTAAGAGAGTAATAGAAAATAGAACAGGTGAAAACAGATTAAAAAAAAAAAAGGGGGAGGGTTTTCAGTGTTCTCCTGGAGTCTGTGTGCTTTTAATGTGAAGTCTTTCTGTCTTAGTCCTGTTTTGGAAACTCAGCTTGCTGTTTTCAGAGGCCCTCCTTTGGCGCCCTCTTCTGTGCTGCTCCCAGCACCTGTCGGCAAGCGGATCGCGCCTCCTCCTAACACTGTGTCAGGTGCAGCTCTCTGCTATGGGCGGGCGGGTCGCTGCCCCTTCGGGTGCCGCAGTCAGATGTTGCAGACTGGCCGGGTACGAGGGCAGGTCGTGCCCCCTCCCAGCACTTCAGTCAGGGGCTGTGTTCCTGCCCGAAAGGCGGGGGGCCGCTCTCGCTCTACCTGCCCCGCCGCCGGTAGCTCTGCTGCTCTGTGCGACTGCGCGCTCCGCCCTGGTCGGCGCTCCGCCCTGGTCGGCGCTCTGCGGGTGGGCTCGGGGAAGACCGAGGGACAGCCCTGTCCCTGCTCCGAGCCAAAACCCAGCTCCTTGTTTGTCTTTGTGGAACAAGTTCTCTGAGGGACCAGGATGGAAGGATCCTATCTGCCCCGGGCTGCAGGCCAGCCTCAGTCTGGCCTTTGAGGCTGCTAAGCCCTTCGGTGCGGATGCAGGTTTCGCCCCCGCCCCCGCCTGGGTGCTCAGCGCGGAAGATATGGCGGCTGTGCCTGAGCCCAGCCTCTCTTCCCCCGAAAACTTTCTGCGGGTTTTCAGAGATGGGGGTGTGCACCCTTCCCCCGAGAGCACATCAACCTTGCTGTTTTATGGAGGGCCCAGGTTGTTCTGCCCTGTGCACCCACAGCCACGGCGCGCAGCCCCTTGCATTCCCCCGTGGCTGCCTCCGTGCAGCCACTTCCATCCTCCGCCCGGTTTGTGCAGCCTGGCCTTGCCCGCCGCTGCCGGCCCGCATCTCAGGCTGGGTGTCGGGGGGATGCTCTGTGCCCGTTTAATTTAGTTCTGTTAGTCAAGGGCTGCTCTGTACAGATCTGAGCCTCGGAGGCTCCCCCTCCGTCCCGCTGGCCTCTCAGTTGGAGAGGGGAGACCCAGCGAGCAAGCGCCAGTCCTCCTTTGCCACTCCCTCCCCACGGGACCCGTCCCTCGCTGCTTTGCCTTTTTTTCTTTCTTTTTTCCTTTTCTCCTACCAGATTTTTGGCGTCTTTATCTTTTGAAGAGGGCGATGTACTGTCGGAGTTCCACAGGTGCTCTGGTTGGCTGAGTGGGTCTGTAGATGTGGGTTTTGGTGTATTTGTGGGAGAGGGTGACCTGCAAGCGTCCTTCTACTCCGCCATCTTCTCCGTCCTCCTGTTTCTACTTTTTGACTATTATGAATAATGTGAAATGGAAATTCATGTACAAATATTTGTGTGGGCATATTTTTCATTTCTCTTTGGTAGATATCTAAGTGTAGAATCTCTTGTTTGTATATATATATATCCCTTGTTAACTCTATATGCAACTTATTTGAGGAACTGTCAAATTATTTTCCAAAGTAGCTGTAGCATTTTACATTCCCACCAGCAATGCATGAAGGTTCTGATGTCTTCACTGCCTTTCAACACCTGTTATTATCTCTTTTTTTTCTGTAGCCATTTTAATGGGGGTAAAGTAGTATCTTACTGTGATGTTGATTTACACTTCCAAGTGACTGGTGATCCTGAGTATTTTTTCATATGCTTACTTACCCTTTGTATATCATCTTTGGAGAAATGTCTGCTCAAACAATTTTCCCATTTTAAGTGTGTTATTAAATGTTTTATTGTTGAGTTGTAAGAGTAAGAGTTATTTAAACATTTGGGATACAAATCCTTTCTCAGATATATGATTTGCAAATATTTTCCCCATTATTTGGACTGTATTTTTACTTTCTTGACACTGTCCTTCAAAGTAAAAATAGTTTTAATTTGGATGAAGTATAATTTATCTATTTTTTTTTTTTTGCTTCTTGTGTTTTGGCTATCATATTAAAGAAACTATTCCTTGAAGCTCAGAGAATGGATGCCTAGGGAGCAGGGCTATTTACAAAGAAGATTCTTTTCTTGAAAAAAATAAATTAAAAATATAAAACCAACAGTAAAATTCAGATGTAAAAATATAAGAGATACACAAGTTGGCTTAAGAGCCCACAATTTTCAGGGGATTGGTCAAGGTGATGGAGTAGAAATACTCTGAGCTCACCTGCTTTCACAGGCATACCAAAATCACAACAATTTGCAAAACCACCATTGATGAAAAAGAAAGGAACTTACCAGAACAGATCTTATACAACTAAAGATATAAAGAAGGAACCACATTGAGATTGGTGGAGGAGGAAGGAGAAGTCATGATATAGACAAGTCCCATACCCCTGGGTGTGTGACCCAGAAATGGGAGAATAAATAGGAGTGAGAAGTCTGAGACCCACATCCGGCTCCCCAGCCCACTGTTCCTGCACTGGGAAGATGGGCTTCTAGAGCATTTGGCTTTGAAGGGCAGTGGAGTTTATTTCAGGAGTCACAGATGCCTGGAGAAGTAGGAACTTCACTCTTAAAGGGCATACAAAATATCTCACATACTCCAGGACCCAGGGTAGAAGTAGTAATTTGATAGAACCCTGGCTCAGAGATATCTGATGATTTTGGAGAGTCTCCCAGAGAGGCAGAAGGCAACTGTAGCTCACCTTGGGGACATAGTCACTGGCAGCAACCATTTTTGGAAGCTCCTTCTACCACATAGACACTGGTGCTGGCAAGAACCATATTAGAATCCTCCTTCTAGTTTATTAATCCAGGGGCCAAGACCCACCCTGTTCCAATAGCTGATAGGAACCAATACTGGGATGCCTCAGGCCAAACAACTAAGTGGTCTTGGACACAGCCCCACCCATCAGCAGAAAAGCTGCCTTAAGATCCCCTGAGCCCACTGAGGTCCTTGGACACAACTCTGCCCACTGGAAAGAAGGCATCAGACCCAGAATTCCCTGGACCCCAGCGCTGCACACCAGTGAGCCAACCCTAATCTCCAACTCAGCCTCACCCACCACTCTTAAGGAAACCATGGCTCCATATCTTGCAGACCTGGCTCATACATTAGCAGACTAGATCATGCCTTGGGCCCAGACAGACCCTGACTCTGCCAACTAGCTGGCCAACACAAGCTTCCGGACACTCTGGAGACCACAGCCAACTGTGACAGGAACTGACCCCACCCACGAATGATCCAACACTAGCTCTGGGACCCAGAGTCCCCGAAGACAGTTCCTGGGACCCAGCTTGGTCTGCTAGTAAGCAGGCATTAGCCCCAGGATATGGCTTCACCAGCCAGTGAGTGGGAACAGTCCTAGGGTCTCATGGACCCTGACTCCACCCAAAAGTAAGTCAGCATTAGCCTGGGACCTCCACATTCCTGAGGTTAGCCACTTCCCATCCAGCTGTCAGCAGCATTTATACAGGGCAGAACCTGGCAACCAACTGAACTGGGGTCCTACCAAGCCTACCAGACCACCCACCTAGCCCAGCACAGCAGAAAGACCAACACAGCCCTCATAGTGGGCACACCTATAGTACATACTTCTGGTGATGAAAGGGAAGTGCACTGTTGGGATGCATAGGATATCTCCTATAAAAGGCCGTTTCTTCAAGGTTGGGAAACATAATCAACCTACAAGGTACATAAATATGAAAACAGCAACTTAGGCAAAATGAGGCACAGAGGAACATGTTCCAAATGGAGGAATAAGGTAAAACCACAGATGAACTAAGTGAAGCAGAAATAGGCAATTTACCTGAGAATGAGTTGGGACTAGCGATCATAAAGATGGTCAAAGAACTTGGGGGAAGAATGGATGCATAGAACAAGAAGTTAGAAAATTTTAACAAAGAATTAGAATATATAAAGAACAACCAAGTAGAGATAAAGATCTGTGAGCTGGAAGACAAAGTAATGGAAATCATGGATGCTGAACAGATAAAAGGAAAAAAAAAAAGAATGAAAAGAAATGAGGATGGTTTAAGAAACTTCTGGGACAACAGCAAGCACATTAATATTCATATTATAGGCATCCCTGAAGGAGAAGAGATAAATAAAGGAGTTGAGAACATAAATGAAGACATTATAGCTGAAAACTTCCCTAATCTGGAAAAAGAAACAGACATCCAAGTCCAAGATTTGCAGAGAGTCCCATATAGGATCAACCAAAAGAGAAATGTGCCAAGACACATAGCAATAAAAATGGCAAAATTTAAAGATAAATAGAGAATGTTAAAAGCAATAAAGAAAAAGCAACATATTACATAGAAGGGAACTCCCATAAGGCTATCAGCTGACTTTTCAAGAGAAACTCTGTGTAGCAGAAGGGAGTGTAATGATGTATTTAAAGTGATGAAAGGGAAAAATCTACAATCAAGAATACTATACCTGGCAAGGCTCTTGCTCAGATTTAATGGAAAGATTGAAAGATTTACAGACAAGCATAAGATAAAAGTTCAACACTACCACACCAACTTTAGAGGAAATGTTAAACTTTTCTAAGTGAAAAAAAGGCCAAAACTAGAAACATGAAAATTATGACATGCAAATTTAATTGGTAAAAATTATACAGTAAAGGTAAAAAATTATCCATACACAGAGCTAGTAGGAAGGCTAAATGACAAAAGTAGAAAATCATCTACAACCACAATAAGAAATAAAGAGGGGCACAAAATAATTATATGTAAAGTCTGACATTAAAAACAGTAATTGTGAGGGGGAGGAGAGTACAAATGCAGGGTTGTTAAAATATATTTGAAGTTAAGAGATCAACAAACTAAACTATCATGATAAATATATCATGGTGACAACAAACCAAAACTTTATAAAAGATAAAGACACAAAAGAAAGAGGAATCCAAGCAAAGCACTAAACACAGTCATAAAATCACAAAACAAAACAACAAAAGAAGAGAGGGGAAAAAATCTACAAAAACAACATGAAAACAATTAACAAAATGCAATTTATACATATATAAATAATTTAAATGTAAATAGATTAAATGCTCTAATCAAAAGACATAGAGTGGCTGAATGATTTATCAAATGGAAATTAAAAGAAAGTCAGAGTAGCAATACTTAGATAAAATAGACATTAAAATAAAGACTGTTACAGAGACAAATAAGGACATCACTTAGTGATCAAGGAATGAATCCAAGAGGAAGATATAAAATTGTAAATGTATATGCACCTAACATAGGAGCACAAAACACATAAAACAAACCTTAAAAGACATAATGGGAAAAATTGAAAGTAACACTTTAACAATGCATTTACATCAATGGACTGATCTTCCAGACAGAAAACCAATAAGGAAACACTAACCTTAAATGACACATTAATTCAAGTGGTGCCCCCCCCTTTTCCTCTCTCTCTCTCCCCCACTCTCTATCTATCTATATATATATAAAACATTCCATCCAAAAGCAGTGGAATACATATTTTTTCAAGAGCACATGGAACATTCTCCAGGATGGATAACATTCTAGGTTACAAAACAAACCTTGGAAAAGTTAAGAAAATTGAAATCATATGAAACATCTTTTCTAATCACAACATTATGAGACTAGAAATCAATTACAAGAAAAAACTACACACACACACACACAAAACATATGGGAAACCACCTAAATGTCCATCAGCAGATGACTGGATAAAGAATCTGTGGTATATTTATACAATGGAATACTACTCAGTCATAAAAAATAATAAAACAATGCCAATTGCAGCAACGCAGATGGACCTGGAGAATGTCATTCTAAGTGAAGTAAGTCAGAAAGAGAAAGAAAAATACCATATGATATCACTTATATGTGGAACCTAGAAAAAAAGGCAAATGAACTTATTTACAAAACAGAAAGACTCACAGACATAGAAAACAAACTTATGGTTACTGGAGGGGAAGAAGGTGGGAAGGGATAAATTGGGATTTCAAGATTTGCAGATACTAACATATATATATATATATATATATAATAGATAAACAAGAAGTTTATACTATATAGCACAGAGAACTATATTCAATATCTTGTAGTGATCTATAATGAAAAATAATATGAAAAGGAATATATGTATGTATATGTATGACTGAAATATTATGCTGTACACCAGAAATTGACAAAACATTGCAAATTGACTATACTTATTTAGAAAAATACATGTGGAAGCTAAACAATATGCTACTAAACTACCAATGGATCACTGAAGAAATCAAAAAGTACTTGGAGACAAATCAAAATGAAAGCACAATGATCCAGAATCTATTTGATGCAACAAAAGCAGTTCTAAGATGGACATTTATAGTTGTACAAGCTTACCTCAGGACACAAGAAAAATATCAAATAAGAACCCAACCTTACACCTAAAGGAGCTAGAAAAAGAAGAAACATAAGTCAAAGTTAATAAAAAAAAATCACAAATATCAAAGCAGAAATAAATGAAACAGACTAAAAAATATAGTAGAAAAGATCAAAGACACTAACAGCTTGTTCTTTGAAAAGATTTTTTAATGATAAACATTTAGCCAGATTCATCAAGAAAAAAAAAAAGAGACAGTCCAAATTATTAAAATCAGAAATGAGAAAGAAGAGGTACGGTAGCCCCCCAACTGTGGGAACAAAGGAACGAGCCTTGGGCTGGAATAGAAAACACGTTATTAAAAGCTGCAGACTCAGAGGTGAGAAGGATGGTTAGCCAATGACGGGTAAGATCCCCAGAGGTGGGCAACCTAAGACAGGAACAGCTGCCTGAGTTCAAGAAGAATATTGTTAAGCAGCTGTTTCTCATACATTCTGCCCTGATAAGCTGTAAGGCTCGCTGGTGCCAACACGAACATGATTTGCCAAAACATAAAGGGTCTTCTGACCTTGAGCCAGACACTGCCTGTTAACCATTTCCCTTGCCATTCTTCTTTGCTATATAAGACTGTGTAACTTAATAAAGCTTCAGAGTAGCCATCAGCTCTCTCTGCGTATGGTGTGTATGTGTACATGATATCACGACACCAACATTTGGTGACCCCAACGTGATATCAGCATGGCAACTACATGTAAGTAAAGGGGAAAATTTATATCAGGGATTTTCAGACTATCAGGTGTGCCTTGAACTAACCATGGGACAGCAGCTGACAGTACAACAGAGGATTTACTTAAAGGCTATTTCAAAGTGGAGCACACTCCCAGGTGACCCTCAAAAACAAAGATAGGAAATCACTGTCAGCCAAAGTCCCATCCCACCATTTCTGACCTCATCGCAGCTTCCCCCGGGAGCACAAGTTTAGATACTATTGATAATGAGTTGATAAGTGACAGTAATAAAACCTATTTAATCTCTACTGAAGTTTGGGAACCTTTACCTTATGGGTATTTTGGATTGCTAATAGGGAGATCATCTATGGGCTTAAAAGGCTTAACAGTTTTGCCTGGTGTTATTGATAATGATTATACTGGAGAAATTAAAATTATTGTTCATGTCTCTTCTTATTGTATTATTCCTAAGCAATCTCAAATTGCTCAAATTATTTTAACATCTTATTTACCAGCTCAAAAATTTGCTAAAAATAATAGAGGAGATAAGGGCTTCGGACAGGACAGCAAGCTTTTTGGATAACAGATCTATATTAACAGTTTCAATACAAGAAAAACAATTTACAGGGTTATTAGACACAGAAATGGATAAAACTATTATTTCTAGTTTTCATTGGTCTTCTGATTGGCAAAAACATAAATCTGATGTTATTATCAAGGAGTTTATAGACTAATTGCACCTAAAATAAGTTCTCACCCACTAAAGGTCCAAGGGCCTAAAAATAAAATGGCCTTTGTAACTCCTTTTATATTACCAATACCCTGCACTCTGTAGGGCAAGGACCTTCTTGCTCAGTAAAACCTAACCTTAAAGATTGATCCTTTTTAATAGGAGCTACTGCTACTATCCCAAATATTATTCCCATTGCTCTAACATGGACCCAACAGCAACCTGTTTGGGTGGAGCAATGGCCCCTTCCTAAAGAGAAACTATGAGCATTACAAAAATTGGCTACAGAACAACTAAAGCTGGGTCATTTGAAACTTTCTATTAGTCCTTAAAGCACACCTGTTTTTGTAATTAAAAAAATCAGAAAAATGGAGGTTATTGCAAGATTTGC
This sequence comes from Camelus bactrianus, assembly GCF_048773025.1. Lineage (NCBI taxonomy): Eukaryota > Metazoa > Chordata > Mammalia > Artiodactyla > Camelidae > Camelus > Camelus bactrianus. The sequence goes on along the minus strand of NC_133575.1, from coordinate 63,680,339 downwards.
ATGCGATAAATGCTATAATGCAACTTATGGGACCCTTACAAAAGGGGCTACCCAATCTTTCACTTATTCCTGACTCTTGGTCCTTTATTGTTATAGACATAAAGGATTGTTTTTTCTCATTACCTTTACACAAAGCTGTTTTCATTATATGGATGACATTTTGCTGGCTATAAAATACAAACCTAATCTCCTTCTATTATTTCAAAAAACTGTTACATTTTTACAAACTAAGGGCCTTTTATTGCTCAAGATAAAGTACAAAAAATGCAACCTTGAAATTTCTTAGGATAACTATTAACACAGAAACTATTAGACCACACCATATAAAATTAAATATCAAGCCTTGTATAACATTAGTTCAATTGTAACAATTGCTAGGACATATTAACTGGATCAGACCTTTTTTAGGAATACCTACAGTCCAATTACATCATTTATTTCAATTGTTAAAAGCAGATAAAAAACCTGCCTCATTACGTACATTAACCCATGGAGCTATCAAAAAATTTAAAAAGGTTAATAAAGCTTTAAATTGTCAATTTTTACACCGGTTGCAACCTAAGTTACCTATTATTCTTATTGTTTTAAATACACCTCAAACACCTACAGGGGTACTTACACAAAAAAGAGACACTTTATTCTTATTAGAGTGGGTTTATTTGTCTCATTCATTAACTCGGTCCTTAACCACTACTTATCATGTCTATGCTGGTATCATAAATAAAGCTGGACATCACTATTTACAATTAATAAAACAAGAACCTCAAAAATACATTTACAATATTTTTTAAATATTAAAAATTTGCTACACAATAGACAATATCCCTGTTTTATTGCTCATATGCGATCTCATACTAATTTACCAGGACCATTGTCAAAAGGCAACAATTATGTTGATAAAATAGTATCTAATTATGTTCAAACCCAACCTGCTATTAGTAAATTTAAAAAGGCTAAACAATTTCATGCCTTACACCACTGCATTGTCCAGGCCTTAAGAGCTATTTATGATATAACTAAAAGACAAGCAAAACAAATCATACAGGCATATTCACAAGGTAATCAATTTACAATTGCTAAACCAAATTATAATTTAGAGGGCATTAATCCAAAAGGTATTCAAAATAATCAAATTTGGCAAACAGACACCATCTTGTTTCCCTCCTTCAGACATTTAAAACATATCATAGTTTCTGTGGACATTTTTTCTAATTTTATATATGTCACATTATGTACTAAATGTAATGCCCACAATGTCATTTGACATTGATTATCTGCTTTTACTGTTTTAGACAAACCCCACAAGATTAAAACTAACAATGGCCCTAAGTTTTCTGAAAAAATTATTTCACAGTTTTGTAAAAATTTAAAAATTGTTCATACTACTGGTATTCCTTATAATTCCACAGGTCAAGCTATTGTTAAACAATGCCATCAAACACTAAAATCTTATTTGCATAAATTAAAAGGTGGGAACAATTATAGAATACAAAAAAGCCATAATATATTATATCATGCACTTTTTACACTTAATTTTTTAAATTGAGAACTAGATAGATTAACACCAGCTAGAACGTTTATAAACCCACCTTTAGATGTAAAAGGATTTAAGGTGTAAATAAAGAAAACATTTACTGATATTTGGGAAGGGCCTTTTGATATAAAATGTTGGGAGAGGGGGTCTTTATGTATTGATACAGGTGCTGGATTAAAGTGGGTACCCCAGAAGAATGTTAAGAAGTTCATTGAAAAGAACAGCTAAAGATGGGTTAAGTATGGTTCTGTACCCTTATACTTACTTCTTTCTTCTTTGCATGTTTGCATGTTGAGCTTAATCTATCTTATTGGGCTTATATTCTGAACCCTCCTTTATTCACACCTTTAACTTGGTGGCATGCAGATCCCCCTCTTGCCTCTAATGATTCTGAGTGAACAGGTGAAACATGGATCCCACCAGTGACCAGTACTGGAAATTATCTGCACAGCAATGATTTTTTGATCCTGCACTCTTATAACCCTCCTATATGCATCCAATTTAATAACACAAGTAATTCTCCTTGCATACAATTACAAGCTCAATTGTATTTATATTACCAACCTAAAAAGGGAAACACTACAACAAACCTTACATTTATTACTGCCATATCCACATCCTCTAAAACATTTGTGAACGCCTCTCAAGTTCTTCCTATACCCATTTGCCGACCAAAACCGGACTGGAAGTACAAGTTCTACTCGTTACAATGGACTCCTTGTCAACTTCCTCAACCTAAGAAAAGCTCCATTTTTAACATGACTCTACTAAATTGGGAACCTCACGGACATTTAAGCAGTAATAACATCACCATACAATTCAATACGAATTCCACAGAGCCCATCACATGGAGTAAACACAGTCTATCCAGCCTATTCTACAACTCATGGATGGAAATACAATTTTTAGTCCTATACATAAAATGATTTGGAAGATAAGGTTGCCTTTTATTAACAGGGTTCTTTATCATGGCCACTATAACAACCATTCTGGTAAATACTCTATAAAACTAAAACAAAATGTTTCCAATTCTGTTATGATATGTATTACACATCCATGTATCTTGGTGTGGGGGCCTAACAGGCCTATATTACTGTTAATCAATTATATATGGTTAATTTACCCTCGCCTTTTTAATACTCTGACTGTTTATCCAACGGTAATGTAACCTCTAAAAATGTGTCCTTTGTTATGGTATTGAAAAAAAAAAAAAGCTCATGTCTGGTTGCCTGTAGCACTTAACAAAACCTGGTCTAATGAACAGAGTTTATATGTACTTTTAGAGTGAGCAAATACAAAATGGCTTATATTGGCTCAAGCTAAAAAATTGGTTCTCAGGACTAAACCTTTCTCAATGTAAGGCTTTTTTTGCCTCCTCAGCATTGCTATCCCATGCATGTTGCAGTGTATATGTTGGTTGCATAAACAACAGCAGGCTCAAAAACAAACATTGGCTATGATGGGGCTTCTAGCCTCTACACAACATGACTGTTTCATTGCTTTAAAACAAAATAAAAAAACAGGGATATGTAGCCCCCTGACTGTAGGAACAAAGGAACGAGCCTTGGGCTGGAATGGTAAAAAAGTTATAAAAAGCTGCAGACTCAGAGGTGAGAAGGATGGTTAGCCAATGACGGGTAAGATCCCCAGAGGTGGGCAACCTAAGACAGGAACAGCTGCCTGAGTTCAAGAAGAATATTGTTAAGCAGCTGTTTCTCATGCATTCTGCCCTGATAAGCTGTAAGACTCGCTGGTGCCAACATGAACATGATTTACCAAAACATAAAGGGTCTTCTGACCTTGAGCCAGACACTGCCTGTTAGCCATTTCCCTTGTCCTTCTTTGCTATATAAGACTGTGTAACTTAATAAAGCTTCAGAGTAGCCATCAGCTCTCTGCATATGGTGTGTATGTGTACATGATATCAAGACACAAACAAGGTACAAGTGAAAACACAGAAGTACAAAAGATCATAAGAGATTACTCTTAATAACTAAATGCTAATAAAATGGATAAACTGGAAGAAATGAAGAAGTTTCTAGAAATATTCAATCTCCAAAGAGTAAACCAGGAAGAAATAGAAAGTATGAACAAACCAATTAACAGTATTGAAATTGAATCAGTAAAATCCAAAATGAAACAAACAAAAACATCCCAACAAACAGAAATCCAGGATTAAATGGCTTCACAGATGAATTCTGCCAAATATTTAGAGAAGAGTTAATACCTATTCTTATCAAAATATTCCAAAAAATTGCAGAGAAATAAATGCTTCCAAACTCACTCTATAAGGCCAGAATCGCCCTGGTAACAAAACAAGAAGATATCACAAAGAAGTCCAATATTACCAATGGATATAGTTGTAAAAGTTCTCAGCAAAATATTATCAAACCATATCCAACAGTACATAAAAAGGATCATATATCATGATCACCTGAGATTCATCCCAGTGATGCAAGTGTGGTTCAATATTGGCAAATCTATTAATGTAAAAATCATATTAACAAACTGAAGAATAAAAACAACATGATTATTTAAATACATACGGAAAACTTTTTTGACAAACTTCAACATCCATTTTTTATAAAAAAAACTTTCTAGAAATGGATATAGAGAGAATATAACTCAACATAATGAAGGACATATATGACAAGCCCACAGCAAAAATTATATTCAGTGGTGAAAAGTCACTTTTCTTCTAAGTTCTGTGACAAGTATGCCCACTCTTGCCACTTTTCAACATAGTATTAGAAGTCCTAGCCACAGCAATCAGACAAGAAAAAAAGAAAAATAATCCAAATTGGAAGCAAAGAGTTATAACTGCCACTGTTTGCAGATGATAGGATACATACAAAATTATATAGATGCCACCAAATAACTACTAAATTTCATTAATAATTTTGGTAAAATTGCAAGATACAATATTAATATGCAGAAATCTTTTGCATTTCTATACACTAACAACAAACTAATAGAAAGAAAAGTTAAGGAAACAATCCCATTTATATTTTCATAAAGAAGAATAAAATGCCCAGGAATAAATCTAAGGTTGTAAAAGACCTGTATTCAGAAAACTGTAAGACACTGATGAGAGAAATTGAAGATGACACAAGCAAAAAGAAAATTACACCATTTTAATGGGTTGGATGAATTATTATTGTTAAAATGATCATATTACTCAAGACTCAATGCACTCTCTATCAAAATACCAGGTTATTTTTCACACAACTAGAACAAATAACTTTAAGATTTGCATGGAAACATAGAAGACCCCAAATAGCCAAGAAAATCTTGAGAAAGCAGAATGGAACTGAAGGAATCATGCTTCCTGATTTCAGACTATACTATGAAGCTACAGTAATCAAAGCAGTATGGTACTGACACAAAAACAGACACATAGCTCAATGGAATAGGATAGAAAGCCCAGAAATAAACCCAATGACTTATGGTTAATTAATCAGTGACAGATGAGAGAAGAACATAAAATAGAGAAAAGACAGTCTTTTCAATAAATTGTGCTGGGAAAACTGGACAGCTACATGTAGAAGAATGAAATTAGAACATCCTCTAGCATCATATTCTACAATAAACTAAAAATGGATTCAAGACCTAAATGTGAAACCAGAAACTATAAAACTCCTAGAGTAAAGCATAGGCAGAATCCTGATGTAAAATGCAGCAATATATTTTTGGATCTGTCTCCTAAAACAAAGGAAATAAAAGAAAAAAATTTAAGTGGGACCTAATTAATCTTAAAAGGTTTTGCACAACAAAGAAAACCATTTACAAAATATAAAGACAACCAACTGAATGGGAGAAGGTATTTATATGATATGGCTGATAAAGGATTAATATCCACAATATGTAAACAGCTCATATAACTCAACATAAAAAAAAATTAAAAATGGCAGAAGAAGTAAACAGATACTTTTCCCAAGACACAGATGGCCATTAGGTACATGAAAAGGTGCTCTACTTCATTAATCATCAGAAAAATGCAAATTAAAACCACAATGAGCTATTACCTCACAGCTGTCAGAATGGATATCATAAAAAAGAACAAAAATAGCAAATGTTGGCAAAGATGTGGAGAAAATGGAGCCATCATACACTGTTGGTGGGAATGTACACTGGTCTAACCACTGTGGGAAACAGTATGGAGATTTCTCAATAAACTAAAGATAGAGATATCTTATGACCCAGAGATTCCACTTCTGAGTATACATCAGGAATAATCAAAAACATTAATTCAAAAAGATACATGCACCCCAATGTTTATAGAACCATTATTTACAGTTGCCAAGTTATGGAAGCAACCCAAGTGTCCATCAATAGATTAATGGATAAAGAAAATATGGCATATACACAAAATGGAATACTACTCAGCCATAAAAGGAATGAAATATTGTTCCAGCAACAATATGGATGGACTTGAAGGGTATTATGCTAAGTGAAATAAGTCAGACAAAGACAAATACTAAATATATCACTTATGTGTGAAATATAATAAGACAAACTAGTCAATATATCCAAAAAGAAACATACTCACAGATATAGATAGCAATCTAATGATTACTAGCATGGCGTAGAAAGAGGCAAAGGGAAGCTAGGGATAAGGAATTAATAGTTACAAAGTACTATGTATAAAATTAGTAAGCTACAAGAATATATTGTACAACACAGGGAATATAGCCAGTATGTTATAATAACTACAAATGGAACATGACCTTTAAAAATTGTGAATTCTTATGTTATACCTGAAACTCATATATTTTACATCAACTTACCTCAATAAAACACACAAACTAAACACACACACTCACAAGCTGTTTCCTAATGCAGTATGAAAAATATTTACTTCTAAGTTTTATTAAAAGAGCTTTATAATTTCAGGCTCTCACAAATAAGTGTTCCATTCATTTTAAATTAGGGTTTTGATTTTTCTATTGTAAGTTATATGTTCAACTATATTCTTCTGAATGCGATATTCAGTTGTCTCAGCACCATTTTTTGAAGAAAATTATTTTTTCCTCTATTGAATTGTCTTCTCACATTTTAAAAAAATTAACTGACCACAGATGTGTAGAGTTCTATTCTCAATATCAATCCATTGTTTTATGTATCTATCTATCTATCTTCATACCTGCATCATTCAGTCTTTATTACTACAGGTGTACATTAAATTTTGAAATCAGAAAGTATAAGACTTTCACCTTGTTATGCTTTTTCAAGACTTTTAGATACTGTGGGAACCTAGCTTTTAAAAATTCATTTTAGGATAAGCTTATTTTCTAAAATACAAAAGGGAACTGGGATATTGATAAGAATTGTGCTGAATTTGTAGATTAACTTTGGGAGTACTGCCATCTTGACAATATTAAATTTTCCAATTCAAGATCATGGAGTATGTTTCCATTTATTTAGGTATTCTTTAATTTCTGTCAATATTTTTTAGATTTTGGTTCACAAATCTTACAATTCTTTCACTAAATGTATCTCTGAATATTTCTTCTTGATGATCTATGAATTGTTTTCTAAATTTTATATCCAGGTTTTTCATTGCTAGTGTATGAAAAGAAAATTAAATTTTGCACATAGATCTTGTATTCCACAACTGAATATTTTGTTAACTAATAGGTTTTCACTTTTATTCCTTGCAATTTTCTACATACAAGATTATGTCATCCATAAAAAGAGAGTTTCACTTTTTCTTTTCTAATTTGGATGACTTTTTTTGGGGGGGGCTGTCTTTATTACACTGCTTAGAACCCCTTGTACAATGTTTTATTGTTGATGGCTTTTCCACCTTTATTAAAGTATAACTGACAAATGAAATTATAAAATATTTAAGTGTACAATGTGATGGTTTGATATAAGTATACATTGTGAAATGATTACCCCCATTGAGAACAAGATATTCACCTCACCCATGTGTTCTTTTTTAGTGACAAAATTTAAGTTCTACTTTCTTAGCAAATTTCAACTTATAAGTATTATCAACTATAGCCATCATGTTATATATTACATTTCCAGACTACATTAATCTTATAACTAAAAATTTGTAAATTTAATAAACTCTCCTAACTTCCCCACACCACCATCCCCAGAAACCACTTTTCTACATTTTTTATGAGTTTGACTTTTTTTTAGATTCCACATAAAAAAACACCACGCAGTATTTGTCTTTCTCTAAATTATTTGACTTAGTGTAATGAAATTCATTTTCATCCATGTTGTCACAAATGGCAGGATTTCCCTCTTCTTTTAAGAATGAATAATATTCCATTGTGTATATATACCACATTTTCTTTATCCATTCATTCACTGACAGGTTGTTTCCATACCTTGGCTATGGTGAATGAATAATGCTGCAGTAAACATGGGAGTATGCTTCAAGGTAATGATTTAGATTTTTTTGTATATACACAGAAGTGTGATTGCTAGATCATACAGTTCTATTTTTAAGTTTTTGAGGAACTTCTCATACTGTTTGCCATAGCAGCTGTATAAGTTTATATTCCCATCAACAGTGTATGAGTATTTTCTCTGCATCCTCACCAACATTAATCTTTTGTGGGTTTTTTTTTAGTAGCTATTTTAAGAGATGTAAACTGATATTTCATTGTGGTTTTGATTTGCATTTCCCTCATCATTAGTGAAGTTGAGAACCTTTTCATATATCTACTGGCCATCTGTGTATCTTCTTTGGAGAAATGACTATTAAAGTCCTATGTCCATTTTTAAATTGGGTTCTTTTTTCCCAACTGCTGTGTTATAGTAGTTGCTACATATTTTGAATATTAACCCCTTACAATATATATGATTTATCATATTTTCTCCCATTCCATAGGTTGCCATTACATTTTTGATGGTTTCCATTCCTGTGCAGAATTTTACTCTGAAGTAGTCCCATTTGTTAGTTTTTTTGCTTTTATTGCTTGTGTTTTTGGTGCTATATCTAAGAAATCTTTGCCAATTTCAGTGTCTAAAACTTCTCTAAGTTTTCTCCTAAGAGTTTTATTGTCTAAGGTCTTACAATTAAGTCTATACTCCATTTTGATTTGCTTTTTCTGTATGGTATAAGATAAAGATCCAATTTCATTTATTTGCATGTGGATATCCAATTTTTCCAACATCATTTAATGAAGAGATTTTTTTTTCTCCATTGTGTATTCTTGGCACCCTTGCCAAAAATTAGTTAACCGTATATGCATAGCTTTATTTCTGGCCTCTGTATTCTGTTTTATTTGCCTATATGTCTGTGTTAAGACTATTTACTTAAGAAAAATACAGCAGTATTCTAATAAGCTCTCTTCTAGCTTTCACATAGGTTAATAGGGATGGTCTTGCTATTCAAAGCCCTATGTCATCGAGAGTAAAAACATAGTGATATCAAAATTTCCATTATTGCTCTGACACCAATTTTCTGACACCAACAAGATATCCTAAAAGTCAATTTAATTCTGACACTACACAGAGTTAACAGAGACCTCACAAGAGCAAGTTCTTCATAAGGCTGCCACCAAGTTTCAGATATGCCAAAGCCAACCCCACTTCTGTCCAACTGGATACAAATTTGGGGCTTTCCAGAAAGCCCTTAGGCTAAATAATTCACTAGAATTACAGAATTCAAGAAAGTGCTATGCTTACAATTATCATTTTATTCTAAAAGATACATATGTGTATTCAGATGAAGAGGTAACATAGGGCAAGGTCTGGAGGGGTCCTGAGTGCAAGAGCTTCTGTTCAAGTAGAGTCAAAGAATGCCAACCTCTCAGTATCTTGATATGTTCACCAAAATGGAAGCTCTTCCAAACCTCAATGACCAGAGATTTTTTTCCAAGTTTCATTATGAAGGCATGACTGATTAAATCATTGGTCAGGTGATTGACCTCAATCTCCAGTCCCTCTCCCATCCCTGGAGGTCAGACTGGCTCACAATTCCAACCCTTTAATCATATCATTTGACTTTCTGGTGACCAGCCTGCCCCCACTCTGAAGCTGTCTAGGAACTCCTCCCTGAGTTACCTTATCATCATAAAAAATATACTTGTATCACTCAGGAAATTCCAAGAGTATTTGAAGTTATATGCAAGGAACGAGGGGCAAAAACCAAATATATTCTTTTTATACCAAAACAACATAAGGAGGTGCACATAGCACAAGAAAATAAGATGAACATATTTCCTCTAAGATAATTTTGAAGGCACCTGAAGATTTCGTAAGGCTTTTATGTCAAACAATAAATGTGAACTGTTATTGTATGCTATAAACCAAAAATAATCAGTTGATATAGAATTCCAAACAGTAGAATGCTGGATAACAGAGTTCAACTTACTCTCATTGTCTCTTCATCTTTTCAAAATATATATTTATATTGAGATATATCTTTAAAGTTACAACATTGTGTAACTTTAAAGTGTACAACAGAATGATTTGACACATTTAATTGCAATATACTTGCTATCATAGCATTAGCTAAAACCTCTACTGCATCACATGATAAACATTTTTTCTTGTAGTAGGAGCAAATAAGATGTAGTCTCCTAGCAAGTTTAATGTTTATAATACATTTTTGTTGTCTATAATAATTATACTGTGTGTAGATCTTCAAGACTTATTTATCTACTAGTTGCAAGTATGTACCCCTAAACAATATCTCTCTCTCCCATTTCAATACCTCCCAACTCCTGGTTCCACTGTTTTACTCTCTGATTTTATACTTTAGTTTAGTTTTTTTTTCAGATTCTACACATTAGAGATGCCATACAGTATTTGTCTTCCTCTGTCTTACCTCACTTAGCATAATATCTTCAAAGTCCATCCATGTTTTTGCAAATGGCAGAATTTCCATTTTTAGTGGCTGAATACTATAGCATTGCATATATATACATACATATGCTACATATGTTATATCTTCTTCATTCATTTATTCATTGACAGACACTTAAGCTGTTTCCATATCTAAGTTATACTAGTGAATGACGCTGCAATAAACATAGAACTGCATATCTCTTTGATAATCAGTTTTCATTTAATTTGGGTATATACCCAGAAGTGGGCTTGCTGGATTGTAGAGTAGTTCTGTTTTTAATTTCTGAGACACCATAATACTGTTCTCCACAGTTGTTGAATCAGTTTACAATCCCACAAACAGTGCACAGGGGTTCCATTTTCTCCACATTTAAAACTTATCTCTTGTCTTCTTGATCACCATTCTTATAGGTCTTAGGTGATATCTCATCCTGATTTTGATTTGCATTTCCCTTCCAGATTAACAATGTTAAGCAGCTTTTCCTGTACTTGCTGACCATTGGGATGTCTTCTTTGAAAAAAAGTCTATTTAATTCCTCCACCCATTTTTTCATCAGGTTGTTTGGTTATCTGCTTACTTATTTATTTATTTTTTGCTGGGGGAGGTGATTGGTTATTTGCTTTTGAGTTGTACCAGTTCTTTAAAAATTTTGGATATTAACTGCAGATTCAGTACATAGTTGCAAAAATTTCCTCCCTTTCTGTAGGTTGTCTTTTCCTTTTGTTGATTGGGGATTTTTTGTTTTGGTTTGTTTTGTTTTACTTTTTGTTTTGCAGAAATTTTTGTTTGATGTAGAACCACTTGTTGACTTTGTTTTTGTTTTTTGGTGTATCCAAATAAACATTGCCAACACAGTTTTCAAAGAGCTTCTTCCCTATATTTTCTTCTAGGATTTTTAGTTTCAGATCTTATGTTTAAGTCTTTGATCCCTTTTGAGTTAATATTTATGAATGGTGTTATATAGGAACCCAGTTTCACTTTTCTTTGTGTGGTATTCCAATTTTCCCAACACCATTCATTTCTTGAAGATACCGTCCTTTCCCTACTGGATGTTCCTGGATTCCTTATAAAATATTAGTTGACCATGTATGTGGAGGTCTAATTCTAGGCTCTTCTGTTCCACTGATCTATGTGTCTTTTTTTTTTTTTTTTTTTTGGCCAGTACCATATGACTTTGATAATTTGAAATCAGGATGTGTTATGGCTCTGGTTTTCTTATTCTTTCTTATGATTGCTTTGCCTATTCAGTGCCTTTTGTGGTTACAAACATATTTTCTACTTATGTAAAAAATTTCTTTGGAATTTTGATAGCTATTGCATATAGATGGCTTCAGTAGCATGGACATTTTGAATGATGTTAGTTCTTCCAATCCATGAAAACAGAATCTCCTTCCTTTGTTTATGTCTTCTTCAATTTCTTTCAGCAAAGTCTCATACTTTTTATTATACAGAACTTTCACTTCCTTAGATATATTTATTCCAAAGTATTTTATTGTGAATGATATATTTTTAATAATTTATTATTCAGATGTTTTATTGTTAGTGTATAGAAAATCACCTAATTTCTGTGTATTGATTTTACATCCTGGTAATTTACAAAATCTATTCATTAGATCCAACATTTTTAGTTGAGATTTTGGGATTTTCAATATACTAGATCATGTCATTAGCAAATAGTGATGATTTTACTTCTTCCTTTCCAACTCAAATGCCTTTGATTTATTTATCTTACCTGATTGCTATAGCTAAGATTTTCAGCACTATACTGAATAGGAATGGAGAGAGAGGGCACTTATGTCTTGTTCCTGATCATAAAATGTTTTCAGTTTTTCTTCGTAAAATATTATGTCAACTGTGGACTTGTTGTATATGGTCTTTTTATGTTGAGGTATGTTCTTTCTGTACCCAATCAGTAGAGAGTGTTTATCATAAAAGAATGATGTATCTTGTCAAATTCTTTTCCTGCATCTATTGCGATTATCATATTAATTTTATCTTTCATTCTATTAATGTAGTGGGTCACATTTATTGATTTAAGTATGTTGAACCACCCTTGCATCCCTGGGATAAATCCCACTTAGTAATGGTGTATAAATCTTTTAATGAGTTTTTGAATTCAGTCTGCTGATATTTTATGGAGAATTTTTCACCTATGTTAATTACTGATACTGGCATATAGTTTTTGTTTCTTGTAGTGTCATTATCTGCTTTTTTTTTAATCATGGTAATGCTAGTTTCATAAAATGACTTTGAAAGTATCCCTCCTCTTCAAGTTTTTGTAAGAGTTTGGAATATAGTGGCATTATTTTTTTCCTACATGTTTGGTAGAATTTACCCATGAAGCCATCTGATCCTGGGCATTACTCTGTGTGTGTGTTTAATAGTGGTAGTTTTTTTTTTCAGTTTTATTAAGAAATAATTGACATACATCACTATATAAGTTTAAGCCATACAGCATTATGATTTGGCTTAAATATATTGTGAAATGATTACCACAATAAGTTTAGCTAATATCCATATTTTCATAGAGATGCAATGAAAAAGAAAGAAAAAAAGAAAAAAGGGAAAAGGTTTTCTCCTTGTGGTGAGAACTCTTTGGCTTTACTCTCAACAAATTTCCTACATATTATACAGCTGTATTTTGGTCATCATGTTGCATATTATATCCCTAGTATTTATTTATTTTATAACTGGAAGCTTGTACCTTTTGACCATCTTTCTCTAATTCCCTGTCCCCCCACCAGCTGCCTCTGGTAATCACAAATCTTATCCGTTTTCCTCAGTTTTTTTTTTTTTTAAGATCCCACATATCAGTGAGATAATACTGTATTTGTCATTCTCTTACTTATTTCACATAGCATAATGACTTCAAGGCCCATCCATGTTGTCATAAATGGTAGAATTCCCTCAATTTTTAATGTCTGAATAATATTCCATTGTGTATGTGTGTGTATATATAACAACTTATTTATCAATTCATCCATCAATGGGGGCTTAAGTTATTTCTATGTCTTGGTTATTGTAAATAATGCTGCTAAGAACATGAGAATGCAGACATCTTTTAGAGTTACTTTTTTTATTTTCTTTGTATATATTACAGGAAGTAAAATTGCTGGATCATATCATAGTTTCATTTTCATTTTCTTGAAATCCTCTATACTGTTTTCTATAGTAGATGTATCAATCTACAATTCCACCAACAGTACAAAAGTGTTCTTTTTCTTTACATTTATGCCAGAATTTGTTATCTCTTGTCTTTTTAATGATGGCCATTCTAACAGGCATGCAGTAATATCTTATTATGGTTTTAATTTGCAGTTTTCTAATGACTAGTGATTTTGATCATCTTTTTATGTACCTGTTAGCCTTTTGTATTCTTCTTTGGAATGTTTATCCAGGTTCTTTGCTCTCTTTTTTTAACTGGTTTGCTTTTTTTTTTTTTTTTTTTTTTGCTTTTGAGTTGTATATATTCTTTATATATTTTGAATATTAAACCCTTACCAGATACATGGTTTGCAAATATTTTTCCCATTCTGTAGTTTGCCTTTTCACTTTGTTGATGGTTTCTTTTGTTGTGCAGAATCTTTTTAGTTTTATGTAGTATACTTCATTTTTTATTTTGTTGCTTCTGTTTTAGGTATCATAAGAAAAATTACCAAGACCCATGTTAAGAAGCTTTGTTCTTATGTTTTCTTCCAGCAGTTTTACAGTTTCAATTCTTACATTTAATTCTTTTATTTTTTTTATTTAATTTTTTTGTGAGTGGTGTAAGATATGGGTTCAGTTTCACTTTTTTTAATTTTATTTTTTATTGAAGTGTAGTTAATTTACAATGATAGTTTCAGGTGTACAGCAAAGCAATTCAGTTATACATATACATACATATATACTTTTTCCAGATTCTTTTCCATTATAGCTTATTGAATATAGTTCCCTGTGCTATGCAGTAGGTCCTTGTTGTTCATCTATTTTATATATAGTAATATGTACCTTTAAATCCCAAACTCCTAATTTATCCCTTTCCCCTTTTCCCCTTTGTTAACCATAGTTTGTTTTCTATGTCCATTAGTGTATTTCTGGTTTGTAAATAAAATTTTTATCTCTTTTTTCAGATTCCACATATAAGTGACATCATATGATATTTGTCTTTCTCTGTCAGACTTACTTCACTTAATATGGTAATCTCTAGGTCCATCCATGTTGCTGCAAATAGCATTATTTCATTCTTTTTTATGGCTGAGTAATATTCCATTATATATTTATATATCTATATCTATATCACATCTTCTTTATCCATTCATCTGTTGATGGACATTTAGGTTGTTTCCATGTCTTGACTATCGTAAATAGTGCTGATATGAACATTGGGGTGCATGTGTCCTTTCCAATTATAGTTTTGTTCAGCTATATGCCCAGGAGTGGGATTTCTGAATCATATGGTAAGTCTACTTTTAGTTTTTAAGGAACCTCCATAATGTCCTCCATAGTGGCTGCACCAACATTTTTATTCTTATACATGTGAATATCCAATTATTGAAAAGACTGTCTTTTCTCCACTGAGTATTCTCAACTCCTTTGTAAAATATTAGTTGACTAAGTATATTGTATATACTTAGATTTATATCTTGGGTCCTGATTCTGTTTCATTGGTCAGTCTATTTGTCTGTTTTATGACAGTATCATACTGTTTTGATGACTATAGCTTTATAGTACAGCTCCTAATCTGAGAGTGTGATGCCTCCTGCTTTGTTGTTTTTTCTCAGAATTTCTTTGGTTGGTCAGGGTCTTTTGTAGTTCCACATAAATTTTAGGAGGGTTTTTCTACTTTTGTAAATATTCCGTTGGATTCTTGATAGGGATTGTATTGAATCATAGATGCCTTCTGGTACTTCCTCCATTACCTGAACATGGGTACCTTTCCCTTTATTTGTGTCTTCTTCAATGTCTTGTAGTTTATAGAGTAAAGATTTTTTTACCTTCTTAGATAAATTTATTCCTAAATATTTTTGGTGCTATTGTAAATGGGATTGATTCTTTATTTCTTTTTTTTTTCAGAAAATTCATTTTTAGTATATAGAAATACTACTGACTTTTGTATATTAATTTTGCATCCTGCAACTTTACTGAATTAGTTGATTGAATGTAATCTTTATTTTTTTTCTTTGGTGGAGTGTACAGGACTTTCTATACATTGATATAATCTGCAAATAGAGACTATTTTACTTATTTCCTTCCAATTTTGATACCTGAGGACCCAGTAGGCAAACCTCCAAGGATGGCACTCCCAGAGACACATGGATGGATTTTTTGCTGAATCCAATCTGTTGAAAGCCATTTGAAATTCTAATCTGCTCTTTCTCAATATGCTGCCTCCCCTCGCCTAGTTTCAGAGCTCCCACCTTAGTACTTGGTGCTAGTGGAGAGAAATTGGTTTCTCCAACAGTATTACACTTAGCTGAGGTAGGAGGACTCTCTCTTTTCCCCCATGAGTGATCACCTCCACTGGATAAATCAATCCAAATCAATGCCTTTTGGGAGATGGGGCAGCCCTGGGAAATTTCTTTGCCATCTCCACTGTGGCCAAACTCATATTTTTTCTTGTTTTCCTTTTGTTATCAAAAATTGTTTTGGATTCTCCCTCTAGAAGGCTGTAGTTCTGCAAGTTCTTTCTTCTGGGTGAATGCCAACTTCAGCACTCACCCAATTCTTGCCTAACAGTAGCAAGTAGAGTCCAGACAGTCATACTGGCTCTGCTAGTTCTGCAGCCCATATAATTGTCTGTATCCTACTGTCTGCACTGGTGGAAAGATCCCTCTTGGATCACTTAGAGAAAAGTACAAAATCCAGAAGCTCCCACAGAGGTGCTCTTATTGGTGTATGGATGTCTAATTTGTTAATTTTAAAAGGGTATACAAAGGAAGAATGTCTTATGGTGTCATGTTGCTGATGTCATTCTCCCAACATATATGTTTTTCAGTGTCTACTATGTTGCAAATAGTGAGGTAGTCATTACAGACACAAAAGTGAAAAAAATCTTATGATCAAGTAGGGCAGCATACAATAAACAAATAAATAAAATAATTACAAACTATAAGAAGCCATGAGGGAAAAATCAAGATAACTGTCTAGAGGGATGAGGAACTCTTCAGCTAGGGTGGTCAACTTTGAGAACTGAAGAACTTTGACAGAACAAGATAATTGTTGGAAGAACAGTCTAGGCAGAAGGAAACAAGTACTGCAGGACACTTTTTGAAGCAATTTTAATTCCTTGGACCAATCAAGTTTGAGAGCAAGCTTATGCTCTGCACCTGAGTTGACTCACTGATGGGAGGTCAGAAGAGGGAATTGTTGTTTCCTCTCTGAGAACAAGGTAAAGAAAGTATAGGTGAGACACTGACAAATGCAATCACTTCCCTTATCCTCCTGCTTGATCCCCAATGCTGCAGGTTTTAGGTGCTCATACACTCCCAGAGCACCACCACCATAACTTTTTCTAGAGGCTGCCACTCCTTTTGCTGTAAGTATAGGTGCCATTGACTAATTAGGTAACCCCACGAGGGAAGATATTTTGCTGCTCCATTAGAGGGAAATGGTTTTACAAAATGGAGTGAGTATACAAGAGACTGCTAGGGTTTTTGATTTGTATGGAATCCTTAGGGCAAAGTGACATCCCTAGTACTTCTGCTATCCGTGGAATGGTAATGAATACAAGTTGTTACACTATATTTGTTTTCCTTTTTTCATAATAAAAGAATTTTTAGCTTAACGTGCAGCAACCTAGAATAATGACTATATAGTCTAGTTTTTTATGCACCCTGTCAGGGCCATGTAGCTGATTTCTAGCCAGTGGGTTGCAAGCAGAGAGGATCTTCACAATTTCGGGTCATCCCCTTAAAAGGAAAAGCACGTCTCCCTTTCTTAACTTCCCCAATCTTACTAGCTGCCACGTGAATGTGATAGGAAACCTTGCACCATTCAAAGTAAGAAAACATCCCCAAAATATTGGTGTTATAAGACAAGAGCCTGTATATCCAATATCTTGCAAAAGAGGCAGGATTTCAAAATTGTAGAATAGATAAACAAGTTTATACTGTATAGCACAGGGAAATATACACAAGATCTTATGGTAGTGCACAGAGAAAAAAAGTGACAATGAATATTATATATGTTCATGTATAACTGAAAAATTGTGCTCTACACTGGAATTTGACACAACATTGTAAAATGATTATAAATCAATAAAAAATGTTATGTTGTTTTTAAAAAGGCACCAACTGGATATGACTTTAAAATGAAAGAGAAATACTTTTCTATCTAGTTTTAGCCACAGTTGTATTAGTCACAGTTAAAACCATAGCCTAACCAGTACAGCTTGTAAAAATAGATTCAAAGGATGAAAATGTAAAAAGTCTGAGGGAAATTTTAGAGAAATCTAACTACTTAACTATGAGCAGTAGTCATAGACTTTACCTAAATATGACATAAGGTCTCAGAAAATTTCAGAGTATACATTTATATAGATGCATTTGAATACTGCTCTAGAAGTATTCTTTAGTGGGCCATTTTAAACAAAATGTAGAAATTCAAGCTTTTAGCAGTGATATTTTTATACCTAAATGTGCTGGACTCCTTCTCATGGGAACCATAATAAATGTGAACCAAAGTGTCCCTGAACTGAATTCAATATTATTCTTCATCACACTTCTGCAGTGGAAGGAAAGCTCAGCTAAGGAAAACAAGGTCAGGTTAATAGATGATTTTATCTGAGCTAGAACTTCCTCAGATTGATCAAAAAGAAAATTTTATGCTTGGAATTTAGTGTTTGATATCATTACTGAAAAACATCAAAAAATCAGTTTTTATTCCTTACTCCTTTTGATCATATATTGAATAATTCATTTAACTAACAGTATAACTTATTAAAATATTTAAATACAGAATTACATAATGTATGAAATGTACTTTTATATAATCTGGGGTAAGGCGAGTGGGTGTGGGTATACAGGAAAGAAGACTGGCCAGGTGTTGATGCTTGTTGAAGCTGAATAATGGGTACATGAGAGTTTATTATACTAATTGCTCTTCATGTCTTCTTTTGAATATATTTGAATTTTTCCATAGTAAAACATACACACACACACACATATATGTATGTGTGTGTGTGTGTGTGTGTGTGTGTGTGTGTGTATCTCCTTATATACATCTGAGTGAAAAAGTTAAACATACTTAGTGACATAGGGCAGTAATGTGACTTCACACCATTTTAAATCCAGTATCACAATGCTTTACTTTATGCAGGCATGGTGTGGGGTGTTTATAGTAAGATCACTTCCTTCATACTTTCATTCCCTGAGCCCCAACTTTGGATCATTATTGCTTCAAACTGTTTTTGTTTATTTTATTTTTTCTTCTTCATAGATTGGCATTTTAAAAAGTGTAAATAATATTGGTCTTTGTATAAGCTGTGTATATTCAACATTATTTAGAAAAGGCTGAAAAATATCTCTCCATTACAGGCCAGAATCAAACTTGAAGAACAAAGATCCTAAGTTGGCCTCTCAGCTCTGCTTCTGAAGCTTGTGCAAAGAAGATAGTGGGGTTAAGGCAATAGGCCTAATGACAGCCCACCCCCTGACCCACCTGCCAAGGAGCAGTAGCTCTATCATTCCTTGAAGAGATTTGTGAAGACAAATATAAAGCCTTAAATAAAGGCTATGCCTACAGATGAATCAGCAGATGTGCAGTAAGGAGTTAAATGAAGGGAATTCTGTCAACAAGCAATAAAAGAAGAAATATGGTCTTGGAAAAATCAAATAAGTGGTTAAAGCTGAGGAAGTTCTGCTGAGGAAATGGTCTATGAAGTTCAAAAAAAAGTTACAACTCACTGCCTGCCCCCCAAATACATGTTATATCCTTTAATTACTGAGGAATAAATAAGTTGAAAGAGTTAAGAATTAATGTCTCACTCCTTTCCCCTCAAAATATGGTACAGTAAAGGCAATGAAATTACTTCTGAAGTGGCTTTAGGAAGGCACAGAGGAGGGATGCACATTATTTGAGGACATTTGAAATATGGAGTAGATCCTATATTTATATCTCATTATTTTCTTCAGGTCTACCAAAACATCAGAAATTTCTCCTTAGTAAGTATTTATCACTTCCTAGGAACATTATTCTTTTTCAGCCAAAATGTGGAATTCATAACAACTTGATTATCGCAGAAGATACCTGGACCTCCAGAAAGCACTAGGGATATAGATGAGATGAGGAGGGAGTTGATAAAATGGAAGAAAGATAATCAGGATGAGAGGAGGGCCAGAGACAATTGTCCTGACTTCACTTTTGGTTTTGTAGATCTGTCTTGGGAGGAGCAGGCGGGGACAGTGGAGGATTTTTCCCCCTGCCAACCTACAAGAAAAATCAGACTTTTGGTTCCTAACAATCCTTCAGACTAAAGAGAAAACATTCCCTCTGTCTCCTCATCTCCTTTTCTGCCCTCAGACTATAGCAAGTACAGGGCTTTAATTCATTCAGATAAATTTGGTTAACAAGTGAGGATGTGGAATAATCTTAGTAGGCTGTGGATAGTAATGAGTTTGTCTGTGGGAAGAGTGGATGGTGGAGGTGGGGTAGGATGGGGAAATGGTTTGCCTTTCCATTTAAGAATAGAATGCACCTTACCAGAGAGAAAGGGAGAGTAGGGCCTCATGGGACTTTTACCCATGTATGTGAGGACACTGATAAAGCACCTCAATTATATCAGTTTTCTGAAAAAATGACCATGTATACATTGACTTCTGGAGGCAGAAATTGTCTATGCAATTACAGAGACTATCTTTATTACTAAAATGCATATTATAAATTACAGACATAAATACATTCCAAGTGCAACATTTTCACAGTGTCTGGGGAGGAAAAGCAAAAAAGATGACATAAAAATGAAGTTGCACAACAGTTGCACTTACACACACTTTCAGACCAAGTTAATTTGATCTGTTGTTCCTAAGGCAGATGGCTCCTTTCTGTGGAATTACAGTTTAATAGAATTAGCTGCTTAACTAAGTGACAATGAAAAGTTATAAACCATTTGAATACAGCAACAATAACAGTAACAATAATGACAATATTAATCACGTGGAAATCACTCCATATTCAAAATATCTCTTGTTGGAATAATTATGTGTATATTTTGCAATCAGAACAGTTTGAGTTAAAGTTTATTCCTAAGGCCTAGAATTCAGATATCCCTGGGCAAATTAATCTTAAACTAACGTTAGTCATTAGTACCTTAGTTTGAATAAATTCATCAGATTACTGACTACAAGAACCAGGGAATAGGACAGAAGACAAACCATGCTGATGGGGAGGAAGGGTTGTTAAAGTAAATCACAGCACTGAATATAAATTTAGATGAGCAGGCCTGAAGAGGAGGGGGTAGTCCTAGCTAAGCAGCATAAGAACACTGGATACTTGTTCCCTCTGTTCTTCCTCAAATGATATAAATGAATTTCAAGGGCTTCTGGACTACCTAATAAATGGGTTCTCATCTCAGCAGTTCCTCTAAGAAGTTCAGTAATCTCCTGGAAGTATTTCCCCTCCTCTTTAAAAAAATAGATATGTTTAAAGTAAAATTAGTATGTTAATGAAATTAAATCACTGGTCTGCTGAAATGACCCTAAGAAGTGTAATTCATGCTAATCTAGAAAACAGTAAATATAAATAGGATAGACAAGTCTCTTTCACTACAAGTACCCTCAAAAGTATTACTTCTGATCGCAATACAACACTAAATTATATTTGAACACAGATAACTTTAGAGAAAACAGACCAGACACAGTTACAGCTACCCTTTTTAAAACACAATTTAAGTCATTTAGAACTCACTTAACATCAAAATATGTACCTTACAATGAATAATTAAGAGATAAATACACACACTATTGCTAGCAGCAAGTCAGTCTTCTAATAGAGAATCATTTTAACAACAGTATAATCAAAAGCAACACTTGTCTAGAGAAAACATTAGAAAATGTTCTGTTCATCTTAGATATTAAAATTCATTTTGATTTCACCAGTTCTTTTCCCCAGACATATTGGTATCATAACTGTGTGCCTAAAATAACTCTCTTCTTGCAAATATGATAGAGCTCTTTGTTTATTTTCACATTCCTTCCAGGTAAGAAGTAGCATGTGTTTTCATTATATAGAACACAGAGTTTAATTAGAGCATTTTAAAAAGTTAAAGCTTTTTGCTCTAGTTCAAAGTATTCTAATATTTAAGATCTCAGGTTAAATTCCTACTCATATCCTAGATTTGTTTCTTGCATACTACTACTAAACAGGTAGTAGGCAAACCATTGTAAGGGGTGTCCAATGTGGCCAAAATTAACCTTCTGTACTTTTCTCAAAAGGGGAAAGAATTGATTTCCCTAGCTGCTGGGAGGGAGGCTGTGCCGGCCTTAGAATGATATGACTAGGGCAAAGCTGGTCCAGAAAAATTACCGAAGACTCGGGTCCACATGCCTGGCTGCCTCCAAACTCTACTCTGGCTTGTTAATGTAGCTTGACAGTTGCCGCCTAACTTAAAGTAAGAAATAACATCATCTTTTTGCTCTGGCCTAAGCTTAGTGCCCTACTTCTTTTATAGGCTCAGAAAGTGCAGTAACCTGTCAGAGGTACCTCAATATCACTCTAGAAGCATGGTACACATTCACATTACTAGGCAGATCCATACATCTCCAGAGATGTTCTTTGGAAATATTTTAAAAGAACCAGAACTATGATTATCACCTATTTACTTTCTCCTGAACCTATAGAGAAAATTTTTGTCACATTGTATGGACTTTGACAAGTCCTGGGTAGATTCATTTTGGCATTTTATACAGTCATAGAGAGTATGTGAACTTGTTTCTTTTCTTACTTTAAACATACCAGAGGCTTGAGTTCAGATTTTCATTCTATTGATAGATATGACAGATGATTTTTCATACTGACACTGAATTAAAGAAATAGCTATTTCAACCCAAGAGTGTAATCACACTCAGGAGATAAAAATGGTTCCTTGTTTATAACATTTTGTTTTCACAAAATAATACATTGTCCATCCTACCTGAAGACAACTAAAAATATGATATTGGGATATCAATTGTGATTACTAGTATAAATAGATAACTACATTGCCTCTAAATACAAAGAAACTCAGAGTCCATTGTAACAAAACTAAGTGTCTTCAGTTGACAGAAAAAACTACTGACTCTAGTTGAGAGCATATGTGTATAGGATGTCACTGAAATTTTATAGTTTAAGTCTTAAAGACTTGGTGACAAATTACTACACAGACAATTCAACATCTATAATGGTGTAGTATAATGCTCTAAATAGGTTCTTTTATGAAGATGTGAATTCCTAATATAGGTAAGATAGAGAATAACTGAAAAGCTGTGAGTGCTTCCCATGATTACTTCCCAGTGACTTGGGGTATCGCAAATGTGTTCTGGTATACTTGCATTTCTTTCCACACCCAGTTTTTTTTTTAATTTAACATAATTCAGTTTTCAGGGCAGAAGTTGTATGGTTGCTTACAAATGATTTTGCATGGAGTTTTATGCTATCATGCAAATCTTGTCTTGAAAGCCGTCTTCTGAATTCATTAGTGGTGAAGTAGTATATGACTGGGTCAAGGCAAGAATTCAGACTAGCAAGACACAAGGCAACAGAATGAAATATTACAATCACCCTTCTGGCTAGGCAACTTTTAATTTCATTGGACTTGACTAAGAAATCTAAAGGAAAACTGAAGTGATAAGGTGCAAAGCAAATTAAGAAAACTCCCGCACAGGTTAGAATCATTTTCAAGGCTTTCTTTTTCTCTCCAAGGTCTTGGGCCACAGGATATTTATCTTGCAGTGATAAAACTGTCTTCCAGGTACAATACAGGACAATTAGAAGAGGTGTGACAAACCCAATCAACTCACCAACAGTCATCATGACAACAGACTGGGACAGATTAACATTCCTGGTAGGAAGATCCACAAAGCATTTGGTTCTATTGCCAGGGGTGTCATCACTGGTTCTGAGGAGAGGAAATAGCAGACAGGCAAGGCAAATGATCAGCCAGCCAGCAATGCTGATATATAGGTCATATCTTTGTTTACAGTCATGGAAGCGAAAGGGGTACATGAGAAACCAAAATCGTCGCACACTGATGCAGACCAAGAAGTAGATGCTTGCATACATGTTGACATACTTTAGGTAGAAACAAAACATGCAGAGGCCAGGTCCGAATGGCCAATCATGATTCAAGTAGTAAAAGATCCTCAGTGGCAAGGAGAGAACTTGTAGTAAGTCAGCAATGGCTAGGTTTATCATAAATATCACAGCCCGTTTTGTTTCTTTCATATAGCCATAAAATACCCACAAGGCTAAAATGTTCCCTATGAGACCTGGCACAAGAATGACAGTATATGTCACTGCATAGATGAAGTATCGAAAGTCCCTATTTTCTCCAACTGACCCAGCACATGTATCATTAACAGGCATGTTTCTAGAGAAACTGTCTTTGCTAAATGGTGGTTTAAAACCTAAATTTACAGTCAACTGCTGCTCTTTCTAAAAGAGTAATCATCGATGGGTTGGAGAGACTGAGTATAGAATAACTTTCTTTTTACTGCATTGGTCTCAGCCTCTATACATGATCTGGGGGCTTTTCAAAGAACAGTCTGCATGCTTACTTTGGATTTGTCTATAGTAACTACATGGAAGTCTAGTATGCAGGCTCAATGACAAGCTGTTATAATTTTCCCTTCTTGTTTACTCAGTTAAAAGGCCTTCTGGGACAGTTGATCCTCTCCCATTTGGATCATGAATGTGCCATATAGCAGCTCTTCAAATTCCCATATGGTGATAGCCATCTCTTTATAGGTGTTTGACAAGCTGTTTTTCTTTTGCTGGCTCACATAGGAGAAAGGTTTGCTTTAGTACTCAGTGGGTCCACAATTCTTCAGAGATGATTAACTTGGATGGATCAGCTTTCTGGGCCTTTTTCAGTTATGAGTTGAAAACCAAAGGGTGGGAAACAAAGGCAGAGCTGCAAGTGAAAAAAAAGCCAATTATTATCTGGCACTTTGTGCAAAAAAAAAAAAAAAGGCATATATGTAAAAAAATCTATTACCTTTAATGGAAAGTTCTGATGTGAGCGAGGGTGATAAGTCACAATTTCCACAAGGCACTTTAGAATCACAGGAAAGTATAGCTAGAAAGAAACTGAGAGGTAATTTAGCCGCTTACTACTCAAAATGTGACCCATGAATCAGCGTTATTTGAGAGCTTGTTAGAAATGCAGAAGAATCTCAGGTCCCACCTGGGACCTGCTGTACCACAAGCTGAAGAACCACAGGTGATTCTTTTGCATATTAATATTTGAGAGACTCTGATATGGACCAAACATCACTGATTGCCAGATTCACCTGGGAAAGTTTACAACACACAGCTTTCCTCTGATTTCCTGGTGTTTCCTCCAGAGATTCTGATTTAGTATCTAGGGCCTGAAATTTGTATTTTTACAATCTCCCCACATGATTAAGATATAGCCAACCTAACATTTGTCCTTGAACCATCATTTAGGGGCCACTGATTTTGTCCAAATCTTTCCCAGATGTCTGAAAATAAGTGGGCAACCAGCCTCTCTTTAAATACTTCCGTTTACGTGGGTCATTTAGTCACCTCTCAGTTTTCTAAGACAACAGACTATGGCACCAGTGCAGAGAATCAAAATCCCCAGAAAGTTGACTCAGTGAGGTCCCTGACCTTTGTTCTAAAACAAATTTTAGCTTAGGGACCTGAATAGTTGCCTCAAGCTGCTAAAATCCAGGAGGACTTAACAGATTTTAAAGATATGTGGGAAGAACAAAAATGAAATAGGGATTGTAAAACATCCTGCTTTGGATTATCAAATCCATGTGTTTTAAAGTGTGCTTGATTCAGCCCCTGAAGGAATTATTTTTATGTTGCCTCAATTGTCTGGTAAGTAAAATAACACATTTTGTTTAAAAATATGGTGTTCACTTTAAACATCCTGATGAATGATATGAACTGTGCATTCAGGTTGAAGAGGTTAAATACTTGAGATTTCTCAGATAAGGAAGTAGAGATGGTATTATAAAATGCAGCGAAGCACAACTGTAATAACATTAATATTGAAAGAGTGGTTAAACTTCGAGGTTGTTCAACTCCCAAACTGAAATACATCTTTGAAATATTTCACACGTAGTGATTTTTGATTATTTTGATTAGGTGACAGGCAAATTTGGGTGGCAAACCATAAAGTCAAAGCCCTGGATTTTCAACCTCCTTTCAACTATTTATATAAAAGTCATCACATGCTAATATCACTGATTAGAAATCAGAAGTTTACAAATATACATCCAGTTAACTTCTACTGAACATTCACCTGTCCTATCATAGCCAATGACTCTTAAATCTATGTCATCCTGATCTATAGCTCTCTTTCCAACTGTGTATAAAATCTCTTAGATGTTTCATCCTCACCTCAACATTCAACATATGAAAGTGAAGTCATCTCTTCTATTTATTTAAAATATGTCATACCTTGTCAGATCATGTCATCTCTTTGATAAAAACCTCCTAACGTCTTTTCATCTTACTGAGAGGGAAAAATCAAAGTCCTTACAATGACCTATAGCATCCTATATGATTTAGCTCCTGGTTTCTCTTCTGAACTCACCTCCTAATATTCTCCCCCTTGCACTCTGCTCCAGCAACTTTGCCATTCTTGCTGTTAGGTGAACACATCAAGAACATTCCTGCCTCAAAGCATTTGAATTGGCAGTTCCCTGTGCCTGAAATACTTTAGGCTGTTATTTATTTGTTTTACTATTTCACATTTTTCAGATCTTTGCCCAAGTGTCACTTTTCATGAGGCTTTCCCTGATCTTCCTATTTAAAACTGCAGCTGTCCTCCAACAATGTCATCTCCCTTTAGTATTTATTTTATCAATGGTCAGTCATAACTAACATACTCTTTGATTTTCACTTATTTAGTTTATTTTAATATATTTTTCCTACTAGAATGTAAAGTCCATGAGGACAAGGATTCTTGTGTATTTTGTTTACTTGCTGTATAACAAAACCAAGGACTGTGGAAGACACAAAGTAAGTACTCAGTATTTGTTGAATGAAAGAATTTCAGTTAAAAATCATTTGACTATAAATATCAACATACCTCATATAAAAATCATCACGTCTCAAAACTTAAAACCAGATTCTGCTCCTGACTTCTTCATTGCTATTAAATTCACCAGTGTTTCCCCTGGTTGTCCCAAAGTCTTGGAAACATCGACTCCTTGTCCTTTATTTTCCACTACCAAAAAAGTTCCTAAGGAGAAGATAGCATACTATGGGGGAAATAATGTAAGTTTAGGAGTTAGAACTACCTGGGTTTAAATTCTTGCTCTTGTAGTTAATAGCTGTGTGCCTATATGTATATCACTAAATCTCTCTGATCCTTAAATTTCTCATTGATAAAATGAGAATAATCATAGCACCTAACTTATTGAGTCAGTATGAGAATTAGTTGAGCTGCTGTGTGTAATTCATTTAGCATAATGTATGGTACACAATAAGTGCTCAATAAACACTAGTTATTATAACTCACATTATTATTAGTATTTTCTGCAACTGCATTATTTCTCAGAAACATATTTTTTAAGAAATTTGCATTGTTTCTACTCTAGATCAGGACCTTATTAATTTAACTCCCTATCCCTTATCTTTTCCTACTCCATTCTATATAATGCTGTCAGAATTTTTTTTTTTCTAAAATGAGCTCTTTAAAAAGCATTCCTATTGCCCAACAAATCACAAAATACATAGTCTGGCAATCAATTGCTTCCTTAAATACCATGCCTTTAGAGCTTTATATCCCACTGCTCTCCTAACATGCCCAGAATTCTAGCCAAACTGAGCTCCATACTATTCAAACCGACCCCCTACCCCCATGAACAGCAATTGCTCATTCTGCTACCTCAGCCTGAAATACCTTCTTTGCCTATCAGTCTTACCTATTTGTAAAGACATTTCTCAAATTTCCTGTTCTTCATGAAAACTTTTGTGGTTAACTCAACACTGTTATGTTCATCCCTTTTTAAAATCCTCATTTATACCTCTCTTAAAGCACTTACTTCTGCTTTTTGGCTAGTAATTTGTATCAGTGTCTTATTTATGCGTCTGTTTTCCTCTTCTCCCCACTCCACCACAATTAGGCTAGAAACTCCTTGAAGACAAGGGCTGAGTCTTATATACCTGTCTGCCCCCTGGAGCACCTAGAACTATGTTTGGAATTTGTTGAGTTCATCCAAGATTTATTCAGCAAATAATTATTCAGCATTTACCATTTGCCAGGCACCATGCTTGATACTGGAGGTATAGACAGTGGAAAAAGACACATAATCTTTCTCTTCTTAGACCTTATGGTCTAGAGAGGGAGAATTATAATTGATGCACAATATGAAAATGTGATCATAGGCAATGTACAGTGTACTCTGTAAGCACGAAAGAGGGGAACTAACTAAGATATTAAGAACATATTTGATTATGTGAAGTGAACTTAAAGCCAAGACTACCCCGCTGAAGTCTGTATTTTTCCTGTTGGTCACTCCTCATTGGCCACATTTTAACGCATTTTTATCTGTATAATCTAGAATGTAGCCTTGAAATGCTCCTGAATAGAACATCTCTCTTAAAATTCTTCTGGCTTCCTTCTGGAAAAGCTGATAATGCTTTCCTTTTGTTTAGATTACATTATTTTCCAGTAGGAAAAGTTGCTTGGGATGCTTGAAAAGGCTTTCAAACATGGAAAAAAACCCTAGTTATCTGTGTTATAATGAATATAAATACTCCTGTATTTAAGAGTAATGGAGACAAAACAGGAAGGGGACTTTTTTTTCAGACATTGCTACTATTTTGTTGAGATTTCCCTTTGTCAGGAAAGAATTCATGTTATAACAGACACTGGAACATACTCCAATTTTAAATGAGATATTTATTTGAAAGAACATGCCAGATTCCTTGAGCAAATTTTTTTTCTTACTTGGGGAACCTATTCTTTCTTAATTCTACTCACTTCCTTGGGAAGAGGAAAAAATAAGAGAAAAAATGAAGTTGATGGCCTGAATTTAGCCTGATTTCCAGCAATCTACAGATCAGAAACTATTTCATATGGTGTTACTGTGGGAAGTTATTATTTTATTTATGAATATTCATCTGTTTATCTGAACCTGAAACTCACTAAATTTTACTCATTATATGGTTCAAGAGTGTTTTCCAGCAATATTATGTTATTATATCTTTGTTTGCTTATTTCAGGGAAATCTGGTTTAAATGAATATCTGGGATAGCTTTCTCTGTTTTTTACTGAGACTTCTCTTGAACAGATTGTTATTATCTATGGATATGTTAGACTTTCCCCCATCAAAATGTGTTTCTGTATATTAATAAAGGAAAGTATATTATTAAAAATACTAAATCATTAAATGAACTAATTTATAATGATGGTCTTTGAGACATATTAGTGGCATGTAGAGACTATATTTTGGGATGTGGAGCTCTGCCCATCAACAATCCAATTATAGGTCATAGGCAATTACTTGCTTAAAAACCAACTTTATTTTAGAATTCTGGTTAGGTACAAACTTTAGTAAGCCAAGAAAAAGCAGAGTTAGTCATGCAAGTGACTGTAAATAATGTGGGGCAGAACAAGGAGTGTGGAGGCAATGGTACCTCTGATACATGAGCAATAACAAATATTGTATAGAAGAGACAACATTTTTCCTAATTCTGATCAGCACACAGCAAATCTCAGGGCTTCTTTTTCTACTTTCGAAAATTTTCTAAGTCAAATAGCTTACAGTCTTTCCAGGAAACCTGTCCAGCCACTGTATCTAAATAAAGTGCTGGCTATAGCACAGTAAACAAATACTTCAGAAAATCTCTGCCTGGTTAATTCTCCTAGGGAGAATGTTCCATCAGAAATTTTATTTTAAAGAAGGTTGTTCTGTCTAGATACCACATCCAGTCAGGCTCCCAACTTCTCTTCTCTTTGATATCTGTAATTGTATGATAGGCAAGCTTCATGAAGGGAGGAAATACCAATCTGTGTACAGAAAGCAGTTACTGTGAGTTACTATTTTGCCAGGAAGTTTCACTTAGCTGAGTCCAAATGTCTCTGCTGAGATCTGAAGCCCATTTCCCCTTCAGCAGATAGTGCATATTGTTCCTCTGCTCTGAGTAGTACACTTACAATTACTTGAAAAAAGCAAGAAGGTAATCACTCAAGCTCACATCACCAGTGAATAATGCCCAGTCATGTTACCTTTCCTCAAATATCCTAATTGTGATCATTTCATATCCTGGAGACCAGGGAATGCCAAATGTTATTGGGAATGGATGACAGCAGAGGCTACTGAAATTGTACTGATAATTAACAATTACTTTAGCCACTATCCACTTTCTCGCTCCTCCCATCCATCAAAAAATAAATGTTAGTCAGTTTGTTCTTATGCAGCTTCCACCTCTCAGGGTATTGCTCTTATCCACATGATTTATAGGAGTCTATTTTTATTCTTTCTGTTTTTCTTAAGCAGGTTTCTCAAAATGTGGTCTCAGAGCTAACATGGTATATATATTAACTTTCTATTTAAAATATAAGTTACCATTTTACAAAGTCCCCTTTTATACATTACATTTAAAATATTTTCACTTTGTAGAAGTGAGGAGAAGATCACAAGTTATGTTACAGTGGGAAAACTGTACGTATTTCCTGTTCTCAGTGCCGACACGGCTGTGGGGATTTTCCTCAGCTCTTCTGAATGTTCACCTTGTGTCTCAGACCAGGCATGAGCATTTGGATAAGAAGGGAAATTTTTTTAAGGAAAGTTATAAGCTTCCAAGCTTACATAAAATAAACTAAGGTCCAAGATAATCAGGTCCTTCTGGCCCCTTTCGCTTTTTTGCAGTTCTTTTTCTTGCAATTTTCTCTTTGAGAGTGTACCCTATCCACCGCTTCACAGGATTAATAGTCTGTGAAAGTGGAGGAGTAAACCAACCTTATGGGTTCTGGTAAAAAAAAGCAAGGGTGAAATGGAAAGTTAAACCAGTCTCCAGGGCCTCACTCCAGGGTTGGCCTTGATTTTGGCTGTAGGTGGCTACCTAATGTGTTGTAGTTTCATAAATTACCAAAAAGACCTTCTTTAAGAAAAAGGAAAGAAAAAAAATCCTTTCCCACTTGTTGGCTGAGGCCCAAACTCCTTTTTCTTAAGGATAAGCCCTTTGCTCTACAGAGATAGTTTAAGCTTGGAATTGCAGACTCCCAGCTTTAAAATGGAGCCCAGTAATTTAAACCTGGTAACTTTTCTTGGAGAATGTCAGTACCTCACACAAACTCAGAAGTTTTAGGTCATGTGTAATAGATCTCAGAGCTTTTCCATCATTTGCCTTTTAGTTCAGTGTATCAGATCTTTCTGGTCTTGGTGTTTAGTGGTTCCCCCCCCCTAGTTACTTGTGTTTTACTTATAATTTGGAGCCATTTTCTCCTCACTATATAATCCAAAGTGTATAGCATTATGTTTTTAAAAAGGAATACGTATCATGGAAGCCTCTCAGCAGACATGGGGGTCTGCAGAAACCTCATAAAGAATCCTGATGGAAAATTAATTAAAATTTAATTCTAAATACTAAAATGCAAGTGGCAAAAAGGAACTGTTTAGCCCCCAGTAATTACCCTAAGAAGTACCCATAGAGCCTTCAGTCATTACTCTGAAAAATGCCCAGGAAACATTTGATGACCCAAGATCAAGGTGATTAATCTAATTAAAAAAGGATCTCATTCTTGGATTTTAAATGGCAGGTAATAGATCCTGTCCTTAGATTAGGCTTTAAGGGTGGCATGGGAAAGGAGTACAAGACACTGAACACTGCTATCCCAGATGATTAAATATAAGCTTCCTCTGGTGGCAGCTTTGTCTTTGCTAGGCCTGTCATTTTCTGGCTCTTGATAACACGTCTTTTCTGAACAGGATTCTGGTTGGTTACTTCTCAATCTTCTACCATGTTTTCTATGCTAAGAAAGTGGATCCTATACATTAAGCAAGATTTAAAGGAGTTTACTTTGTCCCTCACTTCAAAAAATGTCTCAAAAGTACTTTGAGTCACTGCTGAAAGAGTAACCACATGCCAGGAACCATTAGTGTAGTCCTACATGTCTCCTTCTAGCATCTCAACCGTCCTGATTAGTAGATGCAAACAGTCTTCTGGAAACTCTTGGCTCTTAAAGGCATCTTTCTGGTTACTGACACTGAAGTGTCATGGAAAAAGAAGATGACTGGATTCCTTGACTAATCTTCCACCAGCTATGGTACCACTTTGACAGGTACATGCCTCCTGGTTTAGGTGGAAGCAGAGAAGGGGGCACATCACTGCTAATGCACCTCCTTCCCAGACTCTTCTTCTTTTTTAAGCCATCATATTTGAGAAAAGAATTATAACTGTAAAGTATTAGAGGGATAGGTGTCTGTTTTCCTGGACCTGTCTTGAAAAGGAGGGTTAAAGGGGTGAAGTGGGGAGAGTCCTAGACTAGCCTCAAAGATACATGTGCCCAATATACTGTATCCACAATCCAAGAACCTAGGCAATGACATTCTCACTTGGAGGTCACTCTAGCCCAAGTCTGGAATAACGATGATCCAGGTATGAAACATCAAACAAATTATATTTTAGGTCCTCATCAAAACTGTTGTCACATTTGTCTGAGATGGTATCTCTCTCTCTCTCTCTCCCTCTCTCTCTTTCTCTCTCTCTCTATGTATATATAGAAAGGAAGTGGTGAAAACTGTGTCAGATGTAACTCTTTCATATGACACTCTCTTCATCCCACAACAATCTTTTAGGGACTAGATTCACAAAGACCCAGAAATTTTACTCTTCTCTAGGACAGGGTTGAAGTGCCCTAAAGGATCACAGACCCCATCTGAAGTCAAGCCTGGGGCTATATCAGCCCCAGAAGCTTGATGCATGGGCAATATTTGACTGGAATTTTGCATATTTATGTTCACTGCATAATGCTCTGTTTGTAAATAAAGTGATTTTTCAGTGAGTGGCATTATTTATAATATTTGGTTCATGTCTGATGACCTTATTTCACTGGAGTGAAAAATAATACAGTTCAAGATTGGGATTTAATGAAAGACAAACTAATGTTGTGTGATCTTGCCATTTGGCTTTAAGAGCAGATATTTATCATCCATTGTTTTCTTGGAGTCTGTAGTATGAGTTGAAAAGTATCTAAGAGACCCAGAAAATCCCTTCTTCCAAAGTCTTTTGCAGATGTTCTTGCAGAAGGACTCTGAGCTTCTATTATATGTTGACTCAAAGGATTAGAGAGGTATCATCTATCTAAGATGAAAAGGCAAGCAAATAATGAATATCCACCAGCAACTGCAATTTTTTTTGTACCTTTACAACACAGTATCAGTAACACTCAGCACTGTTTCAGAAGGAGGAACAAGTATTCATATTTTATCTCTGTTTACAACATTTTGACATGAGCAATAACCCTACTTCCTTTTTATTATGTAAAATAGCATAACCTTCTTATTTCAGACTAACATATTTCTACAAATGTCTTTATCAGGTGTAGGTTGAAGTATATAATGCACTTGTGCAAAATCCTACAAGTGTTCACACTGTGATGGCCTAAACATCTGATACTCAAAGCTCTATTTTCTCTCTTGAACCTGATCTCTTATTACACTCTTCCAAATGCCCTAGACTTCTACCATGCCAGGATGAACTTGAATGTACCTTTTAATGTCTCTCTTTTAATTTAGTCTTAATGTCTTTAAGTTCCATACCCCCATCCCCACTTTTCCCCTTTGATAGAAAAATTCTTCATAGAAAGGAGAATTTTGATAATATAATTTCTTCCTCTAAGACTTTCTGGAGCCATTCAAATTGGAATTAGCTCCCCTTCCTTTGCCTTCTCACAGAATAATGCTTGTACCTCTATTATAGTCTAATGTGTTTCATACTGTCTAATAGTATAGTTTGTTGTCTATATAACCTCTAGATTGTAACCTCTTTGAGAGTAGGAACTCTGTCCTAATCATCTGTGTATCTCTCACAACACTTAGAATAGACCTGTATTAAATGTTCTTTGGCAGACCTTTAGTAAGTGCCTGTTAAATTTTAATACAAATGTCCCTGAATGTTTGCAGAATTTTTTTCAATTATCCAGTTCTGTACAATTTTTGAAGCATGTCTTTTAAAGGCTCTTCATGTTATAAAACCCAAAATATTTTTAGTAATTTCTAGTTGTTGTTTTAATCATTGATATTGGCCACTGCAAAGCATTTGGAGGTTATACAAGCCACTTTTTAAAAAGAATTTACTTTTTATTTACCGAAAGTTGCATCTTAATTTTTTCTTTATAAAATTATATTTACAATAGAAAAAATTTGCTCTTCCTCATTGGTCATCTGCCAATGGATATAATAAGTGCTCTGGATGCCATCCCATTGAACTGATTACAATTTGCTCCATGGTTTCCCCAAAACAATCAAAATGTGTTCACTTAAGTGTTTGAGAATCAAATTGAAGAAATTTCAGAAACAATCAAGAAGAAAACACCTCCTTCACAGCAGCTGTGGCACCCAAGCTCCATGCCCCTTTAAACATTTAAAAAATCATTCAGCTACAATTTTATCGTTTTTATCTGCAACCTCTGAGCTAAGGCAGAGTACATGACTCAAAATACACTCATTTCCTTTTCAAAAAATATCTTAACTGTTAAGAATATACATTTAAACAGCCATATTGTATTACAGTCAAAGGAAGTACAACTAAAAGTAAGTCAGGTTTTAAAAGTATTACCTTCCCACCACACATACACATAAACACACACACATCAAAATGGAGTAGAGCACACTTCTTTGCAGTAATGTGATGCTATTTTTACTTTTTTTTTCCCTTTATCACCACCTGCTGCCTTCTCATGGCAGGAAATGACAAGTCCCTCCCCCATCATAGTCATGAGACCCACCAAGTACTGAAAGTGTGTTGAACAGGCACTGGTTTCCAAAACCTGCAGTTGAGAAAAAGATTATATTTTTTCTTATGAAATTTACCTGCTGGCTCACTCACTTTTATTTCTGACATAAGCCAATTGCTTACCTTTTTATGTCACTACCTACTCAGAGAGTAATGCTGGACTTCTGGATACCTGTAGGCCGAGGGAATTAATTGGCCCAGGGTGAATTTAGAAGTAATTTAGACATATGGTTACTATTTATTTATTTCTAATCCCTTTCCCTTAAATGCATTTTTGTGAAAGGCTAAAGAGAGAAGGTACTTCTAAACCAAAACTGGTGACAGTAAATAAAAGTATTTTTTTTTCAGCAAATGGCATTATTTTGCAATATTTGGTTGGTTTTTGATGACTCTTTTTTCATTGGATTGAAACCTAAATGACTAGCCACTTCTTGAGATTCATTTAGATTGAATGCATTGTATTTTCTTTCTGTTTTCTTTGTAACATTTTAACAAGTAGGAAAGCAATGACATTTAGCTCTAAGACACGGCAGAAGACTTGAATTCAGATGCCCTCCGCACCGTACTCACCAACTTAAATATATGTTAGGTACAAAGAGATTGGAGAAATAAGTCTTTGACAATTTGGAGGTCCAGTTGTTTCAGAGATTGATATCAGTGACAGACTAATTGCAAATATGTGAAGTATGTTTTTTTTTAAGATGATCATCAAATGATATCATGCTTCTATCACTTTTCTGTGATCCAACTATATTCTATTGTTCAGGAAATTTTTGAAACTTTGCTTTAGAATTGTACTTAGAGCCTACCTCATATATTTTAGAATAAATCTCTGTGATGAAAAATATTTGCCTTTTAAGGATAGTTGAATTTTGGCAAATAGTCAAAAGCCATTCAGAATGAAGTCTGAGCAATGAAGTTAAGGATCAAGTTAAAAATGCCATTTTTGGCCAAAAGCAAGGTATGAAAAGATTTGAGCATAGTGTGTTAAGACTCATTTTTCTTGATTAGCTCAAACCAGTCTGAAGGATAATTTCAAAGAACAAGTTATAAGAATAAAACACAACATCACTAGAGTAAGCATACAGATTTGCAAAGTGACCATTTGATGTAACATTTATTCAAAAATATAGTGATGTATTTATTAAAATTAATCATAGCAAAGGCAGCTTAGTGTAATAAAAATAATATCAGATTGAGAATGAGAAATCTTGAGTTCTTGTTCCACCTCTGTCATTGACTATCTTGTGTGACCTTGAGCAAGCCAATTTGTCTGGGCCTCCATTTCTTCTTTGAAATGTGCAGGTTAAACCAAATAACTTTTAATAACACTTCTAGCTCTAATTTTTTAAATTTTACTTCTGGGTTTTAATTAGCACTGGCATTCCATGTCATATATATGTTTTCATTGCATGTATATATAATAATTGCAAAATATGCAAGTATTTTATAAGTAATGAGGAGTTGTGTGACTTTGGTCAAGTTACATAAACATTTTGATGTCTTAATTGCCTCATCTGTAAAATGAGATGATAATAGTGCCTACATCAATGAGTATTTAATGAGTTAATATTTCCAAGATTCTATAGCAAGTGCTACACAAGTACATTAAAAAATGAACAAATTCTCAGCACTTTAAACAATGTAAAATAATTATATATATGCATTAATGCTGTGGCCAAAGACTGAATGCTGGCTAGTGTCTCCAGGATGAAATCACTTAAACAAATTACATAGGTGTCTTCACATACCTGTTAATATAAAGGTTTTATTGTTGTTTCTGTTGTTTAGCTTTTTGTTTGTTTGCTAGTAGTAGAATTTGACTATTTCTCTTTCTCTCTCAAGCCTGAGGTTGTATCTTGACTATGGACTTTCATGGTTATTAATAAATGAAAATGCATTCAAATTTCCCTTAGTTGATTTGAATTTCATACCATAACTGAGATTCAGGCTCAACTAGCATTTAACATTTATTAATACTTCCAACAGAAATATTGTACTTTAATTGAGCCAACAGATATTTATTTTACAGAAGACAACAGAAATATATAGTTAGTTATTTAGCCCACCCCACCTATCACTAATCATTAATTTATACGTGTTACAAACATAATATGTTTTGGAAGATGCCTAATTTTTTCTCCTTATCTCACTGAGCTCTCCAACTATACTCATACTGAGTATATTAGAAAAAAATTCTTAAATGGTATTCAGAATAGGCTCTTTTCCCTTTTATGAGAAAGTGCAAGAAAGAAAGGATGGAGTGGCTTCAATTTAGCTTCCACATATTCATAATTCTTCCAGTCTATGAGTATGGAATATATTTTCATTTATATGTGTCTTCTTCCATTTTTTAATCAGTGTCTTGTGATTTTCAGTCTACAGGTCTTTCACCTCCTTCGTTAATTTTATTCCTAGGTATTTTATTATTTTTCATGCAATAGTAAATGGGATTCTTTTCTTAATTTCTCTTTCTGATAATTTGCTAATAGTATATAGAAACATCACAGATTTTTGTATATTGATTTTGTGTCCTGCGACAAGAGTGAAATCTTCATCTTATTCCTGATCTTAGAGGAAAAGCTTTCATGATTGAGTATGATGTTTCCTGTAGGTTTATCATATATGGCCTTTATTGTGTTGAGGTATCTGCCTTCTATATCTACTTTGTCAGGAGTGTTTATCATAAATGGATGTGAAATTTTGTCAAATGATTTTCATACATCTATTGAGCTGATCATATGATTTTTATCCTTCATTTTGTTAATGTAATATATTGCATTGATTGATGTGTATATGTTGTACCATCCTGGTATCTCTGGAATAAATCCTACTTAGTATATTGTTGGATTTGGCTTGCTAATATTTTGTCAAGGATTTTTGGCATCTAGGTTTATCAAGGATATTGTCCTGTAACTTAATTTTTTTTGTAGTATCCTTGTCTGGTTTTGGTATTAGGGTAATGTTAGCTTCATAAAACATGTTTGTAAGAATTTCCTCCTCTTTAATTTGTTGGAAAAGCTTAAGGATACATATTAAATATTAATTCCATGCTTTGTAGAATTTGTGAGTGAAGGCTAGTTAAGGCAAATTTGTTTTTGGGAGATTTTTGAGTACTGTTTCAAACTCCTTACTAGTAATAAGTGTACTCAGACTTTCTATTTCTTCACGATTCAGTCTGGGGCAATTATAAATTTCTAGGAATTTACTATTTCCTTTCACTTGTCCAATTTGTTGGCATATAATTGTTCTTAGTAGTCCCTTATCATACTTTGTTTTTCTGTGCTATCAGTTGAACTCTTTCATTCATGTTTTATTTGGGTCCTCTCTCTTTTTTTCTTGATTAGTCTATCTGAAGGTTTGTCAATTTGGCTTTTACTCACGATTTTTTAAATTGTGCTTAAGTTTTAGACATGTCCATTTCCGATTGTTAGATATCTGGGCTAGCATTTCAGTAATACATTTTTTCTAAGAATAGGCATCAAGACAAAAGAGCTAAAAAGCAAGCATATATCCCCCATCTCTAAAATCTACCTCTTCCAAATCTGTTCTTAACCTAAGACTCATTGACTTTTAAGCTTATCAATCAGTGAAAAGATGCTTGCCTAATATTCATGTGAGTCACCTACAACTACTCTAATCTTTCTTCTTAGCAAATGGCATCTCTTTCCTCAACACACACATATTACCCTCTATTTTATGACTAGGGTGGCCAATATGTGCTGAGTGTTTGTGTGTATGTATATGTGTGTGTGTGTGTGTGTGTGTGTGTGTGTGTGTGTGATTCTTCCTTTTGTCTCAGGGTCCAATATGACTCAATGGAGCACTATTAATAAAATCACATTCTACCAACTACTCCATAAACCACAGCATTTCATATTATGTAAGATTACATTTATCGACTCTGAGAACTTGGTCATTACTTGGTAATATATCACATAGACTAGAAAATGTGGGATGGGTGACTAGTGAGGGCTCTCAGTACCTGTCTAGGGCCCACAAAGTGAAAGAGCACTCTTTTAGAGATGATGCCAAAAGAGAAATCAAGATAATATTTGATTACCTGCTGTTTTCTCCAGTGTGGGTGAAATTCTTTAATCAGAATGATAGGGTCTCCTGAAGGAGCCACGGGGAATCTGGCTGGTTTAATTCATTCATGCCTGAAAGAACATAAAAGAACAGTGATCAAGTGCAGCATGAATATTCTCACAGAGGGCTGCGAAATTTCAGCAAGTGGATGCTGAGACCCCAAAAATGTATTACCATGGACAAAGGAGAGCATGGAAAGAGTTACACTTAGCCCTTAGTGGTAGCATTGTAGAGTGAGTGGGAATCCCTTTACTACCATCCAACATCTCTTTTTGACTTAGCAGCTTTTGTAAAGGGTGAGAGAAGGTAGGGATGTTGGTGGCAGTGTTCACCATTCACTCCTTTGTCATAAGGAGCTCTTCCTTATGATGAGCTAGCCTATAAAAATCCCAGTTTTTAGTCAAACTCACAACACAGTTGGAGTGTAGAAACTGACTTTTCTCAGTTGGGGATATTTTTTTGAGTTCTCATGACCACAGCGAATACACACGGAGGGAGACCTAGCTGGTGTTAAAAAGATAGATTAACTTTATGCAAAACTACCTTACAGGTACTCTTCCAATACTTATAGATGGCTTTCTGTGTGGAGTGATTTAGAGTCATCAAAACCCACACCCTACACTTGCTCTTCTCTTCCACTTTACCCAATGATCTCTTGCCCAAGCTTGCCACTTTGGTTGAAATATCCCACTATACCTTCAATCCTTTAAAGCACTTTGTCTCTAAGAATATCCTACTAAAATGAAAATACTACAAGGAGGATTTTGACATTAACCCATTAACTGTAATCATTCAGAT
The DNA here is from genome assembly GCF_048773025.1 of Camelus bactrianus. Lineage (NCBI taxonomy): Eukaryota > Metazoa > Chordata > Mammalia > Artiodactyla > Camelidae > Camelus > Camelus bactrianus. Next base: position 63,640,986 of record NC_133575.1, on the reverse strand, counting down.
AAGCTAGTTTTCACCCTAAAAAGTGAATAAGATGAAATAAATACAGAGAGACATTTTACTTGATAGAAGAAGGGAGGTAAAGAAACAGTGAGGCAGATAGTCTTAGGTGGTATAATATAGTAGGATTACTTGAGAAGCCAGATTGTATCATAAGTGTTGGCAGAGAATACTCCTGGGGTGTATAGTTAAGATTATATAAGGTATTCTAAGTAAAAGCCAGTAAGATTGTGCTTGACACACAATAGATGGTAAATTCATGTTATTTGTCCTTTTCTTCTTGCCTCTAACTCATAGTAAATAGGGTGCTAGGCACACAGGAACTTCTCAATATATGCTTTAAAAGGATATGATGAAGAAAAATCAGTGGTGAGGATAAAATAGACTAAAGTTCTTTCTAAATTACTTTGTCTTTAAAAGAGAGTAACAATGTGGAAGAAATAGACCTGAGAAAAGAATGAGTAACCCAAAGTCATTCCCAGATGTCCTAGAGTCCATAGAAATCTGTCATGGGGGCTAGGAAAGAAAACACAGAGAGGAAGTTACAAAGTTATGATTTCTACTGGTAGTTTGTTATGTGTGAAGGTAGAATTATAACTATCCAAGTACTACCTAAGTGGGGCAGATATGTGAAGACAAATTAGAGCAATAATCCATAAGGACAGAATTCGGTGACTGAGCATGGTCACAGATTAATCATAAACTCCACCAAACAAATCTAGCTGGCTAGAAGCAGATTCCATCAAGATGGTAAATATTTTCAGCAACTTTTTTTTAATTTTGTCATTTAATTTATTATTTTCATGGACAGGAGTCAGACAAGATATCAACAAGTAGATTTTGGTTTGGGGAGGGGGGTCTCTTCTTCAATTTCTTCTTAAACAGTCATCTATCCTAAAACTATTCTGTTTTACTTGCTGGTTTTTTCACTTGCTGGCTTTTTGATTTCTCAAAACAGAGCACTTAAGCTGAGAGAAAGCAGAGTGTAGGGGAAAGAGCAGTGGTCAGATATAGGATACCTGGCTTCTAGTTTTGGCCTTATCACTAGTTAGTGATAAAACCTTAGGAAAGTTCCTTCCATCTCTGGTCCTCAGTCTTTCATCTGTAAAATGAAGGAGTTAGACTAAATTATCCTTAAGATTCTGATGCTCTAAGTCTAGTAGAAATTTTGATTTGGCAGATAAGCCTGATTCTAGATAAAAATTGGGAAAAAATATGAAGAAATTCTGTACTCTTCCTTTCCAGTACTTTATCACCTCAGGTCCAGCTGAGAGTCCTCACATCACAACCCTAACTGCTTGGACTCCATTTCTAATACAGGATCCATAGTCTTAGGCAGCCTTTCCTGATTGGCACAGACTTGTTCCTGTCATGGACTGCTCCTCATCAAAACATTTAAGCTTAAAAAAACAAGTAGATTTAAGTTAATGCATTAATGACAGAGAACAAGAAGATATTATCCAGGAACTTCACAGAAAGCATGCAGACATTTTCCCAGCAGAACTACCTTTAAATAATTCATGGGAACTATTGCAGATCCAAGCAACAAAGATCATGGTGCCATAGGAGAAGAAAAAGGGAGAGGTTTTAATTAGGTTTGACCCCTCATATCATACAATGAAGCATGCTCAGCAGCCTACACATGAAGTAACTCAACAAGTTCAGATAGCAATATTTATTAAGCACTTGGGGTAGCATGCTTTTTTCATTGATAAGCCCACATATGACATCATAATGATTCAATGAGGCTTATTATAATTTTTCAATTGATGCCAGAACTGATTAAGAATTTAAAATAAAATTTAGACTATTAATCTTTATTAAATCTCAAAGACAGACAAACTTATTTACCAAACAGAAACAGACTCACAGACATAGAAAACAAACTTATGGTTACCAGGGGGGAAGTGGGTAGGAAGGGATAAATTGGGAGTTTGAGATTTGCAGATACTAATATATATAAAATAGATAAACAACAAGTTTATACCATATAGCACAGGGAACTATATTCAATATCTTGTAACCTATGGTGAAGAAGAATATGAGAATGAATGTGTGTATTTTCCTATGTGACTGAAGTATTGTACTGCACATAAGAAATTGACACAACATTGTAAACTGACTGTAGTTCAATAAAAATGTATTTAAAATTTTAAAAATGTATAGATCTATGGGATATTAATAGCCCTTACATGAAAAAGGCATTCAATAGAAAGATAAATTTGGGAAACAGTTACTCAAAAAAATCTCTATTAATAATCTATTAATCTCTATTGATTCTTTAGTCTTTACAAACAGGTAACTGAGGGCTAGAGAATATAAAAGATTCATCCTGAGTTGCACAGCAAGTTAATAGCAGAGCCAAGACTAGAACGTAAGTTTTAATTCAAAAGACTTGTGTTCCTTTATCCACATCATATTTCCTCCCAACTACACATTCTCTAATACTTGTGTGAATATTTCTCTTCCCCTCATATAGTCTGACCATTTGCATGAAAGTTTTGTTATTGAGGCTGTCAATTTTTTAAATCAACATGAGTGTAAAAATCACCAGAAACAATTGTCCCTCATTTTCCTTTCTGTAACAGCTTGGAAACCAGTGTCCTTAACTATGTGCCAAAAAATCAACGTCTATTCCTGCCTCTTCCACATCTCTCTCCCTACCTACACCCCAAACACATACACACACACACACACACACACACACACATGCACACACACACAGAAAACACATACACTCAGGCATTGATTTCTGCTGGCATACAAGACTGGAAAAAATTGACCAAAATGAGATAAATGATATTTTTCCTCTTTGGCCCTTTCCTGCTGCTACAATTTGCTAAATCATCAATCTAGGACAAAGGAGTGACTTGATGAGATGAGCAATAAATACCATGTTGTAAATGAAGTCACCATGCTAGATGTCAGAGACATGGCCTATCTCATTGAAACCTTGTATACTGCTAGCAGTGACACAATAGACAAAACAAGAGAGAAATGAGTAAAACCAATTGCTATATCGAGCAATTCAAATGCTAAGCTCTGTAGAAAGCTGCCATATATTTAGGTACAAACCCACAACAGTTTTTAATGTGGGTAGGCCATTCCATAAGACACTTCTAAAAGCAGTGTTTTCACTAATTTTTAAAACTCATACTTTTTCTCATTTACTCTGGGTCAAGCCTTTTAACTATTATTCTCCTCATAAGCATTTCAAGCTGCAAGCTTGACCAAACATAATACTCTCATGTGCTGAAGGAATTTTGTCAGGCGAAAGACAGGTGCAACTTAATTTTCCCAGTGTGGTTTCAATCCAGTTGCACATGACACTTTGAAAATTGTACAGAAGAACTCTGACCAAAGGAATGCAAAGTACCTATTAGGCATTAGCATGATGATCCATAACTCTAAGAAAGAGGTGCCCTCAATCAAACCTTTTTCACAGGTAGAGAAACTGAAAAATGAGAAAGCTCACTGCCTTGTTCAGGTTTATACCCCAAGCCAATCTGAAAGGATCACAACTTGAAGCTCAAGGCTGTAATTGGTGCCTGCTGAAACTGTTCTAAATCAGAGACAGATGTCCCAAGTCATTTCCTTTATTTCTTCTTGGATAAGGAAACATAGACATGGGCGAGGGGGTATGTGGGTTGCAGAGAGCAGGAAGACACAGGGGAATGACCAACAATATCAGGAGAGAGACTATCTTAAAATCTTGTTCCTGTGTTTCTTTGTTTGGTTTGTTTGTTTGGTTAGTTTTTCACCCAGAGTTCTGTAATTAGATGGGTCAGATGTCTACGACATTAAGGTCCTAAATTTAAGCATGTGAGTTAGATTCCAGTTAATTATTTCTGTAATATAGCCATAGATTGGAACAGGCATCCTGTAGCACCAAGGCCTTGGTTGTAAGGGAAAAATATGACCCACAAATATAAATACAGCTCTACTTTCTTTGCTGATGGTGTGTAGCATCAATTTTATATATGAATGATCTCATGTTTTCCCCTTCAATTCTGATGCCATATAGCCAACAGAGAGTGAACTAGGTCAGCAAACAAGTATACATAAAAATAAGTTTATTTCCCCAGGCCTGTTTGGGAGAGTATCTATATACAATTTTGTTTGTGCCCTTTCTTTGTTTTTATTTTAACTTGCATTTAAAACCATATATTCTGTTCTATTCTCTGATATGGTCTTATATCTGGAATTCAGAATTTTTGCTCTAAACTTAGCATAGATTAGGTTAGGGATTTTAAAAAGTGAATATTGTAAAAGCTCTAATATGATTTCCCTTTTGCATCATATCAGTTTAAATATGAGTAGGGATGGTAAATTTCCATTTAAGGCAAAATATGTCATGAAGTCACATACCTTCTTCTAAATCTCTTTTGTATAGACAGATTTAATATGTGCTACTTTGTCCTCCCCAAGTAAATAAGCTCCATAAGGGCAGGGGCTTTATCTTATATGATTTCTATTAGTACCCATATTATATTGGAAAAGTAGTAATCATACCATAAAGATTGGTTAAATAGATTTCTGTTTCATGCCAGATTAAAATTTATTTTAGATGGATTAAAGATGAAATAAAATGTAGAAGTACTAGAAAAGATGTAAGCATATATTTCTATAGTTTTTGGGTAGGGAAGATATCTTCTTAACAAATAAATCAAGGCCACCAGCCACAGAGGGAAAGACTGACAGAATTGAGCACATAAAAACTTAAAACTATGTCCAAATTAAAAAAAAAAAAAAACTCCAAACTAGAAAATATTTGCTATATGTTCCTGAATTTATAAAGTGTTCACACACTAATTTTGGAAAATACAAATTCACAAAATTATACAATTGCTTCAAAATTAATGAAAAGATGCTCAAATACAATTACATATATGTACTATAAAAACACAAAAATCATTACATTTGCATATCAGATTATCAAAGGTTAAAAATTGTGAGGTTGTGGGGAAGTGGGGATTTTCATATTATAATTTTATGTCGAAATAAAATGGTACAACTTTTCCAGAAAAAAAAAAAGATTGGTTAAAGAGAAGTAGTAATTATACCATAAAGACTGGTTAAAGAGAATTAAAGTAATTCATCTATACTTTCTATGATCCCCATTTTTATCCATTTCTCTTCACTATTTTATGTGTTTTACCCCTCATTTACTATTTCACCGACCCAAATCTAATAAAGGAACCATCTATTTTGAAATTGGTACATCTTGACTCCTATTATAAAATCTCTTGATTCTCAAATAGAAAGAGACAAAATAGTGAAATGTGACTTTATTATAGAGACAACATAGCATAATGAAAATAGCCTTGGCAACTAACAGAATTGGGTTTGAAACTCAACCAAGACAGTTGAACAACTTTGGGTAACTTATTTAATTTCTTTAACATTGTTTTTTTTTATCTATAAAATGAGGGAAATAATAGAGTTAATGTCAAGATATGAGATTTTGCCAAATGCTGACTACATCATAAATGCACAATAATTAATCATTATTATTTTTGATAGTAGAGAACCCAAAACCAAAGTTAGAGCTAATAGCAGATAGGCTTCAAAAACCTGGTAAACCCTAGACTCTAGGTAGCTTCTTACATATTTAATAGCTTTTTCAGAAGTCATTACTAGAAAGATACTTGATTTTGAATAGGATATCAGTTCTTTGGGGAGAAAACAGCTCCAGAATGGCCTGAATCTGATGTTTACCCTTAGTCCATGGTGAGGAATTCAGTCCTGCTTTGAAGGGCCTTTGAGGAGGATTTGGGATCACTAAATATACACCTACACCCATAAATCACATTGGAGAATTCTGATTATTTTCCCCTTCCTCTAAAAACTAGTCTGCTCTCTCAGAATTGTGAGAATACAGCAAGGCCAACGGCTCAGAATTCTCTGTAAAGAAAATGAAGTCAACATGCTTAAGAGTGAGAGTGAAAAAATAAAAGCTAATTTACATGCCAAAATGATTTTTTCAAACCTACAAATAATTCATGTCCACCAAAGGGCTATGTGAAATTAAAACTTTACTTTGAAAACATACTTTTAGACATGAAAATCAAATCCATCCTTTTTTAATAAATGTGCTAAATGTTTATGGGAAAATAGAAGAACTGATCATCACTACTTAGAAGTATTTCCCGTTCTTTGGCCCAATATGACAAGGAAGCTAATGCATGAACACATACTGGATTAGACTTAAAATTTCCAAAGCAACATCATCAAGTCTTTAGAAGGGAATTTATTAGGGTGGTTCACCATCAGTTTTCATTTTATAGTGTCCACAATGTTTCCAACAAGTTCTCAAATGTGTCACTAAATGAAAAGGCTGGAGAAAAGACTGTATCTCTACCCAGTGTATTAAAGCATCCTGCATATTGGAGATCCCATGGTTTTTGAGTATGAGCCAACATGATTAACCATCATGCCCATATTCTCCAGATACTGGTTTAGCGTAGGTTTTTATTCTGGCTATATATGTTTGGGCCAAGTCCCAGTGAGGGAGCAACTTATAACCCAGGGTAATCAACCTTAATATTTCTTCCCTATAGAATGATGTCACAGGGATTTTCAAATTTACTGATTCCTAGAGGCCAGGCAGCTTTAAATTTCCTGAGTGATTGTTCCCCTAGGAAAGACTCAAACAGACACACAGATGACATTTCTCAATGTTCAATTATTACAACTGTAACTTAGAATCAATATGGTTATTAACAAGTAATTCTGTGTTAAATATGATACAGGTCATACTGTGTGAATTTTGAGAAACAGCACTGTTGTCTGTGCAGATTGCAAAATGTCTTCACAGTGCTTTGCTTAATCAAATTTCGTGGTCCAAAATTGAGGAAAGTTTACTGTATCTTCTGTGACCAAAAGGACCTTTCAGATAGTGGCTGAGCAAAGCTGGATAGCCCAAAATCCAATGGATGATACCTATTCTGGATAACTCAGGACCTAAACCTATTTTCTCTAATTAATTTGGATTGGTTATCTAGCCTGGCCATTTCATAGTCTGTCATATTCTACAGTGTTTCAGCTAGGAAGGTCATCACTGGGGTGAATTTATTATATCCACTGATGTGAAATTAACACAAATCATTTGTTTAGTCCTGATAAGCTTTTGGAGGTCATAGACTTTCAGCGGGAAAAGCATCATTGTATCAGATACCTTGCTATGGACTGTGCCTGATTTTTGATAACAAAACCAAGTATTTCTATCATCAATGGCTCTTTCTTAGATTAATGCTAAGTCAAGTGACTGAATTTTCCTTTATTTCACTGTCTTAGTTTAATAAATATTAAAAATCAGTATCACCTAGTTTTAAGTCTAGCATCCTTAGAAAAAAGAGAAATTTGTTTGTACCTTCAGAGTTAAAAATAATAGAATGAGGGAGAAAAAAGATTAAACTATAACAACAACAACAACAACAACAACAACAACAACAACAACAACAACAACAACAGATCCTGTACAAAACTGGGCTCCAGAATGTATAAGCAGGATGCTATTATTATTATGAGAGTGTGGGAAGAAAATACCAAATAAATATATCTTTAGAATATTAAATTAGTAAAATATTTTGTTGTAAAAATCAATGAGGGGCAGGAAAATATAGATTTAAAAATCCCCTCTGCAGGTCCCAACCATCCACACAAAATTAAAAAAAAAGAAAAAAAAGTAAATTTCTAAATTATTTCTACACTTACAAATTTAAACTAACCAGTTTAAATTGGACAAAAGAGTAAGAGAACAACATTGTGTGTACTAAAGAAAAGTTTGTTTATTAGATCTTGGTTATACTCTTTCTTTATCTACATTAACTGAATTATTTGAATAATCTTTTAACTTTCCAATGTGAGAGGCATGTATAAACATAACTTCATATCTTTGAGTACCTCTGATAGAATTTTTAATAGAAGTTATCTAACTTTGTCATATAATTGTGTTTAAAGATAACATCAGTCTTTTATTTTAGACTCCCTATAAGAATGTCTAGTGTATATCCTTGATTCGCTAATATGCACAATATATGTCAAGTTGCCAAATGTGCATTAGTTTCAACAACTTCAATTTTCCAGGAAGAAGAGAGAGAAAGAGATTTTCAACTTTTTACAGTTAATTTAGAACAGAAATTATTCCTGTAGTTTGGAGCCACTGTCTCACTCTTTTATTCACTTCTATAATCAAGGTGGCTTAATTATATCCACTGATGTGACCTTAATGACAAATATCAAGAAAACATTTCTTTTTGCAGGTTTGGAATTTAAAGGATTAAAAAAACACATCTGATCAATACTAAATCAGTCTATATTCTACATGTCATTCATTTTCCTGCATACCATTTGGTCAGACACTTCAAAGTAGCCACCCAAGATAACAAATTTTTAGTTTTAAAAAACCAATTCATAAGTCACTCTGTGTTATTTAAAAAAGATTAAATACTCCAGCAGTAAGTCATCATCAGTACTGTTATCCTTTAAATAACTTGTAAGATAATAAGTAATAAGAATTATTTTATTATATAAAAATAAGTCATTAGCTTTTAAGAAATAATTGGTAACATGTTATTAGCTTATGAGAAATACCTGAATCTCATCCGCTAAGTAAAGCTGAAAAGAATTTTAACTAAATAATTATAATTATGACAATATTAAAGCTTTTCTTCTGTTGCTGAGAATGTGGACAAAACCTTGCCATTATCTGCCATAAATAGTGTAACACTGAGCAAAAGCTCATGGAAGAAACAAAAATATTGTCAAGAATTAAGGGAGAATTGAGGGGCTTTTAATTTGGTGCCAAACATTTGCATATATATTTAGATACCTAGTGAGATAGTAATTATGCTGTCTGAGATACAACTGAGACTGAATGCGTAGCCTTGGCTCATGCTCTGGATATAAGTCAAGTTTCTATGTGACCCACATACTGATCATGGCCAACGGTTTAAACTTTGGTTTCCTTACTAGGTAATCAGTGTTAGTGAACTTCTTGGCCCATACCCAAATCTCCAGAGTTTATACAGACTTGAATTTAGTTAATATCCTGCACTTCTGATTATTTCTCAAGAACTCTATTTGCATCTTGATTCCTGGTTGATGCTAATGCAGCCATTCCTGCACATGAAAGTGATGCCTGTTAAGTACACTCTCCTTTCTGAATTGTCTTCCAATGACTATACCAAGAGAGCCCACTTTAATTTTCAAATCTAAGATATCACTCTCTTATATGATAAACATTAGTGATAGTCACGCCATTTACTACTGTAACCTCTTTAGGATTCACACACCGCCAATAATCATAGTATTTAGCATCCTCACGCTTTATCCTAAGCCCCATATACATACTGTTTTTTGTCAGGCAGATACCCTGTAATTTTGACCCACTTCTTAAATCTGGAATCCCCGACACCTCAGGACTTTCTGAATACTCTCTCTTATCTTATAGTGTGGCCAGACTTTTGCCACTTTTAGATATATAGCAAATAAGCATCCAGTCCACAGCCAGGTCTCTGTTATTGTATTGTATTATGGCACTTAGCGTACACCAATTTATATTTGGGGATTTTTTTCTGTAGGCACAGTAGGAATAATTCTCTCCTATTCTTGAAAGGAAACCATTGTAAAGCACAGCAAATCAAGGTTTGCTACATTATCAGGACCCTTGGGAGAAGCCTGAATTGTGCCCTCGGTACTGAGAGGTTCTCAAGTGATTTCAAAATGGCATCTTTTAACATTTCTTAATGAATAATGCATGTGCCTCTTAATCCTCAAGCCTTCTTAGGAAATGAAGAAAAGTGAAGTTAAGCACTGGACAAAGTGTCAAGAAGCCTGGATTCTAGTCTTTTCTCTGTCACAAACTCACAGAGGTATTTAACCTTTTCATTTCAACTCTATGAGCCTCAGTTTTTCCAATTGTAAAATGCAACTGCCAATCTATATCACTTCCCAAAGCATAAAAGAGTCTCAGACGTTTGCCATTGCTCCTGTGAATGACAGGATTTGAATTTGTTTCTGATAATTTCTTATTTTCTGACTAGAGTTCTGGTGACTGATTTTTGGGACCTATGGCGCAAGAGGAAGGCTTTGAGGAGTTAACTTTAATGGACAAGGAAAACAGTACTATCTGTGGTCCCACCTCTCAGGATTAAGTAAGAGTCAGTAGAAGGAGTTAAATTCCCCTTTTGGTTCTGAGCATCTGATTGATGCCAAAAGTATCTATGAGAGGAAGACAGAAAGCATGCTCCTTTCTTCTTTTCATTTCAGTTAATTAGTGCAAAGGTGGGTAATTGATTTCATTCATTCCTAAGGGTCCCTAGGTGTAAATTCAATGAGCTTTTTGGAAGAGTTAATGTCCCACTTGTGTTTATTCACCCTTACAATATTCTGTACAGTATTATGCCAGCCCCCATATAATAGATACAATGGATGGTTCCTGTTTCATGGAAATACTACTGCAACATATGCCGAAATAGAATAGTACATGTGTTCACAAGTGCAAAGAACATGTTTTTAATTAAAAAAATCACCCTCTAGCACAAACTTCTTGGAGGATAGCACTTATGTATTCCAAACATTTGCTAGTGTGGCTGGTGGAATCTTTGCCTCGGCTGAAAAACTTGAATCCCATCTATAAGATTGGTGCTTTTGCCACCATACATGAGATTTACAGCAGCTAAAGCATTCAGAAAAATATACTCTTTACTAAATGACCCAAATCTCTCTGACAAATGTAGCTCTTCTAGTTGAATAAAATTATAACTTTTTTCTTCCCTGGAAAGATTACAGCAGCAGAATATGAAGTCCATGTACACCAGTATTGACAGCAGACAAGGGAGCAGGAAAGTCATTTGAGATTTAATCTTGGGTCATGTTGCACCATGGAAATCCATTATTTCCTTTCTTTTAATCTCTGAGTGGAGTTTCTAACAGTTACATGCTATTGATAGCCTCGTCTAACATTAGCCTTCTAATGTTAGAAGGTAATTTCCGTAGTATTTTCTCTTTGAGCACAAAAGAAAAACAACATGTAAGTCAGAAAACAATTTCACTTACAGTTTATGAAAATAAGTTGTTAATTATGAGTATCTAAAAATGTAAATTTAATTTAAAATTATTTTATCCATTGTTGATTTTTTAAATGTACTGATTATTGTAATAGATGCAGCTTATCTATGATCAACTGTGCCTGTTGTCTTTCTTATTTCCCCTCTCTCATGTTAAAAACATGCTTTTTTTTTTTTTCCTTTCTGGAGTGCTTTCTTTGAAAGCAGATTCTCTACAGCTAACATTAATTATAATACCCTTTTAAAGTGAAAATATGTGACTTATACTAATAGGAACACACATTCATGTTGGTAAGGGTCCTGAGACATTATAGCTCTCTTACTTTTTAAAACATAGCTCATTTTGAAAATAACACAAATGTAATCATTTTAATCTTTTGGCAGTTAAAAATATTATCTCCAAAGAGTTGTAGCAAAGGGTAGATAAAAACCATCCTGCACTTTCATGTTAAGTAACTCTATTTAATACAGAGTTGGTTAAATTACAAATGGTTATAAGGCTATTTTATTCAATATAAGTTGAAACACATTATGAAAAACATCTCCGTGTCAAACTTACATTTCTCCAAGTTCAAAGTTGCCTCCCCCCACCCACTTTAGGCAGCCAACCGTATAATTATGTTTGTGCAAATACCAAGGAAATGACATACAAGGATGGTCCAGGTTTATTATATCCATACCATCCTTAGATCTGACAGGTTACTCAGAACCTGGTATGAATAGGTCAATTTAAGATTTCAAGGGTGAAAGGCATAGATAATAGCCAATATGCATTAAAAAAAGAAACTGGAGCTTACCGTTTCAATTTCTTTCTGTTTTCTCCAGAGATCTCCCAAGAATTTATGTGACAGCCACTCCAACAAGGACGCTACTGATCTGTGCATTAATTCTGGCTCCCTGTTCTGAGAACAACCAATCGAATCTCCCTTCACTATCTCCCCCTCCAAAAAAAAAAAAAGTAAAGAAAGAAAGAACAGAGGGAAAGAAGGAGGGAGGAAAGAGTAAAAAGAAAATAAAATTAAAGAAAGTTAAAAGAAAAATGAAGAAAACAAAAGGAAAAAGAAAGATAAAATTCTCAGCATTACATAACCACTACCATGTTGGAAAATATGGTAGTGAAATGTCAGAGTGAAATATGTAACCCACTTTGTGAACACTGAACATTTCCGTTTTCCAGGGGAAGCTTGAGCTAGCGCTCTCTCTCTCTCTCTCTCTCTCTCTCTCTCTCTCTCGCTCTCTCTCGCTCTCTCTCTCTCTGTCTCTCTTCCTCTGATTAATGATGCAAGGCTACCGCTATGGGCTGTATACACAGCCTGCAAAGCTCCACACTTAAAGAAATTCTCGTTTCTATTTATAGGACCACGGTGCATTGCCTTCCAGTCCTGTGGCTGTACTCAGCTTTAAGTTTGTGATAATACACAGTCTATTTGTTCATGGAGTCCTTTGCTGAAGCTAGGTACCCTCTGGCTCCATCCATAGATAGTGGACCATTGCAGTCTTCACTATTATTCTTTCTCACAGACCCTCAGTTGTTGTGTTCAAGTACCAAAGTGGACACACCCTATCTAAGGATGCCCCTTAGTTAGATTTCAATAGGAGAGGTCAAGGTGGTGATGACCTTTGTCCAGCATATTTGTGTATGTTTAAACCTCCAAACTCCTGACATTGAAATAAATACCATACTCCTTAAGAGGAATTTAGAGATACTTAACTCACCACTTCCTGTCCACCTATTCTCCATTCCTCTCAGAGTCCTTGTCACTAGGATGTGCAGGTAAGCACCTATTTTCTCTCAGTGTTTAGGGAGGACTGGGTGAAAAGAGACTGGTTTCTTGTAGTCCAGACTTATAGCCACAAACTCTTGAAAATGATGTTCCAAGAAGTCTTGGAGTCCCAGAGCACAGCACACACACTGTATTAGGCACCTAAGAGCCCACCACCACTGCTACCATCAGCACCACTGGAAGATAGATATGAGGAAACTAAAGGCAATCCCCAAGACTTGAGTAGTATATTTAGATCAGAGTGAGGGAAATTTTCACATAGGCCATGGGACAAGTAAGTATATTAGTACAGGTCCAGCTTCACACCAGGACATACCTGTGTGATATATTATAGGGAGCACCTGTATTATAGGGAGCTCTCTGCTTCAAAATGCTTCCTTCACTAATGCCTGAAACACCAGTTCTTTGGAGGTAAGCATTCCTTTCTTTCTGAAGTCTTAGTTTTCAAATCCTAATGCTCTCCTAGAAACATATTTGCTTGAAAATCTTGGGGTGAATGAGTTCATTAGAACTGGAAAGATGGGAGTAGATGGTGGGACCAGGTCATAAAGGAAAACTGATGAGATCCCAGGATGGGACAACTGAACTGCCAAAAGCAATCTTTAATGATTTTGTACTAGGATGGCTATGATAAGAACAAGCTGAGGAAAATATAAGGGGAAAAAGAGTAAATTCATCTAAATTTGCATTGTCATGCCAAAATATATTACCTTTGCTTTCTCTTTTTATTCTGTAATCCAAGGTCTGGCATAATAAGGAGGGTAATGTTTTGTTTATTTAAAGAAAATTTTCCTACTTGCTTTTGGCTTGTCTAGAAGTTATCATGATGCTCTATGCCCTCACACTCCATTCAGTAAACACTTATGAATTAACTGCTAAATGAAGACCAGTGGATCAAGTACAGCTGAAGAGGGGAGAATGAGGGAAAAGTGTGGGAGAAGGACTGATAGTAAAGAGAAGGGTGCCACCTCCCAGTAGCTTTATAGAATCTAGTTAATCAGATAAGGCATTATGCAATTGCCTGAAATATGAGGCAATATAAGTGTGATAAGGGCCTAAGAATGTCATATTTAGTATTATAAGACTTCATAGCAGAAGTCAGGGATCCTGGAAGACTGGGTAAGGAATGGAATTTCAGGATGGAAGTCAGGCAAGTATTCCAGAAGGAGAATTTGGGTTGGGCCTATTAAGAATGGCAGGATTTCAGTAAGTAACAAACAGAAAGATATTTGGATTTCTGAAAACCTATAAATTTTGCTGCTTTGTGAAAGCTGAGCTTTTAGTATCCTCATTTCCCTACTGTCTGCTTCCACCAAAGAAGCTTTGGGTGTAGGTATATCAGTCTCCTTGAGCTTCATGTATTTTGAAATAAAACATCCAGTGGTGAAATTTCCTGAGCTAGACCACACTTTTTCCTATTTAGGTCAAGGAACTTTAGGCTGATTAGAATCAAAGGAATACCCCTATAGGAACATTGCTAAGTTTCACTTCAAACTGGTCAAATAATAATAGTATATCAGAGCTGAAGGGGATATGAGTGATGATTTAGTTTAATCTCTCATTTTAAAGATGAAGAAGATAAGAGAGAAGGAACACAGTTCATGTCTCATAGTGAATTAATAATAAAGGTGGAAGCAAAACCAGGGTTTCTTGACTTTTAAGACAATGTCCTCACTAATGTCATTTCTATCTGGCCAGTGTCTAATAGCATCTATGAAATGGTTGATTTATTTGCAGTTAAGTCATCTGTGGCAAGGCTTAGTCTTATTTACTTACAGAAGAAAGATCAAATATCAAATAGAGTAAGAAAACTAAGTTCTATGGCTCTGCCTTTATATATAAAAGGGGTGGACATTTTGACTCATTTAGATCTACTTAAAAAGAAAAATGTCAAGCCCACTCAAATTAAGGATACAGATCAAGATGATTCTTTATGCTTTCTCCAAAGTGTAGTTCTGAAATATAAAATGTATTAAAGTAGAAAGAAAGGAAATATTTGAGCTCTTATCAATTTAAGGGGAAAATTTTCTTTTTAATAAATGTTTCATTATCATCTGTTTACCTCACGATTCTAAAATTACTATGTTTCAACTTAACTTCTTTGTTGTGTTGTACATAAAATATTACATGGTTTAATATAGGTTATTATTAATATAATTTTCTAAAGATATTTATACTATCTGACCTACACTTTTAAACATTCTTAAAAAGGGGTTCTCCCTTTTTAAGAATTTTCTATAGCTTAAACTTTCATTGGCTGTGATTTAATCATGGCTAGAATTTCTTTAGCATTCTATAATCTGCAAAGTACATTGTGCCTTTTTAAGTAACTGTACAGAATTAACACATCATCATTCATAAAACATCAGAGTGCTACAATTAACAGATTAAAATACATTAATAAAAATAGGTTACCGGAATTATTTTCTTTGAGGAGTTACCAGTTGAAGTTCTAATTATACTTATTCCTACTTTAAGTAAAGCATTTTTTGATGTGGAAGGGGAGAGTATTTCATGGTCTGAGAGTTGACAATGCTTCAGGTACTGTGCTACCTGTTTTATATTCATTATATTATTTACTAATCAAAACAGCCCTATGTTTTAGGTACTATTTTTTCCCATTTTATAATTGAAAAAAACAGGCTCTGAGATGTTAAGTAACTTTCCCCAAGTTACACAGCTTTGATAGTTAAGAAATGCTGAGGATTGATTTGGAGTTTTGAAATTAAGATTTCACAAAACACAAATCATTGTTGATTCTCAGGCTATAGTGGTACCTATTAGTAAAGAATAATATTTTAACCAAATTCTATTCATCATTATAAATATACATACAAAAAAAGTATAAATATAGATTCAGGAGATGCTCAGGGTCAAAAGAGAAGTTCTCATAGTCCTAGGATTATGGGGTTATGTCATAAGGGGGATTCCATACTTAGGGAACTCCTTCATAGTCTTAAGTGGACTGCAATATATCTCTCAGTCCCAAACTTTCAAGCAGTCCCAGGGTAGATCATCTACTCAACTCTTTCTTTCTTTGCCAAAGTTTTCATTTATATCTGATGCCTATATGTTTTATTTTTCCTTAGGATAGTCTCTGACTTGATCATTGAAGCAGATGGGAAAACAATTCATTTTGTAGAAATTTACTGAATCCAGCAAGAAAGTGGAGGGGAATTGGTGGAAAGTTTTTTTCTATCCCAGACAAATCTCCCAGTGGTCAAACACAAAAACCAGTTTATTCCAGGTCACACTCATTTACAAACTCAATGTAGCAAAGTTTAATTTGTTCATTCAATTTTCATTCTTTAGAAAGTAAAGGAAAAGATAAATGGTCCAGAAGACAGTGTTAAAAATAAGGAATAGTAGTGTTATCGTGTTTTAGGACATGTTTACGGCCTGAAGGGAGCCTATTTTATTATTTTGAAAGTGTCGAAGAACATTATACTAAAAGTCACAGTGTAAGTGCAAAAGAACACTGGTCTTCCCAATCAAAAATAGCACTCAAAAGGGAATAGAGCAAAGGATCTGCATGCTCAGACCAGAATCTAAGGCAGGAATGGTTTTATTTTTACTTATTTTAAGTCCTTATAATTAGCAATAAGTAGTTAATGAGGGTATTAACTATACTAGAACTTTGGTAATAGGGGATTCAACCAGAGCCCATAAAGGTCACTTATTCAGCCTGTATTCATATATACATGTGTGGACAATGCCCTACAGAGAAAGAAACACCCTTACTCAAATACAGACTAGAAGGTCCCTTATCTCACACGATATAATATGCAGTCCAAGTGTTATAACCCCCAAAAGCCCACTCACATACCTGCCACCAAGTCTGAAAAGTCAGTATTTCAGAAGTGGCTTTTTTTTTTGTTCTTCCCCTTCAGTGTCCTTTTTGCAAAAGCAAACTCTGTTGAGAAGGGTAACATGTATAGCTTCAAATTCCTTACTTAGTGTAACTTTATCAGGTAAATCTACTCTCAGTAGAGACCCTGGCAGTTTCGGGACAATTAACAGGAAAGGAATGCTGAAGAGGAATGAGAAGGGTGTGGGGAAGTATCCATATAATTTTGCCTTGGGCCAAACATGCTGACCACATAAAAGACTCACAAAGTACTGAAAATAAAATAATTCTTAGACATCTTTCTGTGCATGAGATTTTACTGGTGAACCATGCATGGACTTCAGAAATTACTGGAATCTCTAAAAGCATTTATAAAAACTTCTATGTGCAATCATATGTGCACTTTTTTTTTGAGAAAGTCCATATTTTAATCTGATTCTTAAAAGGGACTGTGACCACTTCAGACTATCTGCTCTGAGGAAGTGCAGCCTGGCAAGAAGAGCGTAGTGAGTGAAGGTTTTCAGATAGTAATTCCCCAAATGGTTACAAACTACTGATCTGTCCAACTTTCTCATTTTCCAGGTGAAGAAACCGAAGCCCAGAGAGTTACAGATTGTGTCCAATATAGTATAATCAGAGTGAGCTCAGTGAAAATTATTTTGAGTCTAATGAGAAATGATCTCCCTTAACCACTTTCTATTTTCCTTGATGTTTGTTTTGTGAGGGTCACCATGGGTGGAAAAGAGGGTGCTCAGTATGTTAGATACAGGTTTATGATAGTATTTTCATATCTGAGTAATGGAGTGGTGCAAAAAGGGAAAGGAAATGTTGAATAAAGTACAGGTTCTTCAGCCCAGAGAATCTCTGAAATTGTATAAAACTTTTTGACTGAGTATGTGTGCGTGTGCATGTGTGTGTGTGATTCTGTGTGTATATTTTATTTGGAAAATGTTCCACAGCATTCATAAGCTTCTTAAGAGTCCATGATCCCCCAAAATTCTAAAAATTACTGAACTCACTCTTTTTTCAGTGAAGGAAACTAAGCCCCAGAAAGGGAAAGGGATTTATGCATGCTCTGATAGCTAAGAACTAGAAAAGCCAAGACTCAAACCCAATCTCTCAACTTTGGTTCAATATTTTTAACACTATCCCAAGCAATCTCTTTTTCTACCACCTTCTTTTTCTAAATAAGATGCATTTTTGTCTTTCTCCTATTTCATACTTGTGGGAAAGACCTGCTGTAGACTCAATACAGAAAGAGCCCTTTAAATGAGTGCAAAGAAGCCTTCTCTGCCCTAAATCACTCACTTAATGTACTTTCAAGTAGATCTAGCTACTGTGGTTGGGGTAAGTTTAAGCTACATAGGTTAGATTTTTAGTTACAGACACTCTAAAATTGACTCTACTTAATTTAGACAGAAAGGAATTTATGAAAGATTATTAGATAAATTATTAGATCTCCAGGAGTGACAAAGAATTAGGCTTAGATACCACATAGCCAGCAAAAGAAGTCAAGTTAGAAGGAGTTGGAATGACTATTGGGTGACCCAACATAGACTATCATCTTCCATGGGAGGTAAGACTGGTCAACTATTTTATACTGCAGTATGCAAAGGGGGCTAGGATTGGTGGTAAAATAAGAAGGTCACTGAAGAAGTAACTTAAAATCAAAACTAATATGTTGTGACCCCTTAGGACACTCCTAAACCATCTAACTTCATAGTGAATTGCTGTGATACAAAACTCTTGGGAATTTTAGTTTAAGCCAAATAGGATTGAGAAGAAAAATATTCAAAAAGGTAAAATATCCTAAAGCTATGTCTTCAATCCTTAAATTGGAGTGCCTGTTTTAGGAGTTGTCCATGTCTCTGTATATTCCACAGAGAATTGATAATATCAGGATATTGAAGGAACTAAGGAGCGGACCCTGCCAGCTCAGGAATGCCTGGTTCTTGTTCAAGAGCACAGTGAGGAAAAAGCAAATTAACAACAGAGTAAATGGAAGGGGATTGATAATTGGATGCTAGGTATAGAGAGAATACAAAGAAGCTGATAGCTGAGGGAAGAACAGTAGATTGAAGGTGGTGGTGGTGAAGAGACATGTTTCAGTATGAGAAGTTCATAGGCAACATTCTCTGTGTCTGTGCTAAACTCTGGAAGGTGATAGTAGTCTTGGGGGATCTACTTGGGAGAGGGCAGCTGGAGGTCACAGTATGCTGACTTTCATTCCCAGTCTGTCTTACAGCAACAGAGGCTGCTAGATTATGAATATGCTTTTCTTTTCTAGAATATACGGAGAAGTCTTTTATAGGTGTATTCTCCATGGGCTCCATATACTATTACTGGTATATAGTAGGAAATCAAGAATGATCAGCAGGGAGCAATTTTCCCTTGGCTTAGGTAGCTGGACCATTACTCCTTTCTAACCTCAAGGGTTTTCTGATGCTCCTTTTGACTGGGGAATAGAAAGTTAATTTGAAGGAATCTATCAGAGCAGAATATCCATATCCAAATGGGCTATGCATATTTCTTCTTAATCAGGCTGTGCAGATTTCATGTGTGACACTTCTAACTCCAATCTAGAATGTGCCTACATGTTTTGAGCCCATTTTCCCAGCTGTTTTGCTTTAGAGATTATACTCAGCAACAAATAAAGTCTTTAATGTTGACCTGCTTTCTAATTTGTGTTAGATCAAATGGACTTGAAAGAATTTATCAGCAATTGCCTTTTAAATTTTGCTTGTCATCACTTATTAAATGAAGATCACATCCCCAGCTCATCATAAGCACCAACTGAACTGTTAACAAGAATAGCATCAACTCCATTCTCTGTTAGCTCAGCAAGATGCAAATGATATAGCAGTGATAAACTGCTCCAATCACCACTATGTAGGCAGTGCCTGAGACCCTGGTCCCCCATCCTAAAAGGCCATGCTCCCTCCCAAATAATTAATCAAATACCCAATAATATAAGTTCCAAGGCACCTTCCCCATTTGGAGCCTCCCCTGTGTCTCATTACTGTCTCTTTTCCTCTGTCCTCTACATACCTTGGTTAAAGGAAAGTATAGACATTTCAACTCTCAGGGATTATCGTCACATTAACCAAATCATCCTCTGCCCTACCCAAGATGTTTTAGTCAAGATACTTTCATATGCAAGTGACTGAAACCCAATTTAAACTGGATTTTTTAAAAAATGTGTTAGCCCATGTACCTGAAATTTCCAGATCTTCAAGGGTTGCTGTACCTAGGTTCTCAGACAATCAAAGAAGAAATATGCTTTTGTCATATCTTGTCTCATTTTTCTGGCTTGTGTTCATTCTAGTTAGGCTTTCCACAAGTGATAAGCTGTAGTCACAATAGTCCTGAAAGATAAGTAGACCAGGTATTATACTCATCTTATACATGAGGAAAATGGAACACAGATTAAAGACCTGAGAGAACTGTTCAAGATCACATAGCTAATTAGGTAGGTGACTGTGTCAGAAACTTCACATCCTTTCAGACCTACATTTTACTCCAGTGGTTGCTGAAGCAACTAGCTGGGGACAGGCATAATCTGACAGCATCATGTCTCAAGCATACCATGTATCATCTCTCATTTTGGCTCATGATATCTCTGTACTATATGAGATGCCTACTGGCAAACTTGGAACTGAGACAGAGCTTTAGAAAAGGTTTGTCAATGCAGATCCAACAGGATCTTAAACGTGACTGGCTCTAATAAGATGGTTTTAAATAGAAAAAAATGCCTTGCCTTACTCTATATCCAAAAATGTAATCAGCCACTTAGAGAACAGGATGTGACTAAGCAGCATCACATGTAGAAAAGATTGAGGAATTTAAGCTGATACTTAACTCAGGCTCAGTGAACAGTGACTAATAATCTATCAACAGCAAAAAATAAATGCTATCTTAGATTGAATTAATGGAAATAAACTATCTGGGATGATGGAGGTGATATTTATATTCTACTCTGAACTAGTCATTCCCAGCTTCTAAGATAGTTTATAAAGTTTAGCTGGTCACACTTGAGGGGTGAATACAAGAGGAGAACATCTAAGATGGTAAAAAGGTATTTACAGGATAAAACAGTTGAAAGAAATGAGGATCTTTAGAGTGAAGAATCTGGGAGTTTAGAATGGAGCACATGCCCTCTACCTTTAAATAACTCAGTGGCTGTTTACAAAAGAATAACAATATCTTACTCAGTAACTACTATTCACCAGCTACAGAGCCAAGCCCTTTACTGGAGCAGATTGATCAACGCAATCCCAAAGGAAGAACTGGAAGCAGCAGATACCAACTCCCAAGAGACATATGCTTCCTGAATGTAAGGGAAAACAAACTATTCAAGAAATTATATATGTCCAAAATGATAGCCTAGGCAAGCAAATGAGTTCTGTGTCTTCATAAAGTTATTAAAGCAGAAAATAGTCTATTCATGATGGGAATTGCTATGCACTGAATTGTAGCCTCTACAGAATTCATATGTTGAAACCTCAATCCCCAATGTGACCATGTTTGGAGATGAAGCCTGGGAGGGGATGATTAAAGTTGAATAAGGTTATAAGGATGGAGCCTTAATTTGATGGAACTGGTGCTTTTATAAGAAGAGGATGAGATATCAGATTTCCCTCTCTCTCTCTCTCTCTCTCTCTCTCTCTCTCTCTCTCTCTCTCTCTCTCTCTCTCTCTCTCTCTCTCTCTCTCTCTCTCTCCCTGATGTGAGGAAACAGTGATAAGAGATATCTGCAAGCCAGGAAGAAACTCTCACCATAACTGAATCCTGAAACTTGCCAGAACATGGATCTGGGACTTTCCAGCCTCCAGAACTGTGAGAAAATCAGTATCTGTTGTTTAAGAGACCAGTCTATTCTGTTATGTCAGCTTGAGCAGACTAAGACAGAGGTGTTGCAGAAGATTTAAGCAAAAGAAAAAAAAAAAACTTAGGCTACACCAAAGATTCTAAAATTATTTGAAAAGTTCTAAGGAATCTGCAAAGGAAAGAATCCAGGCACACAACTCAAAGGGCTCCATCTTAAAATGTTTTATATAGAGAATTCTTATGTAAAAAATTATTTAGATAAATAATTTGATTGCTTTAAAAATTTGGAAAAATGGTTGAGCCCATGAATTATTTTGATCCTTCCTAAACTTGAGATTGTATGACCAATAAATAAAGCATATGTAGCACAATAAATAAAGCACATGTAGCACAATAAATAAAGCAAAGTTTCTAGAGTTCCACCTATAAACAGAACAACCTTGGTTCTGTTGCTCACTAGCTCCTTAACCTTGGACACACACAATTTAACTTTTCAGTGCCTCAATGTCCTCATTTGTAAAATGTGGATAATAATAGAACCTATTATACGGGGATGTTGTGAGGTATAGATAAGTTAATATAACAAAGCACTTAGTAAGCATTTGATTTATCTTAGCTATTATTATTATTAACATTATTATATAAAAGGCCACCATTAGTGTTTGTAATGAGTTCCAAATCCACTCTCAGAATACGGCTACAATATTTCTCAGTCTTCAGGTATCCGACACTAGCATAATATTTTGCTACCATATATGGAGATCTCATCATCTTCCTTCTGACAAAACAGGGCTTGTATTTCAGTAGCTCAGGACTGTGAAGGAAGTAAAAAATAGCTAGTAAGTTTAATACTTGATGTATATTTATTGGAGGAAAATAAGAAAATTTACCTGACTTCACTCCCTTTCCAGATTTCTATGGATTTACCTATGTGACATATAGGTATATACTAAATATAGAAAATGACTAAAAAAATGGCTTTTCCAAACCACTTCCCCATCTCTACCTGTCATTCTCCCCTGTCCCACAAGTTGGAATTCTACCACCTAAATTGGAAATTGGCAAAGTATAACATCCAGATCAAATCTAACATTTATATACCATTAACTTCATCTGTTTAGAGTATTTCCAGAGCGTTACACTATCTATAAACAAATTTTGGAACACTTTAGAACATCACCAGAACCCCCAAAAGAAACCATTAGCAGCTCTCCCCATTCTTCTCACCCCTCCAGCCCTAAGCCATCACTAATACACTTTCTGTCTGTATAGATTGTCTATCCTGAATCTTCTATATAAATTGAATCATAAAATTTGTGGCCTTTTGTGGCTAGATTCTTTCAGTTTGCATAATGTTTTCAAGATTCATCCATGTTATAGTATGCATCAGCACTTCAATCTTTTTTATTGCCAAGTAACATTTCATTGTGTGGATATATCACATTTTGTTTATTCAATCATCGCTTGATAGAAATTTGGACAGTTTTGAATTTTGAACTATCATGAGTAAGGCTTCTATGAATATTTGTGTGCAAGTTTTTATATCAGTGTAGATTTTCATTTCTCTTGAGTAAACATGTAGGGGTACAGTTGCTAGATCCTGTGGTAACTCCATGTTTAACCTTTTGCATAACCAACAGACTGTTTTCCAATCTAGCTACACAATTTTACAATCCCTCCAACAATATATAAGGGTTTCAATTATTACTCCATATCCTTGTCAACACACTGTTGTCTGTCTTTCCTATTATAGCCATTCTAATGAGAATGAAGTGGTCTTGAGTTGCATTTACCTCGTGCATAGTGATGAAAGTCTTTTCATGTGCTTATTGCCTTTTTGGTTTTTTTGCTTTTAAGAAATATCTGTTAAGATTTTTGCCCATTTTAGTCTGTCTTTTTATTGAATTATAAGAGCTTTTTGTATATTCTGAATACAAGATGTTTAGAAGATATATAATTTACAAATGTATCCCCTCAGTCTTTGTCTTTTCATTTTCCTGATTCTGTCCCTTGAAACACAAAAATTCTTAATTTTGATAAAGTACAACTTGTCAATATTCTGTTTTATTGCTTATACATTTTGATGTAATCAAGAAAACATTGCCTAAAGTCATGAAGATTTATTGCTATGTTTTATGCTAAAACTTTATAGTGTTAGCTCTTCCATTTACATATATGATCTAGTTTGAATTAATTTATACGTATGGTGTGAGGTAGGAGTCTAATTTCATTCTTTTGCATGTGGACATCAGTTCTCCCAGAAATATTTGTTAAAAAAAACCATCTTTTTTCCAATTCTTGACCATAATTATAAGAGTTTATGTTTGAACTCTCAAATCTATTCTGTTTCTCAATATGTCTATCCTTATACTAGTACCACACTATCTTAATTACTGTTTCCTTGTATTAAATTTTTTCAATTAAAATTTTATATATTTTTAAAGTTACTTTCCATTTATAGTTATTACAGAATATTGGTTATATTTCCCATGTTGTACAAGACATCCTTGCGTCTATCTTACACCCAATAGTTTGTGCCTTCCACTCCCCCATCCCTATATTGCCCCTCCTCCACAAAATTGAAAATTGTGACTCCTCTAAGCTTGTTTTTTGTTTTCAAGATCATGGATATATTTCCATTATTTAGATAATATTTAATTTCTTTCAATGATATTTTATAATTTTTAATGTACAGGTTTTTCAATTCTTCACTAACGTATTCATTTTTATATTATTATAACTTACTACAAATGAAATTATATTCTTAATTTCACTTCCATGTTGTTCATTCTTAAGGCATAGAAACAGAATTGACTTTTGAATTTTGATCTTGTATGCTGTAACCTTGATAAACTTGGTTCTTAGTTCTAACTTTTAGAACAATTAGCTCTAATATTAGCTCTTACAGCTTTTTAGTAGATTTCTTAAGGTTTTCCTCACATAAGATTGTCATTTCTGAATCTAGATAGTTTACTTCCTTCTTTCTAATTTAGATAGTTGTATTTATTTTTTCTTATCTATTTGCCTGAGTTAGTACTATGTTGAATAGAAGTGGTGAGAGTGAACCTTGGTGTCTTGTTCCCAATATTAGGTGGGAAATACATTTTCGCACTTTCACCATTAAT
Source organism: Camelus bactrianus (assembly GCF_048773025.1). NCBI lineage: Eukaryota > Metazoa > Chordata > Mammalia > Artiodactyla > Camelidae > Camelus > Camelus bactrianus. The sequence goes on along the minus strand of NC_133575.1, from coordinate 63,616,334 downwards.
ATGATATTAGTTTTTGGTTTTTGACAGACGCCCTTGAACAGATTGGGGAAATTCCCTTCTCTTCTTAATTTATTGAGCATTTTTACTGTGTTGGATCTCAACAAATGATTCTTCTGTGTCTATTGAAATAAGCATATATTATCCTCTTTAATTACTAGAATATATTACATTGATTTTTGAATGCTCAAACAAAACTTTGCATCCCTGGTATATGTCCTAATTATTAATGGTATATAAAACACTTTATATTTTACTGGATTTATTTAGTATTTTGTTGAAGAATTTCACATCTATATTCATAAGGGATATTAGACAGTTATTTTCATTTCTTGTGATGTCTTTTTCTGGCTGCTTGTCAGGTACTACTAACTGCATAGAATGAGTTGAGTAAGAAATGTTCGTCTCTGTTTTTTGGAAGACTTTGAGCAGGATTAGTATTAATTATTCTTTAAATGTTTTGTAAAATTCACCAGGGAACCCATTTAGTCCTGAACTTTCTTTTGAGGAAGTTATTATTATTAATATTAGTAGTAGTAGTAGTTCAATTTATAAGCTTGTTATATAGGTCTGTTCAGATTTTCTACTTCTTCAAAAGTCATCACAGTAGTATGTGTCTTTCTAAGAATTTGTACATTTCATCTAAGTTATTATAATTTGGCATCCTATAATTTGTTTTCATACATGAATAACATAATATCCCATTATAATATTTTTATTTGTGTAAAATTACACCTATTTTATTCCTAATATTAGTAATGTTTTTTCTTGATTAGTCTAGCTAAATGTTTGTCAACTTTTTAAAGATTTTTTTCAAAGAAGCAACTTCTTTTGAGTAAATTTTCTCTGTCATTTTTCTGTTTTCTCTTTCATTAATTTCCATTTCATTTCTTATTATTTTCCTCCTTATATTTCCTTTGGGGTTTAATTTTCTCTTATTTCCTAATGTCTTAAGGTGAAAGGTTAGGTTATTGATTTGTGAAGTGTTCTTTTTTAATATAGTTGCTTATGGATAAAAATTTCCCTCTAAGCACTGCTTTAGCTCCATCCCATAAACTTTAAAGTATTGATATTTTATATTTGTTTTGTTTTTTATTAATTCAACTCAAGGTATTTTCTAGTTTCTTTCACACTGTATCTTTGACCCAGTAATTATAAATGGGTCTGATATTTAATTTATATATTTGTTATTTACAAAATTTTCTGTATTGTTCATTCCTAATTTAATTTCTTTGTAGTCAAAGTACATATTTTGTATAGTTTCAATCCTTTCAAATTTGTTAATACTTTTTTCATGGCCAAGCATAAGTTTATCCTGGAAAATATCCCATGTCTACCTGAAAACAATATGTGTCCTGCTGTTGTTGTTGGAGTTTTCTATAAATCTGTTATAGTATTAACATCTATTTCCTGGTTGATCTTCTTCCTCATCTTTCTATCCATTCTTAAAAGTGAGGTATTGAAGTCTTTAACCATTATTATTGAATGGTTGAATTCACTCTTCAATTCTATCAGTTTGTGCTACATGTATTTTGGAGCTCTATTGTTAGGTACAAACATGTTTATAATTGTTCCATTTTACTAATGAGATGGCACTTTTCCACTATAAATGTCCCTCTCTATCTCTAGTAACAGTGTTTTAAATAATGTTTAATAATATTTTAATAATGTTTTAAATAATGTTTTAAGAATTAAATAATATTGTTTGATCTTAGAATAGCCACCCTAGCTCTCTTTTGTTTACTATTTGTATGGTATACTTTTTCCTACCATTTTACTTATAACTTATTCGTAGCTTTGAATCCAAAGTATGTCTCCTATAGACAGCATAGAGTTGGATTTTCTTCAATTTAATTCAACCAGCCAATTCTTTCCTTTTGATTAGATCATTTACTCTATTTAAATTTAACGTTATTATTGACATATTTGACATTTGTCTTCATTATCTTTTGTTTTCTATATGTCTTTGATACTTTGCAATGCTTTCTCCCTCCTTTATTTTTCTCCAAGTGGATATTTTCCCATGTACCATTTTTATTCCTTCAAGGGTTTTTAACTGTATCTTTAGTTGTTTTCTTAGTGGTAGTTCTTAGGGTTAATATATATTTTTTAACTTATCAGAATCTCCTTCAGATTTATACCACTCTAATTATAGTAAGATAAAGAAAATTTTTTTCCTATATAGCTCCATTTATGCTCCCATTTTTATGCTAATATGTATAAGCACACAATACATAGGAGATATTTATCTTCTAGCATCTTTGGAAGAAATAAGATTATATACATACATATATACACACAAACATATGAACAAATCAACGATACCTTGTTAAAATTATTACTTCATATAATCTTATGTCTAGGAGAAGAAAGGAAAGCACAGTGTATTTATAGGATTTTTTAAAATATGTATTTACTTTTTTTTTAATCATCTCTAATTCTCTTCATTTCTTCCTGTGGATTCAAATTACCATCTAGTATAATTATTTTACTCTACCACTATTATTATCAAATGTGTTAAATTAATGAATATCATGATTCCTATAATGCAATTATGCACATTGTTTTATGCACTTGCTTTTTATATTATTTCAGAAAAGAAAGGGAAAGACATATGTAATTATGCTGTCTTTTATTGTTACTTAAATAATTATCTTTAGTTCTTTGGTTTTTCATGCGAATTTGCATTATACTGTAGTATCACTTCCCTTCAGCCTGAAGCAACTTCATTTAGTGTTTCTTGCAATGCATATCTGCCAGCAAGAAAATTTCTGTTTTAGTTTATCTGAGAATGTCTTAATTTATTGCTCATTTTTTAAAGATATTGCTTCTGCATATAGAATTATTTATACAATGGAATACTACTTAGCCATAAAAACCGACAACATAACGCCATTTGCGGTAACATGGATGCTCCTGGAGAATGTTATTCTAAATAAAGTAAGCCAGAAAGAGAAAGAAAAATACCATATGAGATTGCTCATATGTGGAATCTAAACAAACAAACAAACAAACAAACAAACAAAGCATAAATACAAAACAGAAATAGACTCACAGACATAGAATACAAACTTGTGGTTGCCAAGGGGGTGGGGGGTGGGAAGAGATAGACTGAGATTTCAAAATTGTAGAATAGATAAACAAGATTATACTGTATAGCACAGGGAAATATATACAAGATCTTATGGTAGCTCACAGAGAAAGGAATGTGACAATGAATATATATATGTTCATGTATATCTGAAAAATTGTGCTCTACACTGGAATTTGACACAACATTGTGAAATGATTAAAAACCAATAAAAAATGCTAAAAAAAAGAATTATTGGTTGATAGAGATTTTTTCCCTCTTTCAACACTTAGCATATACCATCTCACTGCTTTGTGGCTTCCATTGTTCCTGATATAAAGGCAGTTGTCAGCTTTATTATGGCTCCTTGTACATTATTGTTTTCCCTTGCTGCTTTCATGATTTTCTCTTTATCTTTGGCTTTCAACGTTTTGACTGTGTGTCTGGTTATGGACTTTGTGTTAATCTGATTTTAAGGTTTTTTTTAAATTTCTTGAATGTGAAGGTTAATGTTTTTCATCAAATTGGTGAAATTCACAACCATCTCTTTTTAGAATATTTTTTCTGTCTGTTTATTCCTTTCTTCTTCTGCTGCTATTTCCATTATGCATATGTTAGTCTGTTTCATCGTGCCCCACTTTTCTCTGAGACTGTTCATTTTTCTTTACTCCTTTTTCTTTCTGTTCTTCAGACTGCATAATCTCTCTTTAATCTATTTTCAAGTTTTCTGACTCTTTTTTAGTGAAGTATAGTTTATTTACAATATTGTGTTAGTTTCAGGTGTATAGAAAAATGATTCAGTTATATATATATGTATATATATTTTCAAATTATTTTCCATTATAGGTTATCACAAAGATTGCTGCTTCTTTAATCTGAAAACTAAATATACTCTTATGCTCATTCACTGAATTTTTCACTTTAATGTATTTTTCATCTCTAGAATTTCCATTTTTATCATCTCTATTTCTTTTTGTTATTATTTATTTGGTGATATATCATTTTCATTCCTTCTTTTAATTCATTAAATATGGTTTCCTTTAATTTTGTATATATTTATAATAGCTGCTTTCATATCTTGGTCTGCTAATTCCAACTTCTGGGCTCTCTCAAAGGTCCTTTCTATTGCTTTTTTCCTGTGTCTATCTCACATTTTCCTGTTTCTCTACATAGCATGATTGTAGCAACTATGGATGCTGAGCCCCTTCCCTTGCTGGGGCTTGTTCTTTTGTTGTTTATTTGGTCATTTGTTTGTTTAGTTACTTGGCTAGGCTACTTCTGTGAAGTCTTCCTCTTGCATAATTCAGTCTCTGATGTCTCTTTTCAGATTCTTTTCCTTTGGTTACATTTTTTTTAATCTTCAAATCTGTCTTCTCTGTTACACCCCTAGTTCATCATAAGTCACTTACTGGTCAAAGACTGTGCTAAATTTCACTAGCTAGTAAGATTTTCCCCCTTTCTCACTGGATGTGTGGGTTACTTGGAGACTATTTCTGTAGTTCAGGGAACTTGGATTTTGCTTCATTTTAGAAGCAGAATGGCTCAGAAGTTCCCTCTATAGCTACCCCTGAGAGAAATCCCCTCTTTGGTAACACAGCCTTGGACATGTACAGTCTTCCAGACTAGCACAGTTGAATATGATCTTATTATTTTTGCCTAGATTCTTAGGAGTTATTTGGTCAGAACAGATTATTATTTCACCAGTGTTTGGTTAGAGGTTGTGCTTAAGCCCCATGAGCCAAGAAGGCTTCCACCTTTTGCTGATTGATCTGTATGTGGCGTGGCGAATGCTTTCAAATTTGAATCATGCCCTGCTATAACTGGTCATGAGTAGTATATGCACACAGCTTTACCCACCCTCAGAGTTGACTGTGATCCCAAGAGAGTTCTTCTTGGCTTTCTCTTTCTCTAGGTATCTCTTCTACACTTCTGGCTTCTCTGCTATTTTGTTTATATCAGAGCTACTGGCTGTCTCTTACTGCTCTCCACCAAAATCTCCATTGTTTTGAAAAGGCCCTTAGTAATGGAATTTCCCACTATCTTTTCCCAAAAGTCAGTCCCCTCAGGTAGGGCTATCTTTGTGGCTTGCTTCTTGTCCAGATCTTCTATGCCATTGCACAGGAGCTGAGAGTAGAGACAACATATTGTTTCTCTTGGAGGACATCTCTGCTCTACCAGTGGGTTCGGAGAGAGAAGTATGGTAGCCCTTGATTTTCCTCAGCTTGTCTCTCCCATAGTGGAACCTCTTTCCTATGAGCAAACTAGAGTTTGGTCAATTAGGCTCTAGTATTCTCTGTCACTGCTGGGGCAAAGTTCTAATACTATGAGTAGAAGTTGAGTGGTCAGAAAAGCCTCCAGTTGTCTCAGCCATGTCTGATGAGAATAGTACTTGAGCAACATATATCTAGGGAGATCACATGAGATAAATATATATCTTGTCCCTGTCAGATGAAACTGTACAGTGCCTAGAGTAAAGATTCCTTAACAGAGAGCTGGGGAGGGCAGAGAATGGGAGTTCATAGCTCAAAGGTCACAGAATCTGACTCTGATTTACTAGATTTAGTAGCTTTTCCTGGATAAATATTTCATCATTTCTTGTGTGCTGCTTAGACCAATTTTTAGATAATTTAAATGGTTATTTTCTATAATTTTCTTTTTTTTTTACAGATTTTATATTTTTAGAGAGTTTCAGGTTCACAGAAGAATTGAGCAGAAAATACAGAGAGTTTGCATGTAGCCTTCCCCATCCACACATATATACTCCCCTACCCTCAGCATCCCTCATCAGTGTGGCATATTTGGTACAATCGATGAACCAACGTGGACACATTATTATCAACCAAAGTCCATAGTTTACATTAGGGGTCACTCTTGATGTTGTGCTTTCTATGGATTTTGACAAATGCATAATGACATGTAGCCACCACTATAGTATCATACAGAATAATATCATTGCCCTAAAAATCGCTTGTGTTCCATTTATTCATTCCTCCCTCCCTCCCTCCCTCTTCCCAAACCCCTGGAAACCACGATCTTTTAATTATTTCTGTAGCTGTGCCTTTTCCTGAAAGTCATTTGGTTGGAATCATAGTTTGTAGCCTTTCAGACTGGCTTCTTTCATTTAGTAATATGACTTTTAAGTTTCTTCCATGGCTTGATAGATCATTTTTTTTTTGCTGCACATATATTTTTTTAGTTTACATATACATACTGTTCATTGTTTCTAAGAATGTTTGGAGTTTTAGCTTTTTAAACTTACATAGTTATTGAAAGAGTAAAGTCAACTACAAAATAAAAATCAATTCAAAAAATACTTATACTTTGCTATTAACAGCAACATTATTTATAATTGTCATGACATGGAAGCACCCCAAGTGCACATCAAAAGTTGAATAGATAATGAAGATGCATATATATATATATATAATGGAATACAGCTCACCCATAAGAAAGAAGGATACTTTGCCATTTGAAGCCCTTTATTCACTCTTTTTTTCACTTCAAAAACCAGAATTTTGTATCATTTCACCTGTTAAATGCTTGGTGCTCTAGGGAGAAAGTCTGCTGAGCTCCTCACACTACCAGTCTGTTTTTATAAATAAAGTTTTATTTTAATACACCTATGCTCATTCATATATAAGCTCATTCATGAATGTATTTATGTCTATGCCTGCTTTTGAACTCAAAGGCAGAATTGATTAATTGCAAGAGATCACAGTGCATGCAAAGCCTAAATTATTTGCTATCTGACCCTTTACAGAAGAACTTTGCCAACCCCTTACTTATATAAATTGACTCCTTTGAATCAATCAGCCTTCTCTTTTAAGATGCAAACCATCTCAGAAGGTTGTAGGTATAATTGGGTTGACCAGTGATCCAAATCATATTATAAATTAGTATGTATAAAATAGTATTCCTAAGGAATCTGAATTCCAATTTGGGAATGGGTGGCTATGATCTAAGAAGTACCAAGAGATTCTGGGAGTTTTAGGGGAGGGAAAGCCTTGATGGAGGGCTGAAGAAGGGAATTTTGAGTAATGAAAGATCAAAATTAGGCTATAAAAGTGAGTAGAGTGATGGAAGAGAAGATTCACTGAAGTGCTAAAAAGATATCAAGAGGTACCTGAACCTAGGTTCACTTGATGAACTTTGAATCACTTTTGGTTACTGCCTTTCATATTTTCAACATTATGCTTCCTGCCTTCAGGTAATTTTAGAAAAAAATGCACATTTTTAATTATCATACTGGTAAAATATCATATACTGCAAAAGCAGATATGTATTAGCTTTTTGGAAGATTTCTTTCTCACAAGCTTCTATTGCTCTCCCACTTGGAGCTGCAGGTATCCAGGGTACATGCTTCCCATGCTCTGCTCACTGTTCCCAGGATGCGATACAGCTTTTACAAATTTGGCATCAAAGCTGTGAAATTCCCAGCATGATTTGTAACTCTTCTGTTATCCCACAGCTGTGCACTGCTGTTTCCCTTGTTATAGAAGCTCTCTTCCTCTTAAGTATTTGTAGTCTGTCCATGACTAAATACCCCCTGCACACAAGCACACCTATGTCATTCACTTTTCAGGCTCTCCAGATAACTGGTGAGAAGGAAGCATATTTTTAAGATACTCTATAAGGCTAAAATGAAATAGTAGTCTTTTCTGATGGTGTCTCCCTTTAACTGCAAAGTGCCTCTGCTCAGACTGCTGTTTTCTTGCTACAAGGCTATATCTTTCTTTGAAGTAAGATGAAATGGAAAGAAATACAGACAAAAAGTGCTGAGCTGAGCTCTTGCCCCAGCTCTCTCACTGACTCAGTGTGTAACCTAGTTACCTACCCCTACCTTCATCCACCCAGGCCTATTTCTTCCTCTATTAAAAAAATGGTGTCAGATTAGATGATTTCTGAGGCCATTTCCAATTCCACAGATTTCTGAGATCTACTAAATCTTTGAGTTTTTTTTTTCCCTGCTGTATCTTCTGGGTTGGTTTGGTTTGGAAGGGTTTTCCACCTGGGAGTTGGAGGGGGAGGAGTTTCTAACACCACATAGAACCTGAGGCATACATTCCCCATGCTCCTCTTCCACCATCCAGTTTGGGTCACAGCCCCTGCAAATTTGGCCTCAGAGCTGTGAAATTCCAATCTTGATGCATAACTCTGCAGTTCTCCCACAGCTGTGAGCTGCTCTCTTTCTTCAGTCTTGCAACTCCCTATAAGTCCTTCCTTTCCACTTCCAGATTTATAAACTTTGGGGGATGAAAGCCTCACATATATGTCTGGATAAACACCTTCTTCCTTCGTATGTACAACAAGCATTCTCTTAAAGCAAAGTATGTGGTTTGGAGGTCTTGCCTATTGATAAATTGCAAAAACAATAGAAGATACATATAATTAATTCTAATTACAAATTTTATTTAAGATAGTAGGTAAAGAGCTATGTAAAACAGTCACAAGATAGGCTGCTTATTTAACTTCTGGAATTGAAAAAAATATATGAAATTTTCGTACAATTTTTTCTTATATGTCAAACAAAAATAATAATACTTATTCTACTCATTTCATAGTTGTGAGTGCTCACCTTACTTAGTAATGTGAATGCAATTTTAAAAGGATTCAGTACCATATCCCACATATAGTAAACTCTTTCAACATGCTTGTCAATGGTGATAAAATGGATTATTTCTACTGTTGTTAAAAACATTTTAAAGTGGTTGTCTTGACCCCTATTGTGTATGTAAGACAGTACAGATAACTCTGGGCACCACAAATCATTACTAATTGGGATGATGGAGAGAGGAATCCTTTCACTGGAGAATCCAGCAAATTTATCTGTACAAAGGGCTTAATTTAGGATCTCAAAACATCTTCACTGTGAATGATGAGAGGAAATCTTTGATCCTCAGAAAGACAAGTTTTGGATTTTCAATCTTCCCAAATGTAGATCTCTTTTAGAACTTATAAAAGTGGCCAGACTGACACAAAGGGCCCCACAACAAATATTTCTTCGACTCGACTAAAGTATTGAAATATTACCACGAAAGACCTTCTGTGTATGTGTGTTTGCCTGCATTCATGAGCATGTGTGCACATGCACACATACATGTGTGTCTGTGCCTTTGTTTAAAGCCTTCATCCCAGCTCAAATGAATCAAAAGACCTTGCATATGCTAGATGTTAAATAGAGATTTTAGTGTATTGAAATGACAGTCGTCTTTGATGGGCAAGCTCTTCTTAGCCATTAGCATCTTAGAGAAAATGATGGAACTGAAATCAGAATAAGGGGGTAAGAGTAGCATAATGGGAAGAAAAGAGAAGGGATAAAAAGCTGAAAATTGGGGGGAAAACATATTTTTGCATGGTTTTCTGTAGAAACATGAGTAGAAAAAATCAGCTAGTTTATGCACAGACCATTGATCTTGGCCAGGGCAAAGATACAGGTATAGGCTTCTGAAACCAGATTTGTTATGACTGAGAAGGTAATGGTTGCCAAGAGGGAGGAGGGTGGGAAGGGACAGATTGGGATTTCAAAATGTAGAATAGATAAACAAGATTATACTGTATAGCACAGGGAAATATATATAAGATCTTGTGGTAGCTCACAGTGAAAAAAAATGTGACAATGAATATATATATGTTCATGGATAACTGAAAAATTGTGCTCTACACTGGAATTTGACACAACATTGTAAAATGACTATAACGCAATAAAAATGTTTTAAAAAAAGAAGGTAATGTGCTTCAAATATCAGGCTTTGTGCACCCAGGAAAAATAGAATTCATGCAAATACTTATTTTCTGGGTTGTTTATTTTTTATTTTTTTGGAAGTGAGGTGGAGCTGACTTTATTTTCTTAAAATTTTCTTTCAAACTCGTGAAGGTACATTGAGGGAAATGGAATTCTTGTCACAGTAACTAACCTTTGGATAATTTTTCTTAGATTTCTTAAACTCAATTTTCAGGAATTTACAGAAATTCCATTATCATGGAATTTACTTGGTTTCTCTTTATTACCTAGACATAAAATTTCTCTTTGAGATATTGCACTTGAAATCTTAGGACTTCAAGGATTTAAAATTGATATTTAAGGCACTAACTTGATTTCATATGCTGTCCTGAATTCTTAGTTCTCTCTTAAAGAGCTCAGTTGGTTGATTGCTCAGAGTTCTCTAATTGGAGGCTTGAACCTCTGGGAAACAGAGTTTGAAGCATTACAGCTTCTCAAACTGCAGTCAGGTCTCTCTGAGTGCTCAATCTATTGCTAATTTTAAATCAAAGAAGAGATTGTTTCTTTGTTGAAGCTGTCTGCCAAGGTTAAAGAATGTTTAGTGGAGTGCCTGGCTGTGCTTCAGGAAGAGACTGATACAAATGCAGGTGGTGATGAGTGCTATAGAGAATATTTTAAAGGGGTTCCATAGCAATGATTAAAGCATAATGTTAAACTTATTGCTTTGGAGAAAGTGGTCAAGTTTTCTTTGTTCAGTTTCCTGTGTTTGGAATTATATATCCACATAAGTTAAGTTTAGTTCATAAACTTTTGTGACTTAGAAGATAACATTATTTTAATTTGTCTATCAGGCTTTTTTCTTTAGATTCATAGAGTGGGTACAAGGTAAGTGAAGAAATGTGAGTAGAAAAAATCAGCTAGTTTATGCACAGCCCACTGATCAACTAATCTTAATAAGAACACCAGAATAGTCTCTGAAATGGAAAAAGATATGCCTTTCTGCACATTCAAACTGTAAGTGTCCTTTATCCTTCAAAGGCCCTTTCAAATTTTCACTGGATCCAAAAGTTATCAAACTCTGAGGCCTCAGAATTATCTTATTTTCATTTGCAATGTTGGTAGTGTTCACTATTTTTTCGGCGTATACTCCCCTTCCTAATTAAATGGTAAGCTGCTGGAGAACATACATAGTCCAAAAGAAACTCATTTACAGCCTATTAATAAGCCAAATGACTGAACAAAGCAATTTGGTCTTTGTAACAGATAAAAAGCTAGGAAGAAACTCATTTTGGGAGACTATAGGTCCCAAATATATGACACGTGTTTATCCCAGTGGTTTGTATGCCAACAGGCACATTTTAAGCTTTCACATGTATGGCAGAGATTTTCTTTGTTTTCCTGTTCACTTTGCCCATTCTATCAAAAGTAGAGCAAAAATCTCACTTTGAATATGGCAGATTGGCCCAGTAGAGTAGACTTGAGAAGTCTGTAGTATCTCTTTTTAATGTTATGCCTCTTTGGTAAATTTATTACCTGGTAAATTCCCAATCCTATATTTTTCTGCATTAGCAGCTAAATACTAATAAGTTTTAAGTATCTGGCCTCACATATTCACTTTGATTGTACTAGTTACTCTTCTAGGGGATTTTTGTTTTAAACCCAAGGAAGTGATGTTATATCCTGTTTTTGCCAGTGGTTTATGAATAGCAACCAAAGTTCATTGCTCAGCCAAGTAATAAGTCTGTAACCTGAAGCAAGTAAGATTCAGAACTTCTTCCATATGATGCTGCTGACTTAATTATAAGAAATGGAGAATACAAATCATCCTGAAGCTAAAAGGTTTAAAACAATGCAAAATAAAATATTTCTGTGCTTGTTACTGTTCAGGGGGAGGCTGTCATCCTAACAATGCTGTAATGATCACAGTAATAATAATGCCAGAATACAGAGAAATAAGGAATCTCTGCCTCAAAACCTTAATAGGGTTATGATTAATATAGCATAGTGTTTGGATTAGGTTAATCAATCATGTCTTTATTGATAACTGAACTTTATACTAAATAATGCAACGCTAGGCAAGAAAGGATTTGTGTAATCCTGTCAATGATTTCTTGGTGGCAAGTGCTCTTCGCCCCAACTGTAACATTCTTTAATCCAGGGAACAAAAGGAATTTTCTATAGATCTTCCCAGGTGGCACCCTTCCGTAAGATATGGGGATGCTACTCTGGAGCTAGACACACATAACAGAATAAATTATGAGTTTTCACTAAAATGTGAAATAAGGAGGTGTGACAAAAGTTCAGCATTAAGTATACTGAATCACAGAGTTAGAAAGCATTTTCTCCTAAATTTTCTTTCAATATTTCTGATTATATCAAAGATAAAACTCTGATATTAGTCTTTGGTGCTCCTGTAAGACTTGATAACTTCTCCTTTTATCATAGTGACAGCAGATCTCAGGCTCAGAGCCTTGAGCAGTCAACAGAGTCTGGAAATATATTTTAATTTCAATTTTTTTATTGCATTTATTTTTAATACCTTCTGTTAGTGGTGAATGATAAATATTTTCCATCTATGGTAGTAATAATAAATTTTTAAAAATTAAGTTTCATTAAGAAATAACAAGGCATCAGTCAATATATAAGAAAATGAACTAAATGATAATTAATGGTACCTGGGTATAGCAAAAAAAAAAAAAAAAGGTGTTGCAAAGTCTGGTAAACAGACAGACAAAAAGATTTTATCATGCATAGAAATAAGAACTTAAGCTCAAAAGAATCAGAAAGATTGATTTTTTTTATTAAGGTATATTTGATGTACATTATTATATAAAATTCAGTTGTATCACACAGTGATTCACAATTTAAAGGTTATATTCCATATATAGTTATTAAAAATATTAGCTATATTCCCTGTGTTGTACTATATATTTCTGTAGCTTACTTATTTTACACATAGTAGTTTGTACCTCTTAATTTCCTAGACCTATCTTACCACTGCCCCTTACTCTCTACCCACCAGTAACCACTATTTTGTTTTCTGTATTTGAGTCTGTTTCCCTTTTGATATATTCACCAGTTTGTTTTATTTTTCAGATTCCACATATAAGTGAAATCTTATAGGACTTGTCATTCTTTGTCTGACATATCTCACTTAGCATAATACTCTCCAACTCCATCTATGTTGTTGCAAATGGCACAATTTAATTATTTTTTATGACTGCATAGTATTCCATTGTATGTATATGTGTGTGTGTGTGTATATATATATATATAAAACATCTTTTTTATCCATTCACTTGTTGATGGGCACTTCGGTTGTTTTCATATCTTGGCAACTGCAAATAATGCTTCTATGAACATTGGGGTGCATGTATCTTTTTGAATTAGCATTTTCATTATTTTTTTTCAGATAAATACCCAGAAGTGGAATCTCTAGGTCATATGATAGTTCTAACTTTATTTTTTTAGAAACCTCCATAATGCTTTCCAAAGTGGCTGCACCAATTTACATTCCTATCAACAATGTATGAAGGTTCCACTTTCTCCACATCTTTGCCAACATTTGTTATTTGTGGTCTTTTTGATGATAGCTGTTCTAACAAGTGTGAGGTGATGTCTCATTGTGGTTTTCATTTACATTTCTCTAATGATTAACAAAACAAAGCATCTTTTCATGTGCCTGTTTAGCCATCATGTCTTCTTCAGAAATATGTCTATTCAGGTCTTCTTCCCATTTTTGAATTGGATTGTTGATATACTTTTTGAGTTGTATGAGCTATTTATATATTTTGAATATTAACCCCTTATTGGAAGGATAGATTGATTCTTAAAACTTTCTGTGAATATTAAGCTAACATAGAATTATGTAGACAAAAGAAGTCTAGATGGTTTGATGGAAATTGATTATCATTTATTTTTTAATGTAGCCAAACTTGTTTTTATGTGTGTACACCTTTGCAACAAAAGAACTGGACCCAAGTGGTCTGGATAAGAATAAAGTGGCTCATTAAAAAGTTGCTCACTTAAAGTTACATTTGCTCAATAAAATTGCTCACTTAGCTCCCTAGACCTAACTTTCAACTAGCCATACATTTGGTCATTCTGGGAAGGAATAACACACACAATAACATGTACATAATACACATACACACCATTCCCCACTCTTGCTACACACACACACGCATGCACACACACACACACACACACACACACATCTATTTAAAACATGATCATTTGTACCTGAAATCCATCTGCTTAAGTCATGGTCTCTGAGATGCTGGAATGGTTATTTCACTCTTTTGTCATTACCTGAACCATGACTAAAACAGTTAAGACTTATATACTTGCATTTGTTCTCTGGGATTATAAAAATCCTCACATGGAACATCAATATTCACTAGGAATTACTTACTAAGCACTATATAACAATTTATTTAGCCAGTTATTTTGATTACCTTGACTAAACTGTCTATTTGCTAACTGGAAATCTCCATTTTCAAGCTCACATCTGTGTTTGGTACCTACCTTCAGACCACTTAGTCATAGCTGCAGCAATCTTAACTCACCTCAAGCAGAGCCTTAGAGATCTGAGAGCAAGGACTTTAGAATCAAGAAGACTTGGAATTGATTCTTATCTTTGCCATTTATAAGCTGTGCAGCCTTTAATTTCCTAAAAGTGTGTTTCTTCAGTTAAATATTGGGAATCATCATCATCATCATCATCATCAAAAAAACAAATTATAGGGTTTTGATGAGGATTTTGTGACATAAGCCAGTGAAAGTACTTAGTGCAGTGTCATAAGTATAACTCTTGATAAATGCTAGTTTTATTATTAGTATTATTATTAAGCAGCATTTCCAAAATCCAGTTTGTTTGAATACTAGTCTGAAAGCTAGTCCACATAAATAAGTGAATAAACAAGTAAATATTATTATTTTTCTAAAAGGGCTCTGTAGACAAATAATTTTGGGAAATTCTATGAGATAACAACCTCCATTGGGAAATTAACAAACATATTAAAGCTGCAAACTTCTACAGTAGAGTAACCAGCTAAATACTGTTTAACTCAGTTGGAATCTTAGAAGGAAACAGAATTCACCTTAAGTGGTTCACATAAAGATACTTTAAACAAGCAGTGTCCTACAGAGTCCTGGTAAGGGTTAATGGAACAAACAAGGGATGATGTAGCAACCAAAGACTAGCAACAAGCCATTTTTATCCCTAGGGTTAAAAAAGTCAGGGGAGTTAATAGTGTTTTCTTTATATAAAAAAAAACTCTGAAACATTCTTCAATGTTCAACTTAAATGTCATTTCATAGAGGGAGCCTTCAATTACCTTCACCAACCCTCTGATAGGCTATAGGTATCTCTCTTTGTCCAGAAAACAAGGGATCCCAGGTAATAAAATCCTCAGGAGTTATCCATCAGGGATACAGAGCAAGACAGAGACGGTCAGAAAGATGGTGGCGATGGAAGCCAAACGGAATAGCCAATTCCCTTGGTATTTCCTATTTGACTAAAGACCACCCCACTTTTAAAAAAGCTGTAGAATATCTAGTAACAAAGTAGCTTTCTGTGAAACCCACTTTAAGAAATATTATTATAGAAGCGATGATCTTTCTCAAGGGATCTACCTTGTCCTAGCAGCTGCAATGTAGTGGGATATTGTCAGAAGACCTGGACTCAATGAATAATACTGAGGGATAGATCCTATATATTAAATGAGACAAACAGATTTAAGGCTACTAGATACTGTTTATTCTAATTTCCATAATGAATATACATGGATTTTCATGGAAACTTCAAAAAAACCAGAGATAAGTTACATAACTTTATAGGAGTTCTGGAAACAGCCAAAGGTCTATGGCAATAAAGAAAATGCTCAATAAAGGAAAAACCAAGTTCAGAACTGCAGGAAATATCATGATTGACCTCAAGGCTCAAAACATGTCCAGCTACTCAGTAGATACTATTTAAGGAATCTCTGTAAAAATAATACTTCACCATTAAACTAATTGACTACAAATTTTAGTGGCCACACTGAAAAACAGTATAGATATTACAAAAATGATTTATAAAAGATATTAAACAAACAAACAAACAAAAACAACAGCAAACCACAAGAAGCAACAAAAACAGATCCTGAAGGAAGAAGTGTTCTAGAAGATAATTTCCAGAAGTTACCACATTATAATATTAAAAATGTCCAGTTTTCAGCAGAAGTTCACAAAACATACAAAGTCATGCCCATTCACAGGGAATAAAATAAGTTAAATTAACAAAAACTCTCTCTGAGGAAGCACAGGCATTCTACTTAATAGACAAAAACTACTATCAACTACCTTAAACATGGTGAGACAACTAAAGAAAACCATGGTCAAGGAAATAAATAACCAGAAGAAAAATGACTTACCAAATAGAGAATATCAATATAAAGATAGGGCCTATAAATAAGAAACAAGTAGAATTTTTCAAGGTAACAAATATAACTGCCAAAGTGAAAAGAAATTCACTGGAAATGTTCAACAGACTTGAGTAGGCAGAATAAAAGAAACAGTAATTTAAAGATAAGTCAACTGTGGTTATCCAGTCTGAAGGAACAGAAAGAGAAAAGAGTGAAAAAAAAAATGAAAAGAGCCTAAGAGACCTGTAGGACATCATCACATGTACCAACATACACATGATGGGAGTCCCAGAGTGAGAGAAAACAGAGAAAGAGGCAGAAAGAATATTTGAAGAATAATGGCCAAAAAACTTCCCAAATTTGATGAAATACATGAATCTATTCTTCCTAGAAGATTAAAAATTCCAAGGTAGATAAACATAAATTCACACTAAGTCATACTGTAGTCAAATTATTGAAAGACAAATAGATAATTTTGAAAGTGGCAAATATGAAGTAACATAGTACTTAAAAAAGATTCTCAATAAGATTAGCAACCAGTTTCTCTTTAGAAACTATGGAGGACAGAAGGCTGTGGGATGACGTGTCTTAAATGCTGAAATAAAAAGAGAAACTCAACCAAAAATTTTACATCTAGCAAAACAACACTTCAGAAATGAAGAAATTAATGAAGACATTCCCAGATAACAAAAGCTAAGGAAGTTTGTCACCAGAAGACTTGTCCTACAAGATATTCTAAAGGGATTTCTTAAGGCTGACATAAAAGAACACTATATAGTAATTGGAAATCATACCAAGAAATAAAGAACAATACCAAAGGTAGCTACATAGGTAAATATAAAAGCCAGTATTATTGCATTATTGGATTTAAACTCTTTTTTTCTGTATTACTGAAGATACAAATGAATAACATAATAATTATAAATTTATACTAATGGGCACACAATGTATAACAATTTAATCTGTAACAAAAACAACATAAAGGATGAGGACATGGAGATATAAAGTAGCAGAGTTACTGTATAAAATTGAAACTAAGTTGATATTCATTCAACCTTCAGTGTTTTAAAGTTAAGATGTTAAGTGTAATCCCCAGGGTAACTACTAAGAAAAATAAACAAAACTACAGAAAAAAAATGAGAAGGCAATCAAAAGAGTTAAGCAGGAAAAAAAAATCACAAAGGAGGCAGTGACGAAAGAATTGTGAAAACAGAGATAAGACATACTGACAACAAAATACCAAAAGGGCAATAGTAAGTCCTTCGTAGTCATCAATCACTTTAAATATAAATGATAATATATTAACTTAATAAAAGAATGTGAAAAGTAACTAAGTATAAATACAAAACCTTAGCTAGATCGACAAAGAAAAAAGAAGACTCAAATAACTAAAATCAAAAAAGAGTGTGGACATTAATAACAGACCTTATGGGAAAAATATGAGAATGCTATCAACAATTCTATACCAATTAAACAATATAGATGAAACACATTCATAGAAACACACAAACTATAAAAACTGATTCAAGAAGAAAGATAAAATATAAAAAGACGTTAAAAAAAGTAAAGAAATGGAATCAGTAATCAACATATCCTGCCAAAATACCCCCTAACCAAACCAAACCAAACTGAAACAAAAAACAAACAAATCAAAACCAAAAAACCCAACACAAGACCAGATAGTTTCACTGGTGAATTCTGCCAAATTTATTTTTATTTTATACAATGTTTTCTTTCTTTTTTTTAACATGTTTATTGATTTATAATCATTTTACAATGTTGTGTCAAATTCCAGTGTAGAGCACAATTTTTCAGTTATACATGAACATATATATATTCATTGTCACATTTTTTCTCTGTGAGCTACCATAAGATCTTGTGTATATTTCCCTGTGCTATACTGTAGAATAGATAAGCAAGATTACACTGTATAGCACAGAGAAATATATACAAATTTATTTTTAATTAACACTAATCATTTTCAGTCTATTCTAAAATTATTTTTTAAATATAAAAAGAGAAAGAATACTTCCTAACTCAATTGTTAGGGCATCATTACGCTGATACAAAAGCTAGACAAAGAAATAACAGGAAAAGACAACTATAGAGCAACATTCCTTGTGAATATAAATGTAAAATCTTCAACAAAATTCTAATAAGCCAAATCCAACAGCATATGAAGAGGATTATACATCATTTCCAGTGGGACTTATCTCAAAAATATAAGGTATGTTCAAAATAAGAAAATCAGCAAATGTAATAAACCACATTATTAAAAGGAACAATTTTTGAAAATAATGATCACAATTGATACAGAAAAAAGCATTTGACAAAATCCAGCTTGCTTTCATGATAAAGGCACTAGACAAAAATAGATGGGAACTAACTAAACATGAGAAAGACCATTTATGAAAAACCCACAGGTAACATTATAATTCAATGGTAAAATACTGAACATTTTCCTTCCAAGATCAGAGACAAGTCTAAGGATGCCTGCTTTCACCACTTCTCTTCAACACTGTACTTGAGATTCTAATCAAAGAAATCAGGTAAGACAAAAAAACGACATCCAAATTGGAAAGGAAGAAATGAAATTATCTCTATTCTCAGATGGCAGGATTTTTTAAAATTTTTTTTATTGATTTATAATCATTTTACAGTGTTGTGTCAAATTCCACTGTAGAGCACATTTTTTCAGTTGTACATGAACATATATATATTCATTGTCACATTTTTTTCTCTGTGAGCTACCATAAGATCTTGTGTATATTTCCCTGTGCTATACAGTATAATCTTGTTTATCTATCCTACAATTTTAAAATCCCAGTCTATCCCTTCCCACCCCCCACCCCCTGGGCAACCACAAATTTGTATTCTATGTCTATGAGTCTATTTCTGTTTTGTATTTATGCTTTCGGTTTTTTGTTTTGTTTTGTTTTTAGATTCCACATATGAATGATCTCATGTGGTATTTTTCTTTCTCTTTCTGGCTTACTTCACTTAGAATGACATTCTCCAGGAGCATCCATGTTGCTGCAAATGGCATTATGGTCTCGGTTTTTATGGCTGAAGAGTATTCCATTGTATAAATGTACCACCACTTATTTATCCAGTCATCCGTTGATGGACATTTAGGCTGTTCCCATGTCTTGGCTATTATAAATTGTGCTGCTATGAACACTGGGGTGCAGGTGTCATTTTGAAGTAGGGTTCCTTCTGGATATATGCCCAGGAGCAGGATTCCTGTGTCATGTGGTAAGTCTATTTCTAGTCTTTTGAGGAATGTCCATACTGTTTTCCACAGTGGCAGCACCAAACTGCATTCCCACCAGCAGTGTAGGAGGGTTCCCCTTTCTCCGCAGCCTCTCCAGCATTTGTCCTTTGTGGATTTTTGAATGATGCCCATTCTGACTGGTGTGAGGTGATACCTCATTGTAGTTTTGATTTGCATTTCTCTGATAATTAGTGATATTGAGCATCTTTTCATGTGCCTATTGATCATTTGTATGTGTGATCTCCAGAATATATAAGCAGCTCACACGACTTAATAAGAAAAAAACAAACAACCCAATCCAAAAATGGGCAGAAGATCTAAACAAGCAATTCTCCATGGCAGGATTTTATATACAGGAAATCTTAAAGACTCCACAAGAAAACTAATTAGGTCTAATAAACAAATTGACCAAAGTTGCAAGTCAACAAGATCAACATGCAAATATCATTTGTCTACACAATATCAATGATCAAACTGAAATATGAAACAAAGAAAATTTTATTTACAAGAGCATTACAAATAATAAAATACTTAGAAATATATTTAAACAAAGAGGTGCACAACTTATACAGTGAAAACTAGAAAACATTGCTGTAAGAAAATAAAGAAAGCATAAATAAATGGAAAAGCATCCCATGATCATGGAATGGAAAACAACATTTTTAAAATGGCAATATGCCTCAATACAATCTACAGATTCAATGCAATCCTTATCAAAATTCCAATGTCCTTTTTTTTGCAGAAATATAAAATCTGACCCTAAATCTCATATGGAATTGCAAGGGACACTGAATAGTCAAAGTAATCTTGAAGAACAAATTCAGAGGGCTCATACTTCTCAATTTCCAAATTTAGTTCAAATCTGCCATCAAACAGTGTGATATTGGCATAAGATTAGACACGTTTATTAATGGCATGAAATTCAGAGCTCAGAAGTAAAACTGTCTCTGTGGTCAATTGATTTTTGAAAAGTGTGCCAAGACCACTCAATAGCATAAAATAGTCTCTTCAACAAATGGGGCTGGAAAATGTGCTATCCACAGGCAAAAGAATAAAGTTAAAATTCTACTTTATACCATATACAAAAGTTAACTCAAAATGCATCAAAGAACTAAATGTAAGAGTTAACACTCTTAGAAGAAAACTTAGGGTATACCTTCATGACCTTAGATTTAGCAATGTATTCTTATATATTCTTATATATGACACCAAAAGCTTGTGAAAGAATATAAAAGTAGATAAATTGAACTTCATCAAAATTAAAATATTTTGTGCATCAAAGGACTGTCACGAGAGTGGAAAATAACACACAAAGTGGGATAAAGTATTTGCAAATCACATATTATAGAGAACTTGCCTCTAAAATATATAAATAACTCTTACACTCAATAAAGAGGCAAATAACCCATAGAAGATGATCAAAGGGTCTGAATAGACATCTCTATAAAGAAGATATATAAATGGCCAATGAACACATGATGATGCTCAACATTATTAGCCATCAAGAAAATGCCAATAAAAATCACAATAAGAAGTTACTTCATACCTGTTAGTATGAATATACTTTAATAAAATAAAATAAGTGTTGAAGAGGATGTGGAGAAATGGAAACCCTCATAGATTGCTAGTGGGAATGTAAAATGGTGCAACTGCTCTGGAAAATAGTTTGACTGTTCCTCAAAGAAGTATAACAAAATTTCACATGAGCCAGAAATTTCACTCTTATTATATACCTGAAACAATAGAAAATAGATGTTCAAATAAAAACTTATACACGAGTGCCCACAGCAGTATATTCATAATAGCCAAAAGGTGGAAACAACCCAAATGTCATTGATTAATGAATGCATAAAGGAATTGTGGTATATTCATACAATGGAATATTCTTTGGCCATAAATAGGAATCAAGTGGTACAAGATAGATGAACTTCAAAAAACATAATGACTTCTGAAGTTTCACGCTCTTCTTTCTTGACTTCTTTGTCTCAAGCATTATCTCCAGCACCGTCTTGTCTCTCTCTCTCAGCTCCTCTTGGCTGGACTCTACCTCTGGCACCGTCTTCCTCCTTCACTTCTATGTTGCCTAGGCTTCTACTCTACTCTCAATTTCTCTATACTAATTCTCCCACAAAACTTGCCCTTTTCTCTAAAATTCTCCCCACTCTCTTTTCCTCTCAACTTGTCAAAACCTGTCCGTTTACATTAAAACTTCTGAGGATCCAGAGGCTAAAACCTTAATTTCTTATACTCTTTCAAATAAAGTTCAACTGTAAGCCATATTCAAAGATTTTCCCAAGGTAACTGAGGATCCTCACATATTTGCTGAGCAATTTAATATAGTAATTTAAAATTATCATCTTGAGTTCTCTGACTTATATCAGCTAGTTCATATACTTGCCAGTGAAGGCCAAGCCCAGCATTGATGAAAACCACTAATGGGGAAAAAAGCATGAAAGTTTTCTAGAATTGTAATTGAAAGACTAGCCCACTAACTTATTATATGGTCAGACTCAGGCAATCACTAGGTGACTTCATTGAGCAACTCCTAGGAATTTTCCAAATCTTGCTATTTGGAACAAAATTCAGGCTTGCACACAAAAATCTGATGAACCTACTTATAAATATTAAAATCGACTTCAGATTATTTTTAAAGAAAATTTTTGTCGTCCTTCAGGTGTTGATTCCACCTAGGTAGCTTTTAGCTCTACATTTATTAATTGGCTGAACTGGGACATTTCCCTCCTAGTAAAAATGACCATGATGGAATGTGAAATTGTCCACTCCAAATTTAGTTAATCTGGCAAACCAACTCTCTCCATTAGATGGGTCACCTCAAAGGAAGACTGCCAACATTCTTATTCTTCAGCTCCAGCAAATGGAGGCGCCTAAAAACAAAAATAAAACCCTTTTACTTTTTGCTACTATTGCAAGAAGCCAGGGTAATAGAAAAGAAACTGTTATAAATTTAAGGACTTTAGACACCTTCAGCCTTAAATCCAGCCTTTTTAATGTCCTTCCAACTCTCAGTAGGGGGCTTTGAGGAACCATAGAGGTTCTTCCTCTTAAAGCTCTGATTTGAAGCAAATGACAACCCCATCCTATTGGAGACTCCAAGATTCTCACTCCTCACCACTGTACATGCATTAAACCATTGGTCTGCTGGCAATACGATAGACTTCAAAAATCAGTATCAGTGAGAAAACATTAACAAGAATGCAAAAAGTGTCTTCCTCACTTGTCCCACTTGTACAAAGTACAACCCAGGAAAGCCTGCTTATAGTGTTCCTGGACATTTTAAACTGCCTAATGGACCATTTGAAGTCTAGCAAATGGATTTCACACAATTTCTTCTGTCTAATGGATATAAATATGTTTTAATCATGGTCTATGTTTTCACACTGGATAGAAGCCTTCCCTTGCAGACAGGCTAATGTCTCTTTGGTGTGTAAAGTCCTTTTAGAAAAGATTATTCCTACCTGGAGAACTTTTCCAGAACTTCAGAGTAATTGAGGAACCCATTTTACTGGCCAAATATGTGCTGATTGGCCAGTTTTGCAAAATTTTATTGTTACCACCTTCAATCTTCTAGTTTAGTCAAAAGCACTAACAGCATTATTTAGACTTCAATTGGAAAAATTTATGCAGACCCTCTAAATATCTTTACCAAAAGCATTGTCATTGGTTCTTTTAAGTCTCAGATCCACCCCTTTTGGAACTCATAAACTCTCACTGTTTAGGATAGTCACAGGGCGCCCAATGCACTTAACTTCTACTTCTTTTGACCATAACCAATAAAGGAGAGATACTCCAAAATTGTAAAGGTCTAATTGCTTCTATTTAAAATAATCATGTTTTGGTAGAGCAATAGTTTCACAGTGCACCCTTGGGAGATGAAGACATTAAGCATTACACCTTACAATCTGGAAATTTCACCTATTGAAAAAGACAACTCCAGAAGAACTCTCTTCAATCTTTCTGTAAAGACCCCTATCAAGTATTGCTAACCAACTCGTGTGCTGCCAGACTACAAGGAATAGACTCTTGGATTCATGTGACACATCTAAAGAAAGCGCACGCGCACACCACCCCAAAACCAAAACCAAAACCAAAAGAGACGTAAACCTCTAAAATAAAGACAAAGAAAAGCACCAAAGCCCTTTACTGGACCTGCACATCAACTGGTGAACTGAAGGTAAACATTTCCTGGAATTGAAGCAGTTGACATCTGATGAGACAGCTTTCCCAAGATATCCTGACCAGGCCTGTCAGAATTTTGTTCATCAAACCTTTCATGATAACACTTCAGATGGTCTCAAATATCTGTGATCTTAGTAACTTATGGACTTCAGATTAAATATGCCTGAGAGTTAACCCTTCTACCCCTACTTGAGACTCCAGTGTGACCTCAGTAGATTTTCAGTCTGTGCACTTTCCCTCGACATGAGACACTACAACCAGGAAAAATCTTTTCTGACATTGAGTGACAAAATCTCTATGAAACTAGAAAAACTGGCTTTTGATCAGCAATGTATTCATAGAAAATTCTTCATCAAAAGGGGAAAATGTAAAAAATTAATATAATCAGAAATCTCAATTAAATAGAATTGTGAAGGTGGCATTCTTAGCTGTGCAGAATTGTAAGAACAGAAGGTTATTCTGTCAAAGGAAAACATTACATACGAGGATATTTCTTCCCAGTGGTAGTGCATCTTTTTTGGAAACCATCCAAAGGGAAGAATTACTTTTGTCCTTGATAGAAACAAGTACCCTTTGCAGGGGGTCATGCTAAGCTGTCTTTCTCATGAGTTAAAATATATGCTTTATCCAAATGACAGTTGACTCTTCATCTTATGAACTTTGGCTCCAAGTGTCTCAAAAATATATTTTCCTCCCTTCAAGTGAGAAAATACTAATGGATTCATTGTCTATCAGGGAGAAGCTTACTTAAGAGACATCTTATCATCAAATCCAAATAATTACTTTTCTTCCAGGTATGCCTTTGAGTGAAGAGAGAAATACAAAGAAATGGTGAGACTTTGTGTTTCTTTTTATAATTTCGCTGGTATTGCAACCTCTTTGCCAATTGTCATAACAGAAGATAACTTATAAGCCTAGGCCACAGAGTCCCTAATCTCATTTCTTCCTATACAATTTATTCACTTTGACAGAATTTCAAGGAAAATGCAGCCTACTCATTGATTCTGGGTGGCTTTTCCTTTAATCAAAGGTTAGAACCTTATTTCTGGCTAAGTAACTAACTAGTAAGGCAGAATAGGTAGCTAGAAACAAATAATCTAGTATGAAGTATTCAGAAGACCTATACACTAGGGATGTAAAATACATATATAGCAATCACACTGTTAAGAAAGGTGTGTTATCTGGATCCAGTTCCTTGTAAGAAATGGTCATGTCCTGGACAAGGCTGCCCACTATCACCACTCCTATTCAATATAGTCTTGGAAGTCCTAGCCACAGCAATCAGGCAAGAGAGAGAAATAAAAGGGATCCAAATTGGAAAAGAAGAGGTGAAAGTGTCACTATATGCTGATGACATGATACTATATGTAGAAAACCCTAAAAGGTCCACACAAAAACTTCTAGAACTGATCAAAGAATTCAGCAAGGTAGTAGGTTACAAGATTAATGTTCAAAAATCAGTTGCATTTCTTTACATTAATGATGAATCAACAGAGAAAGAAGTTAAAGAAACAATCCCCTTTAAAATAGCACCCAAAGTAATAAAATGCCCAGGAATAAATCTAACCAAGGAGGTGAAAAACGTATACATGGAAAAGTATAAAACACTGATTAAGGAAATCAAAGAAGACTTTTAAAAAATGGAAAGCTATCTCATGCTCTTGGATTAGAAGAATTAATATTGTTAAAATGCTCACATTGCCCAAGGCAATCTACAGATTTAATGCAATCCCTATCAAATGACCCAGGGCATATTTCACAGAACTAGAACAAATCATAATAAAATTTATATGGAACCACAAAAGACCTAGAATTGCCAAAACATTACTGAAGAAAAAGAAAGAGGCTGGAGGAATAACTCTGCCAGACTTCAGACAGTACTACAGAGCTACAGTAATCAAAACAGCATGGTATTGGTGCAGAAACAGACATATAGACCAACGGAACAGAATAGAGAACCTAGAAGTGAACCCACAAACTTTTGGTCAACTAATCTTTGACCAAGGAGGCAGGAATATACAATGGAATAAAGACAGTCCCTTCAGCAAATGGTGTTGGGAAAACTGGACAGCAGAATGTAAATCAGTGGAGCTAGAACACTCCCTTACACCATATACAAAAATCAACTCAAAATGGATCAAAGACTTAAATGTAATACAAGATACAATAAACCTCCAAGAGGAAAGTATAGGCAAAACATAATCTGATATACATCTCAAAACTGTTCTCCTAGGGCAGTCTACCCAAGCAATAGAAATAACAGCAAAAATAAACAAATGGGAACTAATTAAACTTACAAGCTTCTGCACAGCAAAGGAAAGCATAAGTAAAACAAAAAACAACCTACGGAATGGGAGAAAATTTTTGCAAATGAAACCGACAAAGGCTTGAGCTCCAGAATATATAAGCAGCTCATACGACTCAATAAGAAAAAACAAACAACCCAATCCTAAAATAAGCAAAAGATCTAAACAAGCAATTCTCCAAGGAAGAAATGCAAATGATCAGTAAGCACGTGAAAAAATGCTCAGTATCACTAATTATCAGAGAAATGCAAATCAAAACTACAATGAGGTATCACCTCACACCAGTCAGAATGGCCATCATTCAAAAGTCCACAAATGACAAATGTTGGAGAGGCTGTGGAGAAAAGGGAACCCTCCTACACTGCTGGTGGGAATGCAGTTTGGTGCTGCCACTGTGGAAAACAGTATGGACATTCCTCAAAAGACTAGGAATAGACTTACCACATGACACAGGAATCCCGCTCCTGGGCATATATCCAGAAGAACCCTACTCCAAAATGACACCTGCACCCCAATGTTCATAGCAGCACTATTTACAATAGCCAAGACATGGAAACAGCCCAAATGTCCATCGACAGATGACTTGATAAAGCATTTGTGGTATGTTCATACAATGGAATACTCTTCAGCCATAAAATGGACAATATAACGCCATTTGCAACAACATGGATGTTCCTGGAGAATGTCATTCTAAGTGAAGTAAGCCAGAAACAGAAAGAAAAATACCATATGAGATCGCTAATATGTGGAATCTAAAAAACAAAACAAAACAAAACACAAATACAAAACAGAAACAGACTCTTAGACATAGAATACAAACTTGTGGCTGCCAAGGGGAAGAGGTGGGAAGAGATAGACTAGGATTTCAAAATGTAGAGTAGATAAACAAGATTATAGTGTATATCACAGGGAAATATATAGAAGATCTTGTGGTAGCTCACAGCGAAAAAAATCTGACAATGAATAGATATATGTTCATGTATAACTGAAAAATTGTGCTCTACACTGGAATTTGAGACAACATTGTAAAATGAGTATAACTCAATAAAAAATGTTAAAATAAAAAGGAATGGTCTTGTACTATCCACCAAGGATACACTGTAAAAATGAAATCTTTACCATACTTTTGCCCTCTATTTTTCTTCTTACTTACAAATGTAATGCACATCAATTGATTGAGTCATTTGCTCAGTTATTTATTCACCAAATGTTATTGAGCACCTAATAAGTTACATGTATAGTGTTAGACACTGGAAAAACAGTGCTGAGCAAGAAAGACATGGCTCTTACCATCAAAGAGTTTACAGGTTAGTGAGGGATAGAAGAATAAAATAAACATATGCAATTGTAAATCAAATTATGCAAATGTTAAATAGGAAGAGTAGAGTGCTGTGATGAAGTATAATAAGGTGACTAAATTTAAACTGGGGTGTCAAAAGAGCCTCTGTGTTTTAGTAACTTTGAAATTGATAATGACAATAAAAATGAATTATACAGGTGAACATTTGCAAGAAGAGCACTTCATGCAAGGGCCTTGAAGTGGAAGTGGGCTTCAAGAGTTCAAAGAAGAGCTGAAATAATGTAGGCCAATAAGGGAAAGTGATAGGAAATTAGTTCCTAGAAGAAGTCAAGGGGTGAATAATGGAGAGTCTTTTGAGTGTAATGTAAAGCTTGGCTTGTGTTACAAGTATACTAGGAATCCACTGGTGGCTTCTAAACAACAGTTTTACATGATCTGATTCATATTTTTAGAAAAAGACATTCTGAGGTCTCAATGAAGAATGGGTTGTAGGGATTAAGATTGAAGTGAGGAATCCGTTAAGAATGTTATAGTAAAACAAATTGGTAGATGCTTAAAAACACAGAAAAGAAAATAATGTTTTGCTCTGATTTAAATACTGTTATGACTCTGGTGTGTTTTCTTACCATTACTTATATAAATAAGAATGAAATTGTAATGTTTGCATTGTTTTGCCACGGGCCTTTTGCATTACTGTTTTGAAGCCATTTTTAATATAACTTTCTGGAAAGAGCAAGGGAAGAGGGTAAGTATTTCTTCCTTCCCCATTTGACTGGATTTGGCTCTGGTCCTTGTTCACATCTTACTAGCTGTCTCCTGACTATGGGACTGCTCCATGTGAACCATATGAGTCCAAATAAGTGCATGATGAATGAAGGGGCATGGCTATAGTATCAGCAGCCATAACACATATCATCCTTTGATCTTTGCTTCTTTGAAATTGTAACCTCCTATAGCCTACACTTCTCTACTCCAGAGATTTTGTGCCTTACTCTTCCCCCATGCCCCACACACTTGCATCAGTGTACCTAGACTTTCCTGAGAAAGTCTGATACCGCTTCTTGGAGTCACTGAGTGGCAGGACTAGAAAGGACCCCAGAGACCATAAAATCCAACCATCTCATTTGAGAGAAGAAGAAATGGAGGCTCAGAAAAGGCTAATGATTTGTGTCAGTCATAGCAAATGAGCAGCAGAGAGTGGACTAAATCTTGGTGTCCTAACTGCCAAGCCTGTGGTCTTTCCCCTATAGCAGAAATGCTTTCATAATTATCAGTAAAAATAGCCACCAGTAAATGCTTATTAGTAACAGAGTTAAGGCCAGAGAGAAAACAGAAACAGAAATGGAGAGAATTCAGGCCTAAAGGACTGTAAATAATTTGAATTTTCATTGGGTTAATTGTTGCCACTTTGCTGGCTCAAGGTCGGTTTGGGCTCAAGGTTAGGGAGCTTGGGTGAACTGGTTTCTTTCTACAACTTTATTATTTATCTTCTCAAGTGACTGACTGCCTTTCTTTCTTATTTTTATTCTTGTTTTTAAACCTGCTTCATGCTAGCTCTGTCTATGGCCACCCTGAGTCAAATTTTAAGTGTTAGTTAAACATCAAATTTGTAAACTAAGTCAAACCAAAACATGAAGACATAATTACTGGTAGTAGAGTTCAGAGATTTAAGTGAGAGTAAGTTCTGATTTCCATGGAAATAGTCATCTAACCTAAGGGTCATTTACACATGACCAAGATTTTGTGTTCATGAATCAGGACCTGTTATTAGATATTACCAGCATCCTATGGTAAGTGATCCCACAGTAAGTGATGTTAGAATAGGGGCTGAGATCCAGATATTCTGATTTCCAGTCCTGTCCTCTTCATCTTTATTTTTTGTTACATATCCAAAAGACTAGTTTCTATAAAGTTGACATCAATACATGTTACAAGGTTTATACATTGATTCTTTTGCCTTTAATTACCATGACAACTGCTAGGAGCTAAGTACTTGAGAAGGGATTCATTCATTTTGCTCCCCCCCCAACTTTATTGAAGAATAATTAACGAATATAATTGTATATATTTAATGTATACAACATAATAGTTTGACATACATATATAATGAATATCTGCCACTAGATTCACAGTATCTCAAATTTGTTGATTACAAACAGGGCCAAATTCTGGTTGGTTCTCAGTTAACTAGGTAACCATGTAACAGTATACTCTGACTTTTATAATTATGTAAAATGTGTTTGTAAACTGTGCATTAAATATTAAAACATTAAGAAATGTTTTTGGAAGAGTGATTGCTTTTAACTTTGTTGCTGTGGTTTTTGCTATTAACAAAGGATTATTTATGCCTTCTTTCCTCAGTAGGGAAGTGGAGGTATGAAGGAGTGGGTGCAGAATAAAGATAATATCTCACAAGATTAGTTACCTTTTCCCTCTTTCATCTATATCCTTTTCTCTTTCTTTTATTTCCAATGAATTCAATAAAGTGTTGATGATGTCAGACTTGGGTGAATTCCATCCAAATTGTTTATAGTGTCACCTTTTTGTATTTCCTATAGTAGCCAGGAATCTGCTCCTGCTCTTGCTTCCACTTCAGCTCCAGTTCTAGTTTGCTGTTCTGTGGTCACTCTGTCTCCTCTGGATCATTATTCTCCTTTGACCAGTGGTGGCTGCCTGGTTAGATTCTCATTGTACTTCTATAGGTTTGTCCCACTTGTAGATCAATGAAAAGCTAACTGCTTTGATCACATCCTAGGACTCAACATTTGTGAAACTGGGTTAAAAAATCAGAGAGAAGAGGGGAGTTTCTTAGGAGAGCTGACTTGATTCTGCATTTGCAAGACTGAGAAAATTCTATTTGTCAATATTATAGAATAAAGGAGTAGGACCTGATGGGAAGAGAAATAGAGCTAAAAACCATTTTCTGCTCCCATCCAAATACCATTCCTTGATACAGCCATTGTCAAAATCCCTTCCTTCAGGGGAAGAAACAGAGATGTAGTTTTAAAACAAAGTAGAATTCAAGATGAATCTTAAATAATTTGTAGAACTTAATAGAGAGGAGTAGCAAAGGCATACATGCCAGGGAAACAGTGTGAGAAAAGGCAGTATGCTCAATGTTTTTTAAGGAGACTGAGTTTTTGCATATTTCATATATATGCAGATTTGATTATCCAATACGTTTAACCAGACTAGGGACTGTAGAACTGCATTGAATGAAGGAAGTACTTTGAATGTGTAAATGCCCCTCAACAAATGTATCCATGCCCAAACAACACTGCTAGGTAACCTATTCCTACCCTCAGCTCTCCCCTTTACAGCTGTAGTTTCCTTTATATTTTTTTCAAATCCATTCCTTCCTAAAGTTCTAGAGACCTTGCCTTCTATCTGCAAAATTCATTCATAGGAGACACTGTGCCCTATTGTACTATCCTAATTTTTCCCTAAGGCTATGGTCAGTCTCTGATATTTAATTTTTCAGAGATCCTTAACCCTAATCATAACTCTTTCCTCCAAAAGTCTGGACCTTATTAACTCATGGTGGAAGACAAGGTAAATGGCTCCTTCTGCTACTCTCCAGGCCTCAGCCAATATTGCTTTGATCCTATGGCACTACTTCTCACTTTCACATTTTCTATGATGCTAATAGGTTGTTTGAAATCTTTAATAATATTTGTGTTTTTATGGCTTAAGGGGACACTTTATCTCCCTTCCCTGATTCCTTTCTTAATGCTACATGTCCCTGTAGACTTATGTTTAAATAATCACTATAGTTCAAAAACAAGATTCATCTAAGTTTTTATTGGATATTTACAAGTGTCTTGTGAAGCAGAAAGAGCAAAGATTATTATCACCATATTGAAAATGAGGAAACAGCTTCAGAGTGGTAAAATGTCTTGCTCAAGAGTCCACAATTAAGGAAAAGCATAGATAGCACCAGAACCTCTCTCTCTGTCTAATTATTATCAATCAGTTACAGCTGTAGACTCATGCTTGCCCATTCTTGGAACTCCTGCACCACAGTATTTTGGGAAGCATGGAATAGAGGGATGGGGTGGGCTATTTACCTGGCCCCAGAAATATTGGATAAAGGAGACTACATATACCCTTTCCTCTAGAAGTAAGAATAAATTGGAGCTTCCTGGAGAATTCTGATAACTTCAAGAGAATTGGTAAGCCATTAAATTTTCTATGCATCTCCAAATCTTTTGGATAGTGTTCATTACTTATGATAAAAAAAAGCAAACTTCAAATAAAATATTAATTACTATATCTCAAATAGGACTTCAAATACATAAGTAAATTTATCCCAAGTACCCTTAAAGAGGAAGGGAGCGAATTTATGTTCCAAGAAACTTAAGGTGTCATAAACAGCTAGTCACAGCTCAGTGATCTGTAACTCAAATATCTGGCAACCTCAGCTATCCAAACACAGCTGACAGAGCCAGGAAGGAAGCAAAATAATACTGAATGGCCAAAAGAGATGTCATAAAGTCCCAAAACTAA
The DNA here is from genome assembly GCF_048773025.1 of Camelus bactrianus. Lineage (NCBI taxonomy): Eukaryota > Metazoa > Chordata > Mammalia > Artiodactyla > Camelidae > Camelus > Camelus bactrianus. Next base: position 63,584,556 of record NC_133575.1, on the reverse strand, counting down.
GACCCATATACTTATTCCATAGAAGATTTTCTTTCCCTTTTCCACACACATCTTCTCCAAATAAAATAAAATAAGCAGGCTTTCACTCATTTTTGTTAAATTTAAACTTAAACTCTGTTAAAACTAGCTTGATTAGTGTGTTTTCAAAACTACAAAAGATCAGAAAAAACTAATTGAAATGTTAGGGACTTCTTTAAATAGGTCCACTGACAATGACAAGAAAGAAGAACACATGGCCTGGAAAGATAGAGAAAGAAGCACTACAAAATCAAATATATAAGAACTTAAAACCCATGGGACAATTTTAGTGTAGGTACAAGCAGTCCTACAAATTTCAATATCTCTGAGAAAAGCAAATGTGTATAGTAAAATAACTGATGTTTATAATGACGACCCTCAGTCATCCTTAAAAGATTACATTAAATGTTGGTGTTGAAGCTCTTCCTAAATAATAACAGTATTAATACTTACAATAACAAAAGCAAACATTTGTAAAGTGCTTAAGAGTTTATAAAGCACTTTCCAAAAAATATGTCTCATATTGAGATCATCTAGTCTACCCTCCTTATGGACAGTTAATAAAATTAAAAGCCCAAAAGAAGTAACTTGCCCAAAGTCACATAGCTTATCATTGGCAGACCAGAAACTAGTATCCTGGTCCTCTGAATCCAGATTAATGCTTCTTTCATACATTATGTCCCCTTGTTTAAAACAAACTGCTTAAGTTGGTAGGAAAGAATATGATTTAGAAATATTTGCACTAAAACGGTGTTTTAAATATTCAGGTACTTAAAGATCTAAAATAGAGGATTCCTCAAAAGACTAGGAATAGACTTACCATATTACCCAGGAATCCCGCTCCTGGGCTTATATCCAGAAGGAACCCTACTTCATGATGACACCTGCACCCCAATGTTCATAGCAGCACTATTTACAATAGTCAAAACATGGAAACAGCCTAAATATCCATCAACGTATGACTGGATAAAGAAGATGTGGTATATTTATACAATGGAATACTCTTCAGTCATAAAAACCGACAACATAACACCATTTGCAGCAACATGGATGCTCCTGGAGAATGTCATTCTAAATGAAGTAAACCAGAAAGAGAAAGAAAAATATCATATGAGATTGCTCATATGTGGAATCTAAAAAACAAAAACAAAAAAACAAAGCATAAATACAAAACAGAAATAGACTCATAGACATAGAATGCAAACTTGTGGTTGCCAAGGGAGTGGAGGGTGGTAAGGGATAGATGGGATTTTAAAATTGTAGAATAGATAAACAAGATTATACTGTAAAGCACAGGGAAATATACACAAGATCTTATGGTAGCTTACAGAGAAAAAAATGTGACAATGAATATATATATGCGTTCATGTATAACTGAAAAATTGTGCTCTACACTGGAATTTGACACAACATTGTAAAATGCTTATTAATCAATAAAAAAATGTTAAAGATAAAAAAAAGATCTAAAATAGAGACCCCTAGAGGACTTCAGAAAACCTAGGTTTTACCCTGCCGCCCCCTACCCCCACCCTCACCGTGGTAAATATTACCTGTTTTTGTTTTGATAGGCAATCAATGTTACAAAACAATTCACACAAATCAACCATTTTGTGAATTTCCAATCTTATGAAGGCAAGAAAATAGTTTGTAATTTTATAAACTAACTACTTCTTTTTAAAATACCACTTCAATGAAATCCAATATGTGAAATTTTAAATTTCAAATTTTCCAGTGATTTGTATTAGAAAATGATATAACCAAAGAGATTTTTAAAACAGAAATTTTCATTTTGCACTTATATAGGATTCAATTCACCGCTGTTCTTATATATATCTCTACTTGTGAGAAATGAAATCCAAATGAAAAAAATATATGCATGTGTGTGATTCTTCATTAATTCATTGTTTAAATCTATCAAGTTGTGACTGAGGTTGTTTATAAAGGAATTAATCTAGGCAGACCATAGCACAGTTGATTTTAATGAACAAATATAACAAAATATTTGCTGTGGGTGCCAATGTATAAATCATGCATTGCATCACACAGACTCACAAACATCCAAGAAAAGAGCCTTCATTGCCAACTCTGAAACTCTGCTGTTTGTGAAATATGTTAGAATATAATTGTATTTTGTGCTTAAGATGTGTGTTGTGTATGGATCTCATGATACTTTTGAGATATTTGGGATGAATCTGAATTGCTTATTTCCCCAAGGAAAGAAAAGTCTCAGATACTCTAAGTTATAAAGATATTAATTCCCATAACTCCTCTTAATATTGATAAACATTTCTTCTCTACTCAACTTTTCTCAAATGGTGTATATTTTCTTTTTTTGTACTTTTTATTTTAAAATTTCTATAAAGGATTAATTACATGACTCAATACATTATCCTTGAGAAGAGTGATAGAAATAAACACAAATGCCTTAAACCTGTATGAAAATTACATTACAAAATTCTAAAATTTGTTTATACTGTAATCATGATCATACCAGATTACAAGCAATGAAAATCTTGGGCATATATTTTTATTGTCTCAAGGCTACAGTGCCTACTTAAAATTAAATGATCTTATATATGGAAGATACTACATATGCACACACATTCACAAATATGCTTTCCCTCATACACATAAAGATAAATATTTTAATATGGTTTAATGCTCCCTCAATTTAGTAATTTATGATCTTGTGATATTTGGGGCATATCTAAAAACCCAGGCAAGGTAATTCTAGGTACTCTGATTTTAATCGCTACAGCATTGTGAAACATTATTTTCCTCTCCTTTGCAAAGAGCTTCGATTGAGATATGGCACACCTGTGGTGTAATGTAAGCATGTTGACTGCATGAACTTTAGATAAATGCTTGTTGTTATTGAAAACATGGCTGTTCTCAAAAAATGTTTAGATAAATTATTGTTACTGAGAACATGGCTGTTCTCCAAAAATTTTAAATTGTCATCTTTGACATATTGTCAGAGAATATAAGTACAAAAACTGGGTGATTCAAACTGAATGGAAGACTTTTTAAAAGTTCTAGACTACCTGACCTTTTGTGAGGATTCATGAGTAACCTTGGGTTTGTATCACCTTTTGGTCTTGAGGAAAGAAGTTAACACTGTGGCTTAACTTCTACCTTCAGTGGAGACATACAGTCTAGGATGGATCAGCGACAGTACTGATGTGGGACTTGTGACATGAAGAGTGCATATGGAGCACCTGTAAGATTATTTAAAATAAACATGAAAGTTCCTGTAGAAATTTATTTTTACTACATATTTAAATATAAACTAGCTATCAAGTACTTAATATTTTCAAGTGTTCAATTCTTTTTGAATCACAATGTGTTGATTTTTATGTCTTCACTGTCTTATGGTGCAACTACTCTAAGAGTCAACACATCACATTATGGTAAAATAAATATTATCCACATTGCTCAGGTCTATTAAATTTCACCTTACACGATTTTTCTAAATCACATTAATTTGACTCTGAATCTCCACTCACTAGAATAGATGGGAGAGTGTCAGTAATCTCCCTCTCTCTAAGTTCTTACAAGTATTCTAGGTACTTATAATTGCCTGTAAATTAAGAGTGCCCACCATAAGCCTTGGTGGCTGCCATTCTTGACATCAAATCTTCTGATAAATATTGTTTTCATGTCTCCTGATTACCTACATTTGGCAGGCACTGAAATACCTCTCAGAGTGGTCTTCCTAGCCATCACATGCCACACCAGAAAGACTTTATCAATGTGTTCAAGGAAACAGGGCTTAGAATGGAGACTCCATGGCCATCCTGTAGTCATCATGCCATGCACAATGCACAGGGAGCAAGAGTTTCCAACACTTGTAGAAACTTAAGAAAATCCAAACCTGTATGGTATTTTTTTTAAAGGTAGCCGTCTTTGCTTCAGTCTTGCCTCTCCAAAGCAGCAGCCTCAATCTCCTGACCTCTAGGACCACCCAGATGATTAAGCCTCTTCAAAGGACATTACTCTCAAGAAAATTTGTTAATAATTCCCTGGAAAGGTGCTAAGAACTCAACCCTCCTATTTTTAAATTTTGAGTGAGAAAAAGGATGTGAGTATGTATGTAGAGAAACATCATCTATTTACCCTATCAAGAATCTTCATCAGCAGCGAGACCAATGTAGAAGTCACTGTTGAAATATATTATCCTTTCAGGTAGCCATTCTTGAATTCTGCAGTGATCAGAATTTCCAGGGAGGAGGTAGAGCATATTTATGAAAGAGCATGGTATCCAGAGGAAAAACCCTACTCACTAGTTCTGTGTCCTTGGGCGTTTCCGCTTTCTGTCTTTTCTCATCTTAGAGATGTGAAAATTAAATGAGTTTATTTATTTGAAGCACTTGCATTCCAGATGCAAAGCAAGCACTCAATAAATATTTTCAATTATTGTTAAAATTTTGTCAGATACCAACATAAGAAGACATTTATATCTTAAATATTACCTTTATATGAGCAAAAGAGTATTCTTTATGGGTAGTCTGTGCACTGGGATAGTTTTCAGTTATTCACTTTGGAGACAAGTAATTTCCATTCTGAGTTTCTGTGTTGATGAAATTGTTGGATTATTCCTTTCTAAGCTTGAGAGAAACAAATGGTAGAATTGTACTTCAGTTGTCTTTTTGATACTCTTGGACATAATTCACTCCTATACTCCCCTGACAGCTGCCCAGACTTCTGTTTAATATTTGCCACATGTACCTGTAAGACAGGGGTCTGTGTCTCACTTCCTCTTTTCTTCCAGTTTTATTGAGATATAATTGATTTACAGCACTCTATGTTTAAGGTGTATAGCATAATGATTTGACTTACATACATCATGAAATGACTACCTCAATAAGTACAGTGAACATCCATCACCTCATATAGATACAAACTAAGGAAATCGAAAAAAAATTTCCCTTGTGATGAGAACACTTAGGATTTACTCTCTTAAAATTTTTCATATATAATGTAAGGCAGTGCTAATTGTATTTATCATGTTTTACATTACATGCCTAATATTTGTCTTATAACAGGAAATATGTACCTTTTGACTATCCTCATCTAATTCCCTCTGCTCCCACTCCATGCCTCTGGTAACCACAAATCTAATTTCTTTTTCTATGACTTTGTTTGATACTTTGTTTTTGAAGTATAATTGACCTATAACACTATGTTAGTTTCTGTTACACAACATAGTGATTTGGTATTTCTATACAAACAAAAATGATCAACATGATAAGTCTAGTTACCATCTGTCACTATGCAAAGGTATTACATAATTGTTGATTATTCTCCATACTGTACATGTCATACCTGTGATTCATTTCTTTTGTAACCAAAAGTTTGTAACACTTAATCTCCCTCAATTATTTCTCTCCTCCTCCAATGCTCCATCTCTATTGTAATTTGGGTGGGGAGGGGGAAGAAGAGTCTCTTTTATTGTATTTTTTTTTTGGCCTTCATTACTTAATTTTTTTAAACCGAGGTACCATTAAAATGTGTCAATCTCTGGTGTACAGCACAACATCCCAGTCATGCATATACATGCATATATTCATTTATATATTTTTCCATTAGAGGTTATTATAAGATATTGAATATAGTTCCCTGTGCTATACAGAAGAAACATTTTTAAAAATTTATTTTTATATATAGTGGCTAACATTTGTAAATCTCAAACTCCCAAATTTATCCCTTCCTACACCCTTCTCCTGATAAGCATAAGATTGTTTACTAAGTCTGTGTGTCTGTTTCTGTTCTAAAGATGAATTCATAGTGTCTTTTTTTTTAGATTCCACATATGAGTGATACTGTGTGGTATTTTTCTTTCTCTTTCTCGCTTACTCCACTTAGAATGACATTCTCCATGTCCATCAGTGTTGCTGCAAATGGCATTATTTTATTATTTTTTATGGCCAAATGGTATTCCAGTATATACATATATACCACAACTTCTTTATCCAGTCATCTGTCAATGGACATTTAGGTTGCTTCCATGTCTTGGCTGTTGTAAACAGTGCTGCTGTGAATACTTTGGTGCAAGTATCTTTTCAAATTAGAGTTCCCAATTGATATATGCCCTGGAGTGGGATTGCTGGGTCATACAGTAAGTCTATTTTTAGTTTTTTGAGGAATCTCTATACTGTTTTCCATAATGGCTGAACCAAACTACATTCCCACCAGCAGTGTAGAATTCCCTTTTCTCTATACCTTCTCCAGCATTTATCATTTGTGGACTTTTGAATGATGACCATTCTGACTGTTTTGAGGTGATACTTCATTATAGTTTTGATTTACATTTCTCTAATAATTAGTGATATTGAGCATTTTTTCATGTGCCCATTGGCCATTCATATGTCTTCATTGGATAATTGCTTGTTTATGTCTTCTGCCCATTTTTGGATTGGCTTGTTTGTTCTTTTTGTTATTAACTTGTATGAGCTGTTTATATATTCTGGAAATTAAGCCATTGTCAGTTGCTTCATTTGCAAATATTTTCTCCCATTCTGTAGGTTGTCATTTTGTTTTGCTTATGGTTTCCTTTGCTGTGCAGAAGCTTATGAGTTTAATTAGGTCTCATTTGATTATTTTTGCTCTTATTTTCGTTGCTTGGGTAGACTTCTCTAGGAGAACATTGCTAAGATTTATGTCAGAGAATGTTTTGCCTATGTTTTCTTCTAGAAGATTTATTGTGTCTTCTCTTATATTTAAATCTTTAAGCCATTTTGAGTTTGTTTTTGTGTATGGTGTAAGGGAGTGTTCTAACTTCATTGATGTACATACAGCTGTCCAGTTTTCCCAACACCATTTGCTGAAGAGACTGTCTTTATTTCATTGTATATTCTTGCCTCCTTGTCGAAGATTAATTGACCATAGGTCTGTGGATTTATTTCTGGGATGTCTGTTCTGTTCCATTGATCCATATGTCTATTTTTATGCCAATACCATGTTGTTTTGATTACTATAGCTCTGTAGTATTGTCTGAAGTCTGGGAGGTTTATTCCTCCAGCTTCTTTCTTTTTCTTGAATATTGCTTTGACAATTATGGGTCTTTTGTGATCCCATATAAATCTTAGGATCATTTGCTCCAGTTCTGTAAAACATGTCCTGGGAAATGTGATAGAGATCACATTAAATATGTAGTTTGCCTTGGGGAGTATGGCCATTTTAACGATATTGATTCTTCCAATCCAAGAGGATGGTATGTCTTTCCATTTCTTTAAGTCTTCTTTAATTTCCTTAATGAATGTTTTGTAGTTCTCCATGTATATGTCTTTCACCTCTTCAGTCAGATTTATTCCTAAGTGTTTTATTGTTTTGGGTGCAATTTTAAAAGGAATTGTTTCTTTAATTTCTTTTCTTGTTGATTCATTGTTAGTATAAAAAATGAAACTTATTTTTGTACATTAATCTTGTATCCTGCTACTTTGCTGAATTATTTTATTAGCTCTAATAGTTTTTTGTGGAGCTTTTAGGGTTTTCTATATATAGTATCATGTCATCTGCATATAGTGACAATTTTACCTCTTCTTTTCCAATTTGGACCCCTTTTATGTCTTTTTCTTGCCTGATTTCTGTGGCTAAGATTTCCAAGACTATGTTGAATAGAAGTGGTGAGAGTTGGCAACCTTGTCTTATTCCAGATTTTAGTGGGTGGTTTTTCAGTTTTTCTCTGTTGAGTATTATGCTGGTTGTAGGTTTGTCATACAGAGGCTATCTTTTCCCCATTGTATATTCTTGCCTGTTCTGTCATAGATTAATTGCCCATGGCAGTGTGGGTTCATTTATGGGCCCTCTATTCTGTTTCACTCATCTATGTGTCTGTTTTTCTGTCAGTACTGTACAGTTTTGATTACTGTAGCTTTGTAGTATAGATTGAAATCAAAGAGTATGGTGCCTCCAGCTGTTATTCTTTCTTAAGATTATTTTGGCTTTTCAGGATCTTTTATGTTTCCATACAAAGTTTTGGATTATTTGCTCTAGTTCTGTGAAAAGTGCCATTGTTATTTCAATAGGGTTTGCATTGAATCTGTAGATTGCCTAAGTAGTATAGTCACTTTAGCAATATTAATCTTCCTATCCACAAGCATGGTATGTCTGTGAATCTGTTTGTGTCATCTTCAGTTTCATTCATCAGTGAGTTATAGTTTCAGAGTACAGGCCTTTTTCTTTCTTAGTTAGATTTATTCCTGGATATCCTATGATGGGAAATATAATTGTTTCCTTAATTTCTCTTTATGATATTTCATCATTATTGTGTATGAATGCAACAGATTTCTATATATTAATTTTGTATCTTGCACTTTGCTGAATTTTTGGATGAGTTCTAGTTGTTTGTTTTGATAGCATCTTTAGGATTTTCTGTACGTAGTATCATATCACCTGTAAGCAGTAACATTTTTCTTCTTCTTTTCAATTCAGATTCATTTTATTTCTTTTTATCTGATTGCTGAAGCTAAGACTTTCAATACTATGTTGAATAAAAGTGGCAAGATTTGTCATCCATGTCTTATTCTGATCTTAAAGGAAATGCTTTCAGCTTTTCACCATTGAGTATGATGTCAGCTGTGGGCTTTTCATATATGGCCTTATTATGTTGAGGTATGTTCCCACTATGCCCACTTCCTGGAGTTTTTTTTTGTTTTTTGTTTTTTGTTTTTTGTTTTTTGTTTTTTTTTTTACCAAAAATGGATGTTGAATTCTGTCAAAAGTTTTTTTTTCTGCATCTATTGATATGATCATATGATTTTTACTCCTCAGTTTGATAATGTGGTGTATCAAATTGGTCTGTGGGTATTGAACCATCAATGTGTCCTTGGAATAAATCCCAATTGATCATAATGTATGATCCATTTAATATACTGTTGGATTTGGTGTACTAATATTTTCTAGATAATTTTTGCATCTGTGTTCATCAGTGATATTGACCTGTAATTTTCTGTTTTGTGTGTGACATCTTTGTCTGGTGATGCTAGCCTCTCTTATAATGAGCTTGGAAGCATTCCCTCCTCTGCAATTTTTTTTGGAATAATTTGAGAAGGATAGGCATTAACTCTTCTCTGTATGGCTGGTAGAATTCACCTGTGAAGCCATTTGGTCCTGGACTTTTATTGTTGGGAGTTTTGTTTTATTACTGATTCAGTTTTATTACTGATAATTAGTCTGTTCATATTTTCTATTTCTTCCTTATTCCATCTTGGGAGATTGTACATTTCTAGAAAATTTTCCATTTCTTCTATGTTGTCCATTTTATTGGCATATAGTTGTTCATAGTAAGCTCTTATGACCCTTTCTATTTCTGTGGTGTCACTTATAACTTCTTTTTCATTTCTCCTTTTATTTATTTGGGCCCTCTCCCTTTTTCTTTTGATGAATTTGGCTAATGGCTTAATGATTTGGTTTATCTTTTCAAAGAACCAGATCTTAAGTGTAATTGATCTTTTCTATTGCTTTTTAGTCTCTACTTTATTTATTTATGCTGTGATTTCTTTTCTTCTACTAACTTTGGGATTTGTTTTTTTCTTCTCCTAGTTCCAATAGGTGTAAGGTTAGGTTGTTTATTTGAGATTTCTCTTGTATCTTGAGAAGAGCTTGTATTGTATTTCCCTCTTAGAAATGCTTTTTGCTGAATCCCATTGATTTTGGATCTTATTTTTGTTTTCATTTATCTCCAATTTTTTTTTCAATTTCTTATTTGATTTCTTCAGTAATCCATTGGTTGTTTAGACTCCATGTGTTTGTGATTTTTGCAGGTTTTTTTCATGTAGCTGATTTCTAGTTTCAGAGCACTGTTGTCAGAAATGATGGCAGATATGGTTTCAATTTTCTTAAATTATATCAAGACTTGCTTTGTGGCCTAGTATTTTATGTACCTTTGAGAATGTTGCATGTGCACTTGAAAAGAATGTGTATTTTGTTGCTTTTGGATAGAATGTATAGATAGGTAGATAGATAGATAGATAGATAGATAAAAAGAAAGAAAGATATAGAGGTCATCTGATCTAATGTGTCATTTAATGCCAGTATTTCCTTATAGATTTTCTGTTTGGATGATCTGACCATTGATGTAAGTGGAGTATTAAAGTCCCCTACAATTGTGTTATTGTCAATTTCTCCCTTTATGTCTGTTAACATTTGCCTTATATACTTATGTACTCCTGTGTTGGGCACATATATATTTATAATTGTTATATATTCTTCTTGTATCTATCCCTTTATCATTATGTAATGTCCTTCTTTGTCTCTTATTACAGTCTTTGTTTTAAAGTATTTCTTTTCTGATAGAAGTATTAGTACTTTTGATTTCTTTTCATTACCATTTGCATGGCATCTCTTTTTCTGTCTTCTCACCTTCAATTCATTTGTGTCTTGAGATTCTAAGGAAGTCTCTTTTAAGCAGAATATATATATGGGTCTTGTTTTTGTATCCATTCTACCACTCTATGTTTTTTGATTGGAGTATATAGTCCATTTATATTTAAAGTAATTTTTAATAAGTTATTTTTGTTCATTTCTTCTTCTTTTGCTCTTTTCCCTTGTGATTTGATAAATAACTTCAATGTTATGTCCAGATTTCTTTCTGTCTTTTGTGTCTGTACCTATTATGGATTTTTGATTTGTGGTTACCATGAGGTTTAAATATAGCTAGCTAGTTAGGTAGATAGATAGATATGATTATTTTAAGTTGCTGATCCCTTAAGTTTTAATATATTTTTACAGCCTTGCATTTTTAATCCTCCCCATTTATTATTTTAACATGTGTATCCCTTAACCACATATTGTGGATATTGATGATTTTACTACTTTTTTCTTTTAACCTTTCTACTGGCTTTATATGTGGTTGATCTGCAACCTTTACTGTATATTTGCCTCTACCAATGAGATTTTTCACTTCATAATTTTCATATTTCTCATTCTGGCCTTTTCTTTTCTGCTTAGAGAAATTCTTTTAACATTCTTTTAAAGCTGGTTTTTTGCTACTGAACTCTTTTTGCATTTTCTTGCCTGTAGAACTTTTAATATATCCTTCAAATCTGACTGATATCAGGTTGAGTATTTTTCATGTTAGGTTTTTCCCTTTCACCACTTTGAATACAGCATGGCACTCCCTTTTGGTCTGCAGAGTTTCTGCTTAAAAGTCAGTGATAGTATTATAGGAGTTCCATTATATGTAACTTTTTGCTTTTCCCTTGCTGCTTTTAATAGTCTATTTTATTTTATTTTTTCATTGTAATTACAATGTCTCTTGGTGGAGTCTTCTTTGATCCTGCTTGGGACTCTCTGTGATTCCTGAAACTGGATGTCTGTTTCCTTTCCTAGGTTAGTGAAGTTTTCAACTATTATGTATTTAAATATATTTTTTGCCCCTTTCTCTTTCTCTTCTTCTTCTGGGACCCCTATAATGCAACTGTTAGTGTGCTTGATATTGTCTCAGATGTTCAGGGGTCTCTTAAACTGTTCTCTCTTTTTTTTTAATTCTATTTTTTTAATTCTGTTTTCTTTTCTTCTGTTTAGCTAAAGTGATTTCCACTACTCTATATTCCAGTTTGCTGATCTATTTGTATATATCATTGAATCTACAGTTGATTCATTTGAGTATTTTTTTTTTATTTCAGTCATTGTATTCTTCACCTCTGTTTGGTTCTTCTTTACATTTTCTAACTCTTTTTATTTTTAACTATTCTAACTGTGTCTATCCATTTTTTTTTCTCCTGAGTTCTCTGAGCGTCTTTATAATCACTGCTATTAACTCTTTGTTGGGTAGGTTGCTTATCTCCAATTAGTTCTTTTTCTGGGGTATTAACTTGTTCCATTATTTGGAACATATTCCTCTGTCACCTCATTTTGACTAATTTGCTATTTTTATTTCTTTGTATTTGATAGGCTGTTTACATTTCCTTATCTTAGAGAAGCAGCCTTATGTAGGAGACATACTATGAGTAACAGTAGCACACTTCTCTCTTATCACCAGAGCTATATGCTCTAGGGATGCCCCCCGATATGGGCTATGTGGGTCCTTCTGCTGTGACAAGCTGACTACTGTGGACACACTGGTAAACATGGCTGCCCACTGGTCCAATTTGTTGCCAGGCCCTGCCTTGTGTGGAGATTGTTGTCCTCTGGTAGGTAGGGCCAGATCCTGCCATGGCTGTCTGCATAAGCAGGGGAGTCCTGTTCCTGGTGCCAGCCCACTACTGGGTATGGCCATGTCATGAGATGGCAGGCTGCAGGGCTTAGAATCTCAGAGCTAGGATCCATCTGCTCTTGTGCTGGGCCATGGCTGAGGGGCCCAAGATGTCCTGGAACTGGCATTGGCCTCCTGACAGGTGAATCTGGTGTCCTAGGCTTCCTGATGCTAGTGCCCACCCAATGGAGGGTGAGGCTTGGTCCTGGGATAGATACTGATAGCCCATCATGTGCAGAGTCAGAACCTGAGCTGTCTGGCTGTGGGACTGGGGTTTCAGAGCTGGTGTCAGCCCAGTGATGGATGGGGCTGGGACCCAGAAGGTCCTGTGGCTAGTTCTGACCCACTGGGTACAACTAAGTCCTAGGGTCTCTGGCTGCAGTGTACAGGGTTCCCAAAATTGGTGTCTACTCACAAGCAAGGGGGTGGGTGTACTGGGGCCCAGTAGGTCCCAGAACTGTGCCCACCCTTGGCAATAAGCCTGGATCCCAGGGCTATTGCTTGCCCACTGTTGGGTAGAGCTGGGTCCTAGATTCTTTGGTTCTGGGGTCTTGACTTCATAGACTTGGTGTTGGTTTGCTGTGGGTGGGGCTGGATCCTGGGTGCCCTGGTGAGCCGGGCATGGTCCAAGGGCATCTGGAAGCTCAAGGGGTCCAATATAGCCAGATTGATGGTGGGTGGGATTTTGTCCTTGCACAGCTAACTGCTAAGCCTGGGGCATCACAGGACTGCTGCTGACCCCCTATTGGGTGGGACCACATCGTAGTGCTAATAAGCTAAGAAGGGGATTCCAAAATGGTATTGTAAGTACCAGTGTCCTCATGGATGAGCTTCCAAAAATGAATGCTGCCAGTGTCTACAAACCCAGAATGAATCCCAGTTGCCTCCTGCCTCTCTGGGAGGCTTTCCAAGGTCAGCAAGTGAGTCTGACCCAAGTTACTTTTAAATTACTGCTTCTGCCCGGGAGTCAGAACTTCTGATATTTTGTATGTGTCCTTTAAGAGTGGAGTCTCTATTTCCCACAGCTCTGTGGCTCTCCTGAACATAGGTACCACTGGCCTTTAGAGCCAAATGTTCTAGAGGCTTGTCTTTCTGTTGTGGACTCTCTGGGCTGGGAAGCCCAATGTGGAGCTCAGACCCCTCATTCCTTGTGGAGAACTTATGCAATTATAGTTATTCTTCCATTTGTGGGTCACCTCCCCAAGGGTATGGCTGTTGACTATACTGTGCTTCCACCCCTCCTACCCATCTTGTTGTGATTACTCTTCTACCTCTTTAATTGTAAAATAAAATTTTCTGCTAGTGTTCAGGTTGTTCTCATCAATAGTTGCTCTATAAGTATCTGTAATTTTGATGTGCTGTGGGAGGAGATGAGATCAGGGTCTTCCTACTCTGCCATCTTGGCCACTCCCCCTTGTATATTTTTATGATAAAGCTTGGATAATATCATTCTCCTGTACATTTTTAAGTGTGTGGACAATTCATCTATGTTCAATTGTTTTCAATTCGCATTTTGTTTCTTGCAGGAAGTTAAATGTTAGGACCTATTACTGAGGAACAGATGGGCAATTCATCTTGTTTACTTATCACTTTCTGTAAGGAAAAACATATTCTCATATGCTCCATAAAACAGTGCATTTGCACAGAAAATATAGGCATTAATAATTTTTTTAAGAATAATTTGGAGGATGCAGGGAAAGGAGCCATGTTTCATTAAGGCAATCAACAACACCATTTTTTAAAGAAAATCTTTAGGTTAACATAGCTAAACAGATAGATCATATAGATTATTCCAGGTAATTATTTTTTACATTGTCTTGGAATCATCCAAAAATTCAAGAGAGATAGTTTGAAGATCCTCCTTCTTATGATGAATTTCCAAAGCACTGTCCTTGCATCTTACACACGACTGAAGAATCAAACTACTACGTTCCAAAAATCCATCACGAAATTCTGAGGTCATAAAATAATATACAACTGGATCAAGACAGCAATTTAGATTTGCAAGACACAGGGAAATGATGTGGAACCATAGAGTACTCTTAATAAATGAACAGTTTGAAAAGACTTGTTGCTTAACCATCATAAAGAATGGGAAGTTGAGGTGGTAAGGGGTGAAACATACAATAAATACCACTGCACACATTAGGACCATCCACAAAGCCTTTTTTCTCTCTTTGGTATTCTGAAGGGGAACTTGGAATTCCTGTAAAATTTTTCTTGTTCTCCATGTGCAATAAATAATAGTTACAACAGGTAATAAAAACCCTCCAAGTTCAGCTACAGTTATCATGCCAATAGAGGATGCCATGCTAATGTGTTGAAGCCCTAAATCAGCAAAGCAGGATTCAGTGTTGTTGGCTAAGCCAGCACTTCTCAGAATTGGAAGTGGCAAACAGGCGGCCCCAACGATGACCCAGATGGCAGCACTGATGCCCACATCGTATCTACGCTTCCAGTCTCTTGCCCTGAAGGGCCTGAGGAGAAAGAAGCACCTCTGAAGGCTGATGCATGTCAGGAAACAAATGCTGGCATACATGTTGAGATACTTCAGGTAGAAGCACAGCAGGCAAAGGGCCCTCTGGAAAGGCCAGTGGTGACTGATGTAATAGTAAATCCGGAGGGGTAAGGACAGCACATGAGCAAGGTCAGCCACAGAGAGGTAGATCATGAAAATGATGGCTTTCTTTTTCTTGCTGATGAAGCGGCACAGAACACACAAGGCTGCACTGTTGGCCAGAAGACCAGGGATGAATATGAGGATGTAAGTGGTTGCATAGAGGGAGTACTGAAATGGCATTTGAAGATCAGTGCACTTTGCTCTTGTACTGTTTGCACTGTTACTTCCCATCTTGAAGATTTGTGTTCCTTCCTTAAGGAAATCATTAGAGTGGTGATTTCTGCAAAAAATAAAGTAAAGATAGGGTCAAGGGCACATCAGTCCATGTTTGGGTATACAAATACATTTGTTTTCTACCAACGAGGTAGTCAAGTATGAACTTTCATAAATTCAAAAAAAACTTTTCTATATAAACTGAAAATATCTTGCCAATGTATAAGAGTATTGTGGAAGGTATTTTCCGGAATCAAAAAGATCACTATTTTGGCAATATCCTCAGTCGGGATTTTCCCTTAGTAGTCAGAGGAAGTAATTAAACTTGCAGATATAACCTATAAGCAAGTCTTCACTGGCAAATAGGCCCCAAGCATATATTCCAACAGCCTTATAGGGATCCACATTTCAGTTTTACAATTGTTTCCATCTATATTTTAAAAGTTTGAGATCTAGTTGACTTCCCTATCATCAACCTTGAGAGAGATAAAATTCAATCTATTTTGAATGGCAAACTTATCAGGGATTAGATGACTGCTGAGATGAGTTTATGAAAGTTTAAGGATGAAACATTGGATAAAGGCCTGGGAAAGGGATAGCAGGTCAGCAGGACTTGGAAAGATAGGAGATTGGAAAAAAAATGGTACAACTCAGATAACCTTTGCCTCACAATTTGGCTGATGGCACAGGTAGTTTAACTTATATACTGTGGCATTTTCCAGAAGGCTCAGTAACTTTAGAGGTCTGTGTTTATTAACAGAGTTATGATATGATTGAAAACTTCCCAAACTTAAAGAAGGAATTAGATATCCAAGTACAGGAAGCTCAGAGGGTCCCAAACAGGAAGAACCCAAATAGACCCACACCAAGACATATCATAATCAAGATGGCCAGAGTCAAGGATAAAGAAATGATTCTAAAGGCAGCAAGAGAAAAGCAAAGAGTAAGTTACAAGGGAGCCCCCATAAGGCTCTCAGCTGATTTCTCTACACAAACACTATAGGCCAGAAGGGAGTGGCAAGATATATTCAAAGCCCTGAATGAAAAAAAGATGCAGCCTAGGATCCTTTATCCAGCAAGGCTATTCTTAAGGATAGAAGGAGAAATAAAGAGATTCACAGACCAAAAAAAGCTGCAGGAGTTTAGCAACATTAACCCATGCTAAAAGAAATATTGAAAGGGCTATTCTAAATAGAAAAGCAGAAGGATGCTACAGAAATGAGAAACACACAACTGAAAAGGTGATAACTCATGAATTACAAATAAAGTAAACATGAAATTATAAAAGAAGACATACAAATCACTGAGACTGGGAGAGGGAGGCAGGGAAATATAGAATATTTTTTTCTTTCTTTTTTAAATTTTTTTTAACAGTAGGATGGGTTTGAGATCATGTTACTATCAGTTTAATAAAAACAGTTATAGTAATGGGTTGATAGATTTACAAAAAAGGGTAACCACAAGCCAAAAATTTACAAAGGAGTCACAAAAATTAAATAAAATCCATGATAATACAAAGGAAAATTACCAAACCACAAAAGGAAGAAGAAAGGAACAAAGAGGATATACCAATTCAACTGCAAAGATAAGTTCAAAATGGCAATAAACACACATCTATCATTAATTACGGTAAATGTTAATGGACTAAATGCTCCAGTCAAAAGACACAGAGTGGCAGACTGGATAATAAAGCAAGAACCTTCAATATGCTGCATACAAGAGACCCACTTTAGGGAGAAGGACACATAGATTGAGAGTGAAAGGATGGAAAAGGATATTCCATGCAAATGGAAAAGCCAAAAAAGCAAGTGTTGCAGTACTGATTTCAGACAAAATAGACTTTAAAACAAAGGCCATAAAGAAAGATAAAGAAGGACATTTTATAATGATTAAAAGAGTGATACAAGATGAGGATATTACACTCGTTAATATATATGCACCCAATATAGGAGCACCTAAGTACATACAAGAATTACTAACAGAAATAAAGGGGGATATTGATGGGAATACAATCATAGTTGAAGATTTTAACACTGCATTAACTCACTAGACAGATCTTCCAGACAGAAAATAAACAAGGCAACAGAGAAATTAAATACTACAATAGAAAAACTAGATTTGGTGGATATTTTCAGAGCATTACACCCCCCAAAAATAGGATATACATTCTTTTCAAGTGCACATGGAACATTTTCCAGGATCGATCATGTACTTGGGCACAAAAGAAACCTCAACAATTTTAAGAAGATAGAAATTATCTCAAGCATCTTTACTGACCACAATTCCATGAAACTGGAAATCAACAACAGAGAAACAAAGGAGAAAAAAAGGAAAGCATGGAGATTAAACAATATGTTATTGAAAAAACAATGGATCAATGAGGAAATCAAAGCTGAAATTAAAAAATACCTTGAGACAAATGATAATGAAAGCACAACCACTCAAAACCTATGGGACACAGCAAAGGCAGTGCTAAGAGGGAAGTTTATAGCGATACAGGCCTTCCTTAAAAAAGAATAACAATCTCAAATAAACAATTTAACCCGCCACCTGAATGAATTAGAAAAAGAAGAACAAAAAGCCCCAAAAAGCAGCAGAAGGAAGGAAATAACAAAGATCAGAGAGGAATTAAATACAATAGAGATTAACAAGACCATAGAAAAAATCAACCAAACCAAAAGCTGGTTTTTTGAAAAAGTAAATAAAATCGACAAACCTCTGGCCAAACTCACAAAGAAGAAAAAAGAGAGAGCACAAATTAGCAAAATAAGGAAGGAAAATGGAGAAATTACAACAAACAAAATAGAAATACAGAATATCATACGAGAATATTATGAAAAACTATATGGAACCAAACTGGATAACCTAGAGGAGATGGACAAGTTTCTGGAAACATACTGTCCACCAAGACTGAATCAAGAAGAATCTGAACACTTGAACAATCCGATCACTGGAAAGGAAATAGAAATAGCAATTAAAAACCTCCCTACAAATAAAAGTCCAGGACCGGACGGCTTCACAGGGGAATTCTACCAAACATACAAAGAAGAACCCATACCAGTCCTTCTCAAACTCTTCCAGATGATTGAAAAGGAGGGAATACTCCCAAACTCATTCTATGAAGCCACCACCACCCTGATACCAAAACCAGGCAAAGACACTACAAAAAAAGAGAATTACTGGCCAATATCACTGATGAACATAGATGCAAAATCCTCACCAAAATTTTAGCAAATAGAATCCAACAACACATAAAAAAGATTATACATCATGACCAAGTGGGGTTCATCCCAGGGACACAAGGCTGGTTCAACATATGCAAATCAATCAATGTAATAAATCACATCAACAAGAGAAAGGACAAAAACCACATGATCATCTCAATTGATGCAGAAAAAGCATTTGTTAAAATTCAACACCCATTTATGATAAAAACTCTCGCCAAAGTGGGTATAGAGGGAACGTCTCTCAACATAATAAAAGCTATATATGACAAACCTACAGCCAGCATAGTACTCAACGGTGAAAAACTCAAAAGCTTCCCACTAAAATCTGGGACAAGACAAGGATGCCCACTATCACCACTCCTGTTCAACATAGTCCTGGAAGTCCTAGCCACAGCAGTCAGGCAAGAGAAAGAAATAAAAGGGATCCAAATTGGAAAAGAAGAGGTAAAAGTGTCATTATATGCTGATGACACGTTACTATATATAGAAAACCCGAAAAGGTCCACACAAAAGCTACAAGAGCTGATTGAAGAATTCAGCAAGGTAGCAGGTTACAAAATTAACGTTCAAAAATCAGTTGCATTTCTTTACACTAATGATAAATCAACAGAAGAAGAAAGTAAGGAAACAATCCCCTTTAAAATAGCACCCAAAGTAATAAAATATCTGGGAATAAATCTAACCAACGAGGTGAAAGAATTATACACAGAAAACTATAAACCATTAATGAAGGAAATTAAAGAAGACTTTAAAAAATGGAAAGATATTCCATGCTTTTGGATTGGAAGATTCAATATTGTTAAAATGGTGACACTGCCCAAGGCAATCTACAGATTGAATGCAATCCCTATCCAATTACCCAGGACATATTTCACAGAAGTAGAAAAAATCATAATAAAATTCATATGGAACCATCAAAGACCTAGAATTGCCAAAGCATTACTGAAGAGAAAGAAAGAGGCTGGAGGAATAAATCTCCCAGACTTCAGACAATACTATAGAGCTACAGTCATCAAGACAGTATGGTATTGGTACCAAAACAGACATATAGACCAATGGAATGGAATAGAGAGCCCAGAAATGAACCCACAAACTTTCGGTCAACTCATCTTCGACAAAGGAGGCAAGAATATACAATGGAATAAAGACAGTCTCTTCAGCAAATGGTGTTGGGAAAACTGGACAGCAGTATGTAAAACAATGAAGCTAGAACACTCCCTTACACCATATACAAAAATCAACTCAAAATGGATTAAAGACTTAAACATAAGACAAGATACAATAAACCTCCTAGAGGAAACCATAGGCAAAACATTATCTGACATACATTTCAAAAATTTTCTCCTAGAAGAAATAAAAGCAAGAATAAACAAATGGGACCTAATGAAACTTACAAGTTTCTGCACAGCAAAGGAAACCAGAAATAAAACAAGAAGTAAACCTATGGAATGGGAGAAAATTTTTGCAAGTGAAACCGACAAAGGCTTTATCTCCAGAATATATAAGCAGCTCATATGACTCAATAAGAAAAAATTAAACAACCCAATCCAAAAATGGGCAGAAGACCTAAACAAGCAATTCTCCAAGGAAGACATACAAATGATCAAAAAGCCCATGAAAAAATGCTCAATATCACTAATTATCAGAGAAATGCAAATCAAAACTACAATGAGGTATCACCTCACACCAGTCAGAATGGCCGTCATTCAAAAATCCACAAATGACAAATGCTGGAGAGGCTGTGGAGAAAGGGGAACCCTCCTACACTGCTGGTGGGAATGCAGTTTGGTGCAGCCACTATGGAAAACAGTGTTGAAATTCCTCAAAAGACTAGGAATAGACTTACCATATGACCCAGGAATCCCACTCCTGGGCTTGTATCCAGAAGGAAATCTACTTCAGGATGACACCTGCACCCCAATGTTCATAGCAGCACTATTTACAATAGCCAAAACATGGAAACAGCCTAAATGTCCATCAACAGGTGACTGGATAAAGAAGAGGTGGTATATTTATACAATGGAATACTACTCAGCCATAAAACCCGACAACATAATGCCATTTGCAGCAACATGGATGCTCCTGGAGAATGTCATTCTAAGTGAAGTAAGCCAGAAAGAGAAAGGAAAATACCATATGAGATCGCTCATATGTGGAATCTAAAAAACAAAAACAAACAAACAAACAAAAACAAAGCGTAAATACAGGACAGAAATAGACTCACAGGCAGAGAATACAGACTTGTGGTTACCAGGGGGAGGAGGGTGGGAAGGGATAGACTGGGATTTCAAAATTGTTGAATAGATAAACAAGATTACACTGTATAGCACAGGGAAATATACACAAAATGTTATAATAACTCACAGAGAAAAAATGTGACAATGAGTGTGTATATGTCCATGAATGACTGAAAAATTGTGCTGAACACTGGAATTTGACACAACATTGTAAAATGATTATAAATCAATAAAAAATAAAAAAAAATTTGAAAAAAGAGAAAAAAAATCAGAGTTATGATAGCTTCAGACATTCACATTTTTGAGACAGTTCATACATTTTCAATCTACACCTTTGTGCTGACTACGTGGGGCTCTCAGATAGATTATATTTACTGACAGTTCATTGCAGTCAACCAGTTCATTCAAGTAAACAACTACTTTAAATGTGTTTGTTTCCACTGAGTTGACTGTTTGCTTAATTGGCTAGTTAATTTAGCCAACTGTAGATAGGGAGAACATTATCTTTTTTTGTAATTTGTTTGTTTATCCACTGAATTAACTAAGATAATTGATCTTGTGTTCTCTATACTCTGTCTAAATTTAAAAAAAAAACACATAAAGCTGAACCAGAATTATTCTTGAAAAAAATTTAAGGAACAGTTAATACACATGAAATCTTCCCTGATCACTCTGGTTTTGTTACAGTAATAGTTAACAATCACTGAATGCCTACTTTAGACAAGATGCTGTAATAAGAACTTTAAATACACTCCCAGAAGTTTTCTCACAGCAATCCTATGCGACAATAAAATGTTACCACTATTTTACAGATGGAGAAACTGTGGCCCCAAGAAAGGCAAGGCTCACTTCCTCCAAGAAAGCCTTTCCAGACCTTTTCAAACCACAGATCACTACTACGACCTCAGAGTTTCCCCAGTTGTGGTAATTTTCTTTAGTGCATCAACACACTAAAATGCTGTGGTTATTTGCCTTTCCATGGAGTTCATTTTGTTTCCTGAATGGATTGCAATCTTCTACATATATATCAAAAACTCATTCTCTTACTTCTTCCTTTCCTCCATAGTAAAGTGCCTAGTAAATTGTCTGGAACATATTAGATATCCACTAATTTTTTTTTAGTAAATGACTGAATACACGACAAATAGATGAATCAGGGAAAAACTCCTACTGAAAGGAAGAGAATGAGTGTCTGGGGAATTAGAATTTAACTGTGATGTTTGATTTGACCACCAGATGTCATAATTATACCAACGTTCAAACATCTTTTGATCTTTAACACATTATTTTAAAATTTCACTAATAGAGAAATCAAAATAAAAGATAGAAGTATCAATAACATCATGTGTAATATCAGAAGAAGAATCTTTTAAAGAGCCCTTTAGAGAGTCTGAGTTTATTTTATTTTAATTTTTTCAGACATCATACTTTGTCATATAGTTCTCTGAAAATAGTTTGGCTTCTAAATTCATTGCAGATTCCTAGAATATTAGAGCTGTTAAAGGCCATTAAGACCTTCTGATCCTGTCACTTTTTATAGATGAGAAAACCAAGGTCAAAAACAGGGAGATTAAATTCTCCAAATTCACAAGAAAATTAGTGGCAAACGCTGAACAGTGTCTCTTGCCTCCCTCTACAGAATGAATTTTACTTTTCCAGGAACTTCTAAGAGGAAAACCATATTTTTGTAATAATAATACAAACTTTCAGAAATAAACCAATGCCATACTTTAGAACACTAACTTTGACAGTGAACTGTTACAAGCAGAAAAGATTAGTTCCTTCTAAATATTCCAGTACAAACACAGTGTTTTTAAAAGCAGAGTGAGTATTTCTAAGTCCCTAATGATAAGACTGTGTAAAAAGTCTGCTTAAAAGTCTTAGCTTGTTTGTAAATGTTCATTACTTCTCCACACAGAAATAGAGTTTCATAATAGAAAACAGATATAAGCGAAAATAATCCAAAATATATACACATCTATCACCAATATTTCCATTGCAAACATTTTGGTGTATAATATTTTATATTTTTTCTGTGCCTATAGATCTATAAATGAATACTTGCGTAGATATTTTTACCAAACTTTACTTGTATACACAAGCTATTTTAAAATTATAGTTTGTATTCAATCATAATTATTAAATTCTTGGGCCTTACCCCAGATCTACACCACAGTGGGCAGAAAATCTTACTCTGGAAATCCCACTGCAAGCATCCATGGCTTCGTTGCTGGCGTCTTCAGGATTTTCCCAGTTTCCCTTTATAGTCATATAGTTAGACTATATTCTCCAGGGATTCTGGCCTTTAAAATTGCTTTACAAGTAGAAAGCTCCCTTTATTTTATTTAAACCTTTCAGTTCTTCTCAAAATACTAGCTCTGCAAATGGATTTTAGATAAATGGTACTCCATCTAGATTAGAGACCACATCCTCTTTTCTCCAACTATAGTACCATGAATATTTTCCACCTCTGCCTGTCAATGCTTGCTAGAGACAGGTGCTGGTTTTAGATAACAAAAGGTTTGGAAAAGAATAATCTAACCACTATTGTGCTCCTTTGGATTTGTCTGAATTTCATGTTTCTTAATGGGGACTGAGCCAGAAGAGATGGTTACAGACCACTACATTTTCAGAAAAGTTAACAATAAGGACTACAGTAAATTGTCTGCTTATGTCTGGTCCAAGTAATCGGTCCTAGAAATAGAGGACTTTTCCCACATAAAATCTTTAAAATAATTTAAATCCTCACATTCATGAGCTCATTTGGCGAAGCACATGCACAAAGTGGTAAAGTAACTTGCCCAGGGATAAAGAGACTCATAGTTAATTAGACTTTGAAATATAGCTAGAAATCAGCCTCTCTCTCTAATAATCTTTCTACTTCACTTGACTGTCTCCCTCTTGAGAAAAGAAGATTCTATGAGAACCTCCCCACAGATGAGTGCACTGATGGTAGGTAAAGGTAGGGAGCAACTGAGCTGTGGGAAAAAGTGGGAAAAAGAGATGAATATTCATAGGAATTTTTACTACAGTAATTTAACCTTTCTTATTCTCCTCCACCTATAACAGTCATTCTTTGAATTATACACCAGACTTGGGGCCTTTCCCTTGATTATCTCACTTCATACACCTTCAAGTGCAAAAAAATCCTTATCTGGGACTTAGAACATAACTTTCCCTCTAAAAATAATACATATTATTTAATTAATGTAACATTTTACATGTCTTCAATGTATTAGACATTGTTTTAGGTACTGATGATAGGGTGGTATAAAGACAGGCATGAAGCTTTTAATCTCATTGAACTATATCCACCCCACAAAATAATACTCATCCATGAAAGTTATATTTAAGTTGTACCTTCTTAATGGAGGATTCTCTGAATGCCTTTCACAGCCCTCCTTCTACAGTCCCTTTCAAGTAATAGAATCAATAATGTAATGAACCAATTCACATTGAAATATTAGTGACTGGTTATAACTTAAAATAGTATTATTTGCAAGGATATTTTTACTTAAGGGGAAATTAAAGAAAAAAATAAGTTAATTCAAAGAATTGAATGGTGGAATTTTAAACAGTAGAGCTTTAGTTAAAAGACACTTGGAGCAGGGAATTTTCTGTAGCCCTCAAATCATAGCTATTGACTAATAATCTACTATGTACCTGTGTAAATCCAGCTTTGCAATAAAGCTTACTGTTCCTTGATGATAGTAACATAAAAGCTTACCCTATCTACATTGAGTTGTATTATTTCTCTGTTCCAATTTACACTCAAAGATGGTGATATTGGAAAATAAGACCCAGGAAGGGAAATTCAGAGACTAACGTTACAGCAAAACCCCAGTGTCCATACAGAATCCAGTAACACAATGGTAAAATTAATTCTTATTTACTTCATGTTACATGACTGCAGAAAGACATAATGATCAGTATTTCATGTCCACCACAGTGAAGATGTTTTCTTCTCTCTCCAGGCCCACTATCCCGTGTCTTTCAGGCCAAAAGAATGGCCAAATGTAGTCTACTAAGGAACTAAAAGGATAAGTAACATTCTATTAGTAATTTAGTATCGTGGTAAAAAGCATAGAATTTGGTGTTAAATTGTATAACTTTGGATACTGGCTCTGTCACATACAAATTGTGAGCAAATTTCTGATGCATAAACCAATGTACAAAATCAAGAGCTGTGATATAAAACCCATGTGTTTATAGTTAACTAATATTTGAGAAGAGAGCCAAGAATATTTATTAAAGAAAAGACAGTCTTTTCAACAAGTGGTACTGGGAGAATTGGATATTTACATGCAAAAGAGTGGAACTTGATTCCTATTTTATACCACTACAAATACTAACCAGAGATGGATTAAAGATGTAAGTGTAAGACCTGTAATGATAAAACTTCAAAAACAAAACAAAAACAAGCGAGACTACATCAAGTCATAAACCTTCTGCACAGCAAAAGAAATGATTAACAAAATCAAAAGACACCCTACAGAATGGTAGAAAATCTTTGCAACCCATAAATATAATAAGAACTTAATATCCAAAATATATAATAAACTCATACAACTCAATAGCAAAAGAGCAAAAAAAAAAAATCTGACTAAAAGTTGGCAAAGAAATGTAATAAATAGTTTTCCAAAGAAGGCATACAAATGGCCAACAGGTATATGAAGATATGCTCACCACATCCCTACTATCAGGAAAATGCAAATTAAAATTGCAATGAGATATCTTCTCACACTTCTTTGAATGGCTATTATCAAAAGCCAAGAGATAAGTGTTGGTGTGGGATATATAGAAACAGGAACCCTTTGCACACTGTTGATGGGAGTATAAATTGGCACAGCCACTGTGAAAAACAATGTGGAAGTTCCTCAAAAAATTAGAAACAGAATTACTGTGAAATAAATCAGTCAGAGAAAGGCAAATACTGAATAATTGCACACACATGTGGAATTTAAAACCAAACCAAACAAACAAACCAGACTAGCTCATAAATATAGAGATCAGATTAGTGATTGCCAGAGGTGGGGTTTGAAGGCTGGATGAAAATGGATGAAGGGAGTCAAAAGGTCCCAACTTCCAGTTATAAAATAAATTAGTCATGGGGATGTAGTGTACAGCATTGAGACTATAGTTAATAATTCTGTATTGCATATTTGAAAATTGCTGAGAGAAAATCTTAAAATTTCTTATCACAAGAAAAAAAATGTAACTGTATATGATGACAGATGTTAGCTAAACTTATTGTGGTGATCATTTAACAATATATACAAATATCAAATCTTAAAATTTCTTATCACAAGAAAAAAAATGTAACTGTATATGATGACAGATGTTAGCTAAACTTATTGTGGTGATCATTTAACAATATATACAAATATCAAATCATTTTTGTATTTAATATTGTGCATGTCAACTATACCTCAATTAAAAAATGAATTATTATCTGAGAGATATCTGAACCACAATGTTTACTACAGCATTACTTACCATAGTCAAGAAATGGAAACACCCTAAGTGTCAATTGTCAGATGAATGGATAAAGAAAATGTGAGATATATATATATATATTATATGTATTTTATATATATATATATATATATATATATATATATATGTACATTATTAATCCATTAAAAGGGATTTCTATATTTATATTTGTGAAAATATGGTTGGAAACTTTGGGTCACTATTCTAAGTGCAATAAGTCAGACAGAAAAAGATAAATACTACACGTGCTCACTTATATGTGGAATCTAAAAAAACTAAAATCATAGAAATTGAGAATAGAAGGGTGATTGTCAGGAGTTTGTGGGGGTGGGCAAAATGAGGAAATGTTTGTCAAAGGGTACAAAGTTTCAGCTATAATATAAATAAGCTCTGGGAATCTATATACAACATGGTTTCTATAAAACACAGTACTGTATTACATATTTGAAAGCTGTTAAAAACATTATTACCATAAAAATATAATTATGTGAGAGAATGGAGATGTTAACTTTATTCTGGTAATACTTTTGTAATACATACATGTATCAGATCATCATATATCATACCTTAAATTTACATGTTTTATGTCAATAATATCTTTATAAAGCTGGAAAGAATAAAAAAAATGCACAAAATATTAAAAATCATATGGATTAAAGCTGGAAGGCACAGTTAGAATCCCAACTGCTATAAAAGTGGCATTTTCTCATAGATTCAGGTATACAGTTGGAGCTTTATCAACTTCTATATTAAAAAGAACCAGAAGTTGAAATCTGTGGTTTATACATAAGATTTTATATTTCTATTTAAATGAAACATAAAAAGAAAGCTGACAGATTTCTTGTCTCTCTTCTGGTGAATAATTGTTTAAATTAATCTACTTTGAATGGTGACTGAAATTCTGTTATATATAAGTGGATATAAGTGGAAAAGTGTTTGATTGAAGCTTTATCTTAAAAATGAATATATTATAGTAATAATTTAAAAAATTAGAGCTAAAAAATAGAAAGACCTTTTGAAAATTCACAAATACATGGGGACATAAATACATACTGCTAAGTAACAAATGGATCATAGAGTAAATCACAAGAGAATCTAGAAAATACTTTGAAATGAATGAAAATGAAATCACAATATACTAGAAATTATTGGATACACCTAAAGTAGTCCTTAGAGGAAAATTTATAGCTATAAATACACATATATTTAAAATGAAAAATATCTCAAATCTCAGATCAATTACTGGATCACTCACCATGGGCAACTAAAAAAAAAAACAACAACAACAACAAAAAAACCCAAAACTATATCCAAAGCAAGCAGAAAGAGAGAAATAACAAAGATTAGAAAACTAATGAAATAGAGGACAGAAAAACAATGGAGAAAATCAATAAAACCAAAACTGATTTCTTGCAAACATCAAAAAAATTGACAAAGTTTCTACTAGATTGAAAAAGAGAGGGAGAAAGAGAAAGAGAGAGAAATCTGAAATTGCTAAAATCAGAATTGAAAGAAAGAATACTATTACTGACAGTGGAAATTTAAAAGTTTATAAGAGAATATTGTGAATAAATGTATGCCAATAAATTAATAGCATAGATAAAATGAATACATTTATCAAATAACAGAAACTACTGAAACAGAATCAAAAGAAATTTGAAAATCTTGAGTCAACTTATTACAAGTAAAGAAATTGAGTTAGTAATCATAAAATACCCACAAAAAAAATTCCAGGCCAAAATGAGTTCATGAGTGAGTTTTACTATGTTCTTAAAGAATTAATATCAATTATTAAAAAACTCTTCCAAGAGTAGAAGAGGAGAAAACACTCTCCAACTCATTTGACAAGGAGACCAGTAGTACCCTGACACCAAAGCCAAAGATACCAAAGAAAAAAATAAAACAATATTCCTATCAATAAAGATGCCCAAATCCTCACTAAAATACTAGCTAATTGAATTCAGCAATATAAAAAGAACTATATACAGTGATGAAGCTTGGTTTAACACCTGAAAAATCAATCAGTATAATACATTATATTAACAGATGAAAAAATGAAAGCCATATGACTATCTCAATAGATGCAAAAAAATTTGATAAAATCTAACATATTTTATAATGAAAAATATTCAATAAACCAGGAATAAAAACACACTTCCTCAACCAGAAAAAAGGACAGCTCTGAAAAAGTCACAGCTGACATTTTATTTGATGGTTAAAACTATGTTTTCCTACTAAGACATGGAATGAGAAGAAAATATCCACTTTCATCACTTCTTTTAAATGTTTTACTCCAAGTTATAGACAGTGGAATTAGGTAAGAAATGAAAAGAAGAAGTGCAAGTATGTTTATTTGTATATGTCATAACCTTGTATATAGAAAATTCTAAATAAGCCACTAAAAGTATTTTTGAAGTAATGAACAAATTCAGCAAGTTTGCAGAATACAGTTGAACATTAAAAAATCTGTTGTATTTCTATATACTAAAAATAAATAGTCTAAGAATAAAGTTTAAAAAGAAGTATCATTTACAATAGTATCAGAAAGAATAAAATACTTAGAATAAATTTAACCAAATATTTACAAAATTTGTACAAGGGAAAGACTAAACACTGTTTGAAGAAACTAAGTTACAAAATAAATGGGATGACATACCATGCTTGTAAATTAGAAAACTTAATGTTGTTAAGATGGCAATATTATCAATCAATCTATAGATTAAATACAATGCGTATCCAAACCTTAGCTGTCTTATTTGCAGAATTTGACAAGCTTATCCTAAATTTAAATGGAAATGCGAAGAACCCAGAATACCAAACTAGACCTGGAGTAGAACAAAATTGGAGTCCTGATACTTCTCGATTTCAGAACTTACTACAAATCTACAGTAATCAACCCATTATATAAGCATATAAATCAATGGAATATAAATAAGAATCCAGAAATAAACCCTTACATTCATGGTCAATTGATTTTCAACAAGTGTGTCAAAAAAGTGCAAAGGAAAAGGAGTAGTCTTTTCAACCAGTGGTGCTAAGACAATCATATATTCACATGGTAAAGAATAAAATCGGTAGCTGTGATGGTCTTTTGTATGTATCAACTTAGCTAAGCTACAGAACCCAGTTATTCAATCACATATTAATGTAAGTGTTGCTGTGTAGTTATTTTGTAAAAGTGATTAAAATTCACAATCAGTTAACTTTAATGAAAGGATATTATTTTAAATAATCTGAGTGGGCCTGATTCAGTTAATTAAAAGGCATTTAGAGCAGAGTTGAGATTTTTCTGAAGAAGAAATTCTGCCCAAGGACAACAGCTTCAGCTTGTATTCAAGCTTGCCCTTTCTGACACCCTGACCTATTGCCTATGCAGCCCCCACAATCAAACAAATAATTCCTTGCAATGTATCTCTTACTTTACATCTCCTACTGGCTCTATTTCACTGGTTGAACCCTGACTGATAATGGAAGTGATTCTAAAGGAGTAGCATCTTAAGGACATATTTTTGAATTGCTTCTGGGTTTTATGAAATTGCTTATTTAATCCAGTTAGAATTAAATGCATTAATAACTATATTCAGTGTTAAATAGGCAGTGGTAGTTCTATGGTCTAATGTTGCAATAGAAATACACAAAATATTGTCATTAGACATTCTTAATCAAATATTATATAAGTTGAGTTTCTGAGTGACCATGCATTTATTCCATTGGAACATTTTCATCAAGCTAAGGAGTATAATGAGATTGGCTGGTTATTTCTAACTGCTAGAGGAACTAGCAAAAGAAAAAATTAGTTCATTACTTTAAATTTGCAGCTCTAGCTTTACATTAATGATCCCACAAACTTTATTTTCTGCCCAGAAAGAACCTCCTGTCTTCTGTAGCCATAGAGCTGAGACATTTAAGCCAAAAACCAGAGTGTTAACCTGAAACTAAGTTAAAACATAAATTAATTTCCCAGCCTTGCAGGATGTCTTCTCTTGAAGTAAGTTATTGACTGGGGAGGAATGAGAACACATGGGCAGAATCCAGTGAGGCTGGGAACATCAAACTCCTAAATTCTACTGAATCTTTCTATTAGAAACAAGACCTCTACCTTTCCCTCAAGATGTTACTTCCCCTCTGACTGGAGAAACCATAATGACTTCCCCTAGAGTAGTTTTCTTGCAAAATATTGCTAATTCTCTTCAGGATGTACCTCATCACTCTTCTTTGCTTCCTCGCCTATAATTAAACTCAAGTCCTAGCAGAAGCCAAAGGATGAGGTGCAAAGGGTGACCTATGAGAAGGTGTGATACACACCAAAAGTATTGCATTAATTTCCCAATTCATACAGACAGAAACATGGGGAATATATGTGGAAATGGATCTTAAGTGTGTAAAATTCTTGTTGAAGAAATATAAAGTTGTATCAGGCTAAATATAATGGTAAGGATCAACTAAGCAGAGATTCTAGATTAGATTAAAAATTTTAGTTTCAGAGATTAGAGAAAGCTCTAAGAGTTTGGTTGGTTGGTTAGTTGGTTGGTTGATTTGCATGACTCCAAAGGCGAACTATACTAAATTAAAGTTGAAATACTAAACTGTCTTGGTAATACTGCAAAGGAGGGAATCCAAAAGCTTAAGGAGATTAGAATGTTAGAGTGAATTTATCATGTAAGGCCTGCTCACCCACTCAAGGAGAGTCCAGAGGACAAACTTTTCACCATACCTTAGAGAAATACAAACGTGAAGGAAGCCCCAGCATTCTTGAAGAGCTCTGTGGTTGTTCTTTGTGTCAGGGACCAAGTTACAGTACTTAATTGCTAAGAAGGTGAGCATGGTTAATGTAATGCAGAATAGAGCCAAACAATAATCAGAATAACTTGACTCACAGGAACATATGGTATTGGCTAGTTGATTGTGGTGTATCTAGAAAAGAAATAGATGAGTAGTCTACTAAACTCTTACTTCATTTGCATAAGCCTAGAAATTAAAATGTTCTATGTCTAGTGAACAAAAATCTAATTTAAGCCACCAGAACAGAGTTTCACGGCCCCAAAGTGGATTCCCAGAATTGAACCTATTTATAAACCCAGAATTCCTTTAATGAAGGAGAGTCCAAGTCCCTTCCTGCCCCAAATTTTTACTGCTAATCTTTTTCCAAGCCTTCCCCAAAGGGACATATGATCATTTAAAAAATGACTGTGAATTGGAGAAAATGAAATAATCAGACTTTTCAGGGATTGTTACAGACTGGCTCTGAAGTGACACTAATTTCAGGATATTCAAAATGTCACTATGGTTCACCAATCAGAATAAAGGATTATGGAAGTCAAGTGATCAATGGGATTTTAGCTCAGATCTATCTCACAGTGTGTCCAGTAGGTTCCTGAACCCATCCTATAGTTATTTCCCCAGTTCTGGAATGTATAAATAAAACAGATATACTCAGCAACTGACAGAATCTCCACATTGGTTCCCTGACTTTTAAAGTAGGAAAACCAAAGTGGAAGCCACTAGAAATGCTTCTACCTACAAAAATAGTAAACCAAAAAGAATATGACATTCCTGAAGGGATTGAAGAGATTAGTGATACCACCAAGGACTTGAAAAATATAGGAGTGATGATTCTCAACATATCCCCATTTAACTTGCCTACTTGGCCTGTGACGACAACAGATGGATCTTGGAGAATAGTAGTGGATTATCATAAACTTAATCAGGTGGCAGCCCCACTTGCAGCTACTGTTCCAAATGTGATTTTGTTGCTTGAACAACCATCACATTCCCTAGTGTGTGTGTGTGTGTGTGTGTGTGTGTGTGTGTGTATCTGGCAAATGCTTTTTTCTTGATACCTGCTATACCAGCTAGGAAAGACTACTAGAAGCAGTTGTTTTCAGCTGATAAAGCCAGCAAATACCTTTACTGTCCTACCTCAGGGGTAAATCAACTCTGACTCTGTCATAATTTAGTCCACAGGGACCTTGATCACATCTCCCTTGCACAAGATTACAAATGTCATGCTGGTCCATTACATTGATGATACTATGCTGATTGGTTGGACTTGGTGAGTAGGAATTAAGAACTGCTCTAGGCATGTTAGTAAGACATTTGCATGTCAGAAAGTGGTAAATAAATCCTATAAAAATTCTGAAGGTTTGTACTTCAGTGAAATTTCTAGGGGTCTAATGTGGCTGGATATGTTGAGATATCCCTTCCAAAGTGAAGGATAAGTTGCTATATATGGTCCTTACTATCTAGCCGAAAAGAGATCTAATACCTAACTGACCCTGTTGAATATTAGGTGCAACATAGTCCACATTTGAGTGTGCTACTCCAGCCCATTAACTGAGTAACCTAAAAAGCTACTAGTTTTTAGAGGGGCCCATAACAAAAGAAGGCTCTGCTACCATGCCCTGTGAGTAAAGTCAATGGAAAACTGCAAGAACGAAATTTTGGTAGGACTGCTAAAGACTTAGATCATTCAAGAATAAAGTTTTGAGTGCTCTACCAGGCAAAGAACTATGACAAGTTTAAATACTTTCTGTGGAGAAGGGAAATGGTTAGTAGAAAGAAGGTAATTAAAAATACCAGTTATGACCAAGAGACCATTGTCAGAAATAAGTGCTGTAATATCTATGAATATTTTCCTTATATTATTATAAGGAAAATAAATGTTTTCCAAAGTTTTTTGTTTGTTTGTTTTCTACACTCTATATTCTCTTATCACCCAACAGAAGACTACTAAAAATAGTTAATTTTATATCACAGTCCATAAGCTATAGGATATCAAAGTTTAAGAATGTACATCATCCAAGAACCTTGCATTTCCTTATGAAGAAATGGTTATTCATCAGCTGTATACAAGATATTTGTATCACATTACATGGAAGTGTGACTTTGTTCCTTCTCTATTTGGATGTTAAGTATGGTTTAAAAAGATTATATAGGTCCCCATCCCTGGGAACAAAGAGTGGAATGTGATATTCTTTTCTGTGTGTCAGCTTGGCTGAGAGCTACAGTCCCCAGTTATTCAATAAAACACTAATGTAAGTGTTGCTGTATAGGTATTTTGTCTATGTGATTAAAATCCATAATAAGTTTATGTTAAATAAAGGAAAGTATTTTGATAATCTGGATGGGATTGATTCAATAGTAGGAAGGCCTTAAGAGTAGAGTTGAGGGTTTCCTAAAGAAGTTCCACATATAGACAGCAGCTTGAGCTCATGCCGAAGAGTACCAGCCAGTTCCTCCTGATAGCCTGTCTCGTGGATTTTGGATTTGCCTAACCAGACTCTACAATTGTGTAAACCAATCTAAATGTGAAAACTGTGCTATAATATTCATAGGAGAAATAATCAGAGTAAGTTTTGTGTCTTTGGGTTAGACAATAGTTTCTTAGATACAACACTGGAAGTACATCCAACAAAACAATATGCAAAAACAGATAAATTGGACTTTATCAAGAATAAAAATGTAAAAATCTTTGTATGTCAAAGGACACCATCAAAATGAAAAGATATTCCTAGGATGAGAGAATATTTGTAAATCATGTCTTAAAGGGAACTTGTATCCAGAATATGTAAAGAAAAAAACTTATAATTCACAATAAAAAGACAAATAACCAAATTTCAATGAGTAGAGGATATGAATCGATATTTGTCTAAAGAAAATATATAAAATGGTTAAATAAGCACAAGAAGACATGCCTTATTTTATTAATAAGAGAAATACAAACAAAACCCACAATAAAATAATACTTCATGCCTACTAGGATGACTAAAATTAAAAAGTCAGAAATAACAGATATTGGCAAGGATATTATTAGAACCTTTATCCACTGCAGATAGGATAGTAAAATGGTGCACCTGACTTAGTAAACAATTTGGTAGTGCCTTAAAATTTTAAACAGTGTTTTCATATGACCCAGAAATTCCAACTTTATATATATAACAAAGAGAAATGAAAACTATCCTCACAAAACTTAGTACATGAATATTAAAAGAGTTACTCATAATAGCTGAAAATTAGAAATGACTTATATGTTCATCAACTGAAGAAGGCATGAACAAAACTGGATATTATTCAGCAACTAAAAAAAGAATTAAATACCACTAGGGATTGAATTGTGTCCCCTCAAAATTTATATCTTAAAGCACTAATACTCCTAACCACAGCAATCAGGCAGAAGAAAGAAATAAAAGGGATCCAAATTGGAAAAGAAGAGGTAAAAGTGTCACTATATGCCAACGACATGTTACTATATATAGAAAACTCTAATAGGTCCACACAAAAACTACTAGAGCTGAGTGAAGAAATCAGCAAGGTAGCAGGTAGCAGGTTACAAGATTAACGTTCAAAAATCAGTTGCATTTCTTTACACTAATGACGAATCAACAGAAAAAGAAAGTAAAGAAACAATCCCCTTTAAAATAGCACCCAAAATAATAAAATATATGGGAATAAATTTAAGCAAGGAGGTGAAAGACTTATACACAGAAAACTATAAACCATTGATGAAGGAAATTAAATAACACTTCAAAAAATGGAAAGATATCCCATGCTCTTGGATTGGAAGAATCAATAGTTAACATGGTGACAGTGCCCAAGGCAATCTACAGATTTAATGCAATCCCTATCCAATTACCCAGGACATATTTCACAGAACTAGAACAAATCATAATACAATTTATATGGAACCATCAAAGACATAGAATTGCCAAAGCATTACTGAAGAGAAAGAAAGAGGCTGGAGGAATAACTCTCCCAGACTTCAGACAACACTTTAGAGCTACAGTCATTAAGGCAGCATGGTATTGGTACAAAAGTAGACATATAGACCAATGGAACAGAATAGACAGCCCAGAAATGAACCCACAAACTTTTGGTCAACTAATCTTTGACAAAGGAGGCAAGAATATATAATGGAATAAAGACAGTTTCTTCAGCAAATGGTGTTGGGAAAACTGGACAGCAGCATGTAAATCAATGAAGGTAGAACACTCCCTTACACCATATACAAAAATCAACTCAAAATGGATCAAAGACTTAAACACAAGACAAGATACAATAAAACTCCTAGAGGAAAACATAGACAAAACATTATCTGACATACATCTCAAAAGTTTTCTCCTAGTAGAAATAAAAGCAAGAATAAACAAATGGGACCTAATGAAACTTAGAAGCTTCTGCACACCAAAGGAAACCATAAGTAAAACAAAAAGACAACCTATGGAATGGGAGAAAATTTTTGCAAATGAAACCGACAAAGGCTTGGCCTCCAGAATATATAAGCAGCTCATAGGACTCAATAAGAAAAAAATAAACAACCCAATCCAAAAATGGGCAGAAGACCTAAACAAGCAATTCTCCAAGGAAGACATATAAATGATCAATAGGCACATAAAAAAAACGCTCAGTATCACTAATTATCAGAGAAATTCAAATCAAAACTACAATGAGGTATCACCTCACACCCATCAGAATGGCCGTCATTCAAAAATCCACAAATAATTTTGAATGTGATGATTAAGGTTTAATGAGATCATAAAGCATTGATCAGATAGAATTTGTGCCCTTATAAAAAGAAGAGATACCAGAGTGCTCTCTCTCTGTCTGTCTCTCTCTGCCATGTGAGGACAAAGTGAGAAGGCTGCAAAACAGGAAGAGACTTTACCAGTACCCAAACATACTAACACCCTGATATTGGACTTTCAGCTTCCAGAACTGGGACAAAATAAATTTCTAATATTTAAACCACCTAGTCTATGGTATTCTGTATGGCAGCTGGAGCTGAATGTTATAAATACTGATGCATACTGCAACACAGATAAATACTGAAAACATTATGCTAAAAATAAAAGAAGCCAGACACAAAAGACTATATATTGTATGACTCCATTTATATGAACTGTCCTGTATAGGCTAATCTATAAAGACAGAAATTAGGTTAGTGTTTTCCTCCTCAGAGGAGGGGCATATAGGATAATTGCCAATGGGTAAAAATTTTGGGGGGGGGGGTGATGAAAATGTTCTAAAATCAAATAGTGCTGGTGGTTGCATAACTCCACGAATGTACCAAAAATCACTGAATTATGCACTTTAAAATTATATATTTTATTTTATGTGAAATATTTTATGTGAAAAATTAATAACGGTTTTATAAAAACTATACAAAGAATTTGACTCAAATACTCTAGAAAAATAAAAGTGGAACAGAAAATAACTTTTTTAGTAACTTGAGAGGTAGCCAGGAAAATGAAAACAAAGAAATGAAAAAGAGAAGGAATAAACAGGAAACAAACTTTAAAATTATAGACTTAAATCTTAACATATCAATAATT
The DNA here is from genome assembly GCF_048773025.1 of Camelus bactrianus. Taxonomy (NCBI): domain Eukaryota; kingdom Metazoa; phylum Chordata; class Mammalia; order Artiodactyla; family Camelidae; genus Camelus; species Camelus bactrianus. The sequence goes on along the minus strand of NC_133575.1, from coordinate 63,548,221 downwards.
ACATTAAATGTAAATAGTCTAAATAAACTAATTGAAAGAAAAAAGTCAGACTAGATAGAAAAATGTGGCCAAATAAATTAGTTTTATATTGCTATTGTAACAATTTGCCTCGAACTTAGTGGCTTAAAACAACACAAATTTATTATCTTACAGTTTTCAAGGTCAGAAGTCTGAAACATGTCTTACTGGGTTAAAATAAAGACATTGGCAGAGTTCTGTTCCTTTCTGGAGGGTTTAGAAGAGAAGCGCTTTTCTTGCCTTTACCAGCATCAAGAGGCTATCTGCATTCTATGGTTCATGGTTCCCTTTCACCTTCAAAGTTATCAATGGCCAATCAGATCCTTCTCATGGCATCATATCTCATTCCTTTTACTCCTGCTTTCCTCTTCAACCTATAAAGACTCTTATTGTTATATTTGGTCCATCTGTATAATCCAGGATAACCTTAATTTATCCTTGCTATGTAACATAACATTCAGGGGTCCTGAAGACTATGATGTGGACATCTTTGAGGACACATTATTCTGCCTACCACATTCAAATGTATGTTGTCTACAAGAGTCTCATTTTAAACATAATGACATTGGCAAGTTGTAGAGAAAAGGATGAAAAAAATATACCATGCAAACATTAACAAAAAGAAAGCAGAATTGAGTATATTAATATCAGATAAAGCGGACTGCAAGGAAAACAAAATTTGTAGGGACAAGAAGGCATTTATACATAATGATAAAAATGATATATCCACCAAGAGGAAATTGCAGTTTTAAATATATATGTAAGAGGAAAAGAGCTTTAAAATACATGAAGCAAAAATTGATATGGCTAAAAGGAAAAATAGAAAAAAATCATAACTATAGTCAGGGACCTCAATGCTCTCTACAATTGATAAAAATAATAGACAGAGAAATGCAAGGATGTAGAAGAACTGAATATCAACATCAGCCAACAAGATCAAATCAAAATTTATAGATTAAGCTATTGAACAAAAGCACCATATACATTCTTTCTAAGCAAACATTAAGCATTCACAAAGATAGTCCATATCCCAGATCATAAAATAAATTTTAACAGTTTTTTTAACTGAAATTATGTAGAGTATGTTCTCTCCCCTAAATGGAATTAAGCTAGGAATTAAACTAATAATCCTTAACATGTTAGAAATTAAGCTAGAAGACAACAGGAACTTCTCCAAACACTTGGTAATTAGACTGCACATTTCTAATTACTTCGTGAGTCAAAAGATAAGTCTCAAGAGAAATGAAACTATACATTAAGTTGGATAAAAATTAATATACACTATATAAAAATATGTGAAGTGTAGCTAAAGGACTGCTTAGAGAAAAATTGAGGGTGTTAAATACTTATATTAGAAAAGAATAAAAGTCTCAATTTAGTAATATATTATTTCACCTCAAGGAACTAAAAAAGTAGAGCAAAATAAAAGAAACAGAAGGAATGAAAGAGTCAAAACCAATGAAATTAGAAAAAAAATCAAACCCAGAGCCCAGTTTTTTTAAAAGATCAGTAAAACGGACAAAACTCTAGAAGACCAACAAATAAAGAAGAGAGAAAATACAAATTACTAGGACCAGAAATCTTTTTAAAAAGAATGTCATTGTAGACCTTGCAGAAATAAAAGGCTAATTAAAATACTGTGAGCAATTCCATGCACTAAATTTGAGAACTTAGATGAAATAGACCAATTTCTAAAAACCACAAATGGTCAAACTTACTCAAGATAAAATGGATAATCTGAATATTCTTATAGCCATTAAAGAAATTAAAATTGCAAGATACAAAATTTCTCCCCCCAAAAATATCTTCAGGCCTAGATGGATTCATAGACAAATTCTACCAAACATTTATTAAAGAAATACTAATTCTATAAATCACATCCAGAAACAGAGGAAGAGAGATTATTTATGAATTCATTTTATAAGGTATACTATAACCAGACAAAGACATTACAAAAAAAAATACAGGTCAATATTTCTGATAAATATAGATGCAAAAATTCTCAGTAATTAGTAGCAAGTCAAATTCAAATATACATTAAAAAGATCATGCACCATGGTCAAGTGGAACTTTTCCCAGTGATGCAAGGATGGCTCAATATCCACAAATTGATCAACATGATACACCATATTAATAAAATGAAGGATAAAAATCATATCTCAAAAGATGCAGAAAAAGCTTTAGACAAAATTTAACATGTATTTATGATAATAAAATCTCAATAAAGTGATTACAGAGAGAAGATACCTCAACATAATAAAGGCCATATATGACAAATTCACATCATACTCAATGTTGAAAAGCTAAAAGCTTTTCCTCTAAGATCAAAAAGAAGACAGGATGCCCATTCTTGCAACTTTTATTGAACATAGTATTTGAAGTTCTAGCCACAGCAATTAAACAACAAAAATAAATAAAAACTTCTAAGTTGGAAAGAAAGAAATAAAAATTTACTCTTTGACATGATACTATATATAGAAAACCCTATAGACTCCAACAAAAACTACTAGTACTAATAAGCTAATTCAGTAGATTTGCAGGATACAAAATTACATACAGATCTGTAGCACTTCTATACACTAATAACAATCTATCAGAAAGAGAAATAAAGAAAGCCATCCCATTTAGAGTTGCATAAAATAATAAAATACCTAGTAATAAATTTAATCAAGGAAGTGAAAGACCTGTACTCTGAGAACTGTAAGGCATTAATTAAGGAGATTGAAGAAGACACAAATAAATGAAAAAATACTCCATGCTTATTGATTTGGATCATTAATGTTATTAAATTATCCATACTTCCCAAAGCAATCTATGAATTTAATGTAATTCCTATCAAAATACCAATGGTAATTTTCAAATAACTAGAACAAATACTCCTAAAATTTGTATGCAACCACAAAAGGCTTTGAATACACAAAGAAATCCCAAGAATAAAGAACAGATGAGAAGTTCTTAGTTCTTGACTTTAAACTATACTACAAAGCTATAATAATCAAAAGAGTATCATACTGATATAAAATCAGACAGATCAATGAAACAGAATAGAATTCCTCAAAGTAAGCCCATACTTATGTGGTAATTAATCTTCAATAAAGGAGTCAAGAATATACTATGGGAAAAGATAGCCTCTGTAATAAATGTTGCTGGGAAATTAGACAATTAAATGTAAAAGAATGTAACTGGATCATTTTTTTACACTACATACAAAATAACTCAAAATGGATAAAAGACTTAAATGTAACACCAGAAACCATAAAACTCCTAGAAAAACATCTAAGCAGTATGCTATTTGACATCAGTCTTAGCGATATTTCTTTGGATCTGTCTCCCTAGGCAAGGGCAACAATAGCAAAAAAATAATTTTTTTTAAATGGGACTATATCAAACTAAAAACATTTTACACAAAGAAGGAAATCATCAACAAAATAAAAAAGGCAACTTATTGAATGGGAGACGATATTTGCAAATTATATATCCCATAAAGGGTTAATATCCAAAATATATAAGTAAGTCATATAACTCAACACGAAAAAAATCTAATTAAAAAATGAGCAGAGGACCTGAATTTATATTTTTCCAAAGAAGACATACAGAAAGCCACAGGCACATGAAAAGATGTTCAACATCATTAATCATCAGGGAAATGCCAATCAAAACTATGATGAGATATCACGTCACATCTGTCAGAATGACTATCATCAAAAAGACAAGAAATAACAAGTGTTGGCAAGTATGTGGAGAAAACAGAACCCTAATGCACAATTGGTGCTAATATAAATTGGTTCAGTCACTATGGGAAACAGTATATGTTCCACAAAATGTTAAAAATAGAACTACCATACCATTTACCAATTTCACTTCTGAGTATTTACCTTAAGGAAACAAAAAAAAAACTTATTTGAAAAGATATATTCACCCCTATGTTCATTGCAGAATTATTTCCAATAACCAAGATATGGAAGCATCCTAAATGTCCATCAAAATATGAATAGATAAATAATATGTGATATATATGTAATGTAATATTACTCAGCCATAAAAAAGAATGAAAGCTTGCCATTTGTGACAACATGGATCATCCTAGAGCATATTATGATAAGTGAAAAAAGTCAGAGAAAAACAAATGCTATATGATTTCACTTATACATGGATTCTAAAAAACAAAAAACAATAAAAAAACCAACCAACCCAAACAGAAACAGACTTATTGATACAGAGAAAAATTAGTGGTTGCCAAATAGGGGATGTGGGATTGGGCAAATAGGTGAAGAGATTAAGAGATTAAGAGGTACAAACTTACAGTTATAAAATAAGTAAGTTACAGGGATATAATATATAGCATAAGAAATATAGTCAATAATATTTTATTAATTTTTATGGTGACAGATGATTACTAGTTATTGTGGTGATCATTTTGTAATGTATTTGATTATCAAATCACTACATTGTATACCTGAAACTAACATAATATTGCATGTCAATTTCACTTCAATTTTAAAAAAGGAAAATGACAAAGGACATGAACAGGAAATTCCCTGAAAAGAACATGAGAAGATACTCAATATCACTAGCCATTAGAAAATGTGATTTAAAAGCACAATGAGAAAGCATAACATACCTATTAGAACGTCTAAAATAAAAAATACTGACAACTGCAAGTCCTAACAAGGATTAAGAACTGGATCACAAATGCATTGCTTTTAGAAATGGTAAATGGTACAGCTACTTTGGAAAACATTTTGGCAGGTTTTTTTAGGGGGATTTTTTGTTTTGTTTTGTTTTGTTTTTATAAAACTAACCATGCATTTACTGTATAACCTAGAAATTCCACTTCAGTCTTTAGGTAAATATTGAAGATAAATAAAAACATGTCCACCCAAAAACTTGTATATGAATTTCCATAGCAGCTGTATTTGTAATATTTCAAAGATGGAAACAACCCAAATGCCTTTCACTGGATGAATGGATATACTGTGATATATCCATATAATAGAATAGTACTCACCAATAAAAATGAACCAACTATTGATATATAAACTTGCATAGGTCTCAAGGACACTATGCCAATTAAAAAAAGCCAATCTGAAATGGTTGCATTTATATTACAACCTCAAAATGACAGAATTATAGAGATAGAGTACATATCAATAGTTGCCAGGGTGTTAGGGATGGGAGGAATTTGTGATGTGAAGTTGTAACACAAATCTATTTTTTGTTGTTGTTGTGAGTAATGGAGCACTTATGAATCTTGATTTTGATGGTGGTTACACAAATATATACATATGATAAAATTTTATGGAATCATACACACAATCATACATACAAATACACACATACAAATGAGTACATGTGAAAACTGACAGAATACAAATAAGGTTTATAGTCTAGGTAATAGTATTATACCAATGTCAGTTTCCTGGTTTTAATAATGTACTATAGTTTTTGGAGAACTACTCATTGGGAAAATCTGGGTGAAGGGTACATGGGGATGCGTTATACTGTTTTTGTAACTTCTTGTGGGTCTAAAAATATTTCAAAATAAAAAAGTTAGGGAAGGGAATGGGAAAGGATAAATTGGGAGTTTGAGATTTACAGATACTGATGGGTATATATAAAATAGATAAACAAGTTTATAATGTATAGCACAGGGAACTATATTTGATATCTTTCAGTATCTTATGATGAAAAAGAATATGAAAATGAATATATGTATATTCATGTATGACTGAAGCATTGTGCTGTACACCAGAAATTGACACAACATTGTAAACTGACTATACTTCAATAGAAAAATAACAAAAAAAAAAAAAGAAAAAAACTTCCTCTTTAAATGCACTGAAGCTCAACTGGCTGGTTCCATGAGGATACCAATCAGAAAGGATTTATCTCAGATTTTTTCACATATAACACATTTTGGAGGAATCATGTTATGATCCACCCAATCTTGACTTCCAATTCTATTAATTGTCAAGAATATTAATCCATAATTATGAAATATGTTTCTGCTTGTTTTTGCTTGACATAAAAATAATTCCCTGGCTTTGGCAAGTACAATTACAAATCTTTCAGAAGTCTGTCCAGAAAAAAAAACATATGCTCAGTCTGCAGCCATTGAACTGAATCTTGCATCAGAGTCATCACTTGGGAAAGACATTCAGGAAATTTGATTGTAGGTCCCTAACAACTCTGTAATCTTTGACTGACCCACAGAGATGCAGCAGCATTGCTTTATTCTAAAGCCAGAAAAAGAAAATTTAACCCTATGATTGTTCAGAATTATGTTCATAAGTTGTTGGCTGAGTGAACATGTGCCTTGTACACTTCTGGTTAAAAAGTAAGTAGGCAGTGTGTGTGAAGTCAGCAGTTTCCTTTCCATTAATCTATATTGTCTCCCTTTTTTCTCCCATTGCCCTCTTTTTGATAACCTAGTGCCTTCTGAAGTGCCAGCTTTTCTTATTTCAGAAAATCTAGCCTCTGGCTGATAAAGCTATCTCATATACTCATTTGCTTAGCCTTTTACCATTCCCAGGAACATTTTATATTCAAGAAAGAGTTTGGAGAGGCAACAAGTAACCTCCGGAAATAGACTACTAGTAGGGGCACTTCTGGCTGAAGGCAGACACACAGGTAGGGCTAGGAGACAGGTTAAAGGTGCATTTTCCCAGTCTCAAAATAATACGTTGTATGTGTTGCCAATTTGTAAGTCTAATTCTAGTAATATGTCATCATTTATTGCCCTCAGAAGTTAGGGACAACTATTATTTTTCCAATCTTGAGCAATAATTTTGACCAAGTTGAAAACTGTCTCGAGCTCTAATGAATACTTTATAGTCTTCTAGGACACCCACATTCACAGCTATAGAAAGCAAGACCTCAACACAGTCAGCCAACAGCAAACCCTCCCTCCCCCTAGGGCTCTACTAAGCACAAGCTTTAGGCTAAACTTTGCTATTAGGGATAGAGAGATGATTCATTTCCTCCCTACTATCACCCAGCCTTGGAAGCTAGTTAAACAACCAGCCTCCTCCTCAGTCAACTTGTTTGATGGGTGGAGGAAGGTAAGCAGATTTGGAAGAAAAAACTCAATCCAGAGCTTTCAAGTCTGTTGAGGAGATCTCTTCTTCAAAGTCCCACCAAAGTACAGTTTCTAGGAAGATCATTCCAAAGAGCACTGCTGACCTCAGTTTTTTTGGAGGTTCCCAAAGCCCTGCAGTTGCCTAGCTTGCCTGGGTTTTGTATGCTGTCACAAGCCTCAGCCACTTTGGAACTACTTTGATGGAGGAAAACTCCACCTATACTTGTGGTCAGAGAGACTAAGAGCTGCTTTCAGTATCCAACATTATGGTTCCACTTGGCAACCATAATATGCATATGGTGCCATCCTGTGAGTCATGCTTATATAGTCTACAGCTGTTAGTTACATTTCATTTCTGGAAAATAAAGTTAGTAGTAAAATAAAGTCTTTATCCTGATATTTCACTGTAAAAATCTTTATCTAGCCATCTTTCACTGAAAGGGAACTTAATATCTCCAACTCTAATCTGGGGGAATTCAGTGTATAAAAAAAATGATTTGCTCATATCATGGGAAAGTATCAGTATTACCAGATCTCATTGAAATCTTAGATGATTTACACTAACTTCTCTAGGACCTATATAATTTTTACATATCCTGAATAATCTTACATACATAAGAATCAAACTCCAAGTGTGAAATTAGAAGACTTTTTAAAAGGGCAATGGCTATTTTATTATTTCAAGTAAGGAAAATGGAAAGAATTCTATCTAACAGAGACAGCACAACACTTGGAGCCCCTTCTTGAAATATTTCCCATGTTCTCAAAATAAAAATACATCCAAGGAAATGTTCATTGTAAATTGAGAATCAGCCCCTCTGAGATTTGACAGCTGTGCTAGCTTCTAGGGCTTAATGGAAATCCTTTTGTGCTATATGAAGCTCTCATTTTGGACCCCAGAATGCAGGCATGGAAAATGTCCCAATCAAAGAAACATGTCAAATCTCATCCTATGAAAAGATTTAGGCATTTAAATATATTTATAATTTGAATGCCACTTAATTTGGTTGATAAAATCCTGGATTTAAAATTTCATTTTTTCCTCCACTACTAACACTAACAGCAACGTATTTAATCAACCACTATCATAATTTTAACACATATTTGTTAGGAACAGTGTTTAAGTCTGGACTCCTGGTTCATATATCAATGGCATATTGTAGAGAAAGGAGCTTTCTATCTAGACAGCCACATTTCTTTATATAAAGCATGAAGCAGTTTCAGTGAACATGTTCACCACTTAAACTTAAAAATAGATATTATCTCACCGGAGTCTCCATTTTTCACAACAATACTTAAATATTAGCAGACTCAGGATTACATTTTCAATGGAAGCAGCAGAAATTCACATTGCCATTTTCAATTCACAGAGAATTTTAAGTTCTATTTTTTAATGTATGAATAGAAATCCAAAAATCTTACCCTTTCTACCCAGATATCCTGTAGAGAACTGCAGGCTTATACAGCTACAAGAGGTAGTAATGTAGTTTATTCAGTAAAACAGGAAAACCCCAAATCCTTTACCTCTGATGGGAGGTAGAACTGTTAGTCATCATCACTTAGTTGTTTAGGAAAACATTTCCCTCAGAGGATACTGTGGGCAAAGAAAATTGACATTTTGGTTTGATAAATTCAGATTTTCCATGATTTGTACACTTCAATCAGGAACAGAGTATCTGATTTAATTTGCCACGTATTACCATAGTTTTCTCAGTTTATTATGAAAGTTTAAAGTGCAAAAACCCAGCTTAACTGTTAAAATTTTACTTTGCTATTTAAAAATAAAACAAAAATAAGTTATGATATCTTTAAAAAGCTGATCATTTTTAACAGAGAACATTAGACCATGTTTTAAACAATGATTCCCCACTGTCTATCCATATATTTTGTTCCTTACCAATGACTTCTTCTTGCTTCGCAGTTTTGCAAGGCATCTACTTCTTGGGGAAATTCACTTGTACTATTCTGAAGATTATCAAGAGGCTATTTCATAGCTTGCTAAACTTACAGAAGATAAACTTCCAGACATCATTAGATTCTATAGATACAATGCCTGCTGTTTTTATCTAATGACATAAAAGTCATGTGTCTTTGCTATGGTGCTTGAAAAGAGAATGTGTCAAAAATGCACTGAGCTTCTTGCTATGCACACACCCATCTTACTCTATTATCATCTCTCTTACTCTTTTTTTTCCTTTGCTTTTTCCATGTATACGTGAGTGCTTGTGAGTCAAATGTGATTTTTTAGAATGGCTATATGAAATAAATGCTTTCAAGCCATATTGAAGTGTTTTGATCACATTACTTTGTTCTCCCCTATTGTCTGTTTCAAGTGTTAATGGGTGAAAATAATAGAAATTTCCTTGAGAATCAGGAAAAAAGCATTGGGTTACCGAAATGGAATAGTTTGAGATCACCAGAAAGACTATGCTTAATAATGTTTCTCATAAAGATGACTAAAGTTTTTGAAGCATTTTTTGGGGGAGGGGTTGAGCATTGCCCTCTTCATACACTTGTCTTTGAAAATGCTAATTTTAACATATTTAAATCCTTAACACCATATTGGGGATGTGTTGTTTGTGTAAACTTAGTCATGGGTGGAAGAGGAATAAAATGCTTAAAAAATGGAAAAAGTTGCTCAGAAAGGAGTGGTAAGGATTCCAAAGACAAACGTTCAGGATTTCATAAACTTGACATTGACTGGTTCCATTAAAAGGATTCACTAACAGACGTTTAACAGACTTTTGTGTGATAAATTATTAAATGCAGAAAGAACAAAGATCTGAAATCAAAAGTGAGTTAGATATTTGGAACAGTTTCTGTTATTTATTCCCAAAAATGTCAATTCTACTATTGATGTAGTTATAGATTGAGAGTGTAAGATTTTAAATGGCTTTCAGAGAACTTCTTTTGCCTTTGGATATTTTCTTTTCCAGATTAATTTGAAGCAGTTTATATGGAAGAAAAACAAATGATAATGACACTGTTATAAGCCACAGGCCTTCAATAAAGGTTTAACATAGAGAAGGAATGTAAACAAAACCAGGACTGATGGACATGGTTATGCAGTTGTGCAAAAGAGTGATTAAAATGTGCATGGGAGCTGAAATCTAAACAAAGTAGTGCTGCTTTGCCTGGAAGAAGGTCTATAATTTTTTTTAATTTACAAAAGGCAAGACTTTTAACCAAAGAAATATGTTAGACTGGAAAGGTCACTTTTTTTCTAATTTTATAAGGAAACAAGAAGGACTAGAAATGGCCTTGATCAAATCTTCTAAAGATAGTTTACAACTATATTGGTGATGGAGTGAGTCTGAAGGCAAGAAAACCAGTCAGGAGTGTTGCAATAGTGTAAGCATGAGTAGAAAAAGGATTTGAAGTTGGAAAGTGTCATGAAAAGACCATGAGCAATTGAAAATTGGAGATGAGAAAGAAAGACTCAAAACCAGGAAGTGAGTTATTAGAAAGTAATAGATTGAATTGCTATCCTGTCAAAGAAGGTGGTCAGTAGATCAGCTGCTTCAAAGAGTAGGTGTGATGATTATAGAGTAGTGCTGCCTGACAATGAGACTGAGTAGCCAACCAGGTTTACTTTTTTGTTGCCCTAGTTTCTAGGACATTCAGAATTGAGTTTAATGTTCCAAATTCCTTGCTCCAGATCCCTACCACAATTCTCTTCTCTTCTTCCTCTAAATGAGGAGATCTTAATCTTGACTCCATGGATGAATTGCAATAGTCTCATAAAATGAAATTGTGGGAAAACTCCTAATGCATTTTTATTGTCAATTTAACATTTATTTTAACTGTCATGTTTTATAATTATTTTTATTGTAAACTACCTTTAAATATATTTAGGGGGAAATGAGTAGGACACATGAAGGGATGAAAAATAATAGATAGATAGATAGATAGATAGATAGATAGATAGATAGATAGATAGATAGATAATCATTACCATTACAACATCTGCAAGTGAGTAAACAGACTTGAGGTCATCATTTCACAACTCAAGCAAGTTAGAAGAGAAGTTCAACTAGACACTGACCCTACTTAGAAATTTAGTTTAAGCAGGAGGGAATGGGAAATGACAATGATGGAAATTCTAAAAAAAGTCTCATACCCTATCATAGAGAAGTAATTTCACATCAGCAACACAGGAAAATTGTGACCAGTGTTCTGAGAAGAAATAATTCTTAAATTCCTATCACATATTGGGTGTGAGTAAACAAGATTTGACATGATGTGGGTGGTGGATGTGTACTAAAGGGACAAAGAAGAGCAAGAAGAAAGTCATTTTACTGTGTCCCTTCAGACTGTGACAGATTAGATTGGTGGTTACAACAGAGAGGAATGGATTTGAGAGATGATACAAAAGAAGAAATAACTGGATTTTGCATCTCACTGATTTGAGGGGCTGAAAGAAATTGGAGAATAGCTAGTTACTATATTTTGAGCCTAGGTCACTGGCTGAATGATGGTATCAAAAGATGAAATAGGACATCATTCATCTATTCAACAGGTATTTATTAAGCAACTAGTACTTGGAAGGCACTGTGCTCAGTGGTACAGTGATGAAAGAGTATGTCATGAACCCTGTTCTCAAGAATTTTGTTCTCAAGCCTTCTAGACCCCTTTAAACAACATTGATTTCTTCTTGGTGTGATTAAATAATAAGACTTACACTGCAGAGAAATTTATGACATCACAATATTGCATTCATTGAAATGGGTGATTAAAAGTAATTGACCTAGCTTTATTGGTGTTTTAACTAAACCAGAAGATATTTGTGTGAAATTGAACTGTGGGAGTCCTGTTTTCACACTTCTTACAGTTTATGATGAGCTTTCAAGAAACTTGTAGTTGTTTTTCAAACTTACAGCATTGGCTCAGACATTTTTTCTTTTATATTAAAAAGAAAGTCAAAGTCATTTAATAAACTAAGCTATACTTTCTCATGAAATGCTGAAGTTTTCACATTTGTATATGAAGCAATTAATTCAGGCTTTTAGGAATTTATTTTATAATGAGGGTTTATTTAATTATTGTCTATGTGGTAAGTCCTATTACAAAGCAGAAGTTGTTAATTTGCTTCCACTTTGTTCCTTAAAAAAACTAGCTAAGAGGAATTTCTTTCTGTACAAATGTAGTTAATGATTTAATTAATTCCACAAATGCTTATTGAACACCTATAATAAACCAGAAATTTCTGGGCGCAGGATGAATACAGGAATGAAAATCACAGAGTCTTTCAGGAAACTCAAAGTGTAGCTTAAAAATGAAAATTCAAAATGCATACCATTGTCTCATGTAATCCTTAGAGGAACCTTATATGAACATTATTATTTCCATTTTACTGATTAGGAATCTGAGTCTTAAGAACATTTTCAAATAACTTGTCCAAGGTTATACAACTACAAATAGCTTAGCTAAGATTTCAAAACTTGTCCATCCAAGGCCTCTGTTCTTTTCAATAAATTATACTAATTCTTTCATGAGAAGGATACTTTGCCTTTTTTCACACCTTATATAATATTAAACATAAAATTTTACATACAGTAATCAATTGTATACTGACTAATTTATTCATATATATATATATTAGCTACATGAAAAAAATCTCACTTTGGAATAGGGGCCCAAAACAACCATTTTTCCTTACACATCAACTGCACAGTCACTTTTAGCTTCCTAATGAAAGACTATCTCTTTCCAGGTGGGGAAGAGTATAATATGAGGTGTAAGCCCTCAACAGCAACAACAGAAAAGAGGGGGAAACCTTCTCAGAGGACTCTCCAGGTGTCCTGAGATCACTCTAAAGCACATTTGTGTGACGGACACATAGGGCATGGTCTGACCTGTAAAATTATTCCATCCTCTCCTATTGATTTACTTTTAGAGCCAACATTTCCCAAGCTTAAGCACTCTAGTAGGTTCTGGGTATTCAACAATGATTAAAAATATAGTCTTTGACTTCCAGGGATTTAAAATTTAATCAGTTTTAACAGTCTTTTTCCCTTTGTATATCAATTATAACTCAATAAGTCTTAAAAGTAAATAGTCTACTTTATAAAAGTTGTGTGACTTGTCTTATTTGAAGTACTCATTGGCACAACATTGACCTATTTTTAGGAGCAGCTGAGCCTTCTCTAAATGACTTTAGTGTCATCCAAATGTTTCCTAGTAGTGCCTAAATTGCCAAAGATTGGCAGTCCAGCTCACCAACTGAAGACTTTGACTTCAATTAAAATGCCTACCACCTTGCCTGGGTTAATATTTTAAGCTGTGGTCTATGAGGTCCTTGAGTGTAGAGATTCTAATTCACACTTAGCACTAGCCCAGTGCCTTGTACAAAGTAAGCACTGTAAATCAGGAATGGATGAACTTACACCTCAACATAAATAAAAAACAAATTTTGAAAGTGAGGAATAATAGCATATAAACACCTTTAAGGCAGAAATTGAAGGACAACTAAGAAGAAAAGAAAGCTGAAACAAAATTAACCTCTTTTGCATTTTGACAAGAGTTCAATTCTGGTTTGCTAAAATATCACAAAACGTCTTCAAGCACTACTAAACCTGTCTGATACTAAAACATTCCTCTGTGGCCCAGTCAGTGTCCATATTCTGTACCCCAGTGATCTTGGTCTACCCAAGAGATTACTTCTTTTCTTTCCTAAGAAGTGAAGTATATATTCTGAAAGGTCACCAATCGACTGAGGTAAAACATATCATTTATTGAAAAACAATGAGTACCCACATTTATGCCTGACTTTTGCTTCAGGATTCTAAAGAGGTCATTGGGTAGCCAAAATGAATTAGAGAAAGAAAATAAGTTCCTGAAATACAGTATATTGCTTATAATCCTGTGACCATAATTTAGAAAGGGCTCCAGAGCAGAGTCTATTCACAAGAGATGAGGGAATGATATAGGGTTGTTCTCTTTGTCTTTCAGAGAAATCTACTTAATATTTCCTTCAGAGGGAAATCCTGTTGGGAAGTAAAATTTGGGACTCTTATGATGGCTTTAAGTAGGTTTGATCTCTTTCAACATATTCAGTATCCAAACAAGTGTCAGCATTTTTGTGGATCTAAGACTCCATGTTTTTTGAAATCTATATGATTCTGATATATAAAGAGAGTGTTTGTCAGGAACTTGAATTTAGTATAAGTGTTTCTAGGTTAAGGGCCAAACCGTAATTCCTAATGATACTGCTCTGTGTAAGGCCTAGAAACCATCAGAGCCAGTTATATTTATTAAGCTGGTAAAAGTCCTGCTGATTATTAAGGACCAGGTATTAAAATTAACATATGCTGATTTGTCCTTTCTCTTGTTGATGTGATGTATTACATTCATTGATTTGATTATGTTGAACCACCCTTGTGTCCCTGGGATGAACCCCACTTGATCATGATGTATAATCTTTTTTATTTGCTGTGGATTCTATTTGCTAATATTTTGGTGAGGATTTTTGGATCTATGTTCATTAGTGATATTGGCCTGTAATTCTCTTTTTTGGTAGTGTCTTTGCCTGGTTTTGGTATCAAGGTGATGGTGGTTTATAGAATGAGTTTGAGAGTATTCCCTACATTTCAATCTTCTGAAAGAGTTTGAGAAGGACTGGTATGAGGTCTTCTTCGTATGTTTGGTAGAATTCCCCAGTGAAGCTGTCCGGTCCTGGACTTTTATTTGGAGGGAGGTTTCTTTTTATTGCTAATTCGACTTCGTTTCTAGTGATCAGTTTGTTCAAGTGGTCAGTTTCTTCTTGATTCAGTCTTGGTGGACTGTATGTTTCCAGAAATTTGTTCATCTCCTCTAGGTTATCCATTTTGGTTCCATATAGTTTTTCATAATATTCTTGTATGATATTCTGTATTTCTATGTTATTTTTTTTTTGTAGTTTCTCCATTTTTCCTTTCTTATTTTGCTTATTTGTGCTCTCTCTTTTTTCTTCTTTGTGAGTTTTGCCAGAGGTTTGTCGATTTTATTTACTCTTTCAAAAAACCAGCTTTTGGTTTGATTGAATTTTTCTAATATTTTCAATGTCTATTTTATTTATTTCCTCCCTGATCTTTATTATTTCCTTCTCTCTGCTGCCTTTTGGGGCTTTTGCTCTTCTTTATCTAATTCTTTTAGCTGGTGGGTTAGATAGTTTATTTGAGATTTTTCTTCTTTTTTGAGGAAGACCTGTATCGCTACAAAATTCAATCGTAGCACTGCCTTTGCTGTGTCCCATAAATTTTGTGTGGTTGTGTTTTCATTTTGATTTGTCTAAAGGTATTTTTTTAACAATTTTTATTGATTTATAGTCATTTTACAATGTTGTGTCAAATTCCAGTGTAGAGCATAATTTTTCAGTTATACATGAATACGTATATATTCATTGCCACATTTTTTTCTCTGTGAGCTACCATAAGATCTTGTACAAATTTCCCTGTGCTATACAGTATAATATTGTTTATCTATTCTACAATTTTGAAATCCCAGTCTATCTCTTCCCACCCCCACCCCCTTGGCAACCACAAGTTTCTATTCTATGTCTATGAGTCTATTTCTGTTTTGTATTTATGCTTTTTTTTTTTTTTTTAGTATCCACATATGAGGGATCTCATATGGTATTTTTCTTTCTCTTTCTGGCTTACTTCACTCAGAATGACATTCTCCAGGAACATCCATCTTGATGCAAATTGTGTTATGTTGTCGGTTTTTATGGCTGAGTAGTATTCCATTGTATAAATATATCACCTCTTCTTTATCCAGTCATCTGCTGATGGACATTTAGGCTGTTTCCATGTCTTGGCTATTGTAAATAGTGCTGCTATGAACATTGGGGTGCAGGTGTCATTTTGAAGTAGTGTTCCTTCTGGATATATGCCCAGGAGCGGGATTCCTGGGTAATATGGTAAGTCTATTCCTAGTCTTTTGAGGAATCTCCATACGGTTTTCCACAGTGGCTGCACCAAACTGCATTCCCACCACCAGTGAAGGAGGGTTCCCTTTGTTCCACAGCCTCTCCAGCATTTGTCATTTGTAGATTTTTGAATGATGGCCATTCTGATTGATGTGAGGTGATACCTCATTGTAGTTTTGATTTGCATTTCTCTGATAATTAGTGATATTGAGCATTTTTTCATGTGCCTATTGATCATTTGTATGTCTTCCTTGGAGAATTGCTTGTTTAGGTCTTCTGCCCATTTTTGGATTGGGTTGTTTATTTTTTCTTATTGAGTCCTATGAGCTGCTTATATATTCTGGAGATCAAGCCTTTGTCGGTTTCATCTTTGGCAAAGATTTTCTCCCATTCTGTAGGTTGTCTTTTTGTTTTACTTATGGTTTCCTTCGGTGTGCAGAAGCTTGTAAGTTCCATTAAGTCCCATTTGTTTATTCTTGCTTTTATTTCTAATGCTTGAGTAGACTGCTCTAGGAGAACATTTTTGAGATGTGTGTCAGATAATGTTTTTCCTGTATTTTCCACTAGGAGCTTTATTGTATCTTGTCTTATGTTTATGTCTTTGATCCATTTTGAGTTGATTTTTGTGTATGGTATAAGGGAGTGTTCTAGCTTCTTTGTTTTACTTGCTGCTGTCCAGTTTTCCCAACACCATTTGCTGAAAAGATTGTCTTTATTCCATTGTATATTCTTGCCTCCTTTGTTGAAGATTAGTTGACCAATAGTTTGTGGGTTCGCAATCTACAGATTTAATGTAATCCCTAATAAATTACCCAGGACATATTTCACAGAACTAGAACAAATCATAATACAATTTATATGGAACCATCAAAGACCTAGAATTGTCAAAGCATTACCGAAGAGAAAGAAAGAGGCTGGAGAAATAACTCTCCCAGGCTTCAGACAATACTATAGAGCTACAGTCATCAAGACAGCATAGTATTGGTACAAAGACAGACATATGGACCAATGGAACAGAATGGAGAGCCCAGAAATGTCTCAAGGTATTTTTTAATTTCAACTTTGATTTCATCATTGACCCATTTTTTTAATAGCATGTTGTTTACTCTCCATGCTTTCATTTTTTTCTCCATTGTTTCTCTGTAGTTGATTTCTAGTAATATACCAAAATCAGTTATATTTATATACAGTAACAATGAGCTATCAGAAAGAGAAATTAAGAAAACAATTTCATCAAAAAGAATGAAATACTAGGAATAAATCTAACTAAGAAGATAAAAGACTTGTACTCAGAAAACTATAAGACACTCATGATAGAGGTTTAGAATGACACATATGTAGAGATACACCATGTTTCTGAATTGGAAGAATATTGCTCAAGGCTATCTAAAGAATCAATGTAATCCCTATAAAAACCAAGGGCATTTTTCACAAAACTAGAACAAATAATACTAACTTTTGTATGGAAACACAAAATACCCAAATAAGCAAAGCAACCTTGAGAAAGAAAAAGAAAAGAATGCAGATAACATGCTCCCTGATTTCAGACTACACTACAAAATTACAGTAATTAAAACAATATGGTACTGTTATAAAAACAGATACATGAATCAATGGAACAGAATAGACAGCTCATACATAAAACTATATATTTACGGTCAATTAATTTATGACAAAGAGAGTATGAATACACAAAAGAGGAAAGACACTCTCTTTAGTCAGTGGTGCTGGGTAAACAAGACAGCTACATGTAAAAGAGTGAAATTAGAACATCGTTGCATATCATATATAAAAATAAATACAAAATGGATTAATGTAATTTATTGCTAAATGTAAGAAAAGAAACCAAGAAACTTCTAGGAGAAAACATAGCAGAACACTCTTTAACATAATCCTAGCAATGTTATTTTGGATCTGCCTCCTAAGATAAAGGAAACAAAAGCAAATCTAAACAAATGGGACCTAATTAAACTTAAAAGTTTTTGCACAGAAAAAGAAACCATCAACAAAAAGAAAAGACAACCTATGAATGGAAGAAAAATACAAATATATAAGCACACATAATGCACACACAAAAGGAGGGGCCAAGATGGCAGAGTAGAAGGATGCTCATAGCTCAAATTCTCCAACAAATACACCAAAACTCACATCCACGGATCACCCAGCCAACAAGAGCACCTGCTGAACTCCGACAGTACATTGCCCTATTCAAAAGACAAAGAATGTGGTAGGAGTAAAGGAAAAAAGAAAGAAGAAAAAGCAAAACATGCAGGACTAGTCCTGAGGGGAGGGAACAGCAAAGAAGGAATAGCATTCATTGGCTGAATCTCCCCATCTCCAACGGAGAGTTCAGCAGGACAGAAGGGGAAACTCTGAGCCTTGGATCTGTATGGAGCAGACCTTGACCAACAAAATTAAGTGAAATGGATACAGAGGGTCCCTGCAACCCCCAGCCCTAGAGGCAAAGTGGTAGGTGGGGGACAGGACAGGCTGACGGAGCTGGGCGGAGGACTGAGGCAGTTGCACCGAGGCAACCCCGGGGGACTGCAGTGTACTGTGTGCCATGGATGAGTGGGTACACAGGGCAAAACAACCTGGGTCCTCCATAAAACAACACGGCTGATGAGCCCTGGGGGGAAGGGTGCTAAAACCTCTCCCCACTGAGGTTTTGGAGAGAAGAGAGGCGGGGCTCAGCTACAGTCACCATATCCTCCAGAGTTTAGCACCCAGGTGAGATTGGGATTGAAACCTGAATCCATACCTAAGGGTTTAGCAGCCTCAAAGGCCAGGTAGAGTCTTGTTTACAGCCCAAGGCAGATAGGATCTTTCTGCCCTGGTACTTAAGAGAACTCACACAGCCAAGACAAACAAGGAGCTGAGTTTTGGCAAGCAACAGGGGAGAGGCTGTTCCTCTGTCTTCCCAAAGCCCGCCTACAGAGTGCAGACCTGGGATGGAGCAGGCAGCTGCAGAGAGCAGGGGAGCGACCAGCGCTGGGAGAGGGCAGGTGGATGCTCACTTTCTTGGCAGGAGTGCAGCATCTGACCAGGGTACAGGGACGGGGCATGATATGCTTGCCCATGGGCACTGGGAGCAGCACAGATGAGGGGTGCCAACAGAGGGCCTCTGAAAGCAGCAAGCTAAGTCTTCAAAACAGGGTGAAGACCAAAAGATCTCCTGAGACTGGGATTTCAAAATCGAGAGAGCTTTCTGTCTTCACCCTGTTTTGCAAACTCAGCTTGCAGCTTTGATAAAATCATTAAGAGCACACAATCTCCACTAGAACACATCACATACCATTTTTTTTAATCTGTTCTATTTTCTATTACCTTTTTAATTTTTACTTTTTAAACAATTGTATATGCTTCCAGTCTTAATCCCTTTTAAATTTTTAATATTTTTGTTATTATTTTAAAAAATACACCTCATTTCATTTTTATTTCTCTTGGTTATGATCTCTTGTTATTGATTATACACAGATTTCAAATACTGTATTTTGCTCATTTCTCCTTTTTTTTAAGGTTTTAAAAGATGACTCAAATCGATTGCTATTCTGATTCAACTTGCACTTCTATTATTGATTATAAACTGTTTTAAAATGTTTTTTTTTAATTTTTTTTAGAATTTTAAAATTCTCTCTCTCTTTTTTTTTAAGTTTTATTCCTGCATAGGCATTAGATAATTAAATAAATAAACTCCTAAAGGACCAAAATAGATAAATGATACTCCATAAGCCACAGTGCCAGAGAGATATGAGCAAGATGAAGAAGCAGAGGAACCACTTCCAATTAAAAGAGCAAGATAAATCTTCTGAAAGAATGATCAATGAAATAGACATTCATGAACTACTAGATCAAGATTTCATGAAAGCAGAGATCAAAGTACTGAAGGAACTAAAAGAGACAGTGATTAGAGATATAAAATATGCCAAAAATGAAATTGAAGCTATAAAGAAGAGCCAACTAGAATTGGTAAACTCATTTGATGAAATGAGAGCTGACCTAAAGGCGGTAGAAAGCAGACTAGATAATACAGAGGAATTCAGAAGTGACATAGAAGACAGGGCAACAGAAAGCACCCAATCAGAATAGCTGAGAGAAAACACAATTAAAACAATGTAAGGGAACTATGGGATAATATAAAGCATATCAATCTACCCACAACAGGGTTTCCAGAATGGGAAGAAAGAACAAAGTGAATTGAAAAGGTATTTGAAGAACTCATGACTGAAAACCTCCCAAACTTAAAGAAGCAATCAGATATCCAAGTACAGGAAGCTCAGAGGGTCCCAAACAGGAAGAACCCAAACAGACCCAGACCAAGACATATCATAATCAAGATTGCCAGAGTCAAGGATAAAGAAATAATCCTACAGGCAGCAAGAGAAAAACAAAGAGTGAGTTACAAGGGAAAACCCATAAGGCTTTCAGCTGATTTCTCTACACAAACACCACAAGCCAGATGGGAGTGGCAAGAGATATTCAAACTCCTGAATGAAGAAAATATGCAGCCTAGGATACTTTATCCAGCAAGGTTATTTTTTAGGATAGAAGGAGAGATAAAGAATTTCACAGACAAGCAAAAACTAAAAGAATTTAACAAGACTAAACCCATGCTAAAAGAAATATTGAAAGGCCTACTCTAAATATAAAAGGAGCAGGATGCTACAGAAATGAGAAACTCATAAATGAAAAGGTGGTAACTAACCTGAATTACAAATAGAATAAAAACGAAATTGTAAAAGAAGACATCTAAATCATTAAGAGTGGAAGAGGTAAGCAAGAAAATATGGAGTACTTTTTTTCTTTATTTTTTAAAATTTTTGTTCTCAGTAGGATGGGTTTGAGCTTATATCACTATCTGTTTAATACAAACAGTCATAGTAATGGGTTAATAGGCTTACAATAAAGGGTAACCACAAGCCAAAAACTTACAAGAGAGTCACAAAAACTAAATAAAATCCAAGATATTACAAAGGAAATTTACCAAACCACAAAAGGAAGAAGAAAGGAACAAAGAGGAAATACCAAATCAACTGCAAAAAAAAGTTCAAAATGGCAGTGAACACACGCCTATCATTAATTACTGTAAATGTTAATACACTAAATGCTCCAGTCAAAAGACATAGAGTGGCAGACTGGATAATAAAGCAAGAACCTTCAATATGCTGCATACAACAGACCCACTTTAGGGAGAAGGACACATATATATTGAGAGTGAAGGGATGGAAATGGAGATTCCATGCTAATGGAAAAGCCAAAAAAGCAGGTGTAGCAGTACTGACTCCAGACAAAATAGACTTTAAAACAAAGGCCATAAAGAATGATAAAAAAGAACATTTTATAATGATTAAAGGAGTAATACAAGATGAGGATATTACAGTCGTTAATATATATGCATCCAATATAGGAGCACCTAAGTACATAAAACAATTACTAACAGAGATAAAGGTGGGTATTGATAGGAATATAATCCTTGTTGGAGATTTTAACACCATATTAACATCACTAGACAGATCTTCCAGACAGAAAATAAATAATACAACAGAGAGATTAAATGATACAATAGAAAAATTAGATTTGGGGGATATTTTCAGAGCATTACACACCCCATAAAAGGATACACATTCCTTTCAAGTGCACATGGAAAATTTTCTAGGATTGGTCATGTACTTGGGCACAAAAGAAGCCTCAACAATTAAAGGAAGATAGAAATTATCTCAAGCATCTTTACTGACCACAATGACGTGAAGCTAGAAATCAACTACAGAGAAACAAAGGAGAAAATAAAGAAAGCATGGAGATTAAACAGCTTGCTATTAAAAAAACGGTGTGTCATTGATGAATACAAAGTTGAAATTAAAAATAATTTGAGACAAATGAAAATGAGAGCACAACCACACTAAATTTATGGGATGCAGCAAAGGCAGTGCTGAGAGGGAAGTTTATAGCAATATAGGCCTTCCTCAAAAATGAAGAACAATCTCGAATAAACAATCTAACCCACCAGCTAAAAGAATTAGAAAAAGAAAAGCAAAAGCCCCAAAGGCAGCAGAAAGAAGAAAATAATAAAGATAAGGGAGGAAATAAACAAAATAGAGATTAAAAAACAATAGAAAAAATGAATCAAATCAGAAACTGATTTTTGAAAAAGTAAATAAAATCCTAATAACCGTCTGGACAAACTCACAAGGAAGAAAAAATAGAGAGCACAAATAAGCAAAATAAGAAAAGAAAATTGAGAAATTACAGCAAGTAACATAGAAATATAGAATATCATACAGGAATATTATGAAAAACTATATGGAACCAAAATGGATAACCTAGAGGAGATGGACAAATTTCTGGAAACATACAGTCCACCAAGACTGAACCAAGAAGAAACTGACCACTTGAACAAACCAATAACTAGAAATGAAATTGAATTAGCATAAAAAATCTCCCTGCAAATAAAAGTACTGGACCCGACGGCTACACCAAGGAATTCTACCAAACATACAAAGAAGAACTCATACCAGTCCTTCTCAAACTCTTTGAGAAAACTGAAAAGGTGGGAATAGTCACAGACTCATTCTATAAGCCACCATCACCCTGATAGCAAAACCAGGCAAAGACACCACAAGAAAAGAGAATTACAGGCCAGTATCACTAATGAACATAGATGCAAAAATCCTTCCCAAAATATTAGCAAAGAATCCAACAGCACATAAAAAAAGATTATATGTCATGATCAAGAGGGGTTCATTCCAGGGACACAGGGGTGGTTCAACATACACATTAATCAATGTAATACATCACATCAACTAGAGGAAGGATGAAAATCACATGATCATCTCAATAGATGCAGAAAAAGCATTTGATAAAATTCAACACCCATTTATGGTAAAAACTCTCTCCAAAGTGGGTATAGAGGGAACATATCTCAACATAATAAAAGCTATATGTGACAAACCTACAGCCAGCATAGTACTCAATGGTGAAAAACTCAAAAGCTTCCCACTAAAATCTGGAACAAGGCTGCCCACTATCACCACCCTTATTCCACATAGTCTTGGAAGTCCTATCCACAGCAATCAGGCAAGAGAGAGAAATAAAAGGGATCCAAATTGGAAAAGAAGAGGTAAGTGTCACTATATATAGATGACATTATACTACATGTAGAAAACCCTAAAAGGTCCACACAAAAACTTCTAGAACTGATTGAAGAATTCAGCAAGGTAGAAGGTGACAAGATTTAACGTTCAAAAATCAGTTTCATTTCTTTACACTAACGATGAATCAACAGAAAAAGAAAGTAAAGAAACAATCCCCTTTAAAATAGCACCCAACATAATAAAATATCTAGGAATAAATCTATCCAAGGAGGTGAAAGACTTAAACATGGAAAACTATAAAACACTGATTAAGGAAACTAAAGAAGACTTTAAAAAATGGAAAGATATCCCATGCTCCTGGATTGGAAGCATCAATATTGTTAAAATGGTCACACTGTCCAAGGCAATCTACAGATTTAATGCAATCCCTATCAAATGACCCAGGGCATATTCCACAGAACTAGAACAAATCATAATAAAATTTATATGGAACCACAAAAGAGCTAGAATTTCCAAAGCATTATGAAGAAAAAGAAAGAGGCTTGAATAATAACTCGCCCAAACTTCAGACAATACTATAGAGCTACAGTCATCAAGACAGCATGGTATTTGTACAAAAACAGGCATATAGCCCAATCGAATAGAATAGAGAGCCTAGAAATGAACCCACAAACTTTTGGTCAACTCATCTTCGACAAAGGAGGCAAGAATATACAATGGAGTTAAGACAGTCTCTTCAGCAAATGGTGTTGGGAAAACTGGACAGCAGCATGTAAAACAATGAAGCTAGAACACTCCCTTACACCATATACAAAAATCCACTCAAAATGGATTAAAGACTTAAACATAAGACAAGATACAATAAACCTCCTAGAGGAAAACATAGGCAAAACATTATCTGACATACATCTCAAAAATTTTCTCCTAGAAGAAATAAAAGCAAGAATAAACAAATGGGACCTAATGAAACTTACAAGCTTCCGCACAGCAAAAGGAAACCATAAGTAACACAAAGAGACAACCTATGGAATGGGAGAAAATTCTTGCAAATTATGAAACCAACAAAGGCTTGATCTCCAGAATATTGAAGCAGCTCATATGACTTAATAAAAAAAAAAAAAACCCAATCCAAAAATGGGCAGAAGACCTAAACAAGCAATTCTCCAAGGAAGACACACAAATGATCAATAGGCACATGAAAAACTGCTCAATGTCACTAATTATCAGAGAAATGCAAATCAAAACTACAATGAGGTATCACCTCACATCAATCAGAATGGCCATCATTCAAAAATCCACAAATGACAAATGCTGGAGGGGCTGTGGAACAAAGGGAACCCTCCTACACTGGTGGTGGGAATGCAGTTTGGTGCAGCCACTGTGGAAAACCGTATGGAGATTCCTCAAAAGACTAGGAATAGACTTACCATATGACCCAGGAATTCCGCTCCTGGGCATATATCCAGAAGGAATCCTACTTTAAGATTACACCTGCACCCCAATGTTCATAGCAGCACTATTTACAATAGCCTAGACATGGAAACAGCCTAAATGTCCATCAGTGGATGACTGGATAAAGAAGAGGTGGTATATTTATACAATGGAATACTACTCAGTCATAAAAATGACAACCTAATGCCATTTGCACTGACATGGATGTTCCTGGAGAATGTCATTCTAAGTGAAGTAAGCCAGAAAGAGAAAGAAAAATACCATATGGGATCACTCATATATGTAATTTAAAAAAAAAGAAAGAACATAAATACAAAACAGAAACATTCTCATAGACGTAGAATAGAAACTTGTGGTTGCCAAGTGGGAAGGATTGTGAATGGACAGACTGGGATTTGAAAATTTGTAGATACTGACAGCTATATGCAGAATAGATAAACAAGATTATAGTGTATATCACAGGGAAATATATAGAAGATCTTATGGTAGATTACAACACACAAAAAAGAATATATGTATGTTCATGTATAACTAAAAAATTGTGCTCTACACTGGAATTTGGCACAATGTTGTACAATGACTATAACTCAGTTAAAAAAAGTTTAAAAACCAGAGAAAAAATGCACACACATAATAGAATATTAAACAGCCATTGGAAAAGAATGATATTTTTGCCATTTGTGACAACACTGGTGGACCTGGATTGTATTATGCTTGGTGAATTAATTTAGACAGAGAAAGATAAACATTGTATGTGTTCTCTTATATGTAAAATCTAAAAATAAAACAACAAATTAATATACCAAAACAGAAACAGACTCTTAGGTATAGAAATAAACTATTGGTTCCCAGAAGGGAGAAGTATGGGTAGAAAGGCAAACTTAGGGAATGGAAACAAGTAAAATCTACTAGGTATAAAATAAACTAGAAAGAAGAATGGTATGTACATTACAGTGAATATAACCAATATTTTACAGTAGCTTTCAATGGAGCATAATCTGTAAAAATATTTTATCATTTTTTGTACAGCTGAAACTAATATAACACTGTAAACCAACTACAATTCAAAAGAAAATAAAGTGAAATAAAACGGTACATTCATTTTGGAAAACATTTTGTTTAGTTGTTTAAAAACTAAACATATTGGTGGAGGTGCCAAAATGACAGAATAGAGAGATTCACAGCTCACCTTTTCCCACAAATACACCAAGAATTACATTTACAGACCCTTTGAATCACACAGAACACCTACTGAATTCTGTCAGAGTGTCTATCACTTTGAAATACAGGGGTTTTCTTACAAACTCCAGTAAGAGAAAAAAAGAAATATAAACTTGGTGCAGCTTCAGTCCTGCAGGGAGGGAGTGGCAAAAGAAGAAAGGCACCCTCATGCAGAGACACCCCTTCTACAGCCAGGAGGTCAACAGGGAAAGAAGTGGAGATTCCAAGGCTAAGAGGAGAAAGTGGCAGCAGCTTGGCAGACAGAACAAAGAGAAACTGGCACAGAGGTTCCCTGTGATCCCCAGCCCTAGATGCAAATGAGCAGGGACAAGCCAGACTGGATGCTGGAGATTTGTGACAAGCCCAGGGAGAGGGCTAAGGCCCACTGCAGAGAGGCAGCCTCAGAGAACTGGAGGGCAGTGTGAGCTCTTGCTGGGTATTTGTGTGGAATAGAACAGCATGGGACCCCCATAAAAAAGCATCACTGTTGGTGTGTATTGGGGAGAGGGGTGCAATGCAGCCACACCATATCCTTTGTCTCTGCTTGGCTCCACTGTTGGTGTGTTCTCTTGAGAAGAGAGGTAGGGCTCAATCATAGCCAACACTGCTGCAAAGAGTCGAGGCTGGAAGCTGAATCCACACCAGGGGCTCTGCAACTTCAAAGGCTGGACTAAGATTTCTTTACAGCCCCAGGCAGAGAGGGTTGGTTTTGCTCCACTGGCTCCTTTATGAGCCTACAACTCTAAGACAAGCAGGTAGTGAGCAGAGTTCTGGCACACAGCAGGGGCTAGTACGGGTATTTAAAACAGGCTGGCATACCATACAGTATGCAGAGGCAGAGTGGGGGTCTGCATTGACCCTGTGGTGCACCAAGAATTCAGGTGTGTGACCGCATCTCACTATGGTGGGTCCTAGCACCTGACATTGGTAAGTCAACACTGGCGGTTTCAGGGTCCCAGAGCCTGCAGGACACCAAAGCAGGTGGCTGGCATTCCTTCAGCTAAGGAGGGGACAAAGGCAGCATCAACAAAGAGTTCTCTGTAAGCCTGCATAACAAGTGACAGACAATACCACAGAGGGCACTTCCTAGTGGACATCTCCTGCAGAGGTATACTCAGTGACTCTTCTTCCCAGCTGAAGCACTCCAACTGCCTAGCACACACTGCAGGTCAGAAATGGGTCTAGAAGGCTCTACCCCAATAACAGGGGAGCAGACCTGGCCCACAAGGCTATGACAACCACAGAACAAAAAAGGAGGCCCCACTCAGCAACAACAATCAGGGCAGGCTCTGATCACCATGATACCAACCACACCCACAATTAAAGGGATAACACCCAACACACACATAAGAAACATGTGGGAACCATCTATACTAAAAACAGCCATTGCAACAAAACTTTTAGATACATACAATTTACACAGGAATGCTCCCAATTTAAAAACAAACAATCAAACAAATAAACAAGACCTCCAAGACCACAGTAAATACCTGATACTCCTAAATCCATAGATCCATAGAAATATAAGTAAAATGTAGAAGCAAGGGAACAACTGCCAATTAAAAGAACAAGAGAAGTCCCTGAAAGAATGAACAATGAGACAGACCTCAACACTATACTAGATCATGACTTCAAAAAGGTGATAAAAGCACTGAAGGAAATGAAAAAATCTATGAATAGAGACAGAGATAAATAATAATTAAAATAATTAAAGGGATTCAAATTGGAAGACAAGAGGTAAAATTGTCTTTATATGCAGGTGGAATGATACTATATAGAGAAAACCCTAAAAGCTTTGCACAAAAATTACTAGAGCTAATAAAATAATTCAGCAAGGTAACAAGATACAAGATTAACATAGAGAAATCAGTAGCATTTCTTTACATTAACAAGGAAATATCATAAAAAAAGAAAATGAATAAACACTCCTTTTTAAAATTACATCCCCCAAAATAAAATAATTAGGAAGAAATCTGACCAAGGAAGTGAAAAACTTATAAAAAATATTGACTAAAGAAAATAAAGATGACATAAAGAAATAGAAAGATATTCCATGTTCTTCAGATTGGAAGAATTAATATTGTTAAAATGGCCGTACTACCCAAAACAATCTACAGATTTAATGCCATCCCTATCAATTTGCCCAGAACAGTTTTCACAGAACTAGAACAAATAATCTTAAAGTTTATATGGAATCACAAAAGATCAAGAAGTGCCAAAGCACTGCTGAAGAAAAAGAATGAAGCTGGAGGAATAACCCCCCCAGACTTCAGACGATACTACAGAGCTGCAGTAATCAAAGCAGCAACTATCATATTGGCACAAAAACAGACATATGGATCAATAGAACAGAATAGAGAGCTCAGAAATAAACCCACAGACCTATTGTCAATTAATCTTTCACAAAGGAGGCAAGAATACACAGTGGAGAAAAGACAGTCTCTTCAGCAAGTGCCGTTGGGAAAACTGGATAGCAGCATGTACATCAATGAAGTTAGAACACTCCCTCACACCAAACACAAAAATAACCTCAAAATGGCTTGAACATAAGACAAGACATTATCAACCTCTTAGGAGAAAACATAGGCAAAAAATTATCTGACATAAATCTCAGCAATGTTCTCCTAGGGCAGTCTACCGAGGCAATAGTAATAAGAGCAAAAATAAACAAATGGGCCTACTTCAACTTACAAGATTTTACACAGCAAAGGAAACCATAAGCAAAACAAAAAGACAACTGACGGAATGGGAGAAAATATTTGCCAAAGATGAGACTGACAAAGGCTTAATTTCCAGAATATATAAACAACTCATACAAGTTAATAAGAAAAAACAACCCCAACCTAATCCAAACAGTGGGCAGAAGACATAAATAAGTAATTCTCCAATGAAGACATACAAATGGCCAATAGGCACATGAAAAAATGCTTAATATTGCTAATTACCAGAGAAATGCAAATCAAAACTACAATGCGGTATCCCCTCACACCAGTCAGAATGGCCATGATTCAAAAGTCCACAAATGATAAATGCTGGAGAGGGTGTGGAGGAAAGGGAACCTTCCTACATTGTTTAAAGGAATGTAGTTTTTTGCAGCTGTTATGGAAAACAGTATGGAGATTCCTTAAAAGACTAAAAATAGACTTACCATAGGATTCAACAATCCCACTCCTGGACATATATCCAGAAACTACTAATTTGAAAAGATACATGCAGACCAGTGTTCATAGAAGCACTATTTACAATAGCCATGACATGGAAACAACTGAAATGTCCATCAACAGATGACTGGATAAAGAAGTTGTGGTATATTTACACAATGGAATACTACTCAGTCATAAAAATGAATAAAATAATGCCATTTTAAGCAATATGGATGGACCTGGAGATTGGCATTCTAAGTGAAGTAAACCAGAAAAGAAAGGAAAATACCATATGATATCACTTGTATGTGGAATCTAAAACAAAGAAACAAATAAACAAGTGGACTTATCTACAAAACAGAAACAGACTCAGACATAAAAAAAAAAATATGGTTACCAGGGCTGGAAAGAGATGGGAAGGAATAAATTGGGAGTTTAAGATTTGCAGAAACTAACTAATATATATAAAGTAGATAAACAACAAATTTATACTGTATAGCACAGTGACCTATATTCAATATCTTATAGTAACTTATGGTGAAAAAGATATGAAAATGAATATATGTATGTTCATGTATGACTGAAACGTTATGCTGTACACCAGAAATTGATGCAAAATTGTAAATTGACTATACTTCAATAAAATATATATTTAAAAAGATAAAATCTAAACATACACTTTCTACACAACCTAGTGATTGCACACCTATACCTTTATCCCAGAAAAATAAAACTTTACACCCACACAATCCTCTGCACACAAATGTTTATAGCAGGCATTTAAAGTAGCCCAAAATTGTGAATGACACAAACGTTTTACAATAAATTAATGGTTAAAGTATGGTACACCTGTATGGAATGCTAAAAAAGAACAAATTATTTACAAATGAATCACTTGACTGATTCCTAAGGGCATTATGTTGAATGAAAAAAATACACACACATAATATATTCAAATTTAGAAAATCATAGTGATGGAAGAAATTTAATGGTTGCCAAAAATTGAGACTATAGGGGTAAGGAGAGGAGGAGAATAAATTTAGTGGAACTATAAAGGTGTAGGAAAAAGAGATCTTCATAATTATAGAGTCATTCAGTATCTTGATTGTGATGGAAGTTATATAAATCTACACATATGGAAAATGGTATAAAATTATGCACACACATTGCCCCAATTTTTATTTCCTAATTTGATATTGTACTATACAGCTAAGTAAGATGTAACCATTGGGAAGAACTTGTCAAAGTGTACATAAAACCTCTCAATAGTATATTTGCAAATTCCTAAGAATCTATAATTATTTAAAAATAGAAAGTTAATATAAATTTAATACTATAGTTTTTCAAAGATAAATAAAATGCTCCTACTGGAACTTTTATTCATTCTCATTTTAATTAGTATATAGTGGTTGTCAATTGTACACAAATGCTTTAAATTAAACAGTTTGGGTGAGTTTTTTTTAAAATAAGGAATTAAATAATACTTATTCCATTAAATTGTCTTATATGCACTTTTTATGTTACTAGTATTTGCTAAAATAATAAGTAGCAGATATTCCTATACACTACTGATGGAAGTTAAAATGAATAGTACATTTTAGAGAAAAATTTGTCAACATGTATCAAAAACTTCTATATTTTTTGTATTACTTGATTCAGATTTTATTTCTAGGAATTTGTGGGTCCCACACCTGTTTGCTCACCAGCCCTGAAGCCTTAATAGATCTTCTCTAGTCCCCATATGGGCCACCAAAATGTTGACTAAAACACCAAAAAGATGAGATAACAACTGTTGACGTGAAGAAAGTGGAACAATTGTGCACTGTTGATGGTAATGGAAATTGGTATAGCCTCTATGCTAAATAGCATGGAGTTTCCTCAAATAATTAAAAATAGAGCTACCATATGCTTCAGCCATTCCACCTTTGGGTATTTACCTAAGGAATTGAAATTGAAAGCTCAAACAGATATTTACATTCTTATGTTCATTGCAGCAATATTCACAATAGCCAAAATATGGAAACAACCTAAGTGTCTGTCAACATATAGAGATGTAATTGTGTATATACATGTATATAAAATAACATATATATTAAATACACAATATTTCTTCGTATATAAGGAATATTATTCAGCATAAGAAAGAAGCTTGATGGCATTTTTGATGAAGCTTGAGGGCATTATGCTAAGCAAATGTTAGATAAATATACATACTGTATGATATCACTTATATGTTTAATCTAAAAAAATCTGAACTCAGATAAACAGAGAGTTGAGTGCTGGCTACCAAGTGCTGGGGAGTCAGGTAAATGGGGAGGTCATTGTTGAAAAGGTACAAACTTTCAGTTATAAGATTGAAAATCTCTGAGTATCTAATGTACATCATGGTGGTTATAGCTATTAATACTGTATTATGTTCAAAAAGGTTGCTGAAAGAGTTAATTTTAATGTTCTCACCACAAAAGAAAAGAAGCGATAACTATGTTGGGGAAGGAAGTGTTAGTTAATGGCATATTGATAATCATTTTGCAATGCATAAATATATCAAATCAACATGTTGTACATCTTAAACTTAAACAATGTTATATGTCAATTATATCCTAATTAAATGGGGGAAATAGACTAAAGCTCTAGACAGGAAAATAATTGAAAATGGCTATAATATAATATAAATTAAAATAATATGCAAATTTTTACTCAGTCAATATTATAAAAAAAGTATTTATTCAACAAATGATAAATAACACAATACCATTAATCTTCACTAAGAAATTAGTGACACCCTTAGCTATTAACATCATCTTCCCCAACACTTATTATTTTCTGTGTTTGTTATTACTACTACTACTTCTATTACTACTACTGCTGCTGCTGCTGCTGCTTCTACTACTACTACTATTGCCATACTAGTGGTATAAAGTATTTCATTATAGTTTTGATTTGTATTTCCCTGATGGCTATTGATGTTGAGAATTATTTCATGTACTTGTTGGTCATTTGTATATCTTCTTTGGAGAAATGTCTATTGAGAACATTTGTCAACTTTAAACTGGATTATCTCTCCATATTACTGAGTTGTAAGAGTTTGCTATATATTGTGAATACAAGTACCTCATCAGATATGCTTTGCAAATGGTTTCTCCCATTCTGTGGATTATTTTTCCCTCTCTTGTTAGTATCCTTAAATTCAGAGAATTTTTCACGTTTGATGAAGTCCAATTATCTATTTTCTTGCTATCACTTGGATTTTAAGTGTCATACATAAGAATCCGAATCCAAGATCATGAAAATTTACTTCGATGCTTTCTTCTAAGCAGTGTCTTAGCTTTTAATTTAGGTCTTCGATCGATTTGAAATTTGTATGATCCAAGTTGTCCCCACACAATTTACTGAATACCATTTTTTCCATCATCGAATGGTCTTGGCAACCTTGTCAAAAATCAGTTGACAATAGGCATGATTTTTGTGTGTGTGCACAGCATAATGTTTCAGTCATACATATAAATACATATATTCATTTTCATATTATTTTTCATTATACATTACTACAAGATATTAAATATAGTTCCATGTGCTATACAGAAGAGATTTGGATTTTATCTATTTTATATATAGTAGATAACATATGCAAATCTTAGACATGAGATTTTATTTCTGGGCACTCAATTTTATTATATTGATCTATGTGTCAATTCCTATTCCAGTACCACATGGTTTTGGTTCCTTTAGTTTTCTTATGTTATTGTAAATGGAATTGTTTTCCTAATTTTATTTTTTGTATTTTTTATTGTTCATTGCTAGAGTATAGAAATATGGATTATTTCATGTTCATTTTGTATTCTGTAACTTTGCTGAATCCAGATAATAGCTCTAATAGATTTTATTTTCGGTAAATTCTTTAGGATTTTCTATATATAAGGTTATGCCATCTGAAAATATAGTTTCATTTCTGCCTTCTCAATTTAATTTTATTTTGTATATTTCCCTTGTGTACTTGTTCTGGATAAAATACCCAGCACAATATTGAATGAAGGAAGCAAAAATGACATTTTTGTGTTATTTCTGTTCTTAGAGGGAAATCTTCCAGTCTTTCTAATTAAGTATAATGTTAGCTGTGGATTTACCAATGGCCTTTTTCATGTTAAAGAAATTTCCTATTATTCCTAATTTGTTGAGTTTTTTAAATTAAGATATGATTGACATATAACATTATGCTAGTTTCAGTTGTATAACATAATGATAAATATCTGTATACATTGCAAATTATCACCATTATAAGTCTAGTTAATATCTATCATCACACATAGTTACTTTTTTTGTGATGAGAACATTTAAGATTTGCTCTTTTGGCAACTATAAATATATAATATATTATTATTAACTGTAGCCACCATACAATATATTACATCCCCATGACCTATTTATTTTATACCTGGAGGTTTGTACCTTTTGACTCCTTTCACCCATTTTGCCTACTCCTATATCTCACCTCTGTAAATCACCAATCAGTTTTCTGCATCTATGAGGTTTTTTTTTAAGAAACCACAATTAGAATTCCAGTCAAGTTGGCAGAGTAGTAGGAACACGAACTTGTCTATCCTCACAACCACAAAAAAAACTCACAATGACTTCTGAATCGCCATTGAGAAAAAAGACTGGAGCCTAGCAAAAAAGATCTGATTCAATAGGAAACATTGAGACATAACCACAATAGGAAGGTAGGAGGGGTATGCTCATGATAATGGTTGGGCCCCATACCACCCGGGTGGGCAAGTCACAAGCTGGAGAGCAATTAAGTCACAGAGGTGCTCCCACAGGAGTGAAAATTCTGAGCCCTACATCAAGCTCATAAGACAAGAGTTCCAGCAGTGGGAGGAGGAGATCCCAAGATACCTGGTTTTGAAAGCTTAACTTCAGAAGCCCCACAGGACAGGGGGAGACAGAGATTTAATTCTCTAGGAAAGCGTGCATGGAACATCATGTACACAAGGTCCAGGGGCAGAGACAGTGATTGCATAGGAACCTGGGCCATACCTGCCTGCTTGTTTCTGAAGTTCTCCTGGGGAGTAAGGGGACTGCTGCAGCTCAACCAGAGGACATAAAAGCTCGTGGCAAACATTCTGACAGTGTTCATCTACATAAGCTTCCTTGGAGGCTGATGCCTTGATTGGATCAACAATACTAAGACCTAGCCCCACCCAACAGCCTGTAGGCTTAAGGGCTGGGAACCCTCAGGCCAAACAACATAGTGAGTAGAAACACATCACCCATCAGTAGACTTTCTGAGCCAACCAATACCTATAGGCAGGGCCCTACCAACTAAAAGTCCAGGCCAAGCTCCACCTAGCAGTGGGCAGACACTGACCCCTCCTGCCAGGAAACCTACATAAGCCTCTAGACCAGCTTCATCCACCAGGGGGCAGATACCAGAAATAAGAAAACAATAGTCTCAAGCCTGTTGAAGGAATCCACAAACACAGGCCAGACTCTACACTGGGACCAGCTCAACCCTGTCCCTTGGGTGACAAGAGAGGAGTGTACTGCTGGGGCACATAAGATGTCTTCCACAGAGGGCCACTTATCCAAAGTCGAGAATCATAATTAGCCCATCTAAAAACACAAAGAGAAAGACAGACAAAATGAGGAAACAGGAATATCTTTCAGGACAAGGCACAAGATAAAATCACAGAAGGGGTCCCAGAAAATGAAGAAAGGGAGAAAGGACCTGAGAAATTGTTGAAGAGATACTGAAAACTTTCCAAACTTGGGAAAGGAAATAGTCACCCAAGTCCAGGAATCTCAGAGATTGCCACACAGGGTCAACCCAAAGAGGAATACACCAAGTCATATACTAATCAAATTCACAAAAACTAAAGCAGAAGACCTAAACAAGCAATTCTCCAAGGAAGACATACAAATGATCAATAGGCACATGAAAAAATCCTCAATATCACTAATTATCAGAGAAATGCAAATCAAAACTACAATGAGGTATCACCTCACACCAGTCAGAATGGCCATCATTCAAAAATCCACAAATGACAAATACTGGAGAGGCTGTGGAGAAAAGGGAACCGTCCTTCACTGCTGGTGGGAATGAAGTTTGGTGCAGCCACTGTGGAAAACTGTATGGAGATTCCTCAAAAGACTAGGAATAGACTTACCATATGACCCAGGAATTCCGCTCCTGGGCATATATCCAGAAGGAACCCTACTTCAGGAAGACACCTGCACCCCAATGTTCATAGCAGCATTATTTATAATAGCCAAGACATGGAAACAGCCTAAATGTCCATCAACAGATGACTGGATAAAGAAGAGGTGGTATATTTATACAATGGAATATTACTCAGCCATAAAAACTGACAACATAACGCCATTTGCAGCAACATGGATGCTCCTGGAGAATGTCATTCTAAGTGAAGTAAGCCAGAAAGAGAAAGAAAAATACCATATGAGATTGCTCATATGTGGAATCTAAAAAACAAACAAACAAAAAACACAAACAAACAAAGCATAAATACAAAACAGAAACAGACTCATAGACATAGAATACAAAATTGTGGTTGCCAAGGGGGTGGGGGGTGGGAAATGATAGACTGGGATTTCAAAATTGTAGAATAGATAAACAAGATTATACTGTATAGCACAGGGTAATATACACAAGATCTTATGGTAGCTCACAGAGAAAATATGTGACAATGAATATATATATGTTCATGTATAACTGAAAAATTGTGCTCTACACTGGAATTTGACACAACATTGTAAAATGATTATAAATCAATAAAAAATGTTAAAAAAATAAAAAAGAATGGAAAGGGATGGAAAAAGATATTCCATGCAAATGGAAACCAAAAGGAAGCTGGAGTAGCAATATTTATAACACACAAAATAGATTTTAAAATAAAGACTATTACAAGAGACAAAGAAGGGCACTACATAAACATTTAGGGATCAATCCAAGAAGGATGCAACAATTGTAAATATATATGCACCCATCACATGAGCACCTCAATATATAAGGCAACTTTTAACAGACATAAAAGGAAAATTTGACAATAACACAGTAACAGTGGGGGAACTTAACAACCCACTTACACCAAGGGACAGATCATCCAGATAGAAAATCAAGAAGGAAATGCAGGCCCTAAATAACACATTAGACTGGATGGACCTAATTGATATCTATAGAGAATTCTACCCAAAACCAACAAAATACACATTCTTCTAAGGTGCATCTGTAAAATTCTCCAGAATTGATCACATGTTGGCCCACAAAGTGAGCCTCAGTGAATTTAAGAAAATTGAAATCATACCAAGCACCTTTTCAGACCACAGTGTTATTAGGTTAGTAATCAACTACAGAAAATAACTGCAAACACATGGAGGCTAAACAATGTGCTACTACACAACCAGTGGGTCACAGAAGAAATCAAAGATGAAATAAAAAAATACCTTGAGACAAATGAAAAGAAAAACACAACAATCCAAAACCTCTGGGATGCAGCAAAAGCAGTTCTTAGAGGGAAGTTTATAGTGACACAAGCATACCTCAGGAAACAAGAAAATTCTCAAGTAAACAATCTAACCTTACACCTCAAGCAGCTGGAGTAAAAAGAACAAACAATCCCCAAAGTTAGTAGAAGAAAAGAAATAAAGATTAGAGCAGAAATAAATTAAATAGAAACCCCCCAAAAATCAATGAAACTAAAAGCTGGTTCTTTGAAAAGATAAACAAAATTGATAAGCCTTTAGTCAGACTCATCAAGTATAAAAAAAAAAAAAGGGAGAGGGCCCAAATTATTAAAATCAGAAATGAAAATGGAGAAGTTACAATTGACACCACAGAAATACAAGGGATCATAAGAGGATACTATGAGCAACTATACACCAACAAAAACAACAATGCAGAAGAAATGGACAATTTCTTAGGAAGGTGAAATTTGCCAAGACTAACCAGGAAGAAATAGACAATATGAATAGACCAATTACCAGTAGTGAAATTGAATCAGTAATTAAACCCTCCCAACAAACTAAAGTCCAGGACCCAGACGGTTTCACAGGTGAGTTCTACCAAACATTTAGAGAAGAGTTAACACCTATCCTTCTGAAACTATTCCAAAAAATTGCCAAGGAAGGAGCACTTCCAAACTCATTCTATTAGGCAATCATCACCCTGATACTAAAACCAGAAAAGGATATCACAACAAAAGAAAATTACAGGCCAATAACACTTATAAATATAGATGCAAAAATCCTTAAAAAAATACTAGCAAATTGACTCCAACAATGCACTAAAAGGATCATACACCATGATCAAGTGGGATTTATTCCAGGGATGCAGGGATTTATCAATATATGCAAATGAATCAGTTTGATACACCACATTAACACACTGAAGAATAAAAACCATATGATACTCTCAATAGATGCAGAAAAAGCTTTTGATAAAATTCAACATTCATTTATGATCAAAACTCTCCAGAAAGTGGGCATAGATGGAACATACCTCAACATAATAAAGGCAATATATGACAAACCTACAGCTAACATCATACTTAATTGGGAAAATCTGAAAGCATTCCCTCTAAGATCAGGAAAAAGACAAGTATGCCCACTCTCACCACTTTTATTCAACATAGTTTTGGTAGTCTTAGCCATAGCACTCAGAGAAGAAAAGTAATCCAAATTGGAAACGAAGAAATAAAACTGTCACTGTTTGCAGATGACATGATACCATACATAGAAAATGCTAAAAAAGCAACCAGAAAACTACTAGAACTCATCAATGAATATAGTAAAGTTTCAGGATACAAAATCAATATACAGAAATCAGTTGCATTTCTATACATTAACAATGAAATAGCAGAAAGGGAAATTAAGGAAATGATATAATTTATCATCATGCCAAAAAGGATAAAATACCTAGGAATAAACCTACCCAAGGAGGCAAAAGACCTGTATGCCAAAAACTATAAGACACTGATGAAGGAAATTGAAGGCGTCATAAGCAAATGGAAAGATATACCGTGTTCTTGGATTGGAAGAATCAATATTGTTAAAATGACCATACTGCCCAAGGCAATTTACAGATCTGATGCAGTCCCTATCAAGTTACCAATGACATTCTTCACAAAGCTGGAACAAAAAATGTTAAAATTTGTATGGAAACACAAAATACCCTGAATAGCCAAAAGAATCTTGTAAAAGAAGAATGGAGCTGGAGGAATCTCGTTCTCTGACTTCAGACTATACTACAAAGCAAAAGTAATAAAGACAGAAGGGCATTAGTGCAAAAAGAGACATATAAATCAATGGAACAAGATAGAGAGCCCAGAAATAAAGCCATGCACTTATGGTCAATTAATCTATGACAAAGGAGGTAAGAATATACAATGGGGAAAAGAGACTCTTCAATATGTGGTGCTGGGAAAACTGGACAGCTACCTGTAAAAGACTGAAATTAGAACATTCTCTAACACCGCATACAAAAATTAACTCAAAATGGATTAAGGACTTAAATGTAAGATCAGATACTATAAAACTCCTAGAGGAAAACATAGGCAGAACACTCTTGGACATAAATCATAACAATATATTTTTTGAACCAGTTCCTGGAGTATTTGAAATAAAAGCAAAATAAACAAATGGGATCTAATTAAACTTAAAAACTTTTGCACAGCTAAGGATACAATCAACACAACAAAAAGACAACCTACAGAATGGGAGAAAATATTTGCAAATGATGTGACCAACAAGGGACTAATTTCCAAAATATACAAACAGCTCATACACCTTAATACCAAAGAAGCAAGTAACCCAATCCAAAATGGGCAGGAGACCTAAACAAGCAATTCTCCAATGAAGACATACAAATGGCCAGTAGGCACATGAAAAACTGCTCAGCATTGCTAATTGTCAGAGAAATGCAGATCAAAACTACCATGAGATATCACCTCACATCAGCCAGCATGGCCATCACTGAAAAGTCTACAAATGATAAATGCTGGA
Source organism: Camelus bactrianus (assembly GCF_048773025.1). NCBI lineage: Eukaryota > Metazoa > Chordata > Mammalia > Artiodactyla > Camelidae > Camelus > Camelus bactrianus. The sequence continues at coordinate 63,509,296 of NC_133575.1, read as the reverse complement.
GAGGGTGTGGAGAAAAGGGAACCCTCCTACACTATTGGTGGGAGTGTAGATTGGTGCAGCCACTATGGAGGACAGTATGGAGGTTCCTTAAAAAACAGAAAATGGACTTACCTTGTGATCCAGCAGTCCCACTCCTGGGAATATATCTGGAGAAAAGTAAAATTCAAAAAGACACATGCACCCCAATGTTCATAGCAGCACTATTTACAATAGCCAAGACATAGAAACAAACCAAATGTCCATCAACGTATGATTGGATAAAGAAGAGGTGGTACACATATACAGTGGAACACTACTCAGCCATAAAAAAGAATACAATAATGCTATTTGCAGCAATATGGATGGACCTGAAGATTGTCATTCAAAGTGAAGCAGGAGAGAAAGAGAAAGAAAAATGTCATATGGCATCATTTATATTGGGAATCTAAAAAATAATAGAATGATAATAAGGACACAAATGAACTACTTATTATTTATAACAAAGATGATGAATATGTATAAACACATTTGACTGTCTTTTATGATTGGATTACTGCATTCTATTGATTCTTATTTTGTAGTTGGCTTTATTCCTTTGATAACTATGTAAGTTTAAAAAGCTAAAGCTCTAATCTGTTCTTACAAACAATAATTAGTACATATATGTAAACTAAAAAGTTGTGCCGTATACTGCATATATGTATTTACATGCAACATAATGTGCATGTGCAGTCAAACTGTAATAATTCTACCTAATAAAACTGAAATAGGAGAAAAAAAGATACCACAATTAAGTGAGATCATATGGCATCTGTCTTCTTCTGTCTGACTTGTTCCACTTAATATAGTGCCATCAGGCTCCATTTATTTTGATACTAATGGCAAGATTTCCTTTGTTTTTATGACTGAATAATATTTCAATGAATGCAGGCATACCTCATTTTATTTTGCTTTGCCTTATTGTGCTTCAAAGATATTGCAGGTTTTTTTTTTTTTTTTTTTATAAATTGAAGGCTTGTGTCAACTCTGCACCAAGCAACTCTATCAGAGACTTTTTCAAACAGCATTTGCTCATTTAATGTCTCTGTATCACATTTTGGTAATTCTTGCAATATTTAAACATTTTTATTCTTGTTATATTTGATATGGTGGTCTGTGATCAGTGATCTTTGATGTTACTATCGTAATTACTTTGGAGCATCACAAACCACACACTTATAAGGTGATCAACTTAATTGACAAATATTATGTGTGTTCTGATTGCTTTACCAACTATCCATTCATCCATTTCTCTTCCTCTCTGTGGGCCTCCATATTCTCCGAGACACAACAGTATTTAAATTAGGCCGATTAATAACCCTGCAATATCCTTTAAATGTTCAAGTGAAAGGAAGGGTTGCACATCTCTCATCTTAAATTAAAAGTGAGAAGTGTTTTAGTGAGGAAGACATGTCAAAAACAAAATAGTTCAAAAGCTAGGCCTCTTGCACCCACTTAGCCCAGCTGTGAATACGAAAGAAAAGCTCTCAAAGGAAATTAAAAATGCTACTTCAGTGAACACACAAATGATAAGAAAGGCAAACACACATTGCTGCCATGGAAAAAGTTTGAGTAGTCTTGTTAGGAGATCAAACTACATTTCCTTAAGCTAAAGCCTGTTCAAGAGAAAGACCTTAACTTTCTTTGAGTCTGTGAAGGCTGAGAAACGTGAGGAACCTGCAGAAGTTTGGAGCTATTAGAAGTTGTTTCATGAATTTTAAGAAATAATCTCCATTCCATAAATGTACCAGATGAAGCAGCAAGTGTCAATGTAGAAGCTATAGCAAATTATCCAGAAGATTTAGTTAAGTTAATTAATGAAGATGGCTACACTAAACAACAAAATGTTAATGTAGACAAAGCAGTCTTACATGGAAGAAGATGCCATCTAGGACTTGTGTAGCTAGAGAGGAGAAGTAAATGCCTAGCTTAAAATCCTCAAAGGACAGGCTGGCTCACTAATTAGTGACTAATGCAGCTTATGACTTTATGTTGAACCAGTGCTTATTTTAGCACTGGGAAAACCCTAGGGCTTTTAGCAATTATGTTAAATATACTCTACCTCTGCTCTATAAATTTAAAAACAAAGCCTGAATGACAGTACATCTGTTTACAACATAGTTTACTGAATGTTTTAAGCCCACTGCTGAGAATTACTGCTCAGAAAAAAGATTTATTTCCAAATATTACTGCTCATTGATAATGCACAGAGTCACCCATGAACTCTGATGCAGATGTACAACAAATTGCACATGTTGTTTGCATGTCTAATGCACCACCTGAAGCCAATGGCTCAAGGAGTAAATTATTTAAGAAATACATTTCATAAGTCTGTGGCTGCCATAGACAGTGATTCCACTGATGGACTGGGTAAAATTAATTGAAAACCTGGAAAAAATATACAATTCTAGATGCCACTAAGAACATTTATGATTCATAGAAATAAGTCAAAATATCAACATTAATAGGAGTTTGGAAGAAGTTGATTCCAACCCTTATGTATGATTTGAGGGGTTCAGGACTTCAGTGGGGGAAGTAAGTGCAGATACGGTGGAAGTAACCAGAGAACTAGTATTAGAAGGGCAGCCTGAACTTATGACTGAATTGCTGCAATCTCATGAAAAAATTTAACGAATGAGTTGTTCTTATCCATGAACAAAAAATGGTTTCTTGAGATGGAATCTATTCCCGATAAAAATGCTATGAAGATTATTGAAATTACAACAAAGAATTTAGAATATTACATAAACTTAGTTGATAAAGCAGTAGCAGAGTTTGAGAGGATCAACTCCAATTTTGAAAGAAGTTTTACTATGGGTAAAATGCAATCAAACAGTATTGCATGCTACAGAGAAATCATCTGTGTCAGTCAATGTGGCAAACTTTATTTTTGTCTTAGGAAATTGCCACAGCCACTCCAACATTCAGCAAACACCATCCTGATCAGTCAACAATTATCAGCATCAAGGCAAGACAATCCACCAACAAAAAGATTATGACTTCCTGAAGACACAGATGATGTTTAGCATTTTTAACAATAAAATATTTTTAATTATGGTATGTACATTTTTAAATATTATATACTTAATAGACTATGGTACAATGTAAGTAACTTTTTTCATTTTATTTTATTTTTCATTGAAGTATAGCTGATTTACAATGTGTTAGTTTCAGGTGTACAGAAAAGTGATTCAGTTATACCGAATGTATATGTATATATATATATATATTTTCCAGATTCTTTTCCATCATAGGCTGTTACAAGATATGGAATATAGTTCCCTGTGCTATACAGTAGATTCTTGTTGTTTACCAATGTTATATATAGTAGTGTGTACATTTTAATCCCAAACTGCTAATCTATCCACTCCCCTTTTCACCTTTGGTTAACCACAGTTTGTTTTCTATGTCTGTGAGTTTATTTCAGGTTTGTAAATAAGTTCATTTGTATCTTTATAAAAAAAATTCCACATTTAAGTGACATCATATATTTCTCTGACTTACTTCACTTAGTATGATAATTTCTACATCCATCCATGTTGCTGCAAATGGTATTATTTCATTCTTTTTTATGGCTGAGTAGTATTCCATTGTGTGTGTGTGTGTGTGTGTGTGTGTGTGTGTGTGTGTGTGTGTGTGTATCATATTTTCTTTATGCAATCATCTGTCACTGGACATTTAGGTTGTTTTCATGTCTTGGATATTGTAAATAGTGCTTCTATGAACATTGAGGTGTGCATGTATCTTTCTGAATTAGAGTTTTCTCCAAATATATGCCCAGGACTGTGATTGCTGGATCATATGATAACTCTATTTTTAGTTTTTTAAAGAATCTCCATACTGTAGTTGCACCAATTTACATTCCCAACAACAGTGTTGGATGATTCTTTCTCTCCACACCCTCTCCAGCATTTATTATTTGTAGAATTTTAATTGCACTTTATTCTGACTAATGAGAGGTGATACCTCATTGTGGTTTTGATTTGGATTTCTCTAATAGTTACTGAAATTGAGCATCTTTTCATATGCCTATTGTCCATCTATATATCTTCTTTGGAACAAATGTCTATTTAGGTCTTCTGCCCATTTTTTGATTGGGTTATTTGTTTGTTTATTGATATTAAGCTACATGACTGGTTTGTATATTTTGGAAAGTAATCCCTTATTTGTCACATATTTACAAATATTTTCTCCCATTTTGTGGTTGTCTTTTCATTTTTCTTATAGGTTCCTTTGCTGTGGAGAAGCTTTTAAGTTTAATCAGGTCTCATTTGCTCATTTTGGCTTTTATTTCCATTAACCTAGGAGAAAGATCAAAAAATATTGCTTCAATTATGTCAGTGTTCTGCCTATTTTATCCTACAGGAGCTTTAGAGTATCTGTGTCTTATATTTGGGTGATTATTCTATTTAGAACATTCTCTAACACCATATACAAAAATTAGCATAACTTTTATATGAACTGGGAAACCAAAAATTTCATGTGACTTGCTTTATTTCAATATTCACTTTATTGCGGTGGTCTGGAATTGATCCTGCAATATCTCCTGGGTAGGTAGCTTGTATTTATATCACATTTCCTTATCCTTTCATCCATCAATGGTTGCTTCCATAAATGCTGTCATAAATAATTCTGCATTAAACATGTTGTGCACATTTCTTTTTGACTTAGTGATTTTGTTTCTTTTGAATTTTGAATTACTGGATCATATGTTGGTTCTTTTTTTTTTTTTTTTTTTTTGAGGGACCTCCATACTATTTTCTATACTGGCTGCACCAGTTTACATTGTCACCAACAGTGAACAAACTTTCTCATTTCTCAACACTCTTTGCTAACACCTGTTATTTCTTGTCATTTTGACAATGGCCATTCTAACAAGTGTGAGGAAATATCTCATTGGGATTTTGGTGTGCATTTTCCTAATCACGGCTGATGTTGAGCACATTTTCATATACCTATTGGCCATCTATATGTCTTCTTCGGAAAAATGTCTGTTCAGATTCCCTGCCTATTTTTTAATTGGATTGTTTGTGGAGTTTTTGCTATTGAATCGTAGTTGTTGAGGGTTTTTACTCAGGAAATAGTACTGCAACTTGTTAAATTTGTTGCACCTATCATAGAGTTTTACAGTACTAGAAAATACTTGTGTATTATCCAGATATAAAAGAGATATTAAGATTATTTACATACTATTTTATTAATATAATCATAAATATATTTTGCTCAGAGTTTCTCCCCTAGACCAATATTCATGTGGGTGTGAATATCTTAAATGTCTCAGGGCTCCACTATCCTGTCAGTAGAAATAAGTACATGCTTATGTTACTTACAGTGCATCTTCCCCCTGATTATTGGCATCCTCCCCTTTGCACAGTTGGCCTCATCCCTGTACAATGCTACACCCCCAACACTTTATTGCTTTTCTTCCAAGACTGTCCAAAGCTTTAGAACCATCAAATTCTTTTCAACATTTATCACATTATTTATTAAATGCATTTTTGCATTCTTGTGTCTTTCTTCTCTAATATCTTACTTCACAGAGGCTCAAAATTTAGTATGTGTTATATGAGTATAGAAGTATCCTGTGCCCTCAAATCCACAACTTTTCTCTCTTCTGTCTTCTAAAGGAGAAAATATATATATGTATATATATGATTGTATTTGTGTATAGGGACAAGGTTTATGCTATTGTCCTGGGATGTTTTTCCTGCTGTGTTTGGCATAGAGACCCACCATCAAAGAATGTTGAGAGTTTACTTTGGACTTTGTGAAAGAACTTGTGCATTTTGTGGTTTTATGTTGAGGGAGAGCAGGTATCAGAGAAGACATGTGGAGACTGAGCATGTAAAAATGCAGCATCACTTGGAATTTGCTTCACATCTGGAGGTAAATACAAGTTTTCACTTTTGCGGGGTATGATTGGAGGACAGATTTCATGCCAAAATCTTTACTGATGCTCCTTGGTCAGATGGAATTATATCAACAAATCTAAGTTTACTAGTAGTAGTTGTCAGAAATAGGAAAAAATTGACAAGCTCTGTAACTTACTTTAGACTATGTAGTAAGTTGGTGAAGGCCTATTTTCCAGTTTGCATTGCTACCTTGAGATGAGTTATTAATTAAGATGCTCATGTGTGAAGAGGGTAGAAAGAATTCATCTTGAAAGATTTCCTTTGATAAGCCTCTCTAATTAAGCTAGTATGCAGAGTACTTTCAGTGAAGAGTTTTTAAGCTTTGGAAAGAGATATGCTTATGAATTTTCAAGAATCTTCTTCAATATTATCATTCTTCAAATTGTCTTTTTAAACTATGCTTTCTCTAGTAGAACTACTTTTACTTTTTTACTTAAAATAACTTTTCTTTCTAATGTCAAAGAATATTCATTTTCAATGAGAAAAATATTTTTCAGATAAAATGAGCAGAAAGGAAGGCAGCAAGGAAAAAAGCAAGAAGAAAGAGAAATATATATAAATTAACCATAATTTAATTATCCATGCATTCATGATAACCATTAAAATTTGAAATATACTATTAATAATGTTTTATAATCTACTTATTGTACTTAACAGTATGTCTTGAATATCTCCTCTTGTGCTAATAACCAACTGTAACACCATTTTAAATGGCTACATGGTATTTATTCTTTTGATTGTGTAGTTCATAAGTTTTAGTACCATTTAAGTTGTCACCAATACAGTAGTCCTCCTTCTTAGCCATGGTTTCCCTTTCTGAGGCTTCAGTTATGTGGAGTTGACTACGTACAATTCAAAAATATTAAATGATAAATTCCCAAAATAAACAAATCATAAGTTTCAAATTGTGTGCTGCTTTGAGCAGCATGATAAAATCTTACACTAACTCACTTCATCTAGCTAAGGAAGTTAATCATTCTTTTATCCAGTGTGACCACAATGTATATGATACCTACTCATTAGTATAGTAGAAAAAAAAAAACATGGTGTATGTTAAGATTTGCTACTGTAATAGGGAAAAACAAATCTGCCTCCATATTAGATCTTTTCCTTTAGTTCTAGCCCAGTGCTCTGTTTTCTGTGCTTAGTCATGTTAATTCTGCACTTTTTGTAAAAGAATGTTTCCTACAGCCTGAAATATACAGGACAGCTCATTCTCATGACTCTGACGTTTAAGGGAATAACACTTTTCCATTCATATAGAGATAAAAAGTTGCAGTACAGAGATGGCAGAGTAGTAGGATGCTCATAGCTCACCCTCTCCCACAGATACATCAAGACTCACATCCATGGACCCACTCAGCCAACCAGAGCACCTGTGGACTTCCGACAGAACATTGTCTTCTTCAAAAGACAAAGATGCCAAAAATTTGTTTTATTCCTACATAGGCATTAGATAGATAAATAAATAAACTCCTTTAAGAACCAAAATAGGCAACTGATACTCCATAAGCCACAGTGCCAGAGAGATATGAGCAAGAAGAAGAAGCAGAGAAGCCATTCCAAATTAAAAGAACAACAGAAATCCCCTGAAAGAATGATCAATGAAATAGACATCAATAGCCTACTAGATCAAGATTTCAAAAAAGGAGTGATCAAATTATTGAAGGAACTAAAAGACATAGTGTTTACACATATAAAATATGTCAAAAATGGAATCAAAGCTATAAAGAAGAGCCAAGCAGAACTGGCCAACTCATTGGCTGAGATGAGAACAGACCTAAAGACTGTGAAAAGCAGACTAGATAATGCAGAGGAATAAGTGACCTAGAAGACAGTACAACAGAAAGCAACCAATCAGAACAACTGCAAGATAAATAAATAAAAACAAATGAAAGCAACATAAGGGACCAATGGGATAATATACAGTCTGCCAATCTTCTCATAATAGGGGTCCCAGAAGGGGAAATAAGAACAAAGGGGATTGAAAAGGTTTTTGAAGAAATCATGACTGAAAACTTCCCAAACTTAAAGAAGGAATAAGATATCCAAGTACAGGAAGTTCAAAGGGTCCCAAACAGGAAGAACCCAAAGAGATCCACAACAAGGCATATCATAATCAAGATGGCCAGAGTCAAGGATAAAGAAATGATCCTAAAGGCAGCAAGAGAAAAGCAAAGAGTGAGTTACAAGGGAACCCTCATGAGGCTCTCAGCTGATTTCTCTACACAGACACTACAGGCCAGAAGGGAGTGGTAAGATATATTCAAAGACCTGAATGAAAAAAAAGATGCAGCCTAGGATACTTTATTCAGCAAGGTTATCCTTTAGGATAGAAGGAGAGATAAAGAATTTCACAGAGAAGCAAAAACTAAAAGAGTTTTGCAACACTAAACCCATGCTAAAAGAAATATTGAAAGGTCTACTCTAAACAGAAAAGAAGCAGGATGCTACAGAAATGAGAAATTCATAACTGGAAAAGTGACAACTCATGAATTACAAATGAAATAAATACAAAATTGTAAACGAAGACATCTAAATCATTAAGAGTGGGAGAGGGAAGCAAGAAAATATACAGTATTTTTTCTTTCTTTTTTAAATTTCTTATTCTCAGTAGGATGGGTTTGAGATATAGTAATGGGATAATAGACTTACAGAAAGGGGTAACCACAAGCCAAAAACTTACAAGGGAGTCACAAAATCAAAAAATAATCCATGATAATACAAAGGAAAAACCACAAAAGGAAGAAGAAAGGAACAAAGAGAAAATACTAAATCAACAGCAAAGATAAGTTCAAAATAGCAGTGAACGCACATCTATCATTAATTACTGTTAATGTTAATACACTAAATGCTACAGTCAAAAGACATACAGTGGCAGACTGGATAATAAAGCAAGAACCTTCAATATGCTGCATACAAGAGACCCACTTCAGGGAGAAGGACATATATAGATTGAGAGTGAAAGGAGGGAAAAGGATATTCCATGCATATGGAAAAGCCAAAAAAGCAGGTGTCGCAGTACTGATTTCAGACAAAATAGACCTTAAAACAAAGGCCATAAAGAAAGACAAAGAAGGACATTTTATAATGATTAAAGGAGTGATACAAGAAGAGGATATTATTGTTAATATATATGCAACCATATAGGAGCACCTAAGTATATAAAACAATTGCTATCAGAGATAAAGGGGGGAATTGATGGGAATATAATCATAGTTGGATATTTTAACACTGCATTAACATCATTAGAGCTTCCAGACAGAAAATAAATAAGGCAAAAGAGAAATTAATAATACAATAGAAAAATTAGATTTGGTGGATATTTTCAGAGCATTACACCCCCCAAAACTAAGATACACATTCTTTTCAAGTGCACATGAAACATTTTCTAGGATTGATCACGCACTTGGGCAAAAAAGAAACGTCAACAATTTTAAGAAGACAGAAATTACCTCAAGCATCTTAACTAACCACAACGCCATGAAACTGGAAATCAACAACAGAGAAACTACGGAGAAAAAAAGTATAGCATGGAGATTAAACAACATGCTATTAAGAAACAAATGGGTCAATGAGGAAATCAAAAGCTGAAATTAAAAAATACCTTGAGACAAATGACAATGAAAGCACAACCACACAAAATTTATGGGACAAAGCAAAGGCAGTGCTAAGAGGGAAGTTTAAAGTGATACAGGCCTTCCTCAAAAAAGAACAATCTCAAGTAAACAATTTAACCCACCAGCTGAGAGAAATTGAAAAAGAACAACAACAACAACAAAAAAAACCAAAATGCAGCAGAAGGAAGGGAATTATAAAGATCAGAGAGGAAATAAATGAAATAAAGATAAAAAGACCATAGAAATAGCACAGGGAAATATACACAAAATGTTATGATAACTCACAGAGAAAAAAAAATGTGCCAATGAGTGTGTATATGTCCATGAATGTCTGAAAAATTGTGCTGAACACTGGAATTTGACACAACATTGTAAAATGATTATAAAACAATAAAAAATGTTTAAAAAAAAGACCATAGAAAAATCAATCAAACCAAAAGATGTTTTTTGAAAAAATAAATAAAATCAATAAACCTCTGGCCAAACTCACAAAGAAGAAAAAAGAGAGAGCACAAATTAGCAAAATAAGAAAGTAAAAATGGAGAAATTACAACAAATAAATAGAAATACAGAATATCATAGGAGAATATTATGAAAAACTATATGGAATCAATCTGGATAACCTAGAGGAGATGGGCAAGTTTCTGGAAACATACAGTCCACCAAGACTGAATCAAGAAGAAACTGACTACTTGAACATACCAATTACTAGAAATGAAATCAAAATAGCAATAAAAATATTCCCTACAAATAAAAGTCCAGGACCGGATGGCTTCACTGGGGAATTCTACCAAACACACAAAGAAGAACTCATACCAGTCCTTCTCAAATTCTTCCAGAAGATTGAAAAGGAAGGAATACTCCCAAACTCATTCTATGAACCCACCATCACCCTGATATCAAAACCAGGCAAAGACACTACAAAAAAAAAAGAGAATTATAGGCCAATATCACTGATGAACACAGATGCCAAAATCCTCACCAAAATATTAGCAAATAGAATCCAACAACACATAAAGAAGATTATAAATCATGACCAACTGGGGTTCATCCTAGGGACACAAGGGTGGTTCAACATACACAAATCAATAAATGGAACACATCACATCAACAAGAGGACAGACAAAAAGCACATGATCTTCTCAATAGATGCAGAAAAAGCATTTCACAAAATTCAACACTCATTTATGATAAAACCTCTCACCAAATTGGGTATAGAGGGAACATATCTCAACATAATAAAAGCTATATATCACAAACCTTCAACCAGTATAGTACTCAATGGTGAAAAACTCAAAAGCTTCCCACTAAAATCTGGGACAAGACAAGGATGCCCACTATCACCACTCCTATTCAACATAGTCTTGGAAGTCCTAGCCACAGCAATCAAGCAAGAGAGAGAAATAAAAGGGATCCAAACTGGAAAAGAAGAGGTAAAAATGTCACTATATGCTGATGACATGATGCTATATATAGAAAGCCCTAAAAGGTCCACACAAAAACTACTAGAGCTGATTGAAGAATTCAGCAAGGTAGCAGGTTACAAGATTAACGTTCAAAACTCAGCTGCATTTCTTTACACTAATGATGAATCAATAGAAAAAGAAAGTAAAGAAACAACCCCCTTTAAAATAGCACCCAAAGTAATAAAATACCCAGGAATAAATCTAACCAAGGAGGTGAAAGAATTATACATCAAAAACTATAAACCTAGGAATAGACTTACCGTATGACCCAGGAATCCTGCTCCTAGGCTTATATCCAAAAGGAACCCTACTTCAGGATGACACCTGCACCCCAATGTTCATAGAAGCATTATTTACAATAGTCAAGAAATGAAAACAGCTTAAATGTCCATGAACAGGTAACTGGATAAAAAAGATGTGGTATATTTACACAATAGAATACTACTCAGCCATCAAAATTGACAACATAATGCCATTTGCAGCAACATGGATGCTCTTGGAGAATGTCATTCTAAGTGAAGTAAGTCAGAAAGAGAAAGAAAAATACCATATGAGATCACTCATATGTGGAATCAAAAAAAAATTAAAAGCATAAATACAGAACAGAAATAAACTCACAGAGATACAATACAGACTTGTGGTTGCCAAGGGGGTAGGGGGTGGGAAGAGATAGACTGGGATTTCAAAATTGTAGAATAGATAAACAAAATTATACTGTATAGCACAGGGAAATATATACAAGATTTTATGGTAGCTCACAGAGAAAGGAATGTGACAATGAATATATATATGTTCATGTAGAATTGAAAATTGTGCTTTACACTGGAATTTGACACAACATTGTAAAATGATTAGAAATCAATAAGAATGTTAAAAAAAGAAATACATTTTAAAGGAGGTATAAAAACAAATGATTTTATTCTGATTGTAAATTTTAACATTATACTAATAAAAAAAAACTCTGGTTACAAAAAAGGAAAAAAAAAATAAAAAGAAAACTATAAACCATTGATGAAGGAAATTAAATAAGACTTTAAAAAATGGAAAGATATCCCATGATCTTGGATTGGCAGAATCAATATTATTAAAATGGTCACACTCCCCAAGACAATCTACAGATTTAATGAAATCCCTATCAAATTACCAGGACATATTTCATAGAACTAGAACAAATCATAATAAAATTAATATGGAACCATCAAAGATCTAGAATTGCCAAAGCATGACAGAAGAAAAAGAAAGAAGCTAGAAGAATAACTCTCCCAGATTTCAGACAATACTATAGAGCTACAGTCATCAAGACAGCATGGTGTTGGTACAAAAACAGGCATATAGACCCATGGAACAGAATAGAGAGCCCAGAAATGAACCCACAAACTTTTGGTCAACTAATCTTCAACAAAGGAGGCAAGAATATACAATGGAATAAATACAGTCCCTTCAGCAAATGGTGTTGGGAAAACTGGACAGCAGCATGTAAAGCAATGAAGCTAGAACACTTCCTTCACACCATACACAAAAATCAACTCAAAATAGATCAAAGACTTAAATATAAGACAAGATACAATAAACTTCTTAGAATAAAATATAGGCAAAACATTATCTGGCATACATCTCAAAAATGTTCTCCTAGAACAGTCTACTCAAGCAACAGAAATAAAAGCAAGAATAAACAAATGGGACCCGATGAAACTTACAAGTTTCTGCACAGCAAAGGAAACCTTAAGTAAAACAAAAAGACAACCTACAGAATGGGAGAAAATTTTTGCAAAAGATGAAACCGACAAAGGCTTGATCTCCAGAATATATAAATAGCTCATACGATTTAATAAACAACAACCAAACAACTCAATCCATAAATGTGCAAAAGACCTAAACAAGCAATTCTCCAAAGAAGAAATACAAATGATCAATAGGCACATGAAAAAATGCTCAGTATCACTAATTATCAGAGAAATGCAAATCAAAACTACAATGAGGTATCACCTCACACCAGTCAGAATGGCCATCATTCAAAAATCCACAAATGACAAATGCTGGAGAGGCTGTGGAGAAGAGGGAACCCTCCTACACTGCTGGTGGGAATGCAGTTTGGTGTAGCCACTGTGGAAAACAGTATGGAGATTCCTCAAAAGACAGGAATAGATTTACCATATGACCCAGGAATCCCACTCCTGGGCTTGTATACAGAAGGAACCCTACTTCAGGATGACACCTGCACCCCAATGTTCATAGCAGCACTATTTACAATAGCCAAAACATGGAAACAGCGTAGATGTCCATCAACAGATGACTGGATAAAGAAGAAGTGGTGGTATATTCGTTTAATGGAATACTCTTCAGCCATAAAAACCGACAACATAATGCCATTTGCAGCAACATGGATGCTCCTGGAGAATGTCATTCTAAGTGAAGTAAGCCAGCAAGAGAAAGAAAAATACCATATGAGATTGCTCATATGTGGAATCTGAAAAAAAAAAAAGAACAAACAAAGCATACGTACTGAACAGAAATAGACTGATAGACATAGAATACAAACTTGTGGTTGCCAAGGGGTGGAGGGTGGGAAGGGATAGACGGGATTTCAAAATAGTAGAATAGATAAACAAGATTATACTGTATAGCACAGGGGAATATACACAAGATCTAATGGTAGCTCACAGAGGATAAAAAATGTGACAATGAATATATATATGTTCATGTATAACTGAAAAATTGTGCTCTACACTGGAATTTGACACAACATTTTAAAATGATTATAAATCAATAAAAAATGTAAAAAAAAAAAAAAAAGAGAACCACACCCCCTCCCTTTTTTAGTATAAATGGAGACTGAATTCTGGCTTGGGTAAGGTGGTTATCTAAGACATTAGTTCCCCATCTTATCATCTGCTGGCTTTCTGGATATACTTGCTATTCCTTGCCCAAACACGTCATCTTCCAGTTTATTGACCTGTCATGGGCAGGCAGAATGAGTTTAGACTCAGTAACAGTACTATCCATGGTTTCAAATATTCACTTGGAAAATATATATTTTTAATATACTGCACTGTGATCTTTGTAGCTAAATCTGTTTGTACCCTTAATTATTTCTTTAAGCTAAATACCTAGAAGTTGAACTGTAGGGTCAAAAAGAATTCTCATTTTACTAAGGTTTTTTTTTTAATTTAATGTATAATTACTGTCTAAAAACTATCAGTTTTATTGCACTTTACCTTTACAGAGATAAACTCATTTAATCCTTACTACAATCCTTAGAGATAGATATTGTTATCCCTATTTTACTGATTAGGAAATTGACTCAGAGAAGTTACGTGAAGTAAATCCAAGGTAGAGAGCTAATAAGGACTCAGACTCAGGTGTTCTGCCTCCAAAATATATGTTCTTTCCATCACACACACTTTGTTGTTATTGATTTCCACATTTTGGGTAGAGTCAAAATGCGGCACATGACTTCTAATCACATCCATATTTAAGAGTTCAGTCCACTGGACATTCTCAACTTGACATTAGAGTCTATTTGGATATTAAAGCCTTTAAAACATTTTTCATGTGATGTTAGATTTGTGTAGGAGTATACCTATTTGGACTATATCAGCAGTCTCATCACAGTTCTATTTTTTTCTTTTAAAAAATCTTGGGTAATTTTCAAATTGAACCCCAAATAAGTTTCTCACTATTTTAATGTATATTTATTTGATTTCTAGAACTTAAATTTCATAGTCCTTTTTCCTCTTATTTCTTTGTTCCATGTTGCCTTTGTCTCTATGTCTGTCTGTCTGTCTGTCTCTCTCTGATTTGTTTTCCAAATCACTCTATCTCACCATCTACATGTTTCTGTCTTTCCTTTGTTCTCTGTCTCTGTCTCTCTCTCTCTCACACACACACACATACTCAAATACTCCCACAAAACACTATATGTCAATTTAAGAGCAATAAAGTGTTTGGTGGACTGTATTTGTAGGATATGGACATGATTAGGAATCATGTGCTTCACTCTGAGACTACCCAAAATGTGGAAACCAATAACCACAGACTGTGGTGTCATGGAAAGAATATAAGATTTGGAGGCAGATAACCTGAGTTTGTGTCTATATTGGCTGTCTAATCTTCACCTAACTTCTCTATTTTCTGATCAGCAAAATGGGGATAATAAGAATACTTGTATCTAATAATTGCTGTAGTGTGGATTAAATGAACTTATGTGACAGCCTCTTATAAGGTAAAATGCTATAAAAATACATTTTTATAATTATTATTATCCAAAATAATTCAGATTCATTGGAGTCACATCTGGCTCTATTGTCTGCCAACTTTATAACCCTGAACACAGTTCTTAACCTCTCTGAACCTGTTTTATTATGTATAAAATGGAGTTGATAATATTATCTACCTCATAGGATTTTTTTGAAAGTTAAATATAAGCCTCTTTGTCCAATGTCATATAGTAAGTGTTCACTAAATATTTATTTTTTGTTATTGTTATTCAGAATTGTGTCAAGTTAACATTTTGCATTTGTAAATGCATTTGGTGGGTCCTGATAGCACCTGGCTCTTGTAATTTTCCAGCAAATAAGTGACTTCTAATGGGATTGTACCAGTCTCTCTGGCATCTCTTGTTGGGACTCAGTATAACAAATAAATAAATACAAAACTCACTATTTCTCTTTTAAAATCTAGGGTTTTTCTCCACATTACATTAGATTTCCTCAAAGTTTGTGTCTACCTGCATCCTCAGAGTCTAATGTACTATACCACATAATTAATGTTTGCTGTTAATACTGTATGATTTGAAGGGTGGCTGAAAAGAGCATGTTACTAAATTATTTCAAATAACACATTTTAGATTTCTTAGTAAAACATTGACTTGAATTTCATTTTCTTTTAAAGCATTAATATTTAAATTCATTCATATCAAGATGTCAGGGACTTCATCATAGACTCATATACATAAGAAAAATGTCAAATTTGTTCCTTGAGGATAAGCTTTCCATAGGAACACTGAGCACCATAATTAATAAAGATACATTTCTATAAATATTATTGCTGAAAAAAATGTTACTTCCTGAAAGATACTAACTTACAGTTCAATTGTAACAGGGCCTACTTTTTACCTAAACACTCACCAAGAGGATATATTATAATTTCCTTTATTTGATGTTATTTTAATAGGATAAATATGTCCCATTTTGTGTTAATTTGTATTTATTTTATATTGAAGTTGGATATTTTCTCATGCTTATGGATAGCTTGCATGTTTTTAGTGGATTCCCAGGTTATGTTTTATGTCCATTTTTTCATTGAGATGTCCTTCTTTTGTCTTATTTATTTATAATTGTTTTTTAAAGACTGTTCTTTGTTGCATATGTTGCAAAAGCTTCCTCCAGTTTAGTACTTCCCTTTTGACTTATTTATGATGTACTTTGTTACAGATTTTTACTATTTTTGTATAATGAAAAATTTTATGATTCAGTGGCTTATGGTTCTTGATACAAAATTCAGATTTTGTATCACAGCTACAAGATCATGCATTATTTGGCTCACACTTACCTCTCCAAATTTATTATATTCAACTTTTTTATAGCTCACTATTATCTGCCATAGTGTCCTCTTCATGTTTTATAAACATACTAGATCAGTTTTCTTCTCAGGGTCTTTAGACATTCCATCTCCTCTGCCGTTCTTACCCAAGTCTTTGATGGGTACCCTCTTCAAATTATTGAAGTTCCAATACAAATATCACTTCATCAAAACTTTCATTGACCACTTAATCTTAAATTAGTTTCCTCTAGGTATTTTGTTTCACATAATTCCTTTTATTTCCTTCATTGTAATTCATACAATTAATAACTAGATTTTTTTCCTACTCTCCCAACTTCATGAAGGCAAGGACTGGTTTTAACTTGTTCACCTGCATATTACTCAGTTCCTAGGAAGCACCTATCAAATAGTAAGTGCTCAACTGAGATCTAATAAGTGGATATATCTTACTTTTTGAATATACTTTTTAAATATTTTATACAGTTGACAGTTATAAATGACTGTATATTCATGCCAAATCCAACTTTGCATTTTATTTTAATCAACATTATAACAAATATTTTCTTACATTATTAAAATATTTATAAAATAATTTTAATGGATCTATAACATGATGTAAGATGGATAGAGTACAGTTTTTGCAATCACTCCTCCAGTATTGGCCATTTATACTATCTGCTATCATTTGCTCATAATGAACGACTTTGTCAAAAACATTTTTAATCAAATTTATTTCACTAAGTGATTCTTCAAAGTGAAGTTACTAAGTCAAAGTTAAATTACTAAATCAAAGTTGAAATTACTACAAACATTTGAAAAATTCCTGATACATTTTGCCAAATTGGTTTCCCAAAAAGGAGTCATCTTTTTTCATTGCAGTAAAATATTAGCAAGAATAATCTTCTACACATTGTGAGAATCCAAAACCACTTCTACATGTGGTTCACATAAAGCTGAACTTTGAGTAAGTGGGGCACTTGGAATTCCCACTATCAGTAATTCCTTTTTTTGCCACATAGTCTCCAAGAACTCTATTTGAAATATCCAGATATCCTGAGTGGTAACCCATGCTGCTCTCAGGAGGCATAAACACCTTATCATAGATTATATTATTACATAGAAGAACTGAAATCAGAGCCCTGAAGGAATGGAACATAGATGAGGTAAGTTTTGGTAAGTGCATATATAAGAGAGAATGTAAGGTAGAGAATACCCAGATCTTAAAGAAATCCTTCAGTGGTGAAAAATGACTTATTTATTTCACTTTATGCCCTCAAAGATCTAGAAAGTTGCGTTTAACTTATTATGCTATCAACAAATACAGAATAAACAGTAAAACTATATTAATAGAACAGATTGAAGAGCCATTTCAAAGCCATTATTTATTTAATCTTCACAAAAGTCTTTGGAAAGCTTCTCTTTATATATAAGAAAACTAAGACTTGGAGAATTTCCATTAAATGAGGTAAAATGATTTGCCCAAGGTCAAATAGGTAATAAGTGGAAAAATCAGGACTTGGATCCAGTCTTGTTTGACTCAGAAGCTGTGCTTCTTCTTCTTCACTATGGTATTGTCTGAGTGAGTGAAAAAGAATAAAAGTAGGTATACTGTCAAGACCAGTGAGGCAAGTAAGGCAACATCTGTGCATCCATACTGGAGGACTAAAACAAAGTCTAAAGGAAGTAGAGGTCAGAAAAAAGCAAGGTAAAACTAAGACACATTTCTTCATAGAATCTCCTCCTCCCGTCTTCTCCTCTTTTTTTTTTTTATATATCTTTAAAAAGTAATCAGTTTTATTCTGATGTGCCTCTCCTATGGTTTGTGTTTTCCATCACAGGACATACTCGGTCACCCTCCTTTGGTCTGTGGTTGGAAGGAATCCATGTCCATGGCATATTTATATATATGTCAAAAAATCCAAGTGTAACCACATTGCATATCAGAAACTAGTGATTCATTACCACGGCTTGCAGATGACATAGAAAGAAGCTCAATAATACTGGTTTAAACTAAGTTTGATTGTCCAAAGAAAATCAGGCTAAATTCCTTTCCGTCAAACACTTCATATGTCTTGAATAACAAGAATAAATTTTTTTAATGCAGTGCAATGAAAACTTGTGTTTCTTGGTGGACAACTAATTAAATTATGAAAGTCTTTACAGTTATCATTCCAGAATACACAGTTCTCAGTTTTAAATTTTTGCCAGATGCCCTAAAAATGCAGCGCTGGCCTAGGTTTTAACAACTGGTCTTTATTTTTTCTATTTCTATATACATAATTATCTTGCCTTTTGATCCTGAACAGAGAATGTCTCTTGAGATTGTTAACAAATGTTTCTTCTTTCCCAAACCTGAGTGAGACTGACCACATACTTTGCAAACTGAACTCTACTGTCTTCTATGGACCAAGTATCTATAGGTTGCCAAAAGACTGAAGAAAATCAAAACATCAATTTTTCTGGGACTCAATAGTCAAATCCATTATTGAATTCCATTTTTTGATCAAATGGTGATAATCAAATGACATATATATGCTTTTTGTTCTCTTTGACCATTTGAAAATAGCCTATTAATGCAATCAGATAATTCACATTGCTTTATTGAACTATCTCTTATGAACTGACATAATTTTGAATTTTCCCCTTAAAGTTGGTTTCCTTTTCAGTTTAGGAATTTAAAGGATTGATTTTATTAAGTTTATTTAAAATTAGAAAAACTTTATGTTGAAATTTCCTTGTATTTTTGTACAAAAATAATGCTTAAATATGCTACAAAAATAGTACTTCAAAACTGCAGTTTTAAGTTTTTAATGTATTGCTGAATTTTAGTTTCCAGTATTTTATTTAGCTTTGAGTCTATTTATAAATAACAATTTATTTTTATGTATTTATCCTTATAAGGACCATATTACATTACAAAATTAATTAGACACTTATTTCTGTTTTTATATTTTAGGAGCAATTATTTAAAAAGGAAAGTATGTACTTATTGAAAATTATGAACAATACACTGTAAATAGTTACTTTTGGTATAGATGTGTTTAATACTTTTCTTAATTTCTTATGCATGCAATAGTTTTAAGGATTTGTATTTTTATTTGCTAAAAATTTTATTGAAGTATAGTTGATTTACAATGTCATAGCAATTTTAGGTGTACAACATAGTGATTTAATATTTTTATAGATTGTACTTCATTTAAAGTTCTAATATGATAACAGTTATATGTTGAATATAAAAAATACAACAAACTAGTGAATATAACAAAAATGAATCAGACTCACAGACATAGAGAACAAACTTGTGGTCATTATTGTTTAAAAATAAAATGAATCTTATGCAGCGTGTGAGGTGGGACATTCCTCTCTACTCTGTCTCTGCCTTTTTTTTCCATTTTATATATATTTTTAATGAAGTATAATTAGTTTACAATGTTGTGCCAATTTCTGGTATACAGCACAATACTTCAGTCATAAGGAACATACATATATTCATTTTCATATTCTTTTTCACCATAAATAATAAGATATTGAATATGGTTCCCTGTGCTATACAGTATGAACTAGTTGTTTATCTATTTTGTCTATAGTAGTTAGTATCTGCAAATCTCAAACTCCCAATTTCTCCCTTCCTACCCTTTCCCCTGCTCCCTGGAACCACAAGTTTGTTTTCTGTCTGTGAGACTGTTTCTGTTTTGTAAATAAGTTTATCTCTCTCTCTTTTTTTTTTTTTTTAGATTCCACATATGAGTGATACAATATGATATTTTTCTTTCTTTTTCTGGCTTACTTCATTTAGAATGACATTCTCCAAGTTCATCCATGTTGCTGCAAATGGCATTATTTTATTCTTTTTATGGCTGGATAATATTCCATTGTATAAATATACCACAGCTTCTTTACCCAGTCATCTGTTGATGGACATTAAGGTTGTTTCTGTATCTTGGCTATTGTAAATAGTGCTGCTATGAACATTGGGGTGTAAGTGTCTTTCTGAATTAAGATTTCCTCTGGATATATGCCCAGGAGTGGGATTGTTGGATCATATGGTAAGTCTATTTTAAGTTTTTTGAGGAATCTCCATACTGATTTCCATAATGGCTTCGCCAAACTACATTCCCACCAACAGCATGGGAGGGTTCCCTTTTTTCCACAGCCTCTCCAGCATTTATCATTTGTGGAGTTTTTAATGATGACCATTCTGACTGGTGTGATATATCCCAGTGTACTTTTGATTTGCATTTCTCTGATAATTAGAGATATTGAGCATTTTTTCATGTGCCTATTGGCCATTTGTATATCTTCATTGGAGAATTGCTTGCTTAGGTCTTCTGCTTATTTGGGGATTGAGTTGTTTGTTTTCTTATTTATTAAGTTGTGTGAGCTGTTTATATATTCTAGAGATTAAGCTCTTGTAAGCGTCATTTTTTGCAAATATTTTCTCCCGTTCCATAGGTTGTCTTTCTGTTTTGCTTATGGTTTTCTTTGTTGTGCAAAAGCTTACAAGTGTAGATGCAGAAAAAGCATTTGATAAAATTCAACAACCATTTATGATAAAAAAAAACTCTTACCAAATTGGGTACAGAGGGAACATACCTCAACATAATAAAAGCTATTTATGACAAATCTACAGCCAGCATAATACCCAATGGTGAAAAACTGAAAGTCTTTCTGCTAAAATCTGGAACAAGACAAGGATGCCCACTCTCACCACTTCTATTCAATATAGTATTAGAAGTACTAGCCATAGCAATTAGACAAGAAAAAAAGTAAAATGGATCCAAATTGGAAGAGAAGAGGTGAAATTGTCATTATATGCAGATGACATGGCATTATATACAGAAAATCCTAAAGGCTCCACACAAAAACTGGTAGAGCTGAAAAGATAATTTGGCAAGGTATCAGGATGCAAGATTAACATATAGAAATCAGTAGCATTCCTTTACACTAACAATGAAATATCAGAAAATGTAAATAAAGAAACAATCCCTTTTAAAATTGCATCCAAAACAATAAAATACTTAGGAATTAATCTGACCAAGGAAGTGAAAGACTTTTATGTGGGGAACTACAAAACATTGACTAATAAAATTAAAGATGACTTAAAGAAATAGAAAGCTATCCCATGCTCTTGGATTGGAAGAATTAATATTGTTAAAAATAACCATA
This sequence comes from Camelus bactrianus, assembly GCF_048773025.1. NCBI lineage: Eukaryota > Metazoa > Chordata > Mammalia > Artiodactyla > Camelidae > Camelus > Camelus bactrianus. The sequence continues at coordinate 63,487,573 of NC_133575.1, read as the reverse complement.
GTACCTAAAGCAATCTACAGATTTAATGCAAATCCTTCCAAGTTACCCAGAACATTTTTCACAGAATTAGGACAAATAATCCTAAAATTTATATGTAATCAAAAAAGACCTAGAATTGTCAAAGCATTACTGAAGAAAAAGAGTGAAACTGGAGGAATAACCCTCCCAGACTTCAGATAATACTACAGCACTACAGTAGTTAAAACATGGTATTGGTACAAAAACAGACACATGGATCAATGGAACAGAATAGAGAGCCCAGAAATGAACCCACAAATTTTTGGTCAACTAATCTTTGACAAAGGAGTCAAGAGCATACAATAGAGTAGACAGTCCCTTTAGCGAGTGTTGTTGGGAAACCTGGACAGCTGCCCATGTAAAACAATGAAGTTAGAATGCTCCCTCACACCATATACAAAAATAAACTCAAAGTGGCTAAAAGTCTTAAACATAAGACATTATAAAACTCTTAAAAGAAAACATAGGCGAAACATTATCTGACACAAATAACAGCAATATTATCCTAGGGCCATCAACCCAAGCAATAAAAATAAAAGCAAAAATAAACAAATGTCTCTGCCTTTTTAGAGGTGGGGCCTGCTCCTCTTTTCTTGGAGTAGAAGCTCTGAGGGTCAGACTCAATGAGGCTCTATTCCTCTTTATTGAATGCCTTGACCCAAAGAAGAGGGGTGATGAAGCAAGTGAGGCCTGTGCACTCACAGAAGTCTAATGTGTGTAGGCATCTGTGGCTCCACACATAAGCAGCCCAAAGTCGTATACCTTCTCCTTTTGCAGTTTTTCCATATCTAGTGGAATGCTTTGGTGTGGAGTTTGTGGAGCTGGAGTGTTTGCTAAGCAGAATCTGGGGGTCAGGACATTGTGGCTGCAGGAATAGCAGTGCCCTCATTGATCTGGACTGACTCTGTGGCAGTCTTCTCCTAGGATCTGTCTTCCCTAAATCTAGTGCCAAGATGTGGCATGGAGTGGGCTAGATTGGAGCACTAAACAGACTGTAGTATGCTGTTCACAGTGGTTCCTGGGGCACCACCCAATTTAGTGCCAACAATGGCCACTAATCTTCCACCTAGACCACACCCCATTCCCCCAGGCCATTTATGTGTCCTTAGATCATGTTTTCTCCTAAGACCTTTCTGCCTAAGATCTAGCACCAAGCTGTGGAGTGTAATGAATGGGCAGTAATGTTTGCCCCACTGGGACTGGAGACTGTGGTGGGGTGGCAGCTGCAAATGCAGAGCTCTCTACCATGTTTGTGTGTGAGCCAGCACCCACACCCTCTTTGTGAGTGGAGTCTAGGCTTCTCCAGTCCTTTCTGTACTAGCAGTTCTCCCAGCAGCCAAGATGGATTGTCTCATCTGTATAGTAACCCAGGGTGAAGAAGCCCAGTCTGTGGCTCAAACTGCTCACTCCCTGGGGTGAGTGCCTATCTGTGTAAGCCTTCTCTTCCTTTAAGATCCCTCCCAGGGGCAGAAGTCCTTACCCTATGCCTTTTTTCCTTCCTATGAGGTTACATAGAAATCTTTCTTGTAGCTTTGGTTCTGTAGGAGTTCTTCTGACATTTCCCAGTTAGTATTCCATGAAGCTTGTTCCCTATGCCAATGTATTTTTTGTATGTTTGGGGCAGGGGGATGTGAACTCTATGTCCTCCTAGTCAGCCATCTTGATCCGATATCACATTCAAGTCTTTAATTCATTTTGAGTTAGTTTTAGTGAATGATATAACAGAAAGGTCCAGTTTTAATCTTTTGCATGTGGCTCTTCATTTTTCCCAACACCACTTATTGAAGAGACTGGCCCTTCCTCACTTTGAATTCTTGAATCCTTCATTGAAAATTAATTGACCATATGTGCATGGGTTTATTTCTGGACTCTCTATTCTGTTCCATGGATCTATGTGTCTGTTTTTATGGGAAAAACGTAATGTTTTGTTTCCTCTAGCTCTGTAATATACTTTGAAATCAAGGAGTGTGATGCCTACAACATGTTCTTCTTTCTCAAGATTGCTTTCATTATGTTTTTTGTCATTTCATACAAGTTTTAGGATTGCTTGTTCTATTTCTGTGAAATATGCCATTGGAATTTTGATAGGGATTGTACTGAATCTGTAGATTGTTTTGGGTAGTATGGACATTTTAACAATATTGATTCTTCCAACCTATTTTCATGGAATACCTTTCTAATTATTTGTGCTTACTTCAAATTCTTTTTTTTTTTTAAATCAATGTCTAATAGTTCTTGGAATACAGGTCTTTCACCTTCTCACTTAAATTTATTCATAGACATTTTATTCTTTCTGATTAAATGATGTAAATGAGGTTGTTTTCTTATTTATTTCTTTCTGATAGTCCATTATTAGTGTATTGAAATGAAACCAGTTTCTGTATATTGATTTTGTGTCCTGCGTATCTACTGAATTAATTTATTAATTGTAACAGTTTTTTTTTTTTTATTCTGGTGGAGACTAGAGTTTTCTTTGTCTTTTTCTTGATCTTAGAAGAGAAGCTTTTAGCTTTCCACCATTGAGTATGTTGTTAGCTGTAGGATTGTCACATATGGCTTTTACTATATTGAAGTACATTCCGTCTATACCCACTCTGTTGAGTTTTCATTATAAATTAATTTTGAATTTTGTTATATAGTTTTTCTGCACTTATTGAAATTATTATATGATTTTTATTCTTTATTTTGTCAATGTGGTGTATCTTGTTGATTGATTTGCAAAAATTGAACCAACTTTGCAACTCTGGAATTCATGCTACTTGACCATGGTCTGTGATTCTTTTAATACATTGTTGATTATGGTTTGTTAATATTATGTTGAGGATTTTTGCATTTATATTCACCAGATATATTGGCCTCTAATTTTCTTATGGTATTTATGTATCGTTATGGTACCAGGATAATGTTGGTCTTGTAAAATGAGTTTGTAAGTGTTTTCTTCTCTTCTATTTTTTGGAAGAGTTTGAGAAGTGTTGGTATTAATTCTATAGTAGAATTGATTAGTGAAGCAAGTTTTTCTGAACTTTATTTCTTGGAATATTTCTGATTTCTGCTTTAATCTCCTGACTAGAAATCAATTTATTCAGATTTTCCATTTCTTCATAATTTAGTCATAGGTGACTTCATGATTCTAGAAATTTATTGACTTTTTTTAGGTTGTGAAAGCTTTGCTATAATTATCGATAGTAGTCTCTTTCAATTTTTTGTATTTCTGTGGTATCAGTTGTAGTACTTCCTGTTTTATTTCTGATTTTATTAATTTCAGTTGTCTGTCTTTTTACTTGGTGAGTCAGTTTTGTTTATCTTTCAGAGAAACAGGCTTTCGTTTCATAGATGTTTTCTATTGTCTTTTTTAATGTCTATTTCTGCTCTGATCTTTGTTATTTCCTTCTTTTTATTAACTTTGGACTTTATTTGTTTTTCTTTTACTAATTCCTTGAGATGTGAACTTATATTGTTTATGTGAAATTTTTCTTGTTTATGAGGTAAACATTTATTGCTATTGATTGATAGTCGTTTTACAATGTTGTGTCAAATTCCAGTGTAGAGCACAATTTTTCTGTTGTACATGAACATATATATATTCATTGTCACTTTATATTTTTTGCTATGAGCTACCACAAGATTTTGTATATGTTTCCCTGTGCTATACAGTATAATCTTGTTTATCTATTCGGCATTTTAAAATCCCAGTCTGTCCTTTCCCACCCCCTGCCCCCTTGGCAACCACAAGTTTGTATTCTATGTCTATGAGTCTGTTTCTGTTTTGTATTTATGTTTTGTGTTTTTTTTTTTTTTTTTAGATTCCTCATATAAGCAATCTCATATGGTATTTTTCTTTCTCTTTCTGGCTTACTTCACTTAGAATGACATTCTCCAGGAACATCCATGTTGCTGCAAATGGCGTTATGTTGTCAGTTTTTGTGGCTGAATAGTATTCCATTGTATAAATATACCACAGCTTCATCTAGTCATCTGTTGATGGACATTTAGGCTGTTTCCGTGTCTTGGCTATTGTAAATAGTGCTGCTATGCACATTGGGGTGCAAGTGTCATTTTGAATTAGGGTTCCTTCTGGACATCTGCCCAGGAGTGGGATTCCTGGGTCATATGGTAAGTTTATTCCTAGTCTTTTGAGGAATCTCCATACTGTTTTCCACAGTGGCTTTCCTTGCTTCCCTCTCCCACTCTTAATGATTTAGGTGTCTTCTTTTATAATTTTGTGTTTATTCTTTTTGTAATTCATGGCAGTTATCTCCTTTCCAGTTATGAGATTCTCATTTTTGTAGCATCCTGCTTCTTTTCTATTTAGAGTAGACCTTTCAATGTTCCTTTTAACACGTGTTTAGTGTAGCTAAACTTTTTTTAATTTTTGCGTCTCTGTGAAATTCTTTCTCTCTCCTTCTATCCTAAAGGATAACCTTGCTGGATAAAGTATCCTAGGCTGCATCTTTTTTTCATTCAGGACTTTGAATATATCTTGCCACTCCCTTCTGGCCTGTAGTGTTTGTGTAGAGAAATCAGCTGAGAGCCTTATGGGGTTTCCCTTGTAACTCAATCTTTGCTTTTCTCTTGCTGCCTTTAGGATCATTTCTTTATCCTTGACTCTGGCCGTCTTCTTATATGTCTGGGTGTGGGTCTGTTTTGGTTCTTCCTGTTTGGGGCCCTCTGAGCCTCCTATACTTGGATATCTGATTCCTTTAGGTTTGGGAAGTTTTCAGTCATGATTTCTTCAAATACCTTTTCAATCCCCTTTGTTCTTTCTTCCCCGTCTGGAACCCCTATTATGCATACATTTGTATGCTTTATATTATCCCATAGGCCCCTTATATTGTTTTCATTTTTTTAATTTGTTTTTCTCTTAGTTGTTCTGATTGGGTGCTTTCTGTTGCCCTGTCTTCGAGGTCACTTATTCGTTCCTCTGCATTATCTAGCCTGCTTTGTACAGCCTTTAGGTCAGCTCTCATCTCAGCAAATGAGTTTACTAATTCTACTTGGTTCTTCTTTATAGCTTCTATTTCATTTTTGACATATTTTATATCTCTAAACTCTATTCTTTTAGTTCCTTCAGTACTTTGATCAGTCCTTTTTTGAAAACTTGATCTAGTAGGCCATCGATGTCTATTTTCTTGATCGTGCTTTCAGGGGATTTCTCTTGATGTTTTAATTGGGAGTGGTTCCTCTGCTTCTTCATATTGCTCACATCTTTCTGGCACTGTGGCTCAAGGAGTATCAGTTATCTAGTTCTCCTGGAGACAGTGTGCTCTTAATTTTATTGAGAGTTCTTTGTGACTTCACTCTGTTTTGCAAACTCAGCTTGCTGTTTCCAGAGGTCCTCTGTTGGCACCCTCATCTGTGCTGCTCCCAATGGCTGTCAGCTAGCAGGTCACAACCCCTCCCAACACTGGGTCAGGTGCTGAGCTGTTGCCTGGTGGGAGGGCGGGTCACTCCCCCTCCTGATGCCGCAGTCAGATGCTGTGGTCAGGCAAGGTAGGTAGGCAGATCGTGCCCCCTCCCAGCACCGTGGTCAGGTCCTGTGTTCCTGCCTGGAAGGTGGGTGGCTGCCTGCCCTCTCCCGGTGCCGATCACTCAGCTGCTCTGTGCAGCTGCCCGCTCCGCCTCAGGTCGGCGCTCCAAAGGCAGGTTCTGGGAAGATCATGGAATGGACCCACTCCTGCTCCATGCCAAATCTCAGCTCCTTATTTGTCTTGGTGGTGTGAGTTCTCTGAGGTTTCCAGGGCAGAAAAATCCTATCTGCCTCAGGCTGTAAACAAGTCTCAGTCCTGCCTAGGAGGTTGCAGAGCCCCCAGGTGCAGATTCAGGTCTCGGCCCCACCCCCACCTGGGCGCTGTGCACAGGAGGTAATGGCAACCGTGGCTGTGCCCCGCCTCTCTTCTTGTGAGACATGCCAGTAATGGCGGTGCAGGTCTGAGGAGACAAAGGCTATGGCGTCCCTCCCCCCAGGGCACACCAGCAGTGTTGCTTTGCTTTTTCCACAATTTAGGGGGGACCGAGGTTGTTCTGCTCCATATTCCCTCCCAGCCATGGCACGCAGCACCCTGCTGTCCCCCAGGACTGCCTCAATGCAGCCACCCAGTCCTCTTTCTGGCTCAGGCAGCCTGTCCTGGCCCCAGCTGCTAGCTCGCATCTTTGGCTGGGTGTTGCAGGGATCCTTTGTGGCCGTTGAACTCAGTTCTGTTGTTCAAGGGGTGCTCGGGGCTGATCTGAGCCTTGGAGTCTCCCCCTCCATCCTGCTGGCCTCGCCTTTGGAGATGGGCGACCCAGCGAATGAGCGCCAGTCCTCCTTTGCTGCTCCCTCCCTGCAGGATCAGTCCCACACTGTTTTGCTTTTTCTTCTTTCTTTTTTCCTTTTCTCCTACCAGATTTTTGGCATTGTTGTCTTTTGAAGAGGGCAATATTCTGTCGGAGTTCGGCATGTGCTCTGGTTGGCTGAGTAGGTTCCTTAGATGTGAGCTTTGGTGTATTTGTGGGAGATGATGGGCTACAAGCGTCCTTCTACTCCACCATCTTGCTTCTCAACACTTATTGTTATGAGCTTCCCTGTTTGAACTGTTTTTGTCACATCCCATAAGTTTTGATATATTTTATTTTCAAGGTATTTTTGACTTCTCTGTTGAATTCTTCATTGACCCATTGTTTGTCTAGTATTATGTTGTGAAATCTCCACATATTTTTAATTTTCTAGGTTTCTTCTTATAGTTAATTTCTAGTTTCATATCTCTGTGTTTGAAAAAGAGGTTTGAGATAATTTCAGTATTCTTAAATTTGTTAAGACTTGTTTTATGGCTTAATTTATGATCTATCCTGGAGAATGTTTCATGTGCAATGAGAAAAGTGTGTATTTTGTTGCTTTTGTATGGAGTTCTGTATATATGTTGTGTTCAATACATCTAATATGTCCTTTAAAGACAATGTTTCCTTTTTGAATTTTTTTTTTTTTTGGTCTGGGATGTCTAGCCATTGTAATAAGTTGGCTATTAAATTCTCCTACTATTGTCATTTTGTTATCTATTTGTCTTTTTAGTTCTTTAAATATTTACTTTATTTATTTAGGTGCTCCTATGCTGGGTGCATAAATATTTACAAATGTTATGTTCTCTTGTTAGATTGACCCCTTTATCATTATACAATGCCCTTCTTTGTCTCTTATTACAGACTTTTTGTTTTAATGTCTATTTTTATCTGACACAAGTAGGGCTCTTCCAGCTTTCTTTTGCTTCCATTTGCATGGAATATTTTTTCACATCTTCACTTTCAGTTTGTATGTGTTCTTACACCTGAAGTCAGTCCCTTAAAGGCAGCATAGTTTTTTTTTTTAATTATTCAATCACTTTATGTCTCTTGATTGTGGAATTTAGTATTTTCATATTAAAAGTAATTATTGATAGTTATATACTTTTTGCCATTTTGTTAATGGTTTTCCATTTTGTAGTTCCTTTTTTTTCTTTCTCTTGTCTTACTCTCTTCATTTGTGGTTTTATAAATTTTTTAGTTGTATGCTTAGATTCCTTTCTCATTTTTGTGTGTGTGTGTGTATCTACTATAAATTTTACTTGGTGGTTACTATGAGGCTTACATATTACAACTTATACATATAACAGTCTAAGTGGATAACAACTTAATTTTAATGTATTCTAAAACTCTGTACTTTTACTTCCCTCCACCATGTTTTATGCTTTTAATATCACATTTTACATCTTTTTATTTTGTGTATACTTCAGCTAATTATTGTAGTTCTTGGTATTTTTAGTAATTTTCTCTTTTAACTTTTATGCTAGCATTATAAGTGTTGAATCTACTATCTATCTATTTCTGTGTGTGTGTGTGTATATATATATATATATATATGTATATGTATGTGTGTGTGTATATATATATTTATATATCTTTTATGATGAGATGTATATTTGCATATGTTTTGTTACTAACTAGTGCCTTTCTTTTCAGCTTAAAAAAGTCCTTTTAACAAATCTTCTAAGGCTGCTTTAGTGGTAATGAACTCCCTTACCTAGAAAAAGTTATCTTTCCTTCAATTCTGAATGACACCTTTGCCAGATAGGTTATTCTTGGTTGGACATTTTTTTTCTTCAATACTTTGAATATATCATGCCACATCCTCCAGTTTACAAAGTTTCTTCTAAAAAAACTGCTGCTAGTCTTATGTGGGTTCCCTTGTACGTAACCAGTTGTTTCTTTCTTGCTGCTTTGAAGATTTTTTCCTTGTCTTTACTTTTTGACACTTTAATTTTACTGTGTCTTAGCTTGATTGTCTTTGGGTTTATTTTATTTGGAATGCTCTGGGCTTCCTGGATCTGTACATCTGTTTCCTTCCTCAGATTAAGGAAGTTTTCTGCCATTATTTCTTCAAATAATTTTTCTGCCCTTTTCTCTCTCTCTTCTCCTTCTAGTACTCCTATAATGTAAATGTTAGTCTACTTGGTGTTGTCCCACAATTCCCTTAACTATCTTCATGTTTCTTTTTCGTCTTGCTCTGATTGGTAAGTTCCTATGCCCTGTATTTGAGTTCATTGGTCTTTTCTTTTTCTTTATCTAATCAGCTATTGAATTCCTGTAGTATATTTTTTTAGTTAACTAAGTGTTTTTCAGCTTTGTGCCTTTTACTTAGTACTGCATAGTATTTTCTATCTCTTTGTTGTATTTCTCACTGTGTTCATTCATTTTTCTCCTGATTTTGGTAAGCATCTTCATGATCATTACTTTGAACTCTTTACCATGCAAATTATTTATTTCTATTTCATTTAGGTTTCTTTTTTTCCCTAAGATTTTATCTTGTTCTTTCATTTGGAGCATATTCCTTTGTTTCTTCATTTTGTGTGACTCTCTATGTTGGTTTCTATGCATTAGATCAAACAGCCACCTTTTCCAGCCTTGAAGGGTTAACATTGTGTAAGATATAAAATTTATCATTCAAACCTACCCTAGTTTTTGGTTGTCTCCCAAACTTTTGTGATTGTTCAAGCAGCCTATTTCATTTTTAATAACTCCCAGTGTTTGAAGTTATGCCAAGACCTTTGGGACAGTCAGTGTCCCTAAGTAGAGGATCTCTGTCAGTAACAGATTTATGCTGATTGAAAGATAGACCCTCAGGCATCAGCTTTTAAAGAGTACAACTATATATAGTCTTGTGAAACTGCAAACACAAGCCCCATTGGTCACCAGTGCCAGGTGATCACAAGGTGTCCCTTAAGAGAAAGTCACAAGAATTTAGGTTCCAGATAAGTGTATAAGCTCCTTTTTAGATGATACCAATGAACTGTAGTGAGGAAGTGGGAGGGCACAAAGATGACCCCCTGGCTTACATTTTCTGAGAACACCTCAATAATCCCTAGATGTGTACCCTGGATTCAAACCTGAATCTTGACCCTAACACTGAAACTCCAAGACTACAAAGTAGGCTTTTTTCATAGAAAGGCTGAAGGTGTGTTTCAGTCTGTTATCTTTGCAGTTCCTGGGGGTGGTAGTCTGCCAATAACTGTTTCTCTGATTGTTACATTCCCATCCCAAGCCCCCTTGACTATCAGAGCAAGACAATCAAAGGAGTATCAAAGGAGTATCTCCTTAGTAGTAGCTGCAAAACCAAGAGACCAGATACTAAATAGGTCTCTTTCACAGAAAGACTGAGCTCTTTGGTCTGTTGCCTCTTGCTGTGTCCCAGGGGATGGTAGCTGTTTAAGAACTCTTTCTCTATTGGTTATAGTCTGTGGGACCTATGAGCGTAACCCCACTGACTATGAGAGCCAGGAGATAGAGATGTGTCTTTTGGCAGCAGCTGTAAAAATAAGGGCACCAGATAAGGTATAAGCTCTTTTCTGGAAGATATTGGTGAGCTGGAGTGAGGTAGAGGGAAAGTGTAAAGTTTTGTATCCCTAAACGCCATTCCCTGAGGGCACCTCCATAAGCCTCAAAATATGTGCCAAACCAAAAGCTTATCCTTTAGGCCAAAGCTCCTGGACAAGCAAATATGCTTCTTTCTCAGAAAGACTGAGAGTGCATTTTGGTCATCTGTCTTTGCAGTGTCCTGGAAGTGGTAGTCTACCAAGAAACCTTTCTTTAATTATCACAATCCCACAGAATCTGGGATCACAAGCCCCCCAGCCTCCAGAGCCAGGTGATTAAAAGACATTCTTTTGGAGGCAGCTGCAAAAATCAGGTCACTAGATATAAAAATTAGGTAATGAGATGTGTGTAGGAGCTCCTTTCTGGAATATACTAGCAAGCCTGGAACATGGCAAAGGCTGAGTGCAAAGACGGTGACCACTGGCTGCAATGAGGCAGAGGGGGAATGCAAATAATGTACCTGCCAAAAAAAGATAAAAAAGAAAAAAAGGAAAAGGAAGAAAAGAAGAAAAGAAAAAGAAAGACAAAAAAATGAAAAACAAGTTGGAAAAAAGGAAGAAGAGAAAAAATAGAAGAAAAAATCACATGGCACTTGTGAGCTTTAGCAAGGCAGAGGAAGAGCACAGTTGATACCCACCAGCTTCCATCCACAGAGAGAATCACAGCAGGTCCCTCAGACTAATACATAAAATTAGCAAATGAGTCTCTTTTGCATAAAATCTAGGCACTTTTCAAAGGACTGTTTTGTGCTGGGCCTTTGAGCAGGTGAGGTGCATGTGAGTCCTTTAAGAGTCATTTTTCAGTCCACCATATCCCCACTAATCTTGTGAGCTTGGGCTCTGTTGTCTTGGAAGTCAGATGTTTCAAGTGTTCATCTCTCAGCTCTTGATATTAAAAGTTGGGGTGCCCAATGTCAGGTACAAACTCTACTCATCAAGTTGAAACTCTGTGTTTTGAGTTCCCTCTTGATTTGGGGTCACTATGGAGGAGGTGGGGTTTATAGGGAGATTATGTCTTAGCCTTTTTTACCTTCTTCATTGTGGTTTCTCATTTTTTTATATAAAGGGGTTCCTACACCAGTTTTAAGGCTTTCTTCAAAGGAAATTGTTCAATATATTGCTTTAGATTTGTTGTGTCCATGAGATTAGGTGAGTTCAGGATCTTGAACCATAACCAGGCCTCTACATTTTATAGCTTCATTACTTATTGCTCCTTTGTATATTTCTAGCCAAACTATAATATTCAGTACTAGTCACCTTCCAGATTTTTTTATATTTCCACCCTTGGCTCAGGAAGATTTCCAATAAGAATGTTTACTCTTTCTTTATATTTAGAAACAAATTGAAAACATTTCCATCAAGTAAGACCCAGTTCAAATGCAATTTCTCAGGTCACAGAAATCTCCACCTTCCCCCAACTCCAGAAGATCAGGAAATCTGCTAGTTTATATTAGCAGCTCCTGAAATTTTGCTACTCTCCTTCTTTCTCCTTAGTATGCAGTTTGAAATTCAGCTCCTATAAACCAATTATTCCCTCCCTACTTTGTTAATTCTGTATATTAAAAATCCTGCAATATAATTTACTTACACAAAGTAATACCTATATAAAAATGGAAACGAATTTTCTGTTCCAAAAACAAAGTTATGGTTAATTATTAAAATATCAAGAAGCCAAAATAGTTTAATTATTCAGTCGTGGTAAATTTGGAACTTTGTGAGATTAATTAACTCAGAGCTTTAGAGGATAATAGCATATTTATGCTTATAATTATATATTGCATTTCTAATATACTTAAAGGCACAGTATTATCTGTGAAGAGTTCATATGGCACTCACATTATTTATTACTTAAAAGAGGAATGTAGTTCAAAATTTCTATTATAAGCAGTAAACTTACTTTTATGGTGGCTTATATTCCTGGAAAATATACAAAATAATTTAAAGAGAATCTAGTTTTCTTATAGAAGGAATTTTATAATAGGGGAGTTCAATTTTCAAATAAGAGTCTAATGCTTAATATTTTTTGTAAAAGTGACCACATATTTCACAAGAATCATCTATTTAATATATGATAACTTATATGTGTGTGTATATATATATATATATATATATATATATATATATATATATATATTCTGTGCTTGTATTTAAAAGTTTCTAAAGGTAAACAGCATAATCAATCATCCATAAACTGCATGTATGATTATATAGATTATTGTACAACTTTATTATAGAGCTCAAAATCTTTTCCTGTTTAACCAAAATTACCAGAAAGTTAGAGTATTTCATTAGGGTTATGAGATTCTGAGTAGTTTGCAGGCGCATTTTGACAGGTGTCTTGCAGAGACTTGGGGACAATGTAGAGCTTTCCAGTGACTTTTTGAAAAACTGATTCAAGGATATATATTCTGCTGTCCTCTTTGTCTCACAGCATGTCCTTGTGATAAGTATAGGAACAACTATTCAAATTGTTAATTGTAATACCTCAAAGCAGTCTCACTGATTTCTTGAGCTATTACTTAATAAGATCAAGCATTGTCACCTTTTCCCCTAACATTACATAGGGTATCTCTGTCTTTAAAATTCAAGAACCAATCATTGCTAGTTTTGGTGTTATCACCTTCTCTCTCACTGCAATAGGAATTCCCATGTCAGAAAAAGCCTGAAGATTCCACTTTAATGATGGATAAATGAAAGGCACGTAATTTAATTTGGCCACTAATTCACAGATCTGGTGCTTGAAGCACGACCTCTTGTCAACAACTTGAAAGGAAGAAATATGAAGTGTGATTATATAGAACTGAGATTCTTTTTCTTCACAAAGATAGCAGGGTGTATATTCCCAAGTGGGTTCCTTTCAAAATTGTCTCCTTAGAGTGGGGCTATCTATACAATCATTCTAAAAATGCTACCCTTAACTCCAAGCATATCTGGAAACCCTCTTTAGGCAATATCTTCAGATACAAATTAATAAAGCACAAGAAATTCAGTTTCATTATTTCATAATCACAGAACTCTCTTCTTCCCTAGAAACCCTATTTTAAAAAATTAACTCCTCCTTTTTCAGTTGTCCCTACTTCCTCTTCCATAGACAGTCTGTTCAAATGGGTATTCTAAGGACTACCACTTCCCTTCTCTTCCCTGCACAACAAATGTCTATGCTATTTAAATTGTAGTCATAAAATAAAAGAGTAATGGATTGAGCTTCACAAATGCCAACCTGAAAGCTGAGGATTCCTTGTATTTAAGTCCTCCATAATGACTCTGAAAAAATAGCCATAACCTCTAGAAAAATGAAGATAAGAAGATTGCCAAAAAGAGGATACTCACTTTTCTCCCATTCATTCATGATGTTTTATGTTTCCAAGGCAATTCTATGAGCTCTGTTTACAGAGAAGTCTCTTAATAAACACAAATTTGTTCAAAGCAGTGTACAGTAATGTTTAAGAAGAACAGTTGGGCGAACTCAAAAAAGTCTAAATTTTATAGAATGCTCGTCTTCCAGTTTTACAGATTTCTTTCTTTCATCCATTTATGGGGTTTGTCTTACCTACATTAAACCTTAAAATACATTTTGTGGGAAATAATGAACTGTTTGGGTTTCCTATACCTCTGATAATTAGGACTCTGTAGATTGGGAAAGTATTAGAACAACTTATCTATTATTTGATATTTTGCAGCCTGAAGCCTGACATTCCATTCCCCACAACTCACAGACTTTTCAAATAATCTTAGGTAGAAATGGTCTCAGTATCATGTGGCTTAGCTTTAGTCTGTGTTTTCACCATTCAAAACAAATTTAATATTAACCTTGTAAAATAACAACACATAGAGGCAATAACTTAAGCATATGCGGTATATTAGGGGGAAATTTTGACTCACTACTGTTTATCCCCAGGCAAGTTGCTTTATCCCTCTGAAGTTCCATTTATTCATTTGTATTGGAAACTTCTACACATTTATTAGAAGAGCTAGATGAGATGATATACATGAAAGTACCCAAGGAAGTGGCAGCCCAGAATACAATAAGCATCTAGTACATTTTCTGTGAATGAACACATTTCAATACCCTTCATTTAGTAAGAGGTTTGTGTCCTGAAATTTATCCCCACATTACTTCAATATTCACTCCCTCTTGCCTGTGTATTTATCTTTTAGAAAGACTGGAGATTTTTTGCTTTTGTTCACAAATAATGGTCTTCATATGAAAGAGATTTATATTTACATTCTGGAAAATATTCATGTTTTATTTTATCTTTAACAATCATATTTACTAAATAAATGTTTAAGATAAAATATCCAATTTCCATTTTTTTTTAAAAATCTGTAAAACCTTGATCTAGGTCTCATAAGTAAGAAAGTGCCTTGAATTTCAAAGAGGAAACAGGCAAATCCCAACTTCCCTTCCCCTCTCACATTTTTCATACTCTGCCTCCACCATCACACCACTGTAAGCATAACTATCACACAAAAAAACATTTACTTCTATTGTTCCCAAAGTTCAATTAAAGAAATTGTCTGGCTGATCATTGCGGTCTTTGGAAAAAGCCAGGGAACATAGTTCCCTTTCATTTTTAGCCAATCATTGATGAACCACTTTCCCTGCTCATGAGGCGGGAACGAGTCACAGAGCTGCCATGGCGGGATAGTTGGTCACGAAACTCCGAGGCCATAAAGTAATAGAGAATTGGATCCAAAAGGCAGCAGAGACTTGCAAGGCATAGACAAAAAGGGTGGAAATAGAGTGTGCTTCGGACAATGTAACAACTGCTAATGATGGCTTCCTTTACCATGGTGTAAAAAATAAAGTTAATATGATAGGGAGTGAAGCAGATGAAGAAGACTGCAGCACACATGAAAACCATCCTCAGTGCCTTCTGCCTCTCACTGATTCCTTGGAAAGCCATTGGTGGCTGTCTCAGGGATACAGTAGTTTTCCAGGTACACCATGCGATGATGACTACTGGGACCACAAATCCTGCCAGTTCAGCAGCTGTAATCATCCCAACCAAAGCCACTGCATTCATTTTCCTGTAACCAAGATCAGCAAAGCAGGACTCAGTGTTGTTGGCTAAGTCTGTGCTTCTCATGATGGGAAAAGGCAAACAGGCGGTCCCAACGATGACCCAGATGACAGCACTAATGCCCACATCGTATCTACGCTTCCAGTCTCTTGCCCTGAAGGGCTTGAGGAGAAAGAAACACCTCTGAAGGCTGATGCATGTCAGGAAACAAATGCTGGCATACATGTTGAGATACTTCAGGTAGAAGCACAGCAGGCAAAGGGCCCTCTGGAAAGGCCAGTGGTGACTGATGTAATAGTAAATCCGGAGGGGTAAGGACAGCACATGAGCAAGGTCAGCCACAGAGAGGTTGATCATGAAAATGATGGCTTTATTTTTCTTGCTGATGAAGCGGCACAGAACCCACAAGGCTGCACTGTTGGCCAGAAGACCAGGGATGAATATGAGGATGTAAGTGGTTGCATAGAGGGAGTAATGAAATGTCAAATTAGTGACATTGCAGTGAGTCTCAGCATTGCTGGTACTGTTGCTACCCATCTTGAATACTTCAGTATATTCATCAAGGTAACCCGTGGAGTTATGATCCCTGCTCAAAACAAAGCAAGAAAGAATATAATGGTTAACCAGTTCTTTAGTTGACACTCAGATTTGTTTTTTATACTTACAGAGTGATAGAATATTAAAATTAGCAGGTGCCTGTTTACAGATGTAGAAGCAGATGCTCAAGGAAGATATACCACTAACTCAAGGTCAACCAGTGAAATCAGTTATAGAACCATGGAATTGTCCCCAAACTTTCCTGCCCTCGAAGACTGTCTAAGCTCTGTCTTGCAGGCAAAGAAGTCCTGAAATATTTTGTCTATTGTTCTCATCACAGATAAAAAAAAAGTGTGATATTTGAGTCTATTTCTTTCACACCCAAACTTCTCTTGCCCCAGGCTCTGGTTAAAATGAATAATGTTCACTCCTCCCCAGTTGCAATGGTAAAAATCCATTATCTTTCAGGTCTCCTTGCCTTTCCTTTTAGTGCCACCTTCTCCATTGGGTGCTGACTTCCTAACTTGGCACCACAGCACTTGGATAATGGCTCTGCTTCTTTTAGCCTGAATTGCTAGTATCCTGACTGATATTCAGGGTTGGTGGTTTTTGTACATTTTGTCTTTCTCTCTTAGCTTAGGTTTCATTCCAAATTTACATGAAAAACTTCAGTAATATTTGAATTCAGAAATTGAACCAGGATATTTCCCCTTATGTGAATGGGAAAGACCACTTCTCCATCTAAGGGAAATTCTGTACTGGTGTGACATCCTGCAGATTATTCAACAGTCACAGTGAACACTGTTTAGGGTACCAGCAAAATAGGCAACCAAAATCTTTTTTTTGGAAAAAAAATTGAGATTTAATACTTTTTCTTTCATTAAAGTAATCATCATAAGGAAAAAAGTTTTCTGGACTTCCTTAATCTTATTTTATGCTTTACTGTAGTTTTTATTATGTATTATACATAATACATGGGAATATATAATAATTTTTAGAGCTTCTAAAAGCCTGGCCAGGATTTATGCAGGCTATCTGCAAATAAGAATGCCAGGAGAGCAATAACCTCATTATTTTACTTTAACTCTCTTATAGAATTTTAGACTGAAGGGGACCTTTAAAATTCAATTAATTCAGCCACCACATGAAACAGGTAGAAAAAGCAAGGCCCAGAGAGGAGTTTTTAAGAACACAAATCTACTAAATAAAAGATCTGGGACTTCAAACGTGGGGATAAGTTGCCTACTTAATCTTTAGACACACCCTGCTGTTCATCATTTGTTTTCCTCCAAAGACAAATTTTACAAACATAACTTCTGTCCATACTGCAGGAATGTTCATTTCCTTTAGCACTAGAAGTGGAAAAAACAAAGTAGTGAGGTTATCCCTCAGGTAGAGTAAGAGTTTTTGTTGATGCTATTGTTTTTATTTTGTTTTATGTTAAATACATTTACAAAAGCAAAGCTGTGGCCTGCTTTTAGATTCTTCTCATAAGTAGTAGAATGACTTCCTATATCATTCTAAGTCCTACTCCAGGAAATAGAAATGTGATTAAAGAATGGAACCCCAATGGATTAATTCACAGATAAAAGAGAGGCAGCTTTATAAGCTACCACTCCTCTAAAGAGTACTTTCACTTTCTCTTCTCTTATAGTCTATTCTCCGTACTTGGCCTATATGTGCCATATTCTGAAGACTCATGCAGTCATCCTGCTTATGTATGTATGACTTTGAATAGAGGGTGGAGGGTTACTCAGAGGTGAAAAGACAAGAAATAATTATCATGGTCTGACTATCATTGATTTACCCCTGAATCCGCAATGGAATTATTTACAGGCACTACCTAATTTAATTCTCACAACCATCCTAAAAGGTAGGTACTATTATTACTCTTATAATACAGATGAGGAAGCTGATGTTCAGAAATATTCAGTAAATTGTCAGATAACAAAGTTAGCAAATGGTAAAAGTGGGATTAGTGATCATGCCTGCCTTTCTCCAAATCTTTCTACTACACCCTTTGCCTATCCCTGCTCAGGAGGGATTTTTTTTAATAGAATGGTGCTCATCATGATATCAGTAAGGTACATTATGGCAGACTATTTCTAATCTCACAGTAGGACCTTATGATGTTATAACACAAAGATTAGTGTAGTTATGCCATCAAGATATAACTAAACACCTGTCCCTATACAAGGCATCCACCCCTCCTTACCACCTACTTTGACTTCAGTATTGATACTGTTTCTACTGTGAGAGAGCAAAGGAAGATGCATCAAGTGCATTACAGTTCTAAGAACGAAGAACAGTTTACACCCACCCAATTCACACTTCCACTTCTGCATTTTGCAGATATGGCTGTTTGTTTCTGCTTCGCTGATACAGAAAATTTTACCTACGAAAGGGGCATATTCTTTTCACACCTCTGTGCTAAATAACAGAGCTCTGTTAGGCCAAAACAGCAAGCTAGAGTTCAAGCTCACAACTTATTTTGTTTCTGTGGTTTCTTATGCCTCTATAATTCAGTTTATTTCAAGCTTAGATATTTACATGGCCTGCTATCCAAAGCCCTTTCTCTTCTCCAGACTGAAGGGGAGGAAGGAAGGGTTTTTCCCCAAATCTGTTTGGTGACAATTAAATGTAAAACCCCTATGGTAAGGAGAGGCTGGGGGAATTTGTTTGGGGTAGAGCAAAAATATAAACTGTATTAGAGAGAGAACATTTAGCTTCCTCTTAACAATCTGTGACGCTTCTGAAATTTTAGAAAGGAGAACCTAAGAAGCCACTGACAGAAAAATGCTGAATGAAAGGGCTAAATTTGGAATATGTTCCTTATCTCAGTCTCTGCCTCTGCTTCTGTCTCTGTCTCTCCCTCTTTGGTTCTGGCTCTATTGTTGATTTTTTTGGTTGGTTTATGCCCCCTGTGTTATCAATCTCTCTATCTTTCAATTAGATATATCTGGTTCCTGCCTTAGAAAGAAGTGTGGGATTGGTGATTCACCCTTGAGTCCAAGCTCACCTTCTCAATCTGTGCCATGACTCTCCTCCCAGACACTAATAATGGAAACTGGGAATTCATCCCACCTCTATCACTTCATTTCACCCATATCTAATCAGAAATGAGGTGATTCTCCCCCTTAAAATCTCTTAAATCTATCTCCAATCCATCTCCATTTCCACTGTTGCATTTCTAACCCAAGCCATTGTCATCATTCGTCTTGATTATTGTAAAAGATGTCTTACTGTATTCCCTGCACCCAAATTTTGTTCCCTGTAGTCTAGTCTCCATACTGTGCTTAACATTAACACTAATTATGGCTACTGTATATTAAGAGTGACCATTTATTTACAGGCTAAGCATTCTTCACATAGTATCTCATTAATCTTCATAGCAGCCCATAGATTATTTCCAGATTACAAATGAGGAAACTGAGACTAAAAGAGATTAAATAAGTTGTGCCAAAATCATATAGCTTGCATAGTGTAGAAGTGGTATATTAGACTTGGAACCCATGCTTGTCTCCATACTCCCTTACCTCTGTCATGGCACTTACCACACACACACTGAAATTCTGTTAACATGCCTTTTTCTTCAATTAGATTTTTCACTCCTATGGCAGAGACTATGTTATCTCTTGACTTCTTCTAACCCCATCCACACTGTGGCCTAAGTGAACTTTCTGTAAAATATAATGTCATTCTCCTGCCTAAAATACTTTGTTGGTTCTCTATTGTATTAAGGCCAAACTTCTCACCATGGTCTCAAGGCCATTTGTTCAGTATCATGTCATGCCATTCTCTTCCTCATTCACTATTTTTTTTACATGTGAGTTTTTTTAAATTGAAATATACAGTATAATCTTGTTTACTTCACACAGGGAAATATATACAAGATCTTATGGTAGCTCACAGAGAAAAAAATGTGACACTGTATATATATATGTTCATGTATAACTGAAAAAGTGTGCTCTACACTGGAATTTGACACAACATTGTAAAATGATTATAAATCAATAAAAATGTTTAAAAAAAGAAATGGATGCAACATTATAAACTGACTAAACTTCAATAAAAATTAAATAATTTAAATTAAAAAAAATAAATTGAAGTATAGTTAATATCGTACCCTCATTCACTATTGTTTCAACTACACTGAGATGCTTTCAGTTTTTAGAACAAGTCAAGCTTTTTTCTTGGCAAAGGCCTCTGCACATGTCATGTTCTCTGCCTGGAGTTATATTCCTCCATTTTCACATGTCTGGCTCCTTTTAAATCTGTTTGCAGATCAAAGACACCTTCACTACCAAAACCATTTAGATAATCTTATATAGCATTACATACTCTCATACACTGTGTAATATCTCTTTGTAGCATCAACACTTGTAATTTAGATGTTTGTTTTCTTGTTTATTGGTTATTTAAACCACTGTGCTTTTATCTTTATTAATGCCATAACAAGATCTATTCTGTTCATCACCATACAGCCAGGACTTAGCCTGCTACTTAATAAGCACTCAAAGAAAAGTTATACAGTTGGACTGAATTACATGCACAATAGTTTAAAGTCCCTATTTGGAAGCAATAAGCAAAAATGCAAACCTTGATATGTCAACTCATACATTTTTGCTGCCTGCTATTTCCCTAAAATGCTGTCTTTTGGTTTCAGCTATTATCATCAATATTCCCTGCACTTACCCTATTCAACTCAGAAAAGTCATGCCTTTAGGAGCTTGAGAAAAGATCAAAATAATCAGTTTAGATCACAGGTATTCAGACATATCCTATGGGTAGAAACCAGCACAGTTCAAGGTCTCAGAGTACCATCAACACTATTACCTGGACCTCAGGAAGAGGGCTGTCCTTATGATATGCTTCCAAAAGCATCTTAACTCTTTATTTTTGTTGACTGTCATTCTGTAAATGAAAGGTACATCTGCCTCATCTCATGAGCAAATGGCTTCCTACCCACCTATGCATGGAACTTGGAATGAGAGTGAGGAAGCTACATCCGTAGTCCCCAAAGCTCTCCACACATGGAAATCAAGCACAAAAGGAAAATCATTACTGTATATTTACCTTTTTCCTTGGCTTTTTGAGGACTCTGGCTGCCTTGGAGGCCATCACTCAATCAACATATATTTAGTAAACAACATCCTATGAACTCTGTGCTAAGTTATGTGAAGAATATAGAATCACCTGCAATAATCCATGTCTCTGAGAAGATTCTAGTTTGGTGAGGAAAATATTTTTTTAATCTACAACACATTAACTGCATAACAAGAACTGAAGTGAATGGAATAAGTGATAAGAAATCTTCATGTTAACACAGCATCATCTCTATGAGTTCAACTGGGAAAAATACCAGTAATACTCTTACCATATTGTTTAGCAGACAAAGAGATGCATTCAAGAACAACTCAATACCCCTTCAAAGTCACAGGGTTAAAGTATGATGGAACTAGGACCAGAAGTCAGGTTTCTAGGCTTCTTATTCAATGTCCCTTCTACCATGTGAGGCTGTTTCTATTGAGTTCTGAGAGAGAGTACCTTGAGCCGGAGAATATGGCACCTGTGTCAAACCATCTGCATTTTTTATTGGTTCCTATAGGGACAAGGTTAGAGAGAAAAATACAGATGATGGCTGGGGAGGAGATAAAGTTAGCCTTATTTTGTCTGAATTAAACAGTATTATATTTAAATCTAAGTAGCCCTTCAAAGCTGTGGTCAAGTCCCATCTCTTCAAGAAAGCCTGCACTGGGTATTATTAATACTACTTATCTGAGATTTAGCAATTCATAATTTCATCCAGCAAAGTCATATTCTTCTGTGTGTGTATACAATATGCTAAGTGCTAAAGATAGTAGAGTGGGATTGGAAATTTCAGGGAAGAATAATATATGATTGTCGTCCTCAAGAAGTTTATAGTCATTTAGGAGAGATAGATGTAAGAATAACTAGCTATAGTAGATTTTTTTAATGTGCCATGAGAGAGATAACAAAGAAGTTTCTGTAAAGGTAGAAATGAATCCTGCATAGAACAGGAGGATTGGAAGCTCAACCTGAAGAATAAATCCATTTCTAATAAGCAGTTGAGGTGGGAAACATGTAGCAAAAGAAAGGATGGAATAACCTGTAATGAAAATGAATATATGTATGTATATGTATGACTAAAACATTATGCTGTACACCAGAAATTGACACAACATTGTAAACTGACTATACTTCAATTTAAAAAAAAACATAAGAATGGACTTTCTGAATAAACAATTAAAGCTGATTAAAAATAAAAAAGAAAGAAAGAAAGAAAAAGAAAGGATGGAAAAACACTTCCAGAGTTTAATGAATAGCATTCAAATGAAACAATGAATGTAGGGTGAGTATAGCTCAGTGGTAGAGCAAATGCTTATCATGCACGAGGTCCTAGGTTCAATCCCCAGTACTTCCACTTAAAATTTAGTTTTTAAAATGACCTATAGAAAGGAATAATAGGTGTTCTATACCAGCTGGAGAACAGTGCATGATGGTGGGGAAGATGGAATGGGAGGTTGAGTGGGAGAAGGTAGTAGAAAGAAAAACAACTAAAAAGGTAGATGTAACCAGATCATGAAGGGATTTATGGGGAATCATTGAGGGATTCTGAGAAGAGATGCGATATAACTACATTGTATTTTAGAAAGATCACTCTGGCAAAAGTGTTGAAGATGGATTGAAAAGGTGGAAGACCAGAGATAGGAAGTCCAAATCAGTTGTGAGTCCAACAGTTTAGTTTTGCCTGAGGGTTTCCCAGAACATAGTATTTTCAGTGATAAAACTATGACAGTCCAGGACAAACAGAATAGTTGATCACCTTACTACCGCAACAGTCAAGGAAATAAAAAAATAAGCTCTGACTTGATATGGCAGGAATATTAGAATTTCAAGTATAAGTCAGATATGGAATTGATGATTGACCAGTTTGGGAGACTGTTTGAGGAAACAAAGATAACTTATTTTATAAAATATATGAAATGTTATACAAGGATATCACAGTTTAGGACTTTTCCAAAGTCCTTTCAGATTAGCAGCTCACAACATTCACCTCTCCTGACAATTTGAGTCAATTTACCTATTCCAGAACTTTTCAAATTTGTACTCTGCCAAGCTTCATAGATTCCTGACTCTTCAAAATGGTTTTCTTTCTCTAATATCACAATCACTGAACTTCACTGCAAATTGCACCATGCTAGTTTGCATAACAAACTCTCAGAGACCTTAAATTTCTAAATCTCTCCATTTCTTCTGGTCCAGCCTAGCTCCCTCCTTCATCTTCCTTCCTTCTTTGTACAGACTAGATTAAATGGTCAAATTAATTATTCTCACACAAGAACCCTCAACTTCCTTGTTTACCATTCTTCTGTTGTACCATCTGGTAAGATCTTGGTCCCAGATCAAGTCCACATCCATTTTCTGTTTTACTATCCAAACCATAGTATATACTTGAGGTCCTAGCTCTATTGTTGTGAACCATCCAGATAGTGATGAGAGCTGAATTCCCAGTTCCACCAGTATCATCCTTATAGAAGTAAACGCCTCTTGATTTCTCCAGTGTGCAGTGCTCTACCTAGGGTACACACAGCCTACATCAAAGGCCAGGACCATGAAGAGGGATGCCTCTTCACTTGAAAGAGGGGTCTGGTAACAAAAGCCAAATCTTTAAGGGAATGACCAGCAAAGAATTCTAATTAATAATCAGAGCAGAAAAATCAGCTACTATACTTGAGCTAACAAGATTCACTTTCAATGTGTGGCTCTAAGGATATTCCTAATAGTGAAGATTGGTATAAAGTTGTGACTAAAAGTCCATCAAGCTCCTTTCTCCCTTGGTCCCATCTCAGAAGCCAATATTTTACTCCTCTCTCAAGATCCCATCTCGACTCTCATCTTTTTCTTACACCAGGTAACCCTGTTCTGACTTCTTCCTTCTTTGTACTCTTACTGGACTTAGAGGCTCCACTATAAGAATGTAGTCTCTGTGAGGGAAGACTCTGTATCTTACACTTCTATATTCTTCACTTTGCTTAGCCAAGAGTTACGCATGCAGTAAAGGATCAGTTCATACTCATTGGTTTGTAAAGGTAAGAGTATGAAGAATAGGCACATATTAGCATAGCCTTAAGCAGTTTTACTTCTGATGTCTCTCCCATAGGCTACTCTCCCAAGCAACAACCAGAGTTTTCCTCCTTTTGCTATTGAGGAAAATATGGTCAAGACAAGGATATAAAGTTGAAGTCGAATAAATATGGACACCTAAAACTCCAAAATCTTGTAATCCCAAATTTTTACTTAAAATCCAACAGGGATCCCATAAAGTCAAGTGAGAATTTGGTTAAACACTTGACTTTATGGAAATAACTAAATTTTGTCTCAGAACACAAAGGTATGTCAGGTCTTTAAATATGACTCAATGTACCTGAGTCCAAGAACTTAGTAGATACCGATAACATCTACCCAAAGGCAGCTTCCCTTCCCAACCAACTAGCTCAATGCTGTGGCTTCACAAAGGTACAGCCAAAGTGAGCTTATATTATGATGACCTCAGAATTTGTACCAGACTCCTTAGTTTCAGTGAAATACTAAGTCCAAGAAGTTTCCTTATGCATCCTGCCAGTCACTGGCTAAGTGCTATTAATATATTACCTTTGATCTTTGAGAGAGCTCTGAGTTAATTATTATTATACCCCTTTACAGATCAGAAAATGAAGGCTCAGCAGAATTACGTTTCTTTCTCAAAGTCATAGCTATTGTGCTTTTAGTCATAATGAGACTCTTCATGAGAGAAAGCTAAAATTCTTCTTATGCAAACAACTTGTTGCACAAAAATATTTTAAAGTGGCATTTCTGTGGATAAGGCCATTCTTCAAAGATGCAGCTAGTAATCTTGGTTGTATTTCTAGCACTTTCATGACCAGATAGATAAATAGATAGCAAATGACTGCCCACCCGGTGTCAAGGTAGGGTTGTATCAAAACCAGGGATCTTTAGCAAGTTTTGCCTATGAACTCTAATCATAATAGATTTGTGGATAAAGCACTGCAACACGTATTTATAACAGTAATGAGCTGAATGTAGCAAGACTTGCAGGATGTGGAAGACTCAAACACAGTGGAATATATTAAAAAGAATACTGGATTTGAAACTAAGACTCTTGGATTCTAGTAACTATTCAAATACTATCACTTTGTTTTGCCTTGCTAAGCCCCTTCCCTTACGTGGGTTTTATTTTCCTCATTGTTGAAATAAGACAATTGGAAATGGATGATCTTAACTCCCTTCCAACTCTAACTTGCCATGACTTTATGAGCATGGCACCTCTAAACCCCTGCCTGTAATACCATCAGCACTGCCACTGCCACCATTAATGTAACTGCCACTGTCTCAACCCACCTTCTGATTTATATTTTACAAAGTATTATTATGTCTATAATTGCTGTTAATTGTTATTAAATATGTGTGTATATATATGTGTGTGTGTATATATAATAAATTAGGTCAGAGGATATCATCCTCATTTTACAGATCAGGAAACTGAGACTCAAAGAAGTGACCTTATATACCTGAAGGTCACACAAGTGGCAGAGTGAAGAAGGTAGAGCCTGTTTCTGGCATCAGGGTAACTGTTCTTTCCCTACTACAGCTCTACAAAGCTTTACCTTCTCAGCTCTCTCCCTCATTTCACCCCTCATCATTAAGTCACTAATACCACTAAGTGAACATGTTTATGAAATTTGCTTCTCCTATTTTCTATGATAATAGGGCCAGTATGCAGGCTTGTCATCTTGGGAAGAAAAGGGAAAATTAAATAGGGAAAGGTTGCTGACAAGGGCCCTTCCACTCTTCAGGGTAGAAGATTTACAGGTAGTTCAGGAATGTAACTTGTCTTTTTCTTAACTTTTTCTTACCTTTTTCTTCTTATTTAAACCACAAAAGTCTCACATGAATTACCTAAGCCAGTCTGATTCCCATAAACATGGTATCCTTCATTCAGTCACTCATAACCACAGCCAAAGAAGAACAATTGGAATTTGGAATTCTGCCATTTCCTGAATTAATTTAAATCAGCTGTAAATAACCTGGCTTGATGTCAGAAACACAAAAGTTTGGATATATTCTGCAAGCCTAGACATTTTTCCCATAAATTAGAGAAAGTAAAAATTATTTTTATCCTTAAAATGAATTAAAGCAATTAGACCATTCACTAATAAATATCTTAAAGTTTGAATTGAACATCCATACATGCATCTTCATTAGATTTTTAATCAGATAGGAAAGAAGTTTAATTATTTATCATTTTTGCAGTTGGGAAAGCATTTTGGAGATGGAAAGAATCATGTACCTTGGGCAGATCTGAGGTCAAACGTTGATTCACTTATCAGCTGTCTAGCCTGAAACAACTCATTTCATATCACTTTGCTTCAGTTTCCTCATTTTTAAATTTAGGATCACACTGCCTGAAACATACATCATTGTGAATATTAAATATAAATCATACATAATTAAGTAGAAAATGTATCTATTTTCATAACTGGTACACAGTATACTTTATATAAATATTAGTTCATTTCCACTTTACTTGTACAGAGAGTAGTTTCCATGGGCCTTTGGTTAGATTCTGCACTTTTCTGGGTTTAGAAAATCTCCCCAAAAATATAGGTGTGAAATGTTTAGCAGGACTAATGCAATAATTCTTTAAGTGGAAGATTGGAAAAATGTGTTACTTTAAAAAATTCCTTATTACAGTAAATACATTTGGAAATCAAAATTAATGTCCATATAATACAAACTTCTGAAAGTACAGATCTACAAAAATCTTTTTGGCTGTTAGGCTTACAGTATTTGGAAAATGTCAACGTGATCGAATAGGTCTTTCTAGGAGTCCAGGGTCTGGTTTCTAGGGAGACAGGTCCACAGTAACATTGTAGTGAGACTTTTATGTTTCTCAAATGGAAATTTGGGTTTAAAACATTGAGAAACATTGAGTGAGTGACACTGTCATTATAGAAGTCAGATTTCAGAACTCTCTCCCTTATGTTATTTTTATTTTAACATTTGAAAAAAAAAGGAAATTATTTACAAAACACTTCCCTGTGGTCTAAAAGTTGAAGTGCTTGTGATGAAATTATTCTGAAAAAAACATTGCAAAGATTATTGAATTCCCTTTGAGATCTAGAAGGCTCCCTGTAGTTAGATTTCCCTACTATGGTCCCATTATTTACCAACTCATGGTATATAACTTTTCTCAGGTACCAGGAGCCTTGAGTCAAATCATTTTATTGCTAGGAAGGAAATTAAAGGCCATCTATTTTGATCTCTCCCCCCTTATTATAGGTGAGACCATTGAGACACAGAGAAATAAAGCAACTTGTCCAAGGCCAAAAGTGAATCACTGGCAGAACTTTAGCTAGAACCAAGACTTTTGTCTCTCTGTGCATCAATCTATTTACTTCATCACTCTGTCTGTGATGCAAGTGAACCAATACTAGATAAAAACTTAGCTGCAAAATAATCTGACCTGGAATATAAGTAGACTTTTTGACCAAAAGTTTTTAAATAAAGCATAGACTCCCTACCAGTCATTGCTCTGATTGTTGGAATGCTTAGAAAAGGTGGTTTCACAACAGACAGCTCTGTCCCCTTTACTAGAGCTGTGACAAAGAGCTATAGACTTCCCTGCTTCTTAGGACATCGACTGACTTACCTCAAACACAACTAGCCATGAAGTGTCACCTCAAACAATCCAGAAGTATGTTCATTCATTTGAAGTCTTATGCTCCACTGCTGCCAGGATTTGAGCAGTCTGCACAACTTGAAGTCAACAACTTTCCCAGTTGAGCCCAAAAAGGAAGTGCTTTTGACCAAAGAAGGACCTGTGCTCAACAGGAACCACTGCAAAGAAATTACCCGGAATGTATGACCTGATTCTCAGTAGAGTTCAGGCCATTTTCCACCTGTATATACCAGCATATTACCTATTTTCAACAGTGAATAATTTTACTGTCATAATTGCTAAGGGATAAACTCAATTAATAGAAACAGCAATGACTCTCATGTTCATTTGAAAAACCAAAATAAAAAATGTTCCCATTTGCAGAATTCTTGGGATAGAGACTACTCCACTGAAAAGCTTGTTATAATTCTATCCGGAATGATTCTGGTACCAACTGTCGTGGCACCTCCCTTGTGAAGGAGTTCCCAGTTCGAGGTCTCCTTTTAACCCAGTCATCTTGGCTCAGAATCAGAGAGCTTACTAGCACCCAGAGTAATAAGAATAATCACTGAAAAGATAGATGCCTCTTTTAGGGGCTCTGCTACCCAGTATGGCTGAACTTGGGTAAAAAGGAAGCTTTCAAAGGATCAAGAAATGCCTCTAAACAGACCCTGAAATCATTTCAACAGAGTTTGGGAAATATAAATACATGGAAATATAAATACATGTACAGTATTCTCTGATAGATACATGTTTCTATAGGGAAAAAGGGACCAAGATTTAGAATATACACTTTCTAGTTCCAGCATTGCCCCTAACTAGCTGGGTGATCTTAAATGTCTTCACTGCCCCTCAGTTTTCCCATCCGTATCGTGAAAGATTTAGATCTCTAAGAGCTCTTTCAGCTCCAAAATCTGTGATCTGACTTTCTTTCCTAAAAAAATTACTGTTGCTGTATCTGTGAATGTTAAACTTACCAAGGCAAAGAGATTATACATAAAAAGTCCCCTTCATTATGCAACTAGGTAAATTATACAGAGAAGAATTTCAAATCTTTTTTTTCTGGCTGAATATGTCAAGTTGCCCCCAATGAATCTCATTCACCACATTCCCTTCTTGCCGCTTTGTGCCATCTTCCCTGGCTGATGAAGAAACAAAAAGCCCTCAGCAAAGAGTAAGCTGTATCACAGACTCCATGTTCCTGGAATAATGTTGTGGACTGATGGCATTAACCCTAACTTTGTTCTCTAGTTAGACACAAGGGAAATCACCATTGCTCCTGCTGTAATGTCTGAAATGAGAAACCAGCGACCATTTTCTATTTGGACACTGGTCTCACATTTATCTCTGTCCTGGATCTTCATGCATTCACCAATCTTCCCTCATGGAATTATACCAATTCCCAGATATTAGGCTGTGACTTACCCTGGAGCTTTGCCGGGATTAGCACTCTTGTTTCTTTGCAGGGAGCTGGGGGTGAAAAAGCCTAACTCTGGGTGTCACGGATCCTACTGATAACTGACAAATTTGTTGTTGAAAGAGGAAGTTGAGCGCATTTGGTGTCTCACCACAGAAACCTTATTTGTACAGACTGAAGGTAAGTCCCTTGAGCAGAAAACACTACTCAAGTTTTAGTTAGTTTTTATTTCATTGGTGCAAAGAAATTCAGAAAGCAGAGAACCAAAAGCTGTGCAAAATCAAATAATGACTTTATACCAGCCTTCCTCTCTATTTCTCACTGTCTCCTTCCACCACAATCCGCATGCCTATCTGTCTCACTAGATTCCAGTAGGCTCTGTGGCAAGATGGGATTTTGAGGCAAAATCTGAAGAGAGTTTGCCTAAGAACAAGAAGACCCTAACTCCTTCAATCCTGAGGAGGCAAAGACTGAGAAAACCTGAAGTCAGAACTAACAGCAGTAGGACTACCTTTGCTTAAGCTATTCCCTCCATTCGGAGTACCCTTTCTTCAACCTCTCATTTCAAGGTTCATAATTTAATGTGTAGTTTAGTTATTTTTGTACATTTCTTATCTTCTCAGTATACTGCAAACTGCTTCAGGGCAAAGATCATGTCTGACTCATCACTGTATTTCCGCTAGTACAGCACAAGTTACTTTCATGAATGCTTGCTGAATGAATAAGTGAAAGAATGAATGAAAAAATATTCAAATAATGAATTAATAAATGAATCATTTATATCACAGAGTCTCCCTCCAGTGTACTAAAGTTCTGGTCTTCATGTATAATGTCTATGGACATTATAAGTATGCAAGGAAAGAAAAATCATACACTTGGGGACTATAGTGTCAGCCAAATCTGAGAACAGTTATGAGAAACAAAGCTTGCAAAGCAGCACAAACTTCTCTGGGCATGTAAGAGAACTACGTTCAGAACCTAGGGCCTGGAGTTGCAAAGAGACTTCTGGATAAAAACAAAGGAGAAAAGAAAGTACTGTGGCATAGATCAAACAGTAGCATTTGGATTTATAGAAAAGACTGATTAAAGAAGGTAATGGATAAAAACATTTTTGTAGGAGGGCAACCTGGATCTGCAAAAAGCTCTCCTTATAAGACTAGAATCATTTAAGAACCAGATGGAGTCATGCCAAACACTCAGAGATATCTAATATAAATTTCAAGGTCATCAAGAAATGGAAAAGAGACACTTTCAGCACTAGAAACTAAGATCTTGAACTGATTGATGAAAAGACCATGACCTGTGAGAACTAGTAAAGAAAGAAGGTACCCATCCTGGCTGAGGTATGTCAAATGAAACACATTTGACCTTGCAATACCTTTCTTAATTCTGATTTCATATAGTTTTCCAGCCCCAATATGTTGTTAATTTCATTTTCTGACTTGGCATCCCTACAGAAAGGAGGATACACTGACAGGCCAACACATATTTCAGTCGATTTGTCAGTTCTGTTCTTTAATATAAATTGTTAAATTGGCTTTCTGGTACAAATCCATCCCTTGTGAGTTTGAGCAGCATGAGCCAGTTTTCCTAGGATATGATCTTTCTTTGGCCAAAGAAAGTTCCAGACCTGTTGATCTTTAAACCCAAATCCTTGGACAGGAGGATAAAAGGATCACTTTCCTGACAACTATCATCACTACCTCCCACCTTCTTTTTACAGACAACATCTTAACATTGCTAAGAAAAAAGACTGTCAGCTTACCTCATTGCTTTCTTGCATGCAATTATCTTCTCCTTTCACTGGCCCTAAAAAGGGAAGCAAAAGTAGCTCCGAAGTCAGTGACCCAGTTTAGGCAAAGAACATTTCAATTCAGGTAGAGTTTTGAGTGCTAATTAAAAGGGGCAAAGCTGTAGAAAAACCAAAAAACTAATAATTTAGCAATCACCAGTTCTTAACAGTTACTGATAATTGTGTTGTGTCATTTTTACAACGTCTGGTGAAAAACCTGGAACTAACTTGTAGTCTGCTGGTTGCAAGTTTGGACATATTTCTTTGGTGTGCTTTTATTTCATGGTTTTATTTTTATGTCCTTGTCCATTTTTATTTATTATTTTCCACCTGCTATTTATTTTTATTATCTTGCCTTTTAAATCATCTTCAATTATTTCTGGAACAATAGTATAACAAAAAGTGAAAAAAAGAGGAAATATTGAACTGTGACCTCAATTCCTTTTGTGTTAGAACTAGTATTAATTACTTTGATAAACTGTATTCAGGAGTTTCCCATATCTGATTCTATATCTACAGAGTATTCCTCCATTTTAAAATTAATCATTCAACAAGTACTTAAGGAGCTACAACAATGAACAATTTTTTTGGATGCTGAATGGGAAGGGTGGAATTCAGAAGCATGAGATACGTCCTCTGTCTTCTGAGCCCAGTTTAAATAAGTTAATCACTCATAAAAGAATTAAAAACATAACACAGTATATGATTTACTATTAAATTATGTAGAAGTTAAGATGAGTTCAGTATGGGCTTAAACTCTTTGGGAAGGTTGGCTGGTCCTTGCTCAATAGACAAATTTGGTTTCAGCAGTATTCCTAATGGAGTCATGCAAGGTTATTTTGGTGGTACAAGGAATGGCTTTTTAAACATTTTCTAGTTATACATTTTGGTTTTTTTTTTAATGTAACACTTTAAAGACTTTGTTTTTAAGGCTTTAGTGAGATTAAACATACACACATACAAATAAAAGTATATAAGGTAAGCAGACATTACAAAAACAATGGAGGAATATTTGTGTATCTTAAATTTGGCAAATACCAGCTTAAAGACAGGGGAGAAGGCAAGGGGCTGCAAGAGAGAGAGAATATTGCCAAGGATATGAATGAAGGGTAAATGAACTATTTGTTTGACAGTGAGAACAAAGTTTTGACTAAAGCACCAGACATGCTAAGCAACAGTTGGAAAGAAACTTAGAGGATGAAACCAAACAAAGAAGAATTTAAGAATATAAAAACCATAGGATACAGGAAATCATTGAAGGGTTTTAAATAGAGCTGAAGGAGGCTTTTATCTATTGTGTACTTTCTATGTACTGGTCACCATTCTAGGCAATTTACACACATAATC
Source organism: Camelus bactrianus (assembly GCF_048773025.1). Lineage (NCBI taxonomy): Eukaryota > Metazoa > Chordata > Mammalia > Artiodactyla > Camelidae > Camelus > Camelus bactrianus. The sequence goes on along the minus strand of NC_133575.1, from coordinate 63,455,817 downwards.
TCATTTAATCCTCAGAACAATCCTTTGGGGTAGGGACTAATATTATCTCTTATCCTACTCATAAGTAAATTGAAGCACTGAGAGGTTAATTAACTTCATTAATATCATATAATAAATAAGTGGGAGAGGCAAGATTCAGACCCAAGTCTGTCTGACTCCAGAACCCAACCTTTTTTTCCACCACTCCCTGAAAGATTGCTGAGAAAGAGGTGCACAGAATGGACTGGAGGAGAGGAAACAAAAGGTGAAGAGCCTTTTTGGAGAATAAGCCAATAATTTAAATTTAAGGTAATAAGAGCATGGATTAGGGCAGTGACATTAAGAATGAAGATAAAGAGTAATTTCAAAAGAATTAGTTTTCTCAAAAAAGCTCTTAAAATCGTAATCAGTGAAATGAAAGAGGAAATGAATCTTCACAAGTAGGAATAAATCAGTCTTTGAAGGGGTTTAATTTTGGCATATTTTTTCACTAAAACTTTTTTGAGATGTACACTAAAATACCTTTCTTCAATGAGAAAAACACTTTGTAGCTGGAAGAGGAGTTAATTTCCCTGAACCTCCGAGGCTTGTTTTGCAGACAAATATTAGCACAGGGCAACTTCTTGAGACCCTCTTTGAGGAAACTACAGTCCTGAAAAGGGAAATGGTTAGTCTCACAGGATGCAAATTTCTTTTTTTTTTTTAACATTTTTTATTGAGTTATAGTCATTTTACAATGTAGTGTCAATTTCCAGTGTAGAGCACATTTTTTCAGTTATACATCAACATACATACATTCATTGTCACATTTTTTTCACTTTGAGCTACCACAAGATCTTGTATATATTTTCCTGTGCTACACAATACAATCTTGTTTATCTATTCTACACTTTGAATTCCCAATCTGTCCCTTCCCACCCCCTGCCCCCTTGGCAACCACAAGTTTGTATTCTATGTCTGTGAGTCTGTTTCTGTTTGTTTGGTTTTTTTTGTGTTTTTGTTTTGTTTTGTTTTGTTTTGTTTTGTTTTGTTTTTTTAGATTTCACATACAAGCGATCTCATATGGTATTTTTCTTTCTCTTTCTGGCTTACTTCACTTAGAATGACATTCTCCAGGAACATCCATGTTGCTACAAATGGCGTTATGTTGTCATTTTTATGGCTCAATAGTATTCCATCGTATAAATATACAATATGCCCTACTTCAAAAAGACACCTGCACCCCAATGTTCATAGCAACACTATTTACAATAGCCAAGACATGGAAACAGCCTAAATGCCCATCAACAGATAACTGGATAAAGAAGATGTGGTATATTTACACAATGGATGCGAATTTCTAAAGAAGTATATTTCAGAAAATTTCCATAAGAATAGGTTTCCTTCAGCTAAATATCTGGCTGGTTGGATATACGGGTTGTGAATTAGCATGAATGATAAGCTTTCCTGAAATTCTTGGTCATCTATTTGGTTTCTATATAGTCAAAGCCATGAACAATGGGCAAGAGGACAAGGGATGAGGAAAAGGTATTTCTTCTCTAAGTTTCTTGTTTTGAACTCATTGCTATGAGGTTTACTATCTTTATAAATGTCACTAGGACTGATCATTGGGAAAATGATGGAATAGGTGAATGCTCTATTTCTGCCCCACCTTCCTTTTTTGGCCTTTTGGTTTAGCTTTCTCTCCAAGGATACAGTTCTTTTCCAGACCCTCAGGGTTCCAATTATCACAAAAGAATTTGATGTGATTATATCTTTAATACTAAAAGAAGAAGGATTTTTAGGATCTGAGTACTACAAACATATGAGAATGGATTCCAGGTGTCTGGAGTTTCAGGCATTGACAAGCAGCAAAGATTCCTCAAATCAGCAACTAATTAAGTTCTTCAAATAAGCAAGTCTCAAGCTTTTTGTCTCAGGTCCCTTTATACTCTTAAAAACTATTTATGATTCCAAAGAGCTTTTGTTTATATGGGCTGTATCTGTTATAAATAATTAATGAACAAAAACCTCAATTAAATAGAGTTGGGAAGCCAGAAGGTGGAGCTCTGCAACTATCACAGAGCCCAACAGGAAGAAGAAGGACTCCTCTCCTTTCCTGGAAAGGACTCAGTGAATGAAACTCTTTGAATGTTTCTTTGGACTCTTGACATGGGCTTTATAAAGTTTGAATATAAATAATTAAATAAAGTTTATTAACCCCCCCAACATCTTTGCCCTTTCTATAAAACATTCTCCTTCTCTTGTTGTGTAGGGGCTTGCACTTGGTTCATCATGGTTACAGAACCCAAATTGCAATTCTCTGTTGATTCTGATAAGCCCATCTTTGGTGCAGAAATATCTGGCAGTTTATTTATTTCAAGTCAACATTATCAATAATTCCCATATTAGACATTAGAAATTAATACCATAGAAAACAAACTCATGATTACAAAAGGGGAGAGGAGGTAGGAGAGGGACAAGTTGGAGTATGGGATTAACAGAAACAGACTACTATACATAAAATAGATGAGCAACAAGGATTTACTGTACAGCTCAGGTAACTATATTAAATATATTGTAATTACCTATAAAGGAATATAATCTAAAAGAAAATAACTGAATCACTTTGCTGTATACCTGAAACTAACACAATATTGTAAATCAACTATGCTTCAATAAAAATTAATTTATAAGTCCACTTAAAATAATGATAAATATATTGCATGTTAACATAAATAGCATATATTTTATGATATAACTAATTTACAAAAAAATAATGGTAAGAGTGACATTGATTTACAGTTTTGCAAACCTCTTTAATAGAAGGTAGCCGTGATACATTGTTTTAGTTGTAATTTAGGAGAAAAAATATGGTCTTATATGGATGAGATGAAAAAGGGGGAGCATTTTAATAATCTTTTCATATAAATGTATATATTATTTTCTACAACACTAAAGCTAGACCAGTAGTAGCTTTTTACAGGAAAATTGCAATGTGAATTCTGAAGGCATATCAAAAAGCTTTTCCTACTCTATTTCATTAAAATTTATTGAACTATCTTGTATTTTGAATGGATTTCTTTAGGCTTGCATTATTTGTAACCACTTGCATTGGTCTCTTGGAACATATTGATTCATTGATATATGCTATTGTTGGTACAATCCACTTTGCAGAATCAAAAATGCATCACATTGGTTACCATCACCACTGGTTTCATCAGAAAAGTCTGTAACAGAAAGCTGTCAAGCACATGGTGATGGGTACAAGTTGTCCAAATTCCTAATTTACTTGAAAACTCAAATTTTAACATTCACAACTAACACTTGTCAGTTGTTTTTCCTTGAAGTGACAAGTTTACTTTGATCTTTTCTAAGAAATATCTGCCCAATACCGAAATCTGAATAACCATTGGTTTCTTTCAGTCTTTCTTTCAAGTAAAAATGGTGTTCTGTGAAAAAGTATGTAGTTCAGCACAAAACTTAATGTACAAGTGCTTTTCTTTAAGATAACCATTATACTTCAATGTGCAACAGAAGTACTTTGTATATACTTCCTATTTTTTTCACAGAGCATAAAAATGACTTTAATTTAAGGGTCAATATTTAATAAAACTAATATTTTTTACTGCTGCATCAAGGACATTCTTAACTAAAACTACTTTTTCTACCCATATAGGTATGGCAGTGAAGAATACTAGTATAGTTTGATACAGGTCCCTTGATTAATATTAAGGCATCCGAAATTTTACCTTTCATGGCTTTTGCACCATCAGTGTAAATGTCAATATAATGAAAAGGTAAAAATGCCTTAGTATTATTATAAAAATAGTTTTGACCCTGAGGGCCCACTGAAAGAGTCTCAGCATTCCCAGGGATCTGCAGACCACACCTTGAGAACGCTTGTCTCAAATCATGTTTTAGAAGTAATCATTTAAGGGATTGTTAAAAAAAATTCAGTCAAAATGTCATGAGTAAATAATTACAGATGCAGTTAATATTTCATACTGGGAATCAACTTACAACATCTATGTCATATTATTCTAACATTAACATGAAAGTGATATGTTCTTTGTAGAGCCTTTTTGGTTGTCTTCAAATGTACCTTTGGTATTCTCTTTATTGTCTCCTCTATCATTACTTTCCTTTATTCATTTGAGTTCAGAGTAGCTATATTAACTAAACACTAATTGAAAAACTCTGTGTTAGAATATGTTTGGGTGGATTCAGTGATGAATAAGACAAATCCTTGTTCTTAAGGAATTTAAAATCTAATTTAGAAAGTTAGGAATGTATACACTTAGTGATAGAATATAATGCAGGCTGAGATCAAGTTACTCATTTTTCCTCCTTCAGTGGCAACCACCATACTTAGGCTTTTATCTATGCTTTCACAGATACTCTATGCACGTACAAGGAGATATATATATATATATATATATCCTTTCTCTCTCTCTATGTATATATCTTTACTCTCTTGTTTTTAATACAAGAAATTAGTAAACTATATACATTCATCTGAACCTTGATTTTCCACTTAGTAAATTATCTTAGCCATAATTACCTATCATAAAAATAAGGAAGTACCAATGATTTTTTATTAATGTCTAATAATTTATTTAATTATTGTCTACTGGTTATTTAGGTGCTTTATAATTTTGCTTTTGCTATTGAAAATTGTTCTGTAACTAATATCCTTTTACATATGGCATTTTCAACATATGAATTTATAAAGCAACGTAGTAGAATAGTCTGGGTATGAATCCTAGCCTTTGTTAGCTGTGTAACCTTAGACAAGTTTCTTAACCTCTCTGAGCCTGTTTCTTTACCTTAAAATGAGGACAAGTTAATACATGTGAAGAACTTATAATAGTATCTGATATATACTAAACATTCAGTACATGTAAGTTATTATGTTTAACCTTCATAGGATCTATGAAGCTATCTACATGGGATCAGGAAAATTATCTTTAAAAGTCTGTGTGTATAAGAATTATGGGATCCCCCAAAATACAAGTACCACTATTGGGAATAATAATGATAATAATAATAAATACTTAGTCAAATAATTTAGATTATCCCTTCTTACAACATCAGCTCTTTTTGTATCATAGCTCCTATCTCAATTCCTTCAATGAATAAATGTCTAACATATAAAGTTTTACATCCATTATCTGTAATCCTCACAACAATACTGCAAGATAGGAATTTCCATTTCACTCATGATGTAACTGAAATTCAAAGAAGTCAGTTAATGAGCCCAAGGTTAAATGACTGGCAAAGCCAATATTTGAACTCACTATAGTCTGGCTCCAAAGTTATTTCAATTATACACTGCTAACTGTTTTTTCCTCCTCATTTGAAAAATTCCATTTTCCCCTTGCCAATACCTTCTCTATGCTCATTCTACAAATCAAATCCCTGAAATGTGGCTTCTACTCGCTCTTCTGTACTAAAATTGGTCTACTTAAAGTTATCAAATGCATCATAATTATCCATTCTGATGGATCTTTTTTTCAATATCTTCTTGTACTCTCTGACTTTAGGCATAGTTAACCAGTATGAAGGACAAAAAATTAGGTCTAGGTTCAGATAGAACTGGGTTCAAATCTTTTGTTGCCACTTATTAGCCAGGTTATTAGGTGATTTACATTATCCATCTGAGCTTCAGTGACTCATCTATAAAATGGAGATAACGTAATTACTTCTTAGGCTGATTCTGAGAATTTAACTTAATTAAAGGGCTCTAACAAGAACCTTGTAATAAATATTTGTTATCTTTTTTGACATTTCATGAAATGCCCTCTTTGGTTTATTAACAATGCATTATCCAGGCAGCCCTACATCTCTAATTACTCTCTCTCTCTCTCTCTTAAACCTATTGTTGGTTCCTCTTCCTCTTTCAAGCCTTAAATTTCAGTGTCCCAAAACATACCATCATTATGCATCTTTTCTTCTCTCTTTATTCCTCCTTGGTAATATCATCAAAAATAAAAACCTGTATTCTTATAATAAACCCAAATCTCCAGAGCAGATATATCAAAATTGTTTACATTATAGTTCTCACATAGATTCAATGCATCCCAAACCTCATTGAATATGGTGCCTTCCACAAGTCTACTCCTTGACTGATGTGTTATCCTTCAAATTTTCTAGGCTAAAAATCTAAAGCAATCCCACTGGTAAGGAAGACTAAAATGTATGCCTAAAACTGTACCCTCTGAGGAGAAATTTACACTTCACATCACAATAGAAATAGACTTCACTGAACAAACCTAGCCAAGTCATTAAAAAATTAAGCAATTAAACAAATAACAACAAGGCCCAAGGAGGATGACAGTTCAGTGTCCAGAACTGCTGCAACATACTATAAAAAATTACCCAATTTAAAAAATTGTGATACATGCAAAGAAACAGGAAAGTGTGTCCCTAAATAATAAAAAAGAGCAAGCAATAGAAATTTCCTATGAGGGAGGTAAGATGTTGGATTTGGCAGACAAATAATTCAAAAACAGATGTAATAAGTATATTCAAACAACTAATGGAAAATGTGTTAAGGGAATGGAAGAAAAGTATGATGACTTTCCTTCTGTCATTAGATAGAGAATATCAGTAAACTGTTAAAATTATATTAATTAAAAATGGAAATTCTGGAGATAAAAAAGTACTATAAACATAAAGAAAAAATCACTATAAGGACTCAAAAGTATAGTTGAACTGGCAAAAAAGTAACAAATAAAATTGAAGCTATATTGATAGAGATTATGCAATCCAAAGAACAGAGAGAAAGAGGGAGAATAAATGCATGGAGCCTCAGAGAAATATGGGATATTACTAAGTGTATGATACATAATGAGAACACAAGAAACAAAGAAGAAATTAAAGGAGAAAAAAATGTATTCAAAGAAATAATGACTTAAAAATATCTTAAACTTGATGAAAAACTTTAATCTACACATTTAAGAAGCTCAATGAATTCTGAGTACAATAGATTCAAAAGAGCAGAATAAAGAACCCTTAAAGAGCTCTCCTTGATAAAAGCAATAAGAACACTAGAAAAGGTGTCAAAGCAACTTTTTTCAGTACTCTAGAAATTGACTAAAGACTTGCAACAACCCAGGAAATGTTTATTGGAGAAAAATAGTTAAATCTTGTGAAAAATAGTGACCTTTCTGATGTTTTAACTTGTTCTATTTCTGTAACTCTTTCTTGAGATCTATAATAGCCTTGAAAACCAATAACCTGGAACCACAGTGAAAACCTGCAGGTCAGCCTAAGTTTTGAGGCCTTCTAAAGCCATATTCCCAGATAATTGCCATTATTGGACAGGTCTGAACATTCCCTGGGAAATGCCAACAAGGCTTGTTTGAACTGACTCGGAGATCTCATCAGAATTTTTTTAATGTTGATTGTTGAGAACTCTATATATCTGAGATAATAGTCATTTGTTGGATATATATTCTATAGATATATTCTACTAGTCTATAGCTTGTATTTTTATCTTCCTATAAAGGGCCCTTCACAGAGCAAAAGTTTCAATTTTGGTGAAGTTCAGCCTATCACTTTTCCCTTTCTATGGATTGTGCTTTTGGTGTCAAGTCTAATTCTTTATCTAGTCCTTGGTCCTGAAGATTTTCTCCTATTTTTTTAATAATTTTTAAAATTCAAGTACAGTCAGTTACAATGTGCCAATTTCTGGTGTACAATACAATGTCCCAGTCATGCATATACATACATATATCTTTCATATTCTTTTTCATCACAGGCAGGTTATTATAAGATATTGAATATAGTTCCCTGTGCTATACAGAATAAAAATTTTTTAATCTATTTTTATATACAGTGGCTCACATTTGCAAATCACAACCTCAAATTTATCCCTTCCCACCTTCTTTCTCACGGTAACCATAAGATTGCTTACTATGTCTGCAAGTCTGTTTTGTAGATGAATTCATAGTGTCCTTTCTTTCTTTTCTTTTTTTTTAGATTCCGCATATGAGTGATATCATATGGTATTTTTCTTTCTCTTTCTGTATTACTTCACCTGAAATTATGATCTCTAGGTCCATCCATGTTGCTGCAAATGGGATTATTTTATTCCTTTTATGGCTGAGTAGTATTCCATTGTATAAATATACCACAAATGTTTTACCCACTCATCTGTCAATGGATATCTAGGTTGTTTCCATATCTTCACAGTTGTAAATCGTGCTACTATGAATACTGGGGTGCATATATTTTTTGAATTAGAGTTCCCTCAAAATATATGCCCAGGAGTGGGATTGCTGAATCATATGGTAAGTTTATTTTCAGTTTTTTGAGGAAGCTCCAAATTGTTTTCCATAATGGCTGCACCAAACTACATCCCTGCCACCAGTGTAGGAGAGTTCTCTTTTCTCCACACCCTCTCCAGCATTTATCATTTGTAGAATTTAGAATCATGGCCATTCTGAATGGTGTGAGGTGATATCTCATGGCAGTTTTGATTTGCATTTCTCTGATAATTAGCTCAATAGATGCAGAAAAAAGTATTTGATAAAATTCCACTCCCATTTGTAATAAAAACTCTAACCAAAGTGGGTATAGAGGGAACATATCTCAACCTAATAAAATCTATTTATGACAATCCAACAGTCAGCATAATACTCAATGGTGAAAAACTGAAAGCCTTCCCACTAAAATCTGGAAGAAGACAAGGATGCCCACTCTCACCACTTCTATTCAACATAGTCTTGGAAGTCCTAGCCACAGCAATCAGGCAAGGAAAAGAAGTAAACAGATGCAAATTGAAAGAGAAGAGGTAAAATTGTCACTATATGCAGACGACAGAAAAACTACTAGAGCTGATAAAAGAATTTGGCAAGGTAACAGGATACAAAATTAATATACAGAAATCAGTTACATTTGTTTACACTAACAATGAAATAGCAAGAAAAGAAAGTAAAGAAACAATCCCTTCTATAATTGCATACAAAACAATGAAATACTTAAGAATAAATCTGACAAAGGAGGTGAAAGGCTTATCAATGGAGAACTATAAAAAATGATTAAAGAAATTAAAAATTAAAGAAATGTAAAGATATCACATTCTCCTAGATTGGAAGAATCAATATTGTTAAAAAGTTCATATTGTCCAAGGCAATCTACAGATTTAATGTGATCTGTATCAAATTACTCAGGACACTTTTCACAGAACTAGAACAAATAATCCTACAGTTTATATGAAATCACTAAAGACTCAGAATTTCAAAAGCAATATTTAAGAAAGAGAATGAAGCTACAGGAATAAGCCTCCCAGACTTCATACAATACTACAGAGCTGCAGTAATCAATACAGCATGGTATTGGTGCAAAAACTGACATGTGGATCAATGGAACAGAACAGAGAACCCAGAAATAATCCCACAGACCTATGGTCAATTAATATTTGACAAAGGAGACAAGAATATACAATGGAGAAAAGACAGTCTTTTCAGCAAGTGGTGTTGGGAAAACTGGATAGCAGCATGTAAATCAATGAAGTTAGAATACTCCCTCACATCATACACAAAAATAAACTCAAAATGGCTTAAAGACTTAAATATACGGCAAGACACAGTAAACCTCCTAGAAGAAAACATAGGCAAAACATCCTCTGACATAAATCTTAGCAATGTTCTCTTAGGGTAGTCTGCCCAGGCAATATAAATAAAAGAATAAGTGAACAAATGTGACCTAATTAAATTTATAAGCTTTTGCAGAGTAAAAGAAACCATAAGCTAAACAAAATGGCAACCTACTGAATGGTAGAAAATATTTGCAAATGATGTGACTGACAAAGGTTTAATGTCCAGAATATATAAACAGCTCTTACAACTTAATCACAAAAAAAGAAACAACCCAATCCAAACATGGGCAGAAGACCTTAATAAGCAATTCTCCAATGAAGACATACAAGTGGCCAATAGGCACATGAAAAAATGCTCAATATCACTAATAATTAATTTTAATAATATTCTTAAATAATATATAATAGTTTAATAATTTATTTTAAAACATTTAATTTTGAAATAAATTTATATTTATAGAAAAGTTGCAGATATAGTACAGAGTTCCTAGATATCTTACATCCATTTATCATTAATGCTATAATAACCATGGGACACTTGTCAAAATAAGAGATTAACATTGCATATAATTAAGTAAAGACCATATATTATTCAGATTTCACCAGTATTCACACTAATATCCCTTTTCTGTTCTAGGATCCAATCCAGGGAACCATATTGCATTTAGTCATCATGTTAGACATCATATTTCCTTAGTATTCCATACTATTTGGCAATTTTCTAATATTTATTTATTTTTCATAACCTTGAAATTTTTTTTCATATTGTAGTAAAATACACACAGTATAAAATTTAATAACTTTTTTAAAGTATACAGTTCAGTGACATTAAGTATGTTCATATTGTTGAGCAAACAATCATCAATACCATCCATCTTCAGAACATTTTTTATCCTGTAAAATTGAAATTCTGTAAACATTAGACAGTAACTCCCCATTCTTCCCTCCCTCAGCCCCTGAAAACCACCATTCTGCTTTCTGTCTCTATGAATTTGAGTACTCTAGATAACTCATATCAGTGGAATCAGAGTATTTCTCCTTTTGGGACAGGATTATTTCATTTAGCATAATATCCTTAGGGTTCACTCACAGTGTGGCATGTGTCAGAATTTCCTTGTTTTAAAGCTAAATAGCATTCCACTGTATTTACATTACCACACTTCGTTTAACTATTTATTTGCCCATGGACACGTGGATTGCTTTCACCTTTTGACCATTGTAAATGATGCTGCTATGAATATGAGCATATAAATATCTCTTCATTTCACTTAGGTATTTCCTTGAAGTGAAATCATTGGAACCCATGATAATTGTTTTTAATTTTTTGAGGAAACATCATACTTTTTTCTATAGTGACTGCACCATTTACATTCCCACCACAGGTGCACAAGGGTTTCAATTTCTCCATATATTTTCCAACACTTGTTATTTTCTGTTTGGTTTGATGGTAGCCTTCGTAAGGGTTGTGAGGTGGTATTTCTCTGTGGTTTTGATTTGTCTCCCTAATGATTAGTGATGAACATCTTTTCATGTGCTTATTTGGTTACTTGTATATCTTACTTGGAGAAATTTTTTTTCTTGGAGAAATTTCTTTTCAAGTTCTTTGCAATTTTTTAAATTTTGTGGTTTGTTTTCAGTTGCATTGAAGGAGTTTATTATATATCCTGGATTTTAATCTCTTATCAGATATATGATTTGCAAATATTTCCCCATTCTGTAGATTGCCTTTTTACTCTATAGATTGTGTATTTTGATACACAGAAGGTTCAAATTTGTATTTAGTCTAATTTATCTATTTTTACTTTTGTTGCCTGTGATTTTCATGTCATATCCAAGTAATCATTGCCATGTCCAATTTCAAGAATATTTTACATTATGTTTTCTTCTAGGAATTTTATATTTTAGCTCTTGCATTTATATTTATGATCCACATGAAGTTAATTTCTATGTGTGGTTTAATCAAGAGGTCAAATTTCATTATATACATGTGGATATCCCATTGTCCTTGTACTATTTGCTGAAAAGATTATTCTTTCCTCCATTGAATGTCTGGGTCCTCTGGTTGAAAATCAATTAATGATGAATGTATAGATTTATTTCTGGGTTCTGAGTTCTATTCCATTGATCCATATGCTTATATCTATGTGAGTACCACACAGGCTTTATTACTGTAACTTTGTAGTAAGTTTTTAAATTTAGAAGTGTGTCTTTCCATTTCCAGTTCCAATTTGTTCTCCTCCCTTTGATTGTAGTGTCTATTTTAGATTTTAATTTTGATGACATCTAATTTATCTGTTTAAAAAAAATGGTCTTTCTTTTGGTTTCTTACTCAAAAAGTGATTGCAAAAGCCAATGTCAGGAAGCTTGCTCCTAATATTTCCTTTTAAGAGTTTTATAGTTTTAGGTATTACTTTTATTTAGCTCTTTGATCCACTTCAAGTGAATTTTTATATGGATATTTATATACAAAATAAGGGTCCAAATTCATTCTCTTAGATATGGCTACTCAATTTTCTTAAAACAAATTTTTGAAAGAACTGTCTTTCCTCATTAAATACGCTTGACTCCCTTGTCAAAAAGCCATTTAACAATATATATGAGGATTTATTTGTGAACTGTCTATTCTATTCTGTTAGTCTGAATGTTTGTCTTTATGCTAGTAAACACTGCCCTGATTACTATGGCTTTGTAGTAAGATTTGTTATTATCAAGTATGAGATCTTCTACTTTTAAAATTATAATTCAAGTATATTCTGGTAATGTTGGGTTCCTGGAGGTCTCATATGAATTTTAGAATGGATTTTTCTATTTCTGCAAAAATGCCGTTAGGATTCTGATAATGATTGCATTAAATCTGGGGATTACACTGGGTGGTATTGACATCTCATTCTGATTCTTTTCTCATTTCCTTGTGGATATATTCTTCACAAATGTCCTTTATAGTTACCAACATGGATTTCATATACCATTCTAAATTTTTAAAAATCCATTTTTAAAATAATATCCAACTTAACTTCAATTGCATGCAAGAACTTATTTACATTTCATTTGTCATTATGTTATCAACAACCCATATTTCATCTTTACATAATGTGTACCCATTAACATAGATATATAATTATTTTATGCTTTTTTATATCTTGTAAAATAATAAAAAGTAGAGCTGAAAACCAAAATTACAATAATACTGGTTTTTATATTTGTCCTTGTATTTACCTTTATTGGAAATTTTTATATTATTGTGTTTATTCAGTTATTATATAGCATCATTTCATTTCAACTTGAAAGAATTACTTTAGCATTTGTTGTAGGCTAGATCTATTGCTAATGAACTCAACTTTTGTTTATTTGGAAATGTTCTAACTTTTCTTCCTATTTGAAGGACATTTTTTCTCGATATACAATCCTCAGTTGATAGGTTGTTTTCTTTCAGAAATTTTTATCATCACACAATCTTCTGGCCTGCAAGGTTTCTGCTGAGATTTCTGCTAATTATCATATTGAGGATCCCATTCCCATGTATGTGATGGGTCATTTTTTTCTTGGTGATTTCAAGATTTCTTTTTGTGTTTGTTTTTGAAAATCTGATTTTAAAATGTTTCAGTATGGGACTCTGTGCTTATTCTATTTGGAATAATTTAAGGAGTTTTTTGTTTAGATTTTTTTCTTAGTATTTGTAGATAAATGTATTTCCTCAAATTTGGAAAGTTTTCATCTGTTATTTGCTCAAATATACTCTCTTCTATCTCTCAGTCTTATTCTAGAACTCCTATGTTGCACATAATTGGTTTCCTTTTTTTCCCTTCGATTTGGAGTGAAAATTAATTTTCCCAGTTTTATCAAGATACACTTGACATATAACATTGTGTAACTTTAAGCTGTACAATGTGTTGATTTGATATTTATATAATGCAAAATGACAACACCATAGCCTTAGGTTACATCTCCATCATCTTACAAAACTACCATTTCTTTTTTTTGGTAAGAATATTTATGATTTACTCTCTAACAGCTTTCAAATATATAATACAGTATTATTAACATAATTACCAAGCTGTATATTAGATCACTATAAGCTATTTATCTTATAACTAGAAGATTTTATCTTTTGAGCAACATTTACCTATTTCCCCTACCACCCAGTCCCTTACAACACCACTCTATTCGTTGTTTCTGATTTGGTTTTAATAGAGCTCACATATAAGTGATAGCATATAGTATTTGACTTTTTCTGGATGATATATTTCACTTAGCATAATGCCCTCAAGATTCATCCATGTTGTTGCAGGTGGTGGGATTTCTTTCTTTCTCATGTCTGAACATATAATGTATGTCTATAGACAGATAGGTAGATAGATAGATAGATAGATAGATAGATAGATAGATAGATAGATAGATAGATAGATAGGGCTATAGATCACATTGTCTTTATCCATTCATCTGTTGATGAACATTTAGGTTCTCTGTAAATTTTGACTATTGTGAATAATGCTCCAATGAATATGGGAGTGCAGATATATCTTCAAATCCTGTTTTCATTTTCTTAGAAAATATGTCCAGAAGTGGGATTGCTGGATCATATGGTAGTTCTACTTTTAATGTTTTGAGGAACCTTCATACTGTTTTCAATATTGATTGCACCAATTTATATTTCTACCAACAGTGTACAGGATTCCCTTTTCTCTACATCCTTCCCAACACTTGCTATCTCTTGTCTTTTTGGTGTTAGCTATCCTAACAAGAGTGAGATGATATCTTATTTTGGTTTTGGTTGTCATTTCCCTGATGATTAGTGATGTTGAGTACCTTTTCACGTATCTGTTGGCTATTTGTATGTCTTCTTTGAAAAAACTGTTTATTTGGGTCTTCTCCCCATTTTTAACTGAATTTTTGCTTTTTTTGTTATTGAGTAGTATGAGATTTTTGCATATGTTGGATAATAACGCCTTATCAAATATATGTTTTATAAATATTTTCTCAAATCTCATACAGTGCCTTTTCATCTTGTTTATTGCTTATTGTGTTGCGTATATGCTTCTTAGCTTATTTTTTGGTCCTACTTTTATCCCATCTTCTCCTAGCCTGCAAGATTTCTACTGAGAAATATACTAATAGAGTTGTAAGAGTTCCCTTCCATGTGAGAACACTTTTTCTCTTGCTGCTTTGAAAATTCTTTCCTTGACAGTTTTGTTATAACGTATGTTAGAGAAGATCATTTGAGGTTGAAATTGTGGGTAACCTATTACCTTTCTGAATTTGAAAGTCAAAATCTCTTTCTAGATTTGGGCAGTTCTCAGACATTATTACTTTAAATAACTTTCTGCTCCTTTCTCTCATTCCTCTTCCTGGGACTCCAAAAATGCACAGATTGCTTCTTTTGATGGTATCCCAGGACTTATGTAGTCTTTCTTCACGCTTTTATTTTTTTCTTTTTACACCTCTGACTGAATGGTTTCAAATAAACTTTCTTCTAGTTCACTAATTCTTTCATTTGCTTGCCCAGGTCTGCTCGTTGAGCTGTATATTGTATAGTTCAGTTTAGGCATTGCATTCTTCAACTGTAGGATTTCTGTTTTTTTTTTTTTTTTAAAGGTTTCTATTTCTTTACTGAACTCATTTTTAATGCTTTTCTTCTCTAATTGCATTTAGTTATCTATCTCTGTTTGTTTGTAGTTAACTGAATATATTTTGGAGGATTATACTTAATTCTTTCTCAGGTAGTTCAGAGATTTCCATTTCTTTAGGATCAGTTATTGGATATTTAAATTTTTTTTAGTTTTTTAAATTGTATTATATTTCCTTCATTAATCTTGATCCTTGTGACCTTATGTTGGTGTCTGTGTATTTGAAGAAGTAAGCACCTCTTCCAGTTTTTAAGACAGACTTTGGCAGACAAAACCCTTCAACAGTCAGCCTGCCCAGAGATTCAGAGTGGACCATGGGGTGGTGTATGCAGGCAAGCTTGCTGCTGGATTACTCAGGCCCACAGATCTGGTGTTTGACTCAGCAGGTGAGCAAGCTTAGCACTTGGGAACATAGGGAACATCCTGGTGACTGAGTCTTCAGGGGCAGGACAGAAGCCTGGTTCACTGGGATGGGCCTGGCTTTTGCATCTCTGCTGATCTTCTGGTACCCACGTCTGTGTTGGTGGACCTGGATCTTAGATTCACAGGGGTCAACAAGGTACCAGGAGTCACGGGGATTAGACTAGGGTCTAGGTCTGAAGAGGTTGCCTGGTATGGGATAGGAGCTTAATTTTGTGGGATCTGGCTTGGGGTTAGTGCCATGAGGATTGGTCTCATGCTAGGGTGATCCTGAAGCCTGAGGCCACAGAAGTTGGTTGGCAATCTAAGGCCTCAGAGGCTGGCCTGGATATTGGGACTGTGGTGGCCTGTCTGGCACTAGGAGCTTGCCTTGAGGCTAAAACCACAGGAGATGGCCTGGTGACAAGGTGACCTGGAAGCCTAAGTCAAAGGGAGCTGATCTGAAATCTATGTCTCTGGGGTCTGGACCTAAATGTGCTGGTATCCAGAGTCCTAGGGAGTTTACTGGTAGTCTGGTGCCATGGGAGCATCCTGGAACCTCATGGTCCAGCCAGCACTGAGCCAGAGTTCATAGGATCCACTGCAAGACTAGTATGAAGGAATCAGTCAGTACCAACCAAAAGCCACAATTCACAGGGACCTATCAGGACCTTTGGACCACAGGAGCTGATGTGGTCATGGAAGCTAGCAGGCACTGAGGTGTGTCTGTTGCTAGGGTTCATGGGATCCCACTAGAGCTTAGTACCACAGGAACCTCCTGAGTCAACAATAGCCACCCAGAACACTGGAGCCAAAGGGTACCAGAGTGAGCCAGATACCTGGATTTGTAGAAGCTCACCTGGAGCCTAGTGCTAAGGATGAGGCCTAGAGCTGATGGAGATAGCAGGAACCAGGTCAGCCTAGGAACTGCATTCACGGGAGCCCACAGGAAGCTACTTAGGTCAATAAGAGTCAGCCCAGTGCTAGGGTGAGATGCCTCTGGTGTCCACACTGAAGTCAAGTGCTTAACTCTCCTCTTATGAAAAGTTTCTATCTATACTGGGATGCCTGGGCTTGGAGAGCATGATGTGGGTACTGTGAATTCTATCTATTCTACCATACTCAATGTACATTTTTAAAATTTCTATACTTCACCCAGATGCTATAATCCTTCCCCTGGGATCTTTGGCTCTTGTGGTGTATTTTCAAACACAGATGGTTTTTCAAATTGCTGTTTATTTGAGGCGGTGCCAAAATATTTTTATGTCACCATTTTGCTGACATTACTTTATTTCCTTATTTTTCAGGGGTAAATAGCATTCTATCACATCCATATACCTCCTGTTATTTATCCATTCATCTGTTTATGGACTTTTTAAACTTATTTTTTAAATTGAGTTAGAGTCAGTTTACAATGTTATGTCAATTTCAGGTGTACAACACAATTCTTCAGTCATTCATGAATATACATATAATCATTTTCATATTCTTTTCCACCATGAGCTACAGCAAGATATTCAATATATATTTCCCTGTGCAATACAGTATAAACTTGTTTATCTATTTTATATATACCAGTCAGTATCTGCAAATCTCAAACTCCCAGTTTATCCCTTCCCACCCCTCTCCCCCCACTGTCAAACACAAGTCTATATCTGTGAGTCTGTTCTGTTTTTTTTTAAACAATTTTATTGAGTTATAATCAGTAGGAATCTAAAAAAATGAACATAAATATAAATGTTTCTGTTTTATAAGTAAGTTCGTTTGTCTTTTTTCTGTTTTTAGATTCCAATTATGAATGATATCATATGGTATTTTTCTTTCTCTTTCTGGCATGCTTCATTTAGAATGACATTCTCCAAGACCATTCATCTTGCTGCAAATGGCATTATGTTGTCATTTTTATAGCTGAATAGTATTCCATTGTATAAATATACCACCACTTCTTTACCCAGTCATCTTTTGATTGATTTACATGCTGCTGTCCAGTTTTCCCAACACCTTTTGCTGAAGAGACTGTCTTTATTCCATTGTATGTTCTGGCCTCCTTTCTCAAAAATTAGTTGACCAAAAGTTTGTGGGTTCATTTCTAGGCTGTCTATGCTTTTCCATTGATTCATTATGTCTATTTTTGTACCAATACCATGCTGTTTTTATTACTGTAGCTCCATAGTATTGTATGAAGTCTGGGAGGTTATTCCTCCAGCATCATTCTTCTTCTTCAATATTGCTTTGGCAATTCTGGGTCTTTTGTGATTCCATATAAATTTTACTATGATTTGTTCTAGTTCTGTGAAATATGTACTGGGTAATTTGATAGGGATTGCATTAAATCTGTAGATTACTTTGGGCAGTATGACCGTTTTAACAATATTGGTTCTTCCAATCCAGGAGTATGGGATATCTTTCCATTTTTTAAAGTTGTCTTTAATGTCCTTAATCAATGTTTTGTAGTTCTCTGTATGTAAGTCTTCCACATCCTTGGTTAGATTTATTACTGTGTATTTTATTACTTTGGGTGCTATTTCAAAAGGGATTGTTTCTTTACTTTCTTTTCCTATTGATTTGTCACTAGTATAAAGAAATGCAACTGATTTTTTACATTAATCTTGTATCCTGCTACCTTGGCAAGTTCTTTTATTAGTTCTAGTATTTTTTGTGTGGAGCTTTTGGGGTTTTCTATATATAGCATCATGCCATCTGCGTATAATGACAATTTTACTCCTCTTTTTTCCAATTGGATCCTTTTATTTTCTTTTCTTACCTGATTGCTGTGGCTAGGACTTCCAAGACTATGTTGAATAGAAGTGGTGAGAGTTGACCAACTAGTCTTGTCCCAGATTTTAGTGGGAAGGGTTTAAGTTTTTCACCATTGAGTACTATGTTGGCTGTAGGTTTGTTATAAACAGCTTTTATTATGTTGAGATATGTTTTTTCTATACCCACTTTGGTGAGAGTTTTTATCATAAATGGGTGTTGAGTTTTATCAAATGCTTTTTCTGCATCTATTGAGATGATCATGTGGTTTTTGTCCTTTATCTTGTTGATGTGGTGTATTATATTTATTGATATATGTATGTTGAACCAACCTAGTGTTCCTGGGATAGACCCAACTTGATCATGGTGTATCATATTTTTATGTGCTGTTGGATTCTGTTTGCTCATATTGTGTTGAGAATTTTTGCATCTATGTTCATCAGTGATGTTGGTCTCTAATTTTCTTTTTTGGTAGTGTCTTCGTCTGCTCTTGTTATCAGGGTACTAGTGGCTTCATTGAATTAGTTTGGGAGTCCCTCCTCCTTTTCAGTCTTCTGGAAGAGTTTGAGAAAGGCTGATATTAGTTCTTCTTTGTATGTTTGGTAGAATTCCCCAGTGAAGCCATCAAGTCCTGGACTTTTGTTTGTAGGGAGGTTTTTTAATTGCTATTATGATTTCACTTCTAGTGATAGGTTTGTTCAAGTGGTCAATTTCTTGTTGATTCAGTCTTGGTGAACAGTATGTTTCCAGAAACTTGTCCATTACTTCTAGGTTGTCCATTTTGTTTCCATACAGTTGTTCATAATATTCTCGTATGATGTTTTGTATTTCTGTGGTATTGGTTGTACTTTCTCCATTTTCCTTTCTTATTTTGTTTATTTGTGCCCTCTCTTTTCTCTTCTTAATTAGCTTGGCCAGAGGTTTGTCAATTTTGTTTACTCTTTCAAGCAAAACATCTCTCTGTTTGATTGACTTTTTTCTATTTTTTTAAATCTCTATTTTATTTATTTCCTCCCTGATCTTTATTATTTCCCTCCTTCTGCTGACTTTTGGTATTTTTTATTTACTCCTATTTTTCTAATTCTTTTAGCTGGTGGGTTAGATTGTTTATTTGAGATTCTTCTTTTTTGAGAAAGGCCTGTATCACTATAAACTTCTCTCTTAACACTGCCTTTGTTGCATCCCGTAGATTCTGTTTGGTTGTGTTTGCATTGTTATTTGTTTCAAAGTGTTTTTGAATTTTTCTTTGATTTCATCATCAACCCATTGTTTTTTTTAGTAGCATGTTGTTTAATCTCAATGCTGTAATGTTTTTCTTCTTTGTTTTTCTGTAGTTGAATTCTAGTTTCATGGCATTGTGGTCAGAAATGATGCTTGATAATTTCTATCTTCTTAAATTTATTGAAGTTTCTTTTGTGCCCGAGTACATGATCTATCCTAGAAAATGTTCCATATGCACTTGAAAAGAATGTATATTCTATTTTGGGGGGATTTAATGTCCTGAAAATATCAACCAAGTCTAATTGTTCTATTGCACCATTTAAGTTTTCTGTTGCCTTATTGATTTTCTGTCTGGAAGATCTATCAGTGATGATAATGGGGTGTTTAATTCTTTTACTATTATTGTATTCCCATCAGTTTCTCCCTTTACATCTGTTAGTATTAGCTTTATCTATTTAGGTGCTCCTATATTGGGTGCATACATGTTAATGAGTGTAATATCCTCATCTGGTATTGCTCTTTTAATCATTATATAATGTCCCTCTTTGTCTTTCTTTATGGCCTTTGTTTTAAAGTCTGTTTTGTCTGAAATCAGTATTGCTACTCCTGCTTTCTTGTCATTTCCATTAGCATAGAATATCTTTTTCAATCCTCTCAATCTTAATCTATGAGTGTCCTTCTCCCTAAAGTGGGTCTCTCATATGCAGCATATCGTAGGTTGTTGTTTTATTATCCAGTCTGTGACTCTATGTCTTTTGAATGGAGCATTTAGTCCATTAACATTTACATTAATTATTGATAGATGTGTGTTTATTGCCATTTTGAACTTATTTTGAAGTTGATTTTGTATCTCTTCTTTGTTCCTTTCTGTTTCTTTTTGTGGTTTGATAATTTTCCTTTGTACTATCTTGGCTTATTTTTAGTTTTTGTGACTCTATTGTAAGCTTTTGGCTTGTGGTTGCTTTATTTTTTATGTATATTAACCCATTTTTATATCTGTTTATTTTAAACAGATAGTAATATAAGCTCAAATCCATCCTATCAAAACCAAAAAAAATTAAAAAGAAGAGAAAAACTATATTTTCTTGCTCCCCTCTCCCGCCCTTAATGATTTAGATGTATTTTTTTAAAATGTTCATGTTTATTCTGCTGTAATTCATTGTAGTTATCACCTTTCCAATTATTGTTTTCTCATTTCTGTAGCATCCTGCTTCTTTTCTATTTAGAGTAGACCTTTCAGTATTTCTTTTAGAGTAGGTTTATTATTGCTGAATTCTTTTAGTTTTTGCTTATCTGTGAAGTTCTTTATCTCTCCTTCTACTCTGAAGGATATTCTTGCTGGATAGAGTATCCTAGATTGCAGCTTTTTTCATTCAGAACTTTGAATATATCTTGCCACTCCCTTTTGGCCAGCAGTGTTTGTGTAGGGACATCAGCTGAAGGCCTTATGGGAGTTCCCTTAAAACTAACTCTTTGTTTTTCTCTTGCTGCCTTTAGAGTCATTTCTTAACTTTGGCTAACTTAATTATAATATGTCTTGGTGTAGGTCTGTTTTGGTTCTTCTTGTTTGGGGCCATCTGTGCTTCCTGTACTTGGATATCTGATTCCTTATTTAGGTTTAGGAAGTTTTCAGTATGATTTTTTTCAAATACCTTTTCAATCCCCTTTTCTCTTTCTTCTCCTTCTGGTACCCCTATTATGTTTAGGTTGGCATGCCTTATATTATCCCATAGGCCCCTTATATTGTTTTCATTGTTTTTTTATTTGCTTTCCTCTCAGCTGTTCTGATTGGGTGATTTTTGTTATCCTGTCTTCTAAGTCACTTATTTGTTTCTCTGCATTATCTAGCCTACTTTTTACAGCCTTTAGGTAAGCTCTCAACTCAGCCAATGAGTTTTCCAATTTTAATTGTCTCCTCTTCATAGTTTCAATTTTCTTTTTGACATATTCCCTGTTTCTATTCACAGTCTCTTTTAGTTCCTTCAGTACTTTGATTACTCCTTTTTTAAAAATCATGATCTAGTAGACTATCGAAGTCTATTTCATTGAATGTTCTTTTGGGGGATTTCTCTTGTTCTTTTAATTGGGAGTGGTTCCTCAGCTTCTTCATTTTACTTATATGTCTCTGGCACTATGAATTATGGAGTATCAGTTATCTACTGTGTCTGAATGGGTTCATTTATTTACTTATTTATCTAAAGCAGATGTGGAAATAATACTTAAAAAATTTAAAAGAAGAAAAAATATTTGAAAACAGTGTATAATTGATAACAGAAGAGCAAAAGAAAGAGATATAAAAATGAAATGAGACAAATTTTAAGAAAGAAAACATTTTAAAAGAAAATTTTAAAAGGGATTAAAATATAAACAAAAATTTTTAAAAAATAATAAGAAAGAAAAATGAAAAGAAAGAAAAAAAAGTGTGTGTGTTCCCATGGAGACTGTGTGTTCTTAATAATTTTGTCAAGAGGTCCGTCTTAAGTATGAGTGGTTGCCAAGTCTTCTTTCAGTGCCTTTTGCCTGTTATCTGTTTTGCTGGGGGTGTGGCCAGTGATCTGGTATCCAGAGCTTGCCCTAGCTATTGAGTGAGGCCTCTTTTTTGTTCTATGGTTGTCACCACTCTTTCCCTTGCCCTGCTATGCAAACTCCTCTCCCTGGTTTCAGGGCCCTCAGGTCACCTCCGTGAGTCTGTGCTGCTACCAGTGCTGGTAGGCGGGCAGGTTGCACATCCTTTCAATGCTGTGTCTTGGCACCACGCTCATGCATGGTAGATGAGTGGGTCATGCCTCATCCCAATACCACATCTGTAGCTGCGCTCTTGCATGATATGTGGGAGGGTCACACTCCATTTAGTGTTGCTCCTAGCACTATGTCAGGTCTGCACTCCATAGGCAGGGCTCAGAGAAAACAGCTGCACAAGCCCTCACCCCACTCTGTGCCAGAACTCTGCTCCTTGTTCATTTGTCTTAGAGGTACAAGTTCACTGAGGCACTGGGGCAGAATGTTCCTATCTGCCTGGGGCTGTAAACAAGTCTAAGTCCCACCTATGATGTTGTGGAGCCCCTAGGTATGGATTCAGGTTTTGACTTCACCTCTGTCTGGGAGCTGTGCACTGGAGAATATGGTGGCTGTGGCTGAGCCCTGACTCTCTTCTGAAAACATGCCTGCTATGGTGCCACAGGTCTGTGGGGACAAAGGCTATGGCACTCCACCCCCCAGGGCACATCAGCAGTGTTACTTTGCTTTTTTCCCCTATATTATGGGGTACTCATGCTCTTCTAATCTGCATATCCTCCCATCAATGGGACACAGCACACTACAGTGTGTGTGTAGTCTACACTACAGTCCCCCAAGTTTGCCTCTGTACAGCCAGCCCAAGTTCTCTGACCTGTTCCATCCCAAACTTACCAGTTCATGTCTAAGGCTGGGGCTTGTTAGGACCCTTTGTGCCCATTTAACTTAATTCTGTAGATCAAGGGCTATTCCATACAGATCTGAGGCTTGGAGGTTCCCCCTCCATCCTTCTGACCTCTCCATTGGAGAGAGGGAGACTCAGTGAATGAGCGTTATTCTTCTTTTGCTGCTCCCTCCCTGTGGGACTGGTCTCACACTATTTTCCTTTTTCTTCCTTTTTCCCTTTTCTCCTACTAGATTGGTGGCATATTTTTTCTTCTGAAGAAGGTGATGTTCTGTCAAAGTTCGGCAGGTGTTCTGATTGGATGGGTGGGTCCATGGATGTCAGTCTTGGTGTATTTGTGAGAGAAGGTGCACTACAAGCTGCCTTCTACTCTGCCATCTTCACCCTTCTCCAGCAGCAGTGCTTTTTAATGGTAGTCCTAGGCAGTTTTGTTTTGCACATACCCTCAGCCAGAGTTCACACAACCATTCAGTCCCCTGAGGCTACCTCTGTGCAGTGGGCCCCAGCCTTCTCCCTGGGCACCTCATCAACTTCCAGAAGTTTGTACTGGCCTATCCTTGCTTGCTCACATCTAGGACTTAGGATCCCAGGGACTCTCCCTGCCAGTTTCTCTTAGTTCTGTCTGCCAAGTGGCTGCCACTTTCTCCTCCAAGGCTCAGAAGCTCCACTTCTGTCCCCACTGACCTCCTAGCTGTAGAGGGTGTCCCAGCATGAGGGTGCCTTTCTTCCTTTGCCACTCCCTTCCCACAGGACTGGTCATGCATCAATTGTCTTTTTCTTTTTTTTTACCAGATTCTCCTTTATTTTGAAGTGAGAGACACTATGCCAGAATTTAGTTGTTGTTCTGTGCAATTAAGTAAGTTTGTAGATGTAATTCTTGGTGTATTTGTGGGAGAGGGAGCACTGTTAGTCTCTACTTTGCATTCTTGGCACCTCTTCTCATCCATCAACATTTGAATGCATAAAGATGTGATAGATAGATAGATATATTATATATATAATGGAATACTACTCAGCCACAAAAAAGAATAAAATAATGCTATTTACAGTAGCATGGTGGACCTGGAGATCATCATTCTAAGTGAAGTAAGCCTGAAGAGAAAGAAAAACTCCATATGATATGCCTTATATGTTGAACTTATGGTTACCAGCAGGGAAAGGAGGTGGGAAGGGATAAACTGGGAGACTGAAATTTGCAGATACTAGCTACAATATATAAAATAGATAAATAACAAGTTTATACTGTATAACACTATGTTCAATATTTTGTAGTAACTTATAATGAAAAAAATGTTTATATGCACATGTATAACTGAAACATTATGTTGTACACCAGAAATTGACACATTTTAAACTGACTATACTTCTATTAAAAAATAAAAAATAATGGAGAGATGATCTGAGTAGACATTTTTCCAAAGGAGCAATGCAGATGGCCAACAGGTATATGAAAAGATGATTCTCAATATTGCTAGTCATCAGGGAAAAGCAACTCCAAACCCCCATGAGATATCACTTCACATCAGTCAAAATGACTGTCATCAAAAAGAACACAAATAACAAATTTGGGAAGGTTATGGAGAAAAGAGAACCCTCCTACAGTGTTGATGGGAATGTAAATTGATGCAGTTACTGTGGAAAACAATATGGAGATTTCTCAAAAAAATAAAAATAGAACTACCATATAGACCAGCAATTCCACTCCTGGGTATATATCTGAAAAAAAAGCAAAAACAGTACTTCAAAAATATACAAGCATATCAATGTTCATAACAGCATTATTTACAGTTTGTTAAATATGGAAACAACCTAAGTGTCCATCAATAGATAAAGAAGATAAAGAATATGTAGTGTATATATACAATGGAATAAAACTCAGCCATTAAAAAGAATGAAATTTTGCCAGCTGCAGCAACATGGATGAACTTGGAGGACATTATGCTAAGTGAAATAAGACAGACAGAGAAAGACAAACACTGTATTATTTTCTTATATGTGGACTCTAAAAAATACATCAAACTATCAAATGCAACAAAAAAAATCTGACTCACAGATAAAGAGAACAAAGTAGTGGTTACCGGTAGGGTGGTGCAATCCAGGGGTGGGAGATATGAGGTAGAAACTATTGGGTGTAAGATAGGCTCAAGGATGTATTGTACAGCATGGGGAATATAGTCAATATTTTGTAATAACTGTAAAAGGACAGTAGCTTTTAAATTGTCTTAAAAATAAAAAATAAAATTAAAAAAATTTATATGTCCATACTACCTTAGCAATCTAAAGATTCAATGTAGTCCCTAGCAAGGTTTCAAAGGCATTTTTTATAGAAGTAGAAAAAATAATCCTAAAATTTTTTATCAAACTACTGAAGGCCAAAACAATCCTGAGAAAGATGAATAAAGTGGGAGGCAACACACCTTATCTTAAGGTGTACTGTAAAGCTATAGGAATCCAAACAGTATAGCACTGGCATAAAAAGAGAGACATAAATCAAAGTAACAGAATCAAGAATCCAGAAATAGACCTATGCATATGCTGTAAACTAAATTTGACAAGGAATCCAAGAATAATCAGTGGGGAAAAGATAGTCTCAATAAATAGTGCTGGCATAATCCAATATTCACATTAAATGAATGAGACAAGATACATACCTTACACCACTAACAAAAATTAACTTGAAATGGATTAAAGAATTGAATATAAGATCTGAAACCAGATAACTCTTAGAAGGGAACGGGAAAAAAGCTCTTTGACATGAATCTTAGCAATGAGTTTTTTGGAATTGATCTTAAAGTAAATCAACAAAATTAAAAATAAACATGTTGGACTATATCAAAATAAAATGCTTCTGCACAGTATTATAAACAGTCAACAAAATGCAAAGGCAAACTACAAATTGGAAGAAAATACTTGCAAATCACATATCTGATAAGGAATTACTATTCAAAATACGTAAAGAACTGATATAGCTGAATAGCAGAATAATAATAATAATTAATAATAATAATAATCCCAACTAAAAATGGGGAAAGGGACTGAATAGACCTTTCTCCCAAGAAAATATACAAAAGGACAGAAGTGACATGAAAAGGTTCTCAACATGTCTAATTATTA
The DNA here is from genome assembly GCF_048773025.1 of Camelus bactrianus. NCBI lineage: Eukaryota > Metazoa > Chordata > Mammalia > Artiodactyla > Camelidae > Camelus > Camelus bactrianus. The sequence continues at coordinate 63,429,719 of NC_133575.1, read as the reverse complement.
GGGAAATGCATATTGAAAGCATAATATCACCTTAAACCTGTTAATGGCTATCACCAAAAATACAAAAGATAACAAATGCTGGTGAGAATATGGAGAAAAGAGAATTCTTGTGCACTGTTGTTGGGATTATAAATTGGTACAGCCACTATGAAAAATAGCATAGAGTTTCCTCAAAAAAATATAAATAGAAATACCATATGATAGTGATTCCACTTTTGGGTAAACATCTGAAGGAAACAAAATTACTATTAAAGAGCTATCTACACCCCCATGTTCATTACAGTATAATTTGTAATAGCCAAGACATGGAAGCAATCTAAGTGTCCACCAACAGATCTATGGATAAAAAAAACATGAGACACACCACACACACACACACACACACAGGAATCCTATTCAGCCATAAAAATTCTGCTATTTGTGCCAATGTGGGTGGACATTGGGGACATTATGCTAGGTGAAATATGTCAGGTAGAAAAAGACAAGTACTGTATGATATCACTTAAATGTAGAATCATGAAAAAACACAAACAACCCTCTCAAAAAAACAAAAACGAAAATGAAAAACCTCATCAAACTCATAGAAAAAGTAACTGGACATTTGGTTACCAGAGGCAGAGGTGGGGGAATGAGGGAATTAGATAAAGGTAGTCAAAGGTAAAAGCTGCAAGCTTTCAGTCTTAAATAAATATTGGTGATGTAATGTATAACATGATGACTATAATTAATACTGCTGTATGGTATATTGGAAAGGTTTTGAGAAAGTAAATCATACAATTTTCTTCACAAAGAAAAAACTTTTTTATCTTTTTTGTATCTATATGAGATGATGGATGTTAGCTAAACTTACTATGGTAATCGTTTCACAATATCTGTTAAGTCAGGTCATTATGATGTACACTTTAAACATATATAGTGCTGTATCTCAATTATATCTCAATAAAGGTGAAAGAAAGAAAAGATGCTTTTTGTGTAATGGAGGCAGGATCAGAAGCTCCTTTGCCACATTTCATGATGTTTTGGTCCCCAGGATGACACCTGGCCATAGAGAACCCTCCAGAATTTTCTGTGGGCACTAGCTGTAAGAATACTCCTCTCTGCAGTCAAATGCTCTACCCCTGAAGAATATTCCTCTCTATATCTATATATGTCTAATGTGTGGTAGTTTCTACTCTCACAGTGACAACCCTCACCAGTTGAGGACAAAAGTTCTATGGTCTCATGGTACTCCCTCAGGTACTGTGATTTCTAGATGGGCCTTAGCTCTGACCCTAACTAATCACAAAGCCAAGGCAAGCACATGTAGGCAGAGTTACCCATTCTATCCTTACACCTTTCAAATTATTATCCCCTTATTTCCTTCTTTTTTATTTATCTTTTTGTTTGGTAAATCTATTTCTTTCTCTTCCATTATCCTCCTTTCTTTTAAGTTTATCAAGTATATATTGTTCACAAGTTTATGTGCACTTCTCTACCAGCAGAAGTTCCCTTACCATATTCCTCAACAAAGTGCTACTGATAAGTTATACCCCCCTGAATACAAGGGTCAGGCAGCATTAACCTCTTAGATAGCATCACACATCATCTTTCTATGCCAGAATGCCAAATTCCAAGCTTCATTTAGGCGAAGGGTATTTTTAGTGGCCCTATACTCACACCTTTCCTTTTATACATAAATATTAGGATCTTAATATCATGTGAACACTTCTTTTAGCCCAGCAAAGGAGGAAAATAAAAATAAAGTATGTTATTCAGCAACTTGGTCAATATGAAGTTTAGAAATAACTTTTAGTTTTTTTAAAGAGAAATTCATATAAAACAAATATTCAAAACTCAGAGAAATTTTTCTCTCAGCAGAGATCATAAAATATAAAATTCTGTTTTTAATAGAAGAGGTGAAAATTGGTGTCTGAAACACCAAGGTTGTTTGCAAGCAACTAATATCTTTTGCTATTTATGGTTTATCAAAACCCAGTCTACTCTGGTGTCTAGGATAAGAGGTTTGATTATAGAGGGTACTCTGAAGGAGCAGACCTTATTTCTTATACTTTCCTGAAGAAAGTTAGAATAGAAACCTCAAGAATGAAAGCAGAGTCCAGGTCATAAACTTCTTTTGGTCAGTGCTAACTTTGAACAACTTGTCTTAAGATCTTTTTTTCTGGCCTACCATGAGCTTTCATGGCAGTTTAATGACCTCCCCCTGAACTCCCCTGCTTCATGTTAGCTTTGGACTAACAACTTGGTTTTGACCCTCCTGGAGAACTGATTTCACTCACTGCCTAACCCAGCCCCGACCTTCAGTAGGTAGCCATGTACGTCTGGAGATCTTACTGAGGAAACTCCCCCCACACTGGCCTGAACTTTATTTACATTTTGGAAAGCACCCAAACACTTAGATCTGGGAGATTATCTTCTGAGACTTTAGTACCCCAAAACTCTGAATTACTTCTCTATTTTCTAGTGAACTGCTTCTCCATTTCCCAGTTGTTGATTCATAGTGACACAGCATTGCTAGATCTTCAGCCTCTATTGTTCTCAGCCTGGCTTCTGAGACTAGTAGCCCAGCTTATAACCAATGCCACAAAGAAAAAGAAATGAAATGTTACTAGACCAAAATGGAAAGACACAGTGACTCAGTAACCCTATTGTTTTCTCAAGCTAAGTCTTGATGACCTGCTTGGAGTTGGTAAGGATTTTTCTGTGATGGAAAGCTCTAAAGAAAATTAAAAAAAAAAAAAAAAAGATTGTCTCATTCAATCCAGACTTCAAAATCCATAAGCTACCTACTTGAGTCTACCTATGACTATGAATACAGACATTATTATAAAGGCTTATCAGAAGTAATGTGAGGGTACAGCATCTGGTGTGGAAACTAGGAAATCTTTAACCAAACTACACACAGGATTTGTTCAGGGACCTTTTACAATGCTGATGTAACACTAAAGTCCTCTAACTTCTTTTCCTGCAAATCTCCTGCACAAATACTTCTCCAATTCTCTCTCAGTCAAACAAGAGTTCTTTTGCAAATTAATTCATTCATATACACCCTGGATGTGCCTGTGGGGTGGGCTATTCCTATTAGTTTTATAAACAGATGAACTCTAGAATTCTGGGCTTCAAATGGTCCCTGCCCTTAAGGAGTTCATGGTCTAAGGGGCAGCATACATATGAATTTTAATACAAAGCACACTAGTTGAAGCCCACGATAAATGTATTAACTAGGCTCCTTAGGGTTGATTAATTTTTCTGAGAGATTTAGGAAAGCTTCACAGAAGGGTAGCCTTTGTTGTGACTTTTTAAATATGAGATTTAAATAATCTCTGACTGGAGAAAATGGAAAATAAGGAGAGGAGCATTCAAAATTGTGGGGACAAGCACAACACAAAGTTTAAAAGTGTTATTCTCCCAACGTCTTTTCTATAACACAGTCTATTCAGTTTCAGGAAATTTGTAGTTACTGACTTGTAAAATGTAGTTCTGTGGTTCAGACTATCTGCTTGTTGTTTGAATTAAACATTGAGCTCATACTTTGAAGTTTCAGCCCTTTGAATAAAGGTCCAGAGGCATTCTTGGCAACTGAGTTCCTCTGTGGCTGAGGGAAAGGTAGGCTAAGATAAAACTGGAAAGTTAAGACAGGGCCAAAATATGGAGAAATTAAAGATCAACTTAAAGAATTTGAGTGAGAGTTAGCAGCAAATGAAAAACTACTAAAGGGATTTTAAGCACGGTAGTAACTTTACTAGGCTCACATTTTATGAAAATGGCTTTGGTAGCACTGGTTGGGAGACAAAACATTTTGGAGACTGTTGCAATATAAAGAAAGGATGAGGAGCTAGAAATAGATTGTAACAGTGGAAAGAGAGGAAGAGATGAATCTGAGAGACATTTTGAAGATAAAGTCAACAGGATTTGGAGCTTGCTTTGGTAAGGTGAATAAGAAAAGTGGAAGCATTAGAGACAATTTTAAGATTTCTGATATATAAGCCTGGATGACGATGATGACAGTGATGATGATCTATTTAGCATCAGCTATATACCAGGTACTTCCATTGTCTCATTTATTTTCACAGTCCTTTGAAGTAAATATTTTTCTCCATTTTACTTATGAAGAAACTGAGATTCAAGGAGGTTAAGTGATTTGCCAAAAGTTATATAGTCAGCAAAAAATGACTTATTTGTGCTCTGTTTTCATGATTTTCAGTAATATTTTTCTTTTTAAAAGGCCATATCTATGAAGCCACTGGCAAAGTTACAAGTATGAAGAGAAAACAGAAATAAAAATATATGCACAACTGACTTTTAGGAGTAATTGGTTATATACCTTTCAAGACTGATGAAAATGCACTCTCTTATCTGACCTGGATCTCTGCCTAAACATGTTCCTTGAATGTTGGAAGACCCTCTTCTGAGTCAAAAGTGACTAGTCTTTAGACATCTATAGTTTAATTTTGATCAAAGATTATGGAAGCTTCTCTGAAAAAAATTGGGGCTATGTGAAAATGGTAGACACATAGAGCACCCTGATAAGAAACAAATTGCCTCATTCTAACAGAGAAAGATCAATCCTAGAAAATGTTCCATGTACACTTGAAAAGAATGTATATCCAATTTTGGGGGGTTGTAATGCTCTGAAAATATCTCCCAAATCTAATTTTTCTATTGTTTCATTTAATTTCTCTGTTGCATTATTTATTTTCTGTCTGGAAGATCTGTCTAGTGATGTTAATGCGGTGTTAAAATCTCCAACAATGATTACATTCCCATCAATATCCCCCTTCATCTCTGTTAGTAATGGTTTTATCTACTTAGGTGCTCCTATATTGGGTGCATATATATTAATGAGTGTAATATTCTCATCTTGTATTACTCCTTTAATCATTATAAAATATCCTTCTTTATCTTTCCTTATGGCCTTTGCTTTAAAATCTATTTTGTCTTAAATCAGTACTGCTACACCTGCTTTTTCAGCTTTTCCATTTGCATGGAATATCCTTTTCCATCCTTTCACTCTCAATCTATATATGTCCTTCTCCCTAAAGTGGGTCTCTTGTATGCAGCATATTGAAGGCTCTTGCTTTATTATCCAGTCTGCCACTCTGTGTCTTTTGACTGGAGCATTTAGTCCATTAACATTTACAGTAATTAATGACAGATGTGTGTTTATTGCCATTTTGAACTTATTTTTGCAGTTGATTTGGTATTCCCCTTTGTTCCTTTCTTCTTCCTTTTGTGGTTTGGTAATTTTCCTTTGTATTATCATGGATTTTATTTAGCTTTTTTGACTCTCTTGTAAGTTTTTGGCTTGTGGTTACCCTTTTTTGTAAGTCTATTAGCCCATTACTATAACTGTTTTTATTAAACAGATAGTAATATAATCTCAAAACCATCCTATTGAGAACAAAAAATTTAAAAAATAAAGAAAAAAAATACTCTATATTTTCTTGCTTCCCTCTCCCACTCTTAATGATTTAGATGTCTTCTTTTACAAGTTCATGTTTATTCTATTTGTAATTCATGGCAGTTATCACCTTTCCAGGAAAGAGTCTCCTCAGGCACAAACAATTCAGAAATAAATGTGCAAAAGCCCTCTGGCATGAATCAAGGGGAAGGAAGAGGCAGTTTGAATTTACCTGCAGTAAATTTGCCAGTTGATCACTCAAAATTAACAGTTTCTTTTGTGCTTATATGCATTTTTTATCAGTCTTTCCACCCTTAAACAGTTATACCCACGTCATGTCTGCTAGATAAACAACACAAGTGGGGAGAGGATATCCTTTTTTTTTCCTGAGAAGATGATGAATGAATGCATTATTTGGACCTTGAAATGAAGAATTTATTGACTTTATGTTAGGTCTGACTCCATTAATGGAAGTTAATATATCCATTCATTCAACAACTATTTATGAGGTGTCTGTTATATGTCAGGCTAGGTGCTGGTGATATCAAGACTAATATGGCTCCTGATCTTATGCAACTGCATATTCTAGTGGGAAACACAGAGCAGTAAACAAATATTGGCAAAATACTGGCATAAGAGCCATGCTAGGGAAGATTCAAGCTGGCAGAGGGACATCAAGATACATGTAACACAGCCTAAGAACTGGAAGTAAGATCTCTATTGTAGTTGGAGATGAGATGAGAATTCATAAGAGATAAAACTGAACAGGTAATGATGGGTCTAAATCTTGCAGAACCTTACAAGCCATGTTAGGAAATAAGAATTTATCCTACAAACAACTGGAAACCATCGAAAGGTCAGAAGCAGTTAGGGGGAAGTGAAAGAATAAGTATTCTGAGTTTGACCCTCTCTGGAGACAGTAAGAATTGCTGTAATACAGGCTAAATGATGGTGACCTGAAGTAGAGTGGTGTTTGAGGACAAAGAAAAGTGGATGAATTTGAGAGACTTTTAGAGATATAATTATTTTAAAATGATGATTAATTATGTATTGGGGATAAACAAGAGAGAGGAATCAAGGATGATGTTCAGGCTTCTGGCTTGAGCAACCATGGTGGTGTCATTGATCAGAGGGAGAAAACAAGGTTTAAGGAGATGATGATAAATACAACTTTGAACAGCCCGAATTTAAGTATATGTGGGATATTCAGGTAGAGCTGTTCAGCAGGTATTCATGGAATATGATTTTGATCTTTAGTAAAGAACTCTTGGCTGAAGATATAGATTTGGGAATCCTTAGTCTATAATAAATCTTTCAGGTGATAAAATATGTATGTTAGTTTTCTCTTTATCACTGGCTTCCTGTGTATATCTGATTCTATTTGAGAGACTGTCTAGATCAGTCTACACAGTCAGAGTGCAGTGTCAAAAGTAGAGAAAGGAGTGACCCAAGTCTTTCATGAATTCACATGGACAAATTACAACTATCTGAGTATCTTTTTCTCTATCAGTAAAACAGGACAACATAAAAGAAAAGGAACAACTATTTCTAATTGCTCTTCCCACATGATCAGGTAGTTGCTAGGTTCATATATATTAAAATATGTAAAGAGCTCCAAATAATTGCTGGTGCTTTGCCACTAGATTTGTTTAATTAGAGTTCCCTAAGTTTGCATGCTGCCATAATTTAAAGTGGCAGCAATTGTTCCAGAATTATTTTGCAACAATGAAGGACTATCTTGTTGAATATCTGCACATTCCTATACTAATGAACACTAGAATGAGCATTTTCTAAAAGTGAAATTGTTGGGTTAATGGATTTATCCACTTAAAATATTTCTAGATGTTGCCAAACTACCCTCCAATACACTGTTTGAGTATAGCTGATTCCCTACATCTTTAGCAACACTGGGTGTTATCAATATGATATTTGGTGATCTAACATTTTTCCTATATATTAAGTTTTTCATTAAATTTACCAATTTTTCTGGGAATAAGAATAAAATTTTGTTGAAGCATTTAGAAGACAACAGGCAATGATGATCCTTTATTAAAATGTGACTGGATAAATCTTCCATTCTGGAACCTGAGCAGACCAGATATTTGGAATGGCTGTTCTGAGATATAATGGATATTTTACAGTTAGCAAACTTCTATCATGAATAACATTTCAGTACCTTGAAGCTACTTCCACATATAAGCAATATGAAGTGGTAGCAACTTTACCTTCTCTACAACTTTCAAGGATTCTGAATAAATGTGAAAATATCTACATATTGTGCACCAAACCTAATTTTAAGGGTGATGAGATGAATGATTGAATTATTGGAAAACAATGTGATACTGCCAGATTCTACAGTAGCTTCTTGAATCAGTAAGCATTTTTTCCCATGAGAACCTGGTACAAGTTAGCCCACAGCTGTAAGAGATCTGATTAAGGAAAAGGAGCAAAGATGACCCCAGCATAAACATTACTGGTTTCCTGTTTCAGTATACTCTAAAATATCATTAGACCGAAATGTGAAGAGCTAGAGAATATATTTAGAATAAAGCTAGATTCAGGTTTACAAGAGAGACTGAGTTTTGGCAGGTTAATCACTTTGCAATTGAATTGTTTATTTTTGTTTATTTTTTGGTTGCTAAGATGACTTGATCAGATCAACTGTTTTGGGATGTATACATTCTTCTTCAATCAAGGAAGAAAATAACAATTTTATATGTCTTAATCTAAGTGTGCCCTTTAATGGGTTATAATGATTTAATATTTCCATCGAAGATCAGTGAAGTGCCTAGCAACAGCTGACTTTAATGTTTTGTTTTGCCATCTTTCAAAAGCCATTTCTTTCACATATATTCTTGCCCTTGATTCTTGCAACGATTCTCTGATGAAAGAATTATTTTCTACATTTTACAGTAGAGCCAAAACTAGAACCAAACTCATTTATCTCATGTCCTTTCCCCTAGATAGATAGAGGAAACCTTTGGCTAAGTGCAGCATGGCAGTCACTTTATAAATGTAGAAAAACCCAATGTTCATAGCATCACTATTTACAGTAGCCGAGACATAGAAACAGCCTAAATGTCCATTGACAAATGACTGGATAAAAAAGATATGTTATATTTATACAATGGAATACTATTCAGCCATAAAAATGACAACATAACGCCATTTGCATCAACATTGATGTCCCTGGAGAATGTCATTCTAAGTGAAGTAAGCCAGAAGGAGAAAGAAAAATACCATATGAGATCACTCATATGTGGAATCAGAAAAATAAAAGAACATAAATACAAAACAGAAACAGACTTATAGACATAGAATACAAACTTGTGGTTGCCAGAGGGAGGGGGATGTGAAGGGACAGACTGGGATTTCAAAATGTGGAATAGATACACAAGATTATACTGTATAGCACAGTGAAATATATACAAGATCTTGTGGTAGTTCACAGTGAAAAAGAATGTGACAATGAATATATATATGTTCATGTATAACTGAAAAATTGTGCTCTACACTGTAATTTGACACAACATTGTAAACTGACTATAACTCAATTAAAAATGTTTAAAAAAAGCTTAATATAATTTGACTACAAAATAAGAAAGTATCATAAGATATTTACAAAACAATAACATTGACATCAAAAGGTTTTAGATACCAATTGACACCAAAAGTGTCCAATTAACACCAAAGGTGTTTTATAAGTTTCAAATAATATAATAAAATAGTATTTACTTTTATAAGTAAATATCCTTAATAGAGACAAAGATTCCAGACATTTTGTATTGACATCTTCCTTAATAATAAAATGAATATAGAAGTTTCCCAATGTCACACCTATACAAATCCTGATTTGGTGGACACCAGATTCAATTCAATTCAATAAAAATATTGAGCACCTATCATATGTATGACAGGAACTTGAAATCTAGTGGGAGGTACAGTAGATAATCAGGTACACCTAAAACTAAAATGTCAAATGGAATATAAATGTCTAAATGTCAAAGTTCCAAGGATGGAAAGGTCCCATCCAATAAGGTAAGTAAATAGAGAGGGTGTCATGAAAGAGGTGGAGTTTGGTCAAAGCCTCTACACATGGGTAGAATATTAATTGGAAGAAGAGACGACAAGGGTGCTCCAGCAAGATGGATTGGCTCATATGAAGGATTGGAGATAAGAAAGTCTAATATGTGTTTGGGGAATAGTGATAATCCAGTTTCTTTAAGACAGAGTGTACCTTTAGGAGTGTCAGGAAAGAGGAGATTAGAAAAGTAGAGTGAAGCCATATTGAGAGGGCTTTGAGATCTAAGTAGAGAAGTTTAACTAGGAACTGATGAACAATGATAAATCATTAAAGGTTTCTGAGCAAGGAAAAGGACATGATTAGAGATTAACTTGAAGCAAATGAAGCTGATAGCTTTTGGTAAGGCATATGGCAGAACAAAGTGTGAACAATTGGGAGACTATTGAAGTATCCGAGCTGAGAGATGAAAAGGCCATCAGCTTAGATAGTGGCACAGAATAGATATGAGAAGTAGAGAACTCAGTATCTGATCAGATGACAGTGGCAGAGGTTAAGATTTGGAGAAGAGTAAAAATATGCAAAGATAATGACAATATTTTCAGCCTCAAATAATGAAACCAGTAACAGAAATATGGAAGTTCGGTAAAAGATCAGGTTTTGAGAGAAACGTGATCAGTTTGAAGACACACTTTCGGAACCTTATACTTTGGCTAGATCTGAGAGACAATCACTCCAAAGAACAGACAAATTTCATCCTAACAAAAGAATAGGTACTGTAATATTGGTGATAGTAGTGGTGTTATAAATAAAGTCAAATTCCATGCTTTGGTAATGTACAACTGCTATGGAGATGAGGCTTCGATCTGTGAAAACTGACCTAATGTAGAGAGATAAGATATAAATAGCAGGTCAAAACGTCAGTCTAAAAGAGTTTGGAAAATGAAATGTGAGGCAGGAAGAACATTACCAAACAGAAGCATAAAGATGCATTCTGAGATCTGAGAACTCCCTTTATTTGGGTAAATTGGGCATTACATAGTGTTTAAATAAATAGTTTTGCTATTTAGCAACTTATACTTTAAAAAAGGAGTTAGTAAATTATAGCCTACAAGCCAAATATGGCCCATCACCTGTTTTTGTATGGCTTACAAGCTAAGAAGGTTCTTTACATTTTTAAATGGTTGAAAAAATTCAGAAGAAGAAAATTTCATGGCTCATGAAAATGATATGAAATGCAAATTTCAATGTCCATAAATAAAATTTTATTGGAACACAGCCATGTGCCTATTTTTAGGTGCAACCCTGGCTGCTTTTGTGCTACAAAGGGAGAGGCTAGAAGTTGTGACAGAGACCACGTGACTTGCAAAATTAAAAAATATTTACTATCTGGCCCTTTAAGAAAAATTTGCTGACCTAATATTGAAGAAATGTCCTTTTATCACTGTTACAGCTGGTAATCAATAAAGATTTCACTGATGTTGTTTTGGAGGCTGTATTTACTCCTTATAATTACCTTCCCACAAGCTCACACTGCATTGCGGTCTGAAGAGTGTTGTGTGAATCACTCATATCAACTGTTTCTCTCTTCCTTTGCCTCAAGCTGTTACCTTTATTTATGACCAGACTAATGGACAGAATTGTTTTCATATATTTTCAACTATCACAGTAAAAAGCATAAATTTTAAGCAAGTCTACTCTTGAATCAGCAAAGACTTGAACATCAAGTCATGGTACCCTGAACTGACAAAGAGGTTAGCATAGGTATGATATTTGAGAATGAGAAAAGCATCCCCTGATATCCTGGGGCTGGCATGATACCATCAGCTAGACTTTAATATTGCTAGTTGGTGGCCTGATACCCCCAACTAGATTATATCTTCCTGTTGAATTTAAAAACCTGTCAAATAACCCCAACACAGATAAAACTACTGTGTGACCATAATGGATCCAGTGAAAAACAAGGCCACTCTGTTATGATGTCTGTACACAGATAAAATTTGGACATTGTACAAACCACAAGTTATAAAACATTCTATTCTCCCAGTGAATATGAGTGACTTCTGGTTCTTTACCAGTTTCAGCTTTAGCCTTACTCTTCTGTTATTTCAGTTAAGATTTATTAATATAATCATAGAAATTGTGGATGCTCCACTTCCTGATACTATCCAATCCAAAAACAGTGCTGTTCTCTTAAAATCTCACCAAAATCTTCTAACATAATCCCAAATCTTATAAATCCCTTCTAACAGCCTTTTACAGAGAAGCCATGAAGTTCTCCATGATGTGTGTTCTCCTTTGCTGCACCTAGTAATAAATCCAACTTTTCAATTATACATGTGTTCCTAGTGATCTTTGACTGGAGAGAATTGACAGAATTGGAAGATCTACTAAGATTCAGTTAAAACCCTCACTAACTTACACTAGGACTGTCAAATCAGTAATGGTGATTTCTTTTTTTTTTCATATCTTCAAATTGCCTCCATGTGCAGTTAAAGCCCAGTGCATCTTTCCTTTTTCTTTAATTTCAACATTTTTTATTGATTTATAATCATTTTATAATGCTGTGTCACATTCCAGTGTAGAGTACAGTTTTTCAGTTATACATGAACTTATATATATTCATTGTCACATTTTTTCTCTGTAAGCTACCATAAGATCTTGTGTATATTTCCCTGTGCTATGTAGTATAATCTTGTCTATCTATTCTACAATTTTGAAATCCCATCTATCCCTTCCCAACCTCCGCCTCCTTGGCAACCACAAGTTTGTATTCTATGTCTATGAGTCTATTTCTGTTCAGTACATATGCTTTGTTTGTTCTTTTTTTTTTTGCAGATTCCACATATGAGCAATCTCATATGGTATTTTTCTTTCTCTTTCTAGATTACTTCACTTAGAATGACATTCTCCAGGTGCACCCATGTTGCTGCAAATGGCGTTATGTTGTCAGTTTTTATGGCTGAATAGTATTCCATTGTATAAATATACCACATCTTCTATATCCAGACATCTGTTGATGGACATTTATGCTGTTTCCATGTCTTAGCCATTGTAAATACTGCTGCTATGAACATTGGGGTGCGGGTGTAATTTTGAAGTAGAGTACCTTCTGGGTATATGCCCAGAAGTGGGATTCCTGGGTCATATGGTAGGTCTATTCCTAGTCTTTTGAGGAAACTCAATACTGTTTTCCACAGTGGCTGCAACAAACTGCATTCCCACCAGCAGTGTAGGAGGGTTCCCCTTTCTCCACAGCCTCTCCAGCATTTGTCATTTGTGGATTTTTGAATGACGGCCATTCTGAGTGGCATGAGGTTATACCTCATTGTAGTTTTGATTTGCATTTCTCTGATAATCAGTGATATTGAGCATTTTTTCATGTGCCTTTTGATCATTTGTATTTCTTCCTTGGAGAGTTGCTTGTTTAGGTCTTCTGCCCATTTTTGGATTAGGTTGTTTGGTTGTTTCTTATTAAGTCATATGAGCTGCTTATATATTCTGGAGATCAAGCCTTTGTCGGTTTCATTTGCAAAGACTTTCTCCCATTCTGTAGGTTGTCTTTTTGTTTTACTTATGGTTTCCCTTGGTGTGCAGAAGCTTGTAAGTTTCATTAGGTCCCATTTGTTTATTCTTGCTTTTATTTCTATTGCTTGGGTAGGCTGCTCTAGGAGAACATTTTTGAGATATATGTCAGATAATGTTTTCCCTATATTTTCCTCTAGGAGGTTTATTGTATTTTGTCTTATGTTTAAGTCTTTGATCCATTTTGAGTTGATTTCTGTGTATGATGTAAGGGAGTGTTCTAGCTTCATTGCTTTACATGCTGCTGTCCAGTTTCCCAACACCATTTGCTGAAGAGACTGTCTTTATTCCATTGTATATTCTTGCCTCCTTTGTCGAAGATGAGTTGACCAAATGTTTGTGGGTTGATTTCTGGGCTCTCTATTCTGTTCCATTGGTCTATATGTCTGTTTTTGTACCAATACCATGCTGTCTTGATGACTGTAGCTCTATAGTATTGTCTGAAGTCTGGGAGAGTTATTCTTCCAGCCTCTTTCTTTCTCTTCAGTAATGCTTTGTCAATTCTAGGTCTTTGATGGTTCTATATAAATTGTATTATGATTTGTTCTAGTTCTGTGAAATACATCCTGGGTAATTTGATAGGGATTGCATTAAATCTGTAGATTTCCTTGGGCAGTGTGACTGTTTTAACAATATTGATTCTTCCAATCCAAGGGTATGGGATGTCTTTCCATTTTTCAAAGTCTTCACCCTTTTATGATTAAAAGCTCTCACCAAAGTAGGTATAGAGGGAACATATCTCAACATAATTAAAGCTATATATGACAAACCTACAGCCAGCATAGTACTCAATGGTGAAAAACTCAAAAGCTTCTCACTAAATTCTGGGACAAGACAAGGATGCCCACTATCACCACTCCTATTCAACATAGGCTTGGAATTCCTAGCCATAGCAATCAGGCAAGAGAGAGAAATAAAAGGGATCCAAATTGGAGAAGAAGAGGTAAAAGTGTCACTATATGCTGATGACATGTTACTATATATAGAAGACCCAAAAAGGTCCACACAAAAACTACTAGAGCTGATCGAAGAATTCAGCAAGGTAGCAGGTTACAAGATTAACGTTCAAAAATCAGTTGCATTTCTTTACACTAACGATGAATCAACAGAAGAAGAAAGTAAAGGAGCAATCCCCTTTAAAATAGCACCCAAAGTAGTAAAATACCTAGGAGCAAATCTAACCAAGGAGGTGAAAGAATTATACACAGACAACTATAAACCATTGATGAAGGAAATTAAAGAACCCTTTCTTTCTTTATGTAGATCTGAGTTTGTGACCTATATCATTTTCCTTTTTTCTTAAAAACGCTTAACATTTTTTTTGTTGTTGTTGATGCTTCATTTTTAAATTTTTAATTTAATTCTATTTTTTCAGCTTTATCTGTAATGTTCTTTTTTTAACATTTTTTATTGTGTTATAGTCATTTTACAATGTTGTGTCAGATTCCAGTGTAGAGCACAATTTTTCAGTTATACATGAACATGAATATATTCATTGTTGCATTTTTTTCACCATGAGCTACCACAAGGTCTTGTACATATTTTCCTGTGCAATACAGTATAATCTTGTTTATCTATTCTGCATATGCCTGTCAGTTTTTGAATTCCCAGTCTGTTCCTTCCCATCCCCAGCCCCCTTGGCAACCACAAGTTTGTATTCTATGTGTATGAGCCTGTTTCTCTTTTGTATTTATGTTCTTTTTTTTTTTTTTTTTTTTTTAGATTCCACATATGAGTGATCTCATATGGTATTTTTCTTTCTGTTTCTGGCTTACTTCACTTAGAATGACATTCTCCAGGAACATTTCTTGTATGACAGGTCTACTGGCAACAAATTTCCTCAATTTTTGTTTGCCTGAGAAAATCTTTTTGTTTCCTCTCTTTCACTTTTGAAGGATAATTTCTCTGGATACAGAATTCTAGGTTAGTAGTTTTCTTTCTCTAAATACTTTAAATATTTCACTCCATTCACTTTTTGCTTGCATGAATTCTGATGAGAATTCCAATGTAATTCTTACTCTTTTCTTCAAAACATAAGTTTTTTGTCCCTCTGGCTTCTTTTAAGATTTTGTTTTTGTCTTCAATTTTCTGCAGTTTGTATATGATATGTGTCAAGTAGATTTTTTGGAATTTATTCTTCTTGGTGTTCTTTAAGCTTCCTAGAGCTGTGATTTGTTGGCTGTCATTAATTTTGCAAAATTCTCAATTATAATTATTTCAACTACTTCTACTTTTCCTTTTCTTCCTTATTTTCCCCCTTTCTGGTATCCCATTATGGACATGTTAAACCACATATAATTGCCCCACAGTTCTAAGATATTCAACTTTGTCTTTTTAAAAAATTATCTTTCTATTTCTGGTTTAGAAATTTCAGCTGACTTATCTTATGTCTTCAAATGCTCTGATTTTTTTTTTCTCAGCTGTATCTAATCTATTGATCAAAGATAGTTTTTATTTCTGTTATAGTGGTTTTGTAGTCATTTTTTGAAGTTGTGTTAGTTTCAGGTGAACAGCAAAGTGATTAAGTTACATACATACAAGCACATATATTCTTTTCTAGATTCTTTTCCATTATAGTTTATTATATTAAATATAGTTCCTTGTTTTTTATCTATTTTATATATAGTAGTGTTTATATGTTAATCCCAAACTCTTAATTTATCTCAAACCCCCACTTTCCCTTTGTTAATCATAAGTTTTTTTCTATGTCTGTGAGTCTATTTCTGTTTGTAAATAAATTCCTTTGTATTATTTTTTAGCTTCAACATATAAGTGGTATCATATGATATTTGTCTTTCTCTGACTGACTTACTTCACTTAATATGATAATATCTAGGTCCATCCATGTTGATTCAAATGGCATTATTTTATTCTTTTCTTGGCTGAGTAATGTTCCATTATATATACACCACATATTCTTTATCTGTTCATCTGTCAATGGACATTTAGGTTGCTTCTCTGTCTTGGCTATTGTATATGGTGCTGTTATAATTATTGGGGTGCATGTATCTTTTCAAAATAGAGTTTTCACCTTTTCCAGGTATATGCCCAGAAGTGGAATTGCTAGGTCATATGGAAAATGTATTTTTTTTTTTAAGAAACCTCCAAACTGTTTTCCATAGTGCCTGCACCAATTTACTTTCAAACCAACAGTGTAGGAGGGTTCCCTTTTCTCCCTACTTTAAAGATACTTTTTAAATTTCCCTTTTAACTTTTTATTTGACTCATTGATTGTTCAAAATAATGTTATTTAATGTCCATTTATTCATGAGTTTTCCAGTTTTCCTCTTGTAATTGATTTTTAGTTTCATATACTTATGGTCAGAGAAAACATTTGGTTTGATTTCAGTCTTCTTATATTTGCTAAGACTTCTTTTGTGACCTAATATATGTTCCATTCTAACAAATGTTCCATGTGTGCTTGAGAACAATGTGTATTCTGCTGTCAGCAGATCGAATATTCCATATATATGTTAGATCCATTCACTCTGTAATGTTCAAATCTGTTGTTTATTGATTTTATGTCTGAATAATCTATCCATTGTTGACAGTGAGATATTAAAGTTTCCAACTATTGGTATATTTCAGTTCATTTCTCCTTTTATTTTTGTTATTTTTTGATTTATGTACTAAGGTACTTCATTTTGGGGTGCAAAAATTATTTACAATTATTATATTTTCTTGCTGGACTGACCCCTTTATCATTATATAATGACTTTAGTCCCTTTTTACCTTTTTAAAATATATATTTTCTAATAGAAGTATAACTACTCCTGCTTTTTTTTTGTTACCATTTGCTTGAAATATCTTTTTCCATCTATTCCTTCTCAGTCTATGTCTGCCTTTAAAGATGAAGTGAGTCTCTTGTAGACAGGATATCATTCAATCTTGTCTTTTATTAAATTTTATCTATTTAGTCACTCTATCTTTGGACTGGAGAATTTAATCCACTTATATCTAAAGTAATTATTGGTAGGTAATAGCTTACAATTGCCATTTTGTTAATTGTTTTCTGACTTTTTTATGGATCCATCATTCTTGGCTTCTTATCCTGCTCTGTGTGTGTGTGTGATGTAATGTCTTTTGGTATCAATATGCTTTGATTTCCTTATCGTGTTCTTTTGTGTAATTACTACAGGTTTTTCCCTTTTGTTTCCATGGGGCTTATATAAAATATCCTAAAAGTAGGGCATTCTATTTTAAACTGATAACAACTTAACTTTGATTGCATTTCTAAACTTTTATACTTTTTCTCCCCCTCACATTTTAGGTTATTGATATTACAGTTTTTATATTTTATATGGTATATCCAATAACATTTTATAGTTATGATTATCCTTAACACATTTTTGTTTTAAATTATAATAGTAAGTAAATTGCACAGCATCATTTCCATATTGCAGAATCTAATTTTGACTAAATATCTACTGTTGCCAATGAATTTTAGGCTACTTTCATGTTTTTATGATGTTTATTGGTGTCCTTTTATTTTCATTCAAAGACTCCCCCTTAGCACTTCTTGTGATGCAGATTTAGTGGTGATGAAATTTTAACCTTTTGTTTGCTTGGGAAAGTCTTTATATCCCCTGCCTTTCTGAAGGATAACTTTTCCAGGTATAGAATTCTTGATAGATTTTATTTCAATATTTTTAATATAATAACCCATTATCTCCTGGAGTGAATAGTTTATTTTGAGAAATCTGCCTATAGTCTGTGGGAGTTCCCTTGTATGTAATTTTTTTTCTGCTTTTTCTCCTTTCAAAATTTGTTTTTGGTATTTTCTGCTTTCAAAATTTGTTTTTTATATTTGACTTTTGAAAAATTAATTAGAATATGTCTTGGTGTAGCCTTATTTGGTTTCAACCTATTTTGGGTCCTTTAGGCCTCAGATTTGGATGTCCATTTCTCTCCCAAGGTTTGGGAAGTTTTCAGCCATTTAAATATACTTTCTGTCCTTCTCTTTCTTTTCTTCTGGGATTCCCATAATGTAGATAATATTTCTCATGATTGTATCCTACATGTCTCTTAGGCTTTCTTCAGTCTTTTTTATTCTCTTATTTTTATTATTTTGATAGGAAAATCTCAAATGTTCTGTGTTCCAGGTCACAGATCATTTCTTCTACATGGTCAAATCTGCTGTTGAAGGTTTTCACTGAATTCTTCACTTCACTCATTTTATTTTTCATCTCTAGGGGTTTTGTTTGTGATGCTTTTTTGATGATTTTTATTTCTTTGTTGAACTTCCTGTTTTTTGTATGCATTGTTTTCTAATTTTATTTATTTTTCTGTGTGTTATTATAGTTCACTGGACCTCTTTAAGAAGATTATTCTGATTTATTTGTCTAAGAGTTCATAGATCTTCATTTCTTTAGGATCAGTTATTGGAGCTTTATTAGTTTCCTTTAGCTGATTTTTTATGATCCTTGATTCTTTACATTAGTATCTGTGCACTAAGTTTTCTCCTTTTCCAGCCTTGACAAATCCACTTTGTCAAAAACAGCTCTTCACCAGTCCACTTGCCTCACAGTTCTCAACATTTCAGCCGGTAGTGTTCTTGGGCAGTGAGGATTGTCACAGGGTCTACTTTGGGGCAAGGCCACTGCCTGGATTCTGAGGTTGACAGTGGGGGTGCCAGTTACTGAGAACAGCTGGTTAAGAATGCTGGCTAAATTCCCTGCCCAAGAAAGTCTGTAGGAGGAATCCTACAAGTGCTGGGTTTTCTGGTCAGGTTTCCCATATGGTTGGGATTAGGTACTATACTCAGAAGTAGGTGGGGGTCTGTGGATTAGCTTTCCTGTCCTAGCAGGGTGGCAGAACAGGCCCCAAGGTCTGCACTGCTCATTATCTGGGGACTTGAATCTTGCAAGATTGTGCACTGAATTTCCTGGCCAGATAAGACTATCAATTTTGTTCTATAAATGGGCATTGCTGCCAGCCAGGATCTGCACTCGAGTGTTGCTCATCTATATACCTTCCCAGGTGCTCAGGCAAGGCTTCCTAGTTGGGCAGTGTCAAGAACCACACTCAGAAGTGATCGGGGCTGTGAATTAGTTCCCCTGCCTGGGTGGAGGAGAGTTGGCTCTAAGCAGCTTCTCAGGTGTTATGGCAAGGCTTTTTTTTTTTTACTGAAGTAGAGTTGATTTAAAATATCAGTTTCATGTGTACAGCATAGTGATTTGGTATTTTTAGAGATTATACTCCATTAAAATTATTATAAGATAATGACTATAATTCCATATGATATACTATACACCCTTGTTGCTTATCTACTTTATATATAGTAGTTTGTATCTCTTAATACCATTCCCCTAATTTGTCCGTCCCTTCTTCACTCTCCCCTTTGGTTACTGCTTGTTTATTTTCTATATGCATGAGTCTTCTTCTGTTTTATATATATATTTATTTGTATTATTTTATAGAATCCACATATATCATACAGTATTTGTCTTTCTCTGCCTGACTTACTTTACTAAGCATAATATTCTTTAGTTTCATCCAAGTTGCTGCAAATGGAAGATGGCAAGGCTTTCTGGTTGGGTGGGGCCAGGAGCTAAAATCAGCAGTAAGTGGTGCTGTAAATTAGCTCACATATCTGGGTGAAGTGGATGATCTGGTTGCAAGGCAGGCAAGGTTCTTTGTGGTCTTGACTCAAGGCAACCCATGCCTCATGTTCCCTAGCCAAATGGGGCCACTGGTTTTGATTTGCTGATGATCAGCTCTTCCCATCATGCCCTCCGCCCAAGTGTTTTTGAGCCATTCAGCTTCCCAGTGTTTTGGCAAGGTTTTTTTTGTTGGGCAAACCTAGGAGCTATACTCAGCAGTGAGCAGGGTTATGACTTTGTTCCCTTACCTGGGAGGAGAGGCAAGCCAGGCTCCGGGATCAATGAGGCTCTTTTTTTTTTTTTTTTTTTTTTGAGATACCAAGTGAGGTAAACCTGTGTCCTGCTAGCTTTTCTGGTTGGACCATGCCACTATCTTGGCTCTGCAGATGTGCAAAGCCACTGGTTGGGACTAAAGCTTGGGTACTGCAGGTAAGAACTCCAACTGCTAAGATACAAGCACTGGTTGTTGTGAGTCTCTTCCTTCTTCTTTGTAACAATTTTATTCCCAGTGGTCAGGACACACAAGTTTCCTCATGAGCCCCATGAAGTAAGACTATAGTGTAGCTCCCAAGAAGTGACCCACAATGGTACTGGTGGAGCTGGATATCCATCCTAGGCTCTCTTTTCCCACTGGAAGAACTATATTCAGAGGAGACCCTTCAATGTCGTGTTGTACCAGCATAGGGGAGAGTAATGTAGCTAGTGAGTAGCCACTCCTCCTTTCTAATGTGATCTATATCAGTCTCTGTGTTTCAAGGGGGTTCATCAGACTTATCTTCATGTTTTAGAATTTTCTCAGTGTTGTTCATGAATGGTTATTAGTTTTTCTTTTTTTTAATTTTTGTATAGTCAGTTTACAATGTTGTGTCCATTTCTGGTGTACAGCATAATTCTCCAGTTATACATAAATGTACACATATTCATTTTCATATTATTTTTCACTGTAAGCTACTACAAGATATTGAATATATTTCCCTGTGTTATACAGTATAAACTTGTTTATCTATTTTATATATACTAGTCAATATCTGCAAATCTCAAACTCCCAGTTTATCCCTTCCCACCCCTCCTTCCCCCGGCAACCACAAGTCTGTTCTATGTCTGTGAGTCTGTTTCTGTTTTATATATAAGTTCATTTGTCTTTTTTTTAGATTCTGCATATGAGTGATCTCATATGGTATTTTTCTTTCTCTTTCTGGCTAACTTCACTTAGTATGGCATTCTCCAGGGCCATCCATGTTTCTGCAAATGGCATTATTTTATCATTTTTTATTACTGAGTAGTATTCCATTGTATAAATATACCAGATTTTCTTTATCCAGTCCTCTGTCAATGAACATTTAGGTTTTTTCCATGTCTTGGCTATTGCAAATAGTCCTGCTATGAACACTGGGGTGCAGGTGTCTAGTTGTTCTCCTTGTGAGAGGGAATAAATTCAGAAATAATCTATGTCACCACTTTGGTTATGTCCCTCCCCAAGAGTCATATTTATAAACCAAACATCCAAGGTAAATGTTGTAGAACACTGGATAAAAAGTATTTCAGTCTTTGGAGCCTAAGCTTAAAACCCCATTTTGGAAATTTTCTTTCACTGTGTCCACTAGCACTATTATACAAGAGAGAACATAAAGTTCAGCCATACAGGTTGACAGTCTAGTTCTACACTGCTGCGTTCAGAAAACCCAGACCTTCTCCTTCATCAAGAAAACCCAACCTAATGGGGTCTGTTTATTGCTATTTAAAGACAGTTATAAATATAAAGACTGAAATGAGTACTTCATCTACCTCCTTTCCCTTGTTCTGTGGCTAAAGATTTTGCTCTGGTAACCTTTTCATTGCAAGAGCTTGAGAGCTAATCACATTGTAGCTGTGAAAGGAGGCCCCAAAGTTAAAATTATGTCTCTGAGCTAATGTGTTTATGGAGAAGTTGAACAACTAAAGAAAGAAGTAGATCTTCAACTCAAGGCCTTACATTCCTCCTAGGATGTCACATGCTGGATTTTAATGAAATGGCATGAAGACATTTGAAATTAAGCAGAGGTGTCTCTTCTTCAATTCTCCCCAGATCATTTATCATTTAGGGAATTTATTTATCCAGCTTCTTTTACCTCTTGATTAATTTTGATATAATGACCTTGGTATTTATAACATGTAGATCAGATCAGGGTTTTAGTACACTGAAAATAAGTTGATCTTTCAAAAAAGCAGCCTGGGTGAAGGAATGGGACAGCAAAAGCAATAGTGAAAATGTGAGAATGTTTATGGTGTTTGGGGAAACAATAAGTCAAACAGTCTTACTATAGGAGGTTCACCAAAGATAAAAAGGGCAAACGTTTTTTTCCTTTAGGGTCTCATGTGAAGAGGTAATCTAGAATGCCAGATCAAGTTTAGATTTTACCAAAAAGATAATAAAAACCTATTTAAAGTTTTTGAGCAGAGGATAACTAGAAAGTAGCATTAAAACAAAAGCATCATGGAGACAAGGATACACAGAATGGTTGAGAATGAGAAGAACTAAAGTTGAGGATGAGAAGAACTAAATGGTAGAGAGATTAGAAAGTCCATTGCAATGATGCAGGAAACAGGGGGCTGAATTAGGGTGGTATCAGTGAGAATGGATTAGGGGAGAAAGATATAAATTTCATGATGAAACAAATCTTAACAGGACCTGTGGGCTGAGGGGATTTTACTTTTCTGAATGTACCAGTAAAATTTATAAATGCTTCACATCTGAGAACCATGAGATAATTCCCTTAGGGCTCAGTTATCATAAACAGATCACCAGACAGGAAGAGCACTAGGTGAATATTAACTGTTAAACTTAATTGGAAGGAGATGGAAAATCCCCTATCTCTTTGGGTCACTTATGAGTTTGTGCAAGTATGTTTTTTGGTTATTAAGAACAAAAATGAACTAAATTGCTAATTCCCTAATTAGCTTTTCTGGTTTAATTTTTGGCATGTCTGGCATGGTTACCTTATTTGTGCTAGAGAGAGTTTATAGCTTAAGTCTTTATATCAACCTCTTTTGGGAGAGACAAATAACAATCATTGGAAGAGCTTACAGCATGTAATTTCAAAGAGAAGAACTGATCTGGGAAATAGATGAAGCAACATATCAGAAGTTTATTATGATATGCCCAAGTGCACTTGGCCCTTCCAAAGCTATAGTCGATGCTACCAGAAACTAAAATATACCTAGTAAGTAGTAACTTGGATATTTATGTCTGTAAAAGAGTCATCTGTTCAAAGGAGAGGATGTGAAACAATAGCTGGTCAACCACCATCTGAAAATGACTTTCTCCCACCCTCTTTGATGTAATTTGAATTCGTTAACTAGCTATAGCTTCCTCTAATATTTTAGCATTCAATTCCATTCCATTCTTCTTCAATTACATAATGATTATTTATTGATGAGCTACCATTTTCCCAGCTCTGTGCATCATAGGGAAAGAATACATTGTAGAAAATATGTGAAGTTGGAGCCTGCCCTATTGTGTGGCTACCCTGCTGGCTGAAGGACTCTAGATTATCTGCTGAGTTCTTTCTCCATTTTCCACACACAAATTATATGTCTTGGAGGTCTACATGGATCTTACTGCCAAGCAGTTAGAACAAAAGATAATAACAGTGGATTTGAGCTCGGGGCTAATTGAGGAAGACATCATCTGAGAATGTGTGCACACTATGAAGCAATCGATCATCTTACTGAGATAAACAGTCATTCCTCAAATGCCAAATAAGAGCAATTGAATCAACATAGATACATTCCATTCAAGTGGTCAAACATGTTATAGATGTGAACCTGTAAAAAGGTTGTACTCCAAAGACAAACACAACTGATTTGGGAAAAATCCTTCCTTTTGGATCATACTTTCTTGCTTTATATCAATATGAACTAGGTCAGTGTTAGCTAGAATATTCTTAGATGCTCTACTTTCTTCAGGACAAGATTCAGTCTATATTCCTCGATTAAAAGCAGCTCAGCTGGAAGTGCGAATAATCTCCTGATCCTTACTCTACTTATATGTACTTTTTAAGACTGAATTGAGGGTGAAATTATATATAGTATATATAATATGCATTGTATATATTTTCATCTCTATGTACATATAATTGTGTATATATAATATTTAAACAAAAAATAAGAAGTATTAGGAAGGATGTTGAGAAATTAGAACCCTTATACACTGCTGGTTGGAATGTAAAATTGTATGGCTACTTTGGAAAATAATCTATCAGTTCCACAAAATGCTAAATCTGGAGTTACAATACAGCAAACCATAATTCTACTACTACATACATAAATAAGAGAATTGAAAACATATTTACACTGAAACTTGTGCATAGAAGTTCATAACAACATTATTCATAATAGCCAGAGAGTAAAAACAACTCAAAGTTCATCAATTGATTAGTAGATAAATAAAATATATCATATCATTACAACAGAATATTATTCAGCCATGAAAAAGAATGGAGTACTGATACATGGTACAACATGCATAAATCTTGAAAACGTTGTGCTAAGTAAAAGAGACCAGTCACAACAGACCACTGTATTGGGCAGAGTTCTCCAAAGAAACAAAATCAGCATATGTTTATATACACAGAGAAATATTTATTTTAAGGAATTGGTTTACATGATTGGGGAGGTTTAGTAAACCCAAAATATGCACTGCAGGCTATCAGGCTGGAGACCCAGGAAAGAGTTACAGTTCAAATCTAAAGACAGTCTGCTGGCAGAATTTCTTTTTTCTCAAGAAAGGATAGTTTGTATTCTATTAAGGCCAGATTGGATGAGGCCTACCCACATTATGGAGGGTAATTGGCTTCACTCAAAGTCCACTAATTTAATTGTTAGTGTCATCCAAAAACCATTTTCACAGAAACATCCAGAATCATGTTTGAACAAATATCTAGGTACCATGGCCCAGCAAAGTTGACACACAAGATTAACCATCAGAGATTGATAAAAGATATATCTAAGAAATCACAACAGGTTTTCTTATAATGATAGCTAAGAACTCGATGCTATATCAACTTGTAATTTTAGTGATGACCTACTCTCATTAGCAGTGTGATCTTAGGCAAGTCACAGTACCTATACAATTTTAGTTTATCTCCATGTAAAATGGAGGATCCCAATATTCCTGCCAGCTTGGGCATATAATTGGTATAGAATCTTACAAAATCTCATTTTAATCTGAGTATTCTTAATGTTACCTTCTGTTCTGAAGGGAGAGTTAGCTTTCAAGATGTTATTCAGTGATCTAGGATGTACAGAAAGTAATAGATCACACAGAGCATGTTAAGCCTTCCTTTGGTCCTAAGGAAGATCCAGTCCTGTTCCTGGCCCTCTGTGATTCATTCCTCTTGTCCTGTAGCGGTTCATCTTCTGGTTTCAAGTAAAGCTAACACAGGGGCCAAGCCAAGGTTTCCTTGCAGTTGATACAGAAGGCCTTGGAATGTACACAGTGATGAATATTTGTGAGATAGAACAGCAGTGAGCATGCAAAAGCCCAGTGACATTTTTTAACATTTTTTTATTGATTTATAATCATTTTACTATGTTGCATCAAATTCCAGTGTAGAGCACAATTTTTCAGTTATACATGAACTTATATATATTCATTGTCACATTTTTTTCTCTGTGAGCTATCATAAGATCTTGTGTATATTTCCCTGTGCTATACAGTGTAATCTTGTTTATCTATTCTACAGTTTTGAAATCCTGTATATCCCTTCCTACCCTCCACCCCCTTGGCAACCACAAGTTTGTATTCTATGTCTGTGAGTCTATTTCTGTTTTGTATTTATGCTTTGTTTGTGTGTTTGTTTTTAGATTCCACATATGAGCGATCTCATATGGTATTTTTCTTTCTCTTTCTGGATTACTTCACTTAGAATGATGTTCTCCAGGAACATCCATGTTGCTGCAGATGGCATTATGTTGTCGGTTTTTATGGATGAGTAGTATTCCATTGTATAAATATACCACTTCTTCTTTATCCAGTCATCTCTTGATGAACTTTTAGGCTGTTTCCATGTCTTGGCTATCATATATTGTGCTGCTATGAACATTGGGGTGTAGGTGTCATCCTGAAGTAGGGTTCCTTCTGGATATCTGCCCAGGAGTGGGATTCCTGGGTCATATGGTAAGTCTATTCCTAGTCTTTTGAGGAATCTCCATACAGTTTTCCACAGTGGCTGTACCAAACTGCATTCCCACCAGCAGTGTAGGAGTGTTCACTTTTCTCCACAGCCTCTCCAGCATTTGTCATTTGTGGATTTTTGAATGATGGCCATTCTGACTGGTGTGAGGTGATAACTCATTGTAGGTTTGATTTGAATTTCTCTGATAATTAGTGATATATAGCATTTTTTCATATACCTATTGATCATTTGTATGTCTTCCTTGGAGAATGGAATAAAGACAGTCTCTTCAGCAAATGGTGTTGGGAAAACTGGACAGCACCATGTAAAGCAATGAAGCTAGAACACTCCCTTACACCATACACAAAAATAAACTCAAAATGGGTCAAAGACTTAAACATAAGACAAGATACAATAAACCTCCTAGAAGAAAATATAGGTAAAACGTTATCTGACATACATCTCAAAAATGTTCTCATAGAACAGTCTACTCAAGCAATAGACATAAAAGCAAGAATAAACAAATGGGACCTAATTAAACTTACAAGCTTCTGCACACCAAAGGAAACCATAAGTAAAACAAAAAGACAACCTATGGAATGGGAGAAAATTTTTGCAAATGAAACTGACAAAGGCTTGATCTCCAGAATATAAAAGCAGCTCATACGGCTTAATAAGAAACAACCAGTGACATTTTTAATAAGCTTTACTTGGCATTGCAAAAGTCACTGAGGATGGATGTCTGTGTCATGTTCTGGACTGAGTCAGTTTATAAGACCATGACATTGTAAATCCATATAAAAAGACTTTAGATCACTCTCTTTATCTTAGCATATGGGTGACACCTTCTCCCAAAAGTTTCTACCTTTCTTCTTACTTAATACAAGTCACATCATCACCAAACCAAAATAATTGTCCTGTGACATTTAGAATCACCTGAATTACCCCCAAGAAACTGAAGTCTTTGGGCTAAAAAGAAAAAATTTCCTTCAGATGTTCACTGTCCCCAGAGATAGAAACTACTTTACTTAAAACTAGGGCTCCAAAGACAACTAGGCCTGCTCCCATCCCCCAACTCAATGCAGTATTTTCAAAAGAAAAGCAAACTAATGCAGCTGTGCTTGATACAACCGGTTTGGAGAGGAGTAGGCTTCTAACCTTTGAGGTGGTTAGAGTTCTGATTTTGCAAACTGACTGTCATACTTCCTGAAATTCCACTCTCAGCCTTTATTGCTTTGGATTAAGGCACTGCTATATCTACAGGTTGTTTGGATAACAAATTCTTATCAACCATTTCCCCTTCTTTCATCTGGTGTCCTCCATCTTTTGGTCCATGAACTCCCTTTTATTCTTTGTTTCCAGTCTCAGGGCTCTTCTATATTAAATGAATTAACTAACTAGTAATAAAAACTGTGTTTGACTTTTCACATTCCTGACCAGTTTCTCATCTTCCTTTTCAAAACTCATAGAATCCATGGTTCACATCTTTCTTTACTTTGTACTCAACCTGTTTTTCTAACTTCCTGCAATTGCAATCTAGCGTCTTTCTTTTCCTTCCCTACTCTCCCCATGCTCTAACATTTTATCACTCCTTCAAACCTGTCCTCTCTACTGTCTCTAGTAACTTTCCTTTGCTGCAGCTTGGACTGTGCTCTCATTCTCTTTGATTTTTGACATTTTAAAAACTTTTTATACTGCTAATTGGTTTAATAAATATATA
Organism: Camelus bactrianus; assembly: GCF_048773025.1. Taxonomy (NCBI): domain Eukaryota; kingdom Metazoa; phylum Chordata; class Mammalia; order Artiodactyla; family Camelidae; genus Camelus; species Camelus bactrianus. Next base: position 63,402,238 of record NC_133575.1, on the reverse strand, counting down.
TTCAGTTCCAACTATGTGCCAGATATCCAGATATTTTCCTCTTTTTTAAAAGATCTTCCTTTCTTTCTCTCTCTTCTTCCTACCCTCCTTCCTTTATTTTTTCCTTCTTTACTTCTTTCTTTCTTTCCATTTTTCTTTTCTTTACATTTTTAAATTTTCCACCTTTATTGACATATAACATTGAATAATTTAAAATGTGTAATGTTTTGATTTGATACATTTATGTATTGTAATATGATTACCACTGTAGTGTTAGCCAACATTCCCATCACATCACATAATTATCATTTCTTTGTTGTTGTGAGAACCTATGAGATCTACTCTCTTAGCAACTTTCAAATATATAGTACAATATTTTTAGCTATAATCATAATGTTGTGCATAAATTCTCAAAGTTTACTCATTTTATAATTGGAAGTTTGTGCTCTTTGACTAATATATTCCTATTTCCCACAAAATCCTGCCCCTGGTAACCACCACTTTTGTCTCTGTTTCTACATACTTGTTATTTTTAGATTCCACATATAGGTAAAATTATACAGTATTTGTCTTCTTCTGTCTGATTTATTCACTCAGTATGATACCCTCAAGGATCATCCATAGTGTTGCAAATGGCAGGATTTCATTCTTTCTCATGGCTAAATAATATTCCACAGTGTATATGTACCATATCTTCTTTATCCATTCATTTGCTGATGGACATCTGAGTTGTTTCTATGTCTTGGCTATTGTGAATAATGCTGTAATGAACATGGCAGTACAGAAATCTCTTAAAACTCCTGTTTTCCTTTACTTTTGCTACATATCCAGAAATGAAATTGCTGGATTATATGATAATTCTATTTTTAATTTTTGAGATGCCTCCATACCGTTTTCCATAGTTACTGTACCAATTTACATCCCCACCCACAATACACATGTGTTCCCTTTTCCCCATATCTTAACCAAAACTTGCTATATCTTTTCTTTTTGATAACAGATATTCTAACAGGTATGAGGTTATATCTCATTGTGATTTTGATTTGAATCTTCCTGATGATAAGCGCTGTTGTGCAACTTTTTATGTACCTGTTGACCATTTGTAAGTCTTCTTTGGAAAAATATCTATACAGATCTTCTTCCCATTGTTTGTTACTGAGTTGTGAGATTTCTTTGTATATCTTAAATACTAAACCCTTATCAGATATGTGGTCTGGAAATATTTATTGATTGTTTCTCTTTCTGTGTAGAAACTTTTGAGTTTGATGTAATTCCACTTATTTCTTTTTGCCTTTAATGGCATTTCCAAAAAATTGTTGCCAAGGCATATGTCAAAAAGCCTTTTTTTCTGTTTCTTCTAGGAGTTTTACAGTTTCAGGTCTTAAATTTAAGTCTATAATCTATTTTAAGTTAATTTTTGTGAGGGGTATAAGATAAGGGTCTAATTTTACTTTTCTGCACGTGGTTATCTAGTTTTTCCAACACTACTAAAGTGACAGTTCTTTCCCATTAAGAAAGCTTGGCTTCCTTGTCAATTAGTAGCTGACCGTTTATGCAGGGGTATTTTTCTTGGATCTCAATTCAGTACCACTGGTCTGTATGTTTATTTTTATGTTGGTGCAATACTCTTTTGATTACTATAACTTTGTATTATGGTTTAAAATAAAAAATGCAATGTCTCCAGCTTTGTTCTTTCACAGGATTGCTTTAGATATTCAGTCTTCTGCAATTCCATGCCAGTTTTGAGATATTTTTTCTATTTCTGTGAAAAATGCCATTAGAATTTTGGTAGGAATTGCATTGAATATATATATGGCTTTGGGTAGTATGGACATTTTAACAATATTAATGTTTCCAGTCCTTGAACACAAAATATTTTTATTTATTTATGACTCTTCCAACTTCTTTCATCAATGTCTTATAGCTTTCAGTCAACAGGACATTTGCCTCCTTGGTTAAATTTAATATAAGTATTTTATTTTATTTTTGATGTTGTGAATGAGATTGTCTTCTTTATTTCTTTTTTAGATAATTTTGTAATGCATAAAAATGCAACTGACTTATGTATGTTGATTTTATATCCTGTAACTTTACTGAATTCTATATTTGTTAACAAATTATAGTAGGTACAGTAATTTTATATTATTGTCTTTTAATGTTTATTCTATAGTTAAGTGGTTTACACATCTTCATACATCAGAATTAGAGTTTTCTGAATTTGACTATACATTTACCTTTACCAGTGTTTTGTATATTGTCATATATTTTCACATCACTAGTTAGCATCCTTTTATTTCAGGTTGAAGAACTCCTTTCAGCATTTCTTGTAAGGCAGTTTTAGTGGTGATAAATTTCCTCAGCTGTGCTTGTGTGTGTATGGAACAGTGTTCATTTCTCCTTTATTTCTGAAGAATAACTTTGCCAGATACAATGTTTTTAGTTGGCAATTTTTTTCTACTAGCATTTAAATTTACCATTCCACATCCTTCCTGGCCCATAGGTTTTTTGCTGAGAAATCTGCTAATTGTTTAAAATTAGGGATTTCCTTTCTAAATTACAATACTCTTTTTTTCTTGCTGCCTTTAAGATTTACACTTTGCCTTTGATTTTTTTATTTTTTTCGTACACTGTGTCTTGTAAAAGTTAAATTTGGATTGATATAATAGGGTGATCTATTAGCTTCATGAAGTTAAATGTCCAAATCTCTCTCCAGGTTTGGGAAGTTCTCAGGCATTATTTCTTCAAATAAGCTTTCTGCTCTCTTCTCCTTCTCTCTGTAACTCCAATGATTTAGATACTGGGTTTTTTAATGATGTCCCATAAATCACATAGGCTTTTCTAGCTTTTTCATTTTGTTTCCTTTGTTTTCCAGATTGGGTAATTTCAAAATTTTTATTCTCTATCTCACTGATTTTTACTTCTGTTTGATCTACTCTGATGTTGATGATCTTTGTTGCATTTTTCATTTCATTCACTGAATTCTTCTACTCCAAAATTTCTATTTGATTCTTTTTTGTGATTTCTATCTCTTTTTAAATTTTTCATTTTTATCATGTATTGTTTTCTTGATTCCATTGAATTGTCTTATGTGTTTTCTCATAGTTCATTGAGTTTTCATTAAACAGGTATTTTGAATTGTTTATCAGATCTCCATGACTTTGGGTTTGATTACTGAAAAAAAATTGTAATCCTTATTGACATCACATCCCCTTGAGTTTTCAGGGTTTTTTTTAGAGTTTTGCATTGCTGTTTTCACATTTTAAATCTGTTTCCTCCTCCAATTTTTACTCACTGACTTCAGGGTAAAAATATCTTTCATCAGTCCTGCTATAGATTCTGAGACTTTCTCAGACCTTTTAAGTATACACCTGCTCCACACCTCTTGCTCTCTCTTGTGGAAGGATTAAGCTTGCCTTCCTTTGATCCAACAATGCACCAGGCTAGCTGCTGATATAATATTTTTTGTTTTCCTGAAGGTGGCACTATAGCTTAACCTTGTGGTTTCTCCACTGTGTACACAGCATGGCCTGCTCTCTGTGCATGCTACCAGTCTACTAGAGTTCTCTTTCATGACAGCTCTCAGGAAAGTGTACAGGGGGCTAGCTGTATAGTGAAGGGACATGTGGGTTTGTCACATGTTGCAGTATGGATGCCTGTGTGTCAGTGGGGGGATCCATTGATGAGGTTTTCCCATGGGGGCTTATGGGCAAGCTTCCTGATGGAGGCCAGAATGCCTTATGCACTCTGGGAAACTTACATGCCACTCTCTTAATCTGCTCCCTCTTCTCAGTCATGAAGCTCCCACTTATGTACACTGGATGCTGCAAGAGAGAAATGAGTCTCTTCACAGAGTCCCACATAGCTGGGGAAGCTGGGCATTCATTTACTGACTCTATCTTTCACCTGCAGGAGAAACCACAGACTTTCAAGTTTAGCCTCCAGCAATGCCATCTTGTGGGAGAAGTAATACTGTCAAGCTATTCCTTCCACCTACTCCAATGCATCTTATTTTTTTCCTTCAAGAGAGTGGTGGAAACTATTATCTTGAAAACTGGTCCTCCATAAAGGCTCTCTCAACTATAGATAACCATCCAAGTCAGTGTTCCATAGGCATTCCCAAACTGCAGCCAAGAGGGTCCAGAACAAGTCTGTAGTCTCTTGTAGGTTTCATACATGGTACCAAAGTCTATCTTCCTATTACCCAATGCACTAGTGGACAAAACTCTTCTAGGTACATTGGTGTTCCATACTCCCACAGAGGCACTTCTGTTTTTAGATGGATGCCCAATTTTTGTTCTTGAATGGAGTACAAAAAAAGGGATGTATTATGTCACCATGATTCTGATATTATTCCTCTTTCTCTTTTTCTTTCTTTCTCCTCCAATCTTTTCCTCTCCCTCCCTCTCTCTCTCTTTCTCCCCCCACCTTTGCCACTGCACCAATCATGTAGCTTCAATGCAGTAAACAATTTATATTTAGGAGCCTAGTCAATAATTCCAATATTCCTTCTCTCAGCTGCAAATCTGAATCTACATTCCTATACTCTCATTTCTGTCCACATACATTTATTACTTATATAAGCCCCTAAGTTCAAAAGTTTTACACTATTTTATTTTTCCTTCTTTTCCATCCTGTCATCAACATAACAGATCCCTTATCTTCTTGTCTGTTCTTCTAAAATGCATTTTGGCTTTGCCTCTTGTTCTCCTTCTTACTGACTCTTCAGTTCCCCAGTCTTTCCTTTATAAGCCTGTACCTAAAATATTTATAGCATTTTTTTTGCTGTCTTCCCTGAACTTTGGTGTTAGCCTCTCCTATTCTTACACACCAATCACTATTTGATGTATTTTTGTTAAATTTTATTTGCACCAGATTCACTCCTTTACTCACGTGCCTATAATGACTACTTATCATCTATCATATCCAGTACCACTCCTTTGTCTTTCCAAGCTGTGTCACCCATACCAATCCTTCTCAAACTCTTCTAAAAGATTGAAGAGGGAAGAATGATCCCAAACCCATTCAGTGAAACAACTATCACCTTGATACTAAAGGCAGACATAGACATTACCAAAAAAAAAAAAAACTATAGGCTAATATCACTGATGAACATAGATGCAAAATTCCTCTACAAAGTATTAGCAAACAGAATCCAACAACACATAAAAAAGATTATACACCATGATCAACTTGGTTTCATCCAAGGGACACAATGATGATTCAACTTATGCAAATCAGTGAATGTGATACACAACATCAACAACAGAAAGGATAGAAATCACATGATCATCTCAATAGATTCAGAAAAAGCATTTGATAAAATTCAACATTCATTTATGATAAAAACTGTAATCAAAGTGGGTATAGAGGGAATATACCTCAACAAAATAAAAGCCATTTTGACAAACCTACAGCCAGCATAATACTCAATGGTGAAAAGTGGAAAGCCTTCCCACTAAAGTTTGGAACAAGACAAGGACGTCCATCTCACCATTCTATTCAATATAGTATTGGAAATCCTAGCCACAGCAATCAGGGCAGAGAAAGAAATAAAAGTGATCCAAATTGGAAGAGAAGTAGTAAAATTGTCATTATATGAGAATGACATATATACAGAAAGCCTAAAAGTCTCCACACAAAAACTATTAGACCTGATTAAAGAATTCAGCAAGGTAGCAGGATACAAGATTAACATACAGAAATCAGTGGCACTTCTTTACATTAACAATTCAATATTAGAAAAAGAAAGTAAAAAACAATCCCTTTTAAAAATGTTTTAAGAAAAAGTGAAATTGCATCCAAAAAAAATAATTACTTAGGAATAAATCTTACCAAGGAAGTGAAAGACATATGTGAAGAACTACAACACATTGACTAATAAAATTAAAGATGACTTAATGAAATGGAAAGAGATCACATGAACTTGTATTGGAAGAATTAATATTGTTAAAATGGCCATACAACCCAATGCAATCTACAGATTTAATATGATCCATATCAAATTACCCAGGTCTAGTTTATCATAGAACTAGAATAAATAATTCTGAAATCTATATAGAATCACAAAAGACCCAGAAGTTCCAAAGCAGTACTTAAGAAAAAGAACAAATCTGGGGGAATAACCCTTTCAGACTTCAGACAATACTATAGAACTACAATAATCAAAACAATATGGTATTAGTACAAAAACAGACATGTGGATCAATGGAACAGAATAGAGAGCCAAAAAATAAATCCACAAACTTTTGGTCAATTTATCTTTGACAAAGGAGGCAAGAAGATACAATGGAATAAAGACAGTCTTTACAGCAAATGGTGTTGGGATAACTGCACAGCTGCATATAAATCAATGAAGTTAGAATACTCCCTCACACCATACACAAAAGTAAACTCAAAATGGTTTAAAGACTTAAACATAAAACAATACACTATAAACCTCTTAGAAGAAAATATAGACGAAACAGTATCCAACATGAATCTCAGCAATGTTCTCTTAGGGCGGTCTACCCAGGCAATAATAATACAAGCAAACATAAACAAATGGGACCTCATTAAACTTATAAACTTTTGCACAGCAAAGGAAACCATAAGCAAATAATAAGACAATTACAGAATGGGAAAAATATTTGCAAAAATGAGACTGACATGGGCTTAATTTCAAGAATATATAAACATCTCATACAACTTAATAGAAAACAAACAAACAGACCAATCCAAAAAAATGGGCAAAAGACCTAAACAAGCAATTCTCCAATGAAAACCATACAAATGGCCAATAGGAACATAAAACATGCTCAATATTGTTAATTGTCAGAGAAATGCAAATCAAAACTACAATAAGGTATCACCTCACACCAGTCAGAATGGCTGTCCACATTGGAACCCATCATTTGGAAGTCCACAAATGATAAATGCTGGAGAGTGTATGGAGAAAAGGGAACCCTCCTACGCTGTTAGTGGAAATGTAGTTTGGTGTAGCCATTATGGAAAACAGTATGGATATGTCTCAAAATACTAAAAATAGACTAACCATATAATCCAGCAATCCCACTCCTGAGCATATATCCAGAGGGAACCCTAATTAAAAAAGATGCATGCACCCAAATATTCATAGCAACACTATTTATGATAGCCAAGAAATGGAATCAACCTAAATGTCCATTGACAGATGACTGGATAAAGAAGTGGTGGTATATTTATACAATGGAATACTACTCAGCCATAAAAAGAATTAAAATAATGCCATTTGCAGCAACATGGATGGACCTGGAGATTGTCATTCTAAATAAAATAAGCCAGAAAGAGAATGAAAAATACCATATGATATCACTTATATGTGGAATCTAAAAAAAAAAAGAAAAGAAAAACAAATGAGCTTATTTACAAAACATATAAAGCTATCAGAAATAGAGAACAACCTTGTGGTTACTGGGGGGGTTGGAGGGGAAAAATTTGGAGTGAGTGATTTGCAGATACTAACTGTTATATATATAATAGATAAAAAACATTCATGCTGTATAGCACAAGAAACTATATTTGATATCTTGTAGTAATGTATGATGAAAAAGAATATGAAAAAGAATATATGTATGCTCGTGTATGGCTGGTGCATTGTGTTGTACACCAGAAATTGACACAACATTGTAAACTGACTATACTTCAAAAAATATTTAAAAAAAAAGAAAGAAACACCTTTAGCTAGACTTACCAAGTGAAAAAGACAGAGAAATCAAATAAACTTACAATTAAAACAGGAGACATTACAATGCATACTACAAAATATTAAGGACCCTAAAAGACTAATATGAACAATTACATGCCAACAAATGAGACCACCCAGAAAAAAATGCATAAATTCCTAGAACCATAAAACCTAACTGGTGTGAAACATGAAGAATTATAACATGTGATCAGAGCAATACTAGTAAAGATTACTGAATCAGTAATCAAAAAAATCCCAACACAGAAAATAGAAGCAACAAAGAAAAGCCAGGAACTGATGGCTTTAATGCTGAAATCTACCAAGAATTTAAAGAAGAATTAATACCAATCCTTTTCCAGACCAGGCTGGGACCCAGTATGGCATCTGAATGGGGAGAAGGCAGCCATAACTGGTGATACCAGGGATGGCAAATCAATAATAGTTTGGAGATCTGACTGGTGCCATGATCATCCTCTTACATGCCCCAGCCAAAATAAAGCACCCACTCCAAGTCTTCTTGCTCTGTGGATTGTGGAACTGCTCCTCACTAGGGTGAAGTTTGCTGCCTTGGACAGTTGTAAGGGACAGAACTGTCTTGGACTCAACACTCAGTGCTTCTGCTTCAACAACTTGGGACCTGCCCCTGTGTTGGATAGGGTAAGGTTGGCAACTGAGCAGAGGAGAAGCATGGCTCACACCTGGCTCTGGAGCTATCACTCCATCTTCAGCCCTACCTTCTAGCAAGATGATATTTGCCAGCAAGTGGGCTGGCAACTTCAAACAATATTATAAAGCTACAGTAATTAAAACAGTATGGTACTGGTGATAAAGTACACAAAGATCAATGGGACAGAATGTAAAGACCCCAAAAATAAACCCATGCATATATGGTCAATTAATCTACAACAAAAGATGCAAGAGTATACAATGGAGAAAAGATATTCTCTTTAGTATGTGGTGCTGGGTAAACTGGACAACTACATGTAAAATAATGAAATCAGAATATTTTCACACTTCATATACAAAAATAAACTCAAAGTGAATTAAAGACATAAATGTAACACAGGAAATCATAAAACACCTAGAGAGAACATATGTTCTTTGACTTAAATTGTAGCACTTTGTGGGTGGGTAGGGTCTGTCTCCTCATTCAAAGGAAACAAAAACAAAAATAAACAAATGAAAACTTATTAAACTTAAAAACTTTTTCACAGCAATGGAAATAATAGACAAGATGAAATGACAACATAACGAATGGTAGAAAATATTTTCAAAAAAATATCATCAGTAAGTGGTTAATACTCAAAATATATAAACAGCTCATACAACTCACAATAAAAAAAAACTCAATTAAAAATGGTATCACATCTGAATAGACATTTTTCCATAGAAGATATACAGATGGCTCACAGCCATATGAAAAGATGCTCAATAATGCTAATCACCAGAGAAATGGATGTGAAAACAACTGTGAGATATTACCTGACACCTGTCAGAATAGCTATCAAAAAGTCTACAAATAACAAATGTTGGCGAGGATGTGGATAAAATAGAACCCTAGCACACTCTTGATGGGAATGTAAAATGGTGCAACCATCATGGAAAACAGGGTAGGGTTTTCTTAAAAAACTAAAAATAGAACTCCCATATGATCCAGCAACCCCACTACTGGGTATACATCTGAAGAAAATAAAAGCAGTAATTTGAAAAGATACCTAAACTCTAATATTCATAGCAGCATTATTTACAATAACCAAGATATGGAAGGAACCCAAGTATCCACCAACAGATTAATGGATAAAGATTTGTTACTTATAACAAGGGAATATTACTCAACCATAAAAATGAAATTCTGCCATTTTAAACTTATGTAGTTAAGTTTAAAAAGCTAAAGATCTAATCTGCTCTTAGAAACAATAATTAGTAAATATATGTAAACCAAAAAAAAAATGATAAAGATAAAAATACTTAAGACCTAGAGTTGCCAAAGCATTACTGAATAGAAAGAAAGAGGCTGGAGGAATAACTCTCCCAGACTTCAGACAATACTACAGAGCTACAGAAATCAAGACAGCATGATATTGGTACAAAAACAGACATATAGACCAATGGAACAGAATAGAGAGCCCAGAAATGAACCCACAAACTTTTGGTCAACTCATCTTCGACAAAGGAGGCAAGAATATACATTGGAATAAAGACAGTCTCTTCAGCAAATGGTGTTGGGAAAACTGGACAGCAGCATGTAAAACAATGAAGCTAGAACACTCCCTTACACCATACACAAAAACCAACTCAAAATGGATCAAAGACTTAAACATAAGACAAGATAAAATAAACCACCTAGAGGAAAATATAGGCAAAACATTATCTCACATACATCTCAAAAATTTTTCTCCTAGAAGAAATAAAAGCAAGAATAAACAAATGGGATTTAATGAAACTTACAAGCTTCTGCACAGCAAAGGAAACCATAAGTAAAACAAAAAGACAACCTACGGAATGGGAGAAAATCTTTGCAAATGAAACTGACAAAGGCTTGATCTCCAGAATATATAAGCAGTTCATATGACTTAATAAGAAACAACCAAACAACCCAATCCAAAGATGGGCAAAAGACCTGAACAAGCAATTCTCCAAGGAAGACATATAATGATCAATAGGCTCATGAAAAAATGCTCAATATCACTGATTATCAGAGAAATGCAAATCAAAACTACAATAAGATATCACCTCACACAAGTCAGAATGGCCATCATTCAAAAGTCCACAAATGACAAATGCTGGAGAGGCTGTGGAGAAAGGGGAACCCTCCTTCACTGCTGGTGGGAATGCAGTTTGGTGCAGCCACTGTGGAAAACAGTATTGAGATTCCTCAAAAGACTAGGAATAGACTTACCCTATGACCCAGGAATCCCACTCCTGGGCTTATATTCAGAAGGAACCCTACTTCAGGATGACACCTGCACCCCAATGTTCATAGCAGCACTATTTACAATAGCCAAGACATGGAAACAATCTCAATGTCCATCAAGAGATGACTGGATAAAGAAGAAGTGGTATATTTATACAATGGAATACTACTCATCCATAAAAACCAACAACATAACGCCATTTGCAGCAACATGGGTGCACCTGTAGAATGTCATTCTGAGTGAAGTAATCCAGAAAGAGAAAGGAAAATACCATGTGAGATCGCTCAATGTGGAATCAAAAAAAAAAAAAAAGAACATAAATACAAAACAGAAAGACATATAATAGAAACTTGTGGTTGCCAAGGGGGCGGTGGGGTGGGAAGAGACAGATTGATATTTCAAAATGTAGATGCTGACAGGCATATATAGAATAGATAAACAAGATTATACTGTATATCACAGGGAAATATATACAAGATCTTGTGTTAGCTTACAGTGAAAAAAATATGATAATGAATATACGTATGTTCATGTATAACTGAAAAATTGTGCTCTACACTAGAATTTGACACAACATTGTAAAATGATTATAACTCAATAAAAATGTAAAATATATAAATAAATAAATAAGAAACAAATACATTTTTCAAGCAATAATTCGTAAGAGCAAAATAACAATGTAAAAGATATATAGGTATTAATCAGTGATCAGGCAAAGGAATCAACACAATCAACACAAGATCCCAGAGGTTTGGAGGCCAGTTTCAAAATAAAGGAAGGATAATGTTGGTGAAGAGGAACAAGTGGCATTGCAAACTGGGAAGAGCAACAACAAAGTCCAGAAGATTGGAACAAACTAAGTCCCATAAGCCTGCACAAGAACTTTAAAAGGAAGTAAGCATGAGGCATCTGCCCTATAAGTTGACTACTTATAGTTGACTTGGAGGAATTCAGGAGAATAAGAAGCACTTACACGTTCATGGAAAGACACCTAAAAATGCCCCTCCAAAGTTGCATCGATTTTAATGTTGCTAGACATTGAAAAGGAATCACTGCAGTTGTGTGGCTCCAGCTAAACAAAAGCTGACCTTCAAATAGGTCAAATATTTACTTTATTAAAATGTTATCAACAGAAGGACTCAAAGTTGTCACAGAGCAGTCACTCTTCCCTCTGAGTTGAATCTTGGGTAATGGACTATAGCTAAGTCTGGACACGGAGTAGGAAAGAGATCCTAACAAAATGGAAAGTCAGCTCTGCAAAGTCTAATAATAGCTTCTCTTGCAGATTGAACATGGCACTGTGCACCAGACACTATTCCAAGGGCTCTCCAAGGGCTTCCTCATTTCATCTTCACAATCCTCCTGGAGGTAGAAAGAGCCCAAGCCTTTAACCACTAGGCTACATCAACTTTCTACTGCTTTTCAAGTGATTATGTGAAATTCTGTCTGTTCTTGGAAAAGAAGGGCCATGAGTAGTGTATATGAATGCAAGCTAACATTTTCCAATCAATCTAGCCAGCCTCAAGAATCTGTTTTATTTTTAATTAACTTAAAATTAGTTTAAAAAATTTACTGTTAGCCTGCCACACACCATGAAGAATTTGAGACCAAAAGAAATAAGTTTACAGGAAGTGAATTGTGAATTAGGTACACTCTATGTATGATACCATAAAAGAAGTGTTCTTCTGAATTTTGGAAATTATTGAAAATGAGTCACAGAGAAGTTATTAGACTGGAATAGTTTATTACACAGACCTCTGTTTGTTTACAGCTCTAGAGACTTAGAACCAGCCAAGCCCATCTTGGGAATCATGACATATGGTCATCTGGGAACTTAGAAGGTATCAATTCACAATCCAATCTGTTCCCTGAAAGATAATGAATGACTTTGTAATATCAGAGATCCAAGAATAAATATTCATTTTCTGACACTCTGAAGAGAAGATAAATTTAAAATGTCAGTTTCATTTCATCCTAACTAGATGAAAATGTGTTTTATTCCTGTCAACCTATTAAATAAAGAAGCTCCAAAACAGAAACACACTGAAATAAAATGAAATTCTGCCATTTGCAATATGGATGGACTGAGATGGATTATGATTATTGAAATAAGTCAGACAGAGAGAGACAAATACTGTATGCTATCAGTTATATGTGAAACCAAAAACAAAAAGTAATAAATAAATGTAACAAAACAGAAACAGAAGTACTTTATGGGAAACAAAGTAGTGGTTAACAGTAGGGAGAGAGATGGGTATGGGACAAGTTAGGGGTAGGGTATTAAGAGGTATAAACTATCATGCACAAAATAAATAAATTATAAAGATATATTGCACAGCACAGGGAATATAACCAGTATTTTGTAATAATTTTAAATGGAGTGCAATCTATAAAAATATTGAATCACTATGTTGTACACTTGAAACTAATATATTGTTTTAAATCAACTGTAATTCAATAAAAAGTAGCAATCCTTCTCAACTCTTCCAAAAAATAGAAAAACGTATTTTACAATACTTATTTACAATATTCCACTGATACAACAAATGGGCAAGGACACAATGAGAAAATTAGAAACTCAACAAACTCAGTATAGATGGAACTTACTTCAGTATAATAAATGCTATATATAAGCCCACAGGTAAGACAATTTTAATAGTGAAAATCTGAAAGTTTTTTCTCTAAGATCAGACACAAGACAAAGGTGCCCAACCACCACACCTGTTATTCATCATAGTACTGAAAGTCCTATCCAGAGCAATAAAACAAGAAAAAGAAATAAGTCATCCAATTCAGAAAAGAAAATCATAATCATCTCTATTTGCATATGACATATTATATTTGACAATGCTAGAGACTTCAGCAAAAAAACTGTTAGAACTAATCAACAAATTCATCAAAGTTGCAAGATACAAAAGCAAATACAAAAAATAGTTCTGTATCTATGCACTTTTAATGATGTATCATAAATAAATTAAGAAAATTTATTTACAGTTGTATCAGAAAGAATAAAATACTTAGTAACATATTTAACCAATGAGGTTAAATTTCTATACACAGAAAACTATAAGACATTGATGAAAGAAATTGAAGAAAACACAAATAAATGGCAAAATTTTCCATGCTAATGAATATCCAATTAGTATTATTAAATGGAATTAGCATAATTAAAATATCCACACTACCCAAAGTGATCTATAGATTCAATACAGTGTCTATAAAAATTCCAATGGTATTTTTTACAAAAAAATAGAAAAAGTAATCCTAAAATTTCTGTGTAACCACAAAAGACCTTTATTAGCCAAAGAATTCTTGAGCAAAAAGAACAAAGCTGGAGAAATCACACATCATGATTTCAAATTATATTACAAAGCTATAATAATTAAAACGGTATGGTTTGCCATAAAAATAGGCACATAGATCAATGACACAAAATAGAAATCCCAGAAATAAACCTATGCATATATGGTCACTTTATATATGACACAAGAGCCAAGGTGTACAATGGAGAAAGAATAGTCTCTTCAGTATATAGTACTGGGAAAACTGGATAGTTACATGCAACAGAATTAAACTGGACCCCTTTCTTACACAATACTAAAAAATCAACTCAAAGTAAATTAGACTTGAACATACAACCTTAAACCCTAAAACACTTAGAAGGAAATAGAGGAGGTAAGCTCCTTACATCAGTCACAACGATTTTTTTTTTGGATTTGACACTGAAAGTAAATCCAACAAAAGCAACTTAAGTAAGGAGACTACATCAAACTAAAAAACTCCTGCACAGCAAAGGCTATCAACAAAATGAAAAAGCAAGGGGGAGGGTAGAGCTCAAGTGATAGAGCACATGTCTAGCATACACAAGGTCCTGGGTTCAATCCCCAATATCTCCTCCAAAAATAAATAAACTTAATTACCTCCCTCCCCCTGACAAAAAAATAAATAAATAAAAATTTTTTAAAAAAAAGAAAAACAAAAGGCACCTATGGAATGGGAGAAAATATTTGTAAATCACATATCTGATAAGAGATTTATATCCAAAATATATAAATAAATCATACAACTCAATAGCAAGAAAACAATTCAATTTAAAAATGAGCAGAGGTACTGAATAGATATTTTTCCAAAGGAGACATAAAAATTGCAAATAAGTACATGAAAACGTGTTCAGCTTTGCTAATCATCAAGGCAATGCAAATCAAAACCATAATGAGATATAACCTCACACCTCTTAGAATGACTGTCATCAAAAAGACAGGAGAAAACAAGTGTTGGCCAGGATGTGGATAAATGGGAATCCTTGTGCACTGTTGGTGGGAATGAAAATAGGTACAGTCACTATGGCTAACAATATAGAGGTTCCTCAAAAAATTAAAAACAGAACTAATCAGACTGGGTATATATCCAAGGAAATGAAAATAGGAATTTGAAGAAATACATGTACTTGCATGTTTGTAGCAACACATTCATGAGAGCCAAGATATGGAAACAACTTCCATGTCTGTCAATGGATGAATGTATAAAGAAGTTGTGGTATATGTATATACAATGGAATATTATACATCCATGAGAAAGAAGAAACTCATGCCATTTGCAACAACATGGATGGAATTTGAGGACATAATGCTAAGAGATATAAACCAAATAAAGAGTAGTACTATATGATATCACTTACATACGGAGTCTAAAAACTTCCAACTCATAGAAATAGAGACTAGAGTGGTGGTTTCAGGGCCTGAGGTATGAGGGACATGGGGAAGATGTTGATAAAAAAGGTACAATCTTCCAGATATAAGATGAATACATTCTGTGGATCTAATGTACCATATGTTGATTATAGTTTAAAATATTGCTTTAAATTAAACAAGTTTTCTATTTGATCCATGACCATGGGCTGTATTTCCATTTATTTAGATCTTTCAACAATGTTTTACAGGTTTTTAGTGTACAAGTCTCATCCTTATTTTGTTGAACTTGTTCCTAAGAATTTTATCCTTTTGAAGCTATTGATAATGGACATTTTTCCTTAATTTCATTTTTGGATCACTCATGGCTAACAAATTAATCAATGTAATACACCACATTAACAAAATGAAAGATAAAACCCACATAATCATCTTATTAGATGCAGAAAAGACATTTGGAAACATTCAACATCCATTCATGATAACAATTCTCAACAAAATAAATACAGAGAGAACTTACCTCAACACAATAAAGACCATATATGAAAAACCCAGAGCCAACATTACAATCAATGGGGAAAGCCTGAAATATTTTCCTCTAAGATGTGGTAAAAGTAAATATGTCTATTCAATATAGTACAGAAAGTCATAGCTAGAGCATATAGAAAATAAAAAGGAATGAAGTCATCCAAATTGGAAAAGAAGTAAGATAATTTGTGTTTAATGTAGACATATAATAAATAACGTGGTGTAGAAAATTCTAAAGACAATTGTAAAAACTGTTAGAACAAATAAATGAATTCAGTAAAGTTTCAAGATACAAAAGCAACATACAAAAATCAGTGGCATTTCTATACATAAACAATGAACAATCTGAAGAGAAAATTAAGAAAATCCCATTTACAATAGCAACAAAAAGAATAACATGCTAGGAATTAAGTGATAAAAGACTGGTACACTGAAAATTACTAAAAAATTGATAAATGAAATTAAAGAAAGCACAGATAAGTGGAAAGACATTCTATGTTCATGGATTGAAAGAATTAATTTTGTTAAAATGTCCATACTGCCTAAAGTTAACTGCAGACTCAATGTAATCCCTGTCAAAATCCCAAATGGAATTATTTACAGAAATAGACAAAAAAATCATAAGATTCATATGGAAACATAAAAGACCCAGAAAAGTCAAAGCATTCTGAGTAAAAACAAAGTTGAAGACAACACAAGTCTTGATTCCAAAATATATGACAAATCTACAGTAATCAAAGCAGTATGTTATTAACATAAAAACTGACAGAAAACCAATGGAACAGCATGATCTCATTAATAAGTACACAAATCTATGGTCAACTGATCTTGACAACGATGCCAAGAACACACAATGGGGAAAGGATAGTCTCTTGGATAAATGGTGGTGAGGAAACAGGATATCCAACCAATTAAGAATGAATTTTCACCCTTATCTCATACTATATGCAAAAATCAACTCAAAACTGGTTAAAGACTTAAATTTAAGACATGAATCTGTAAACTACTAGAAAAAACATAGAGAAAATGTTTCTTGACATTAGTCTAGGCGATGCCTTTTTGGATATGACACCAAAAGCACAGACAACAAAAGTGAAGGTTACAAGTGTGATTACATTAAACTAGAAAGCTTCTGCACAGCAAAGTAAGCAGAATGAAAGGCAAAGGAGAAAATATTTTAAGCCATATATAAGATAAAGGGCTAATGTCCAAAACATATAAGGAACTCACACAATTCAATAGCAAAAAATAAATAACCTGATATAAAAATGTACCAAGGACCTGAACAGATATTTCCCAAAAGAAGACATACAAATGACCAACAAACACATGAAAAGATCCTCAACATCACTGGTCATTAGATAAATGCAAGTCAAATCATAATGTGATACCACTTCACATCTTCTACAATTACTATAATCAAAAATTCAGATCATAATAAGTGTTGATGAGAATGTGGAAAAATTGGAACCCTCTCACACTGTTGGCAAGAATATTAATTGTTGCAGCCACTATGAAAAAACGGTTTGGCAATTCCTAAAAAAATTAAACATGGAGTTACTATATGACATAGCATTTTCACTCCTAGGTATCTACCCCCCAAAAATTGAAAATATATTTCCCCAGAAAGACTTGTATGTGGATATATATATAGCAGCATTACACATAACAGCCAAAAAGTGGAAACAATCTCAATGTCCACCAATGGATGAAAGGGTAAACAAAATGTAGTGTATACATTCAGTTGCATTTTATCCAGTCATAAAAAGGAATGAGGTACTGAAACATACTACAATATGGATGAACCTCAAAAACACTTTGCCCACTGAAGGAAGCCAGCCCTAAAAGACCATATATTACATAATTTCATTTTTATGAAATGTCCAGAATAGGCAGATCTATAAAGATGGAAAGTAGATTAGTGGTTGTTAGGAACTGGGAAGAAGGAGGAATGGGAAGTAACTGCCAATGGATATAGGGTTGTTGTTTTGTTTGTTTTTATTTTTTGCTGTTATGGAAATGTTCTAAAATTGAACAGTGGTAATTGTTGCACACCTCTGAATTGTACAGTTTAAAAGAGTGAATGTTATGATATGCCAATGATATCTCAATAAATATGTTATTTTAAAAGATTAGAACAGAGGCATAAGCAGGAGGCAGATCATAAAGGGCATTAGGCAGTAGCAATTTGTTCAGTTTTAACTCCAAGTACAAGGACTGGTTTTAGGCAGAAGTGTGTTATTATCCGATTCTGTGTTTTTAAAAGATAACTCTATTGTATGGATATACAGAAGGAGGTAAGATGGAAACAGGGAGACAAATAGGAAGCAACTTTGGGAAAGAAAGACAATGGACACTTGAACTAGAGTTGCAGCATGGAGGACGGAGATGAATGGATTTACTAAATTGGGAAGACTGAGGTAGGAGCAAGAATAAGAAGAGAAGGAAAAGTAAGAATATGGTGTTTGATATGTCATCCACATCTTATAGGGAAACAGAACCAAATTATCAGGTGGAGTACCTGATCTGTAAGGATCACTAAACACCTCTGAAAAGATAGTATAAAAATGTATTTACCAATACTCCCCTTAAGGATAATGCTTTGTGTTTTTGGAAAGATCACTTAGTCGGTGTAAATGTGGAATAATAACACTCCTAATTGAAAACAGCATATCGAAATTAAAATGGATACTCTGTAAGACTTCTAGAGAAGGAAGAAGGGGACCAATTAATTGTGGGACTTTTGTTTTTTTGAGAGGAAAATAGTAATTTACAGATTTTGTACCAAGAGCTAAACTATTCAAGGCCACAAAGGAAAGGCAAGCTGCCATAAGCAAGCCTCTTCCTCTTTCTTTTTATTGAGTTATAGTCAGTTTACAAAGTTGTGTCAGTTTCTGGTTTGTACAGTACAATTTTCCAGTCGTACATGAACATACATATATTCATTTTAATATTCTATTTCACCGTGAGCTACTACAAGATCTTGGCTATATTTCCCTGTGCTATATAGTATAAACATATTTATCTATTCAACATATACCTGTCAGTATCTATAAATCTCAAAATCCTAGTCTGTCCCTACCCAAACACCTCCCCCCCAGCAACCACAAGTTTGTATTCTATGTCTCTTGAGTATGTTTCTGTTTTGTATTTAAGTTCATTTGTCTTCTGGTTTTTTGTTTGTTTGTTTGTTTGTTGGGTTTTTGCTTGTTTGTTTGTTTTAGATTCCACATATGAGTGATATCATATGGTATTTTCCTTTCTCATTCTGGCTAACTTCACTTAGAATGACATCCTCCAGGGACATCCATGTTGCTGCAAATGGCATTGTGTAGTCATTTTTTAAGGCTGAATAGTATTTCATTTTGTAAATATATCACAGCTTCTTTATCCAGCCATCTGTCAATGGATATCATCTAGGTTGTTTCCACATCTAGGTTATTGTAAATAGTGCTGCTATGAACATTGCAGTGCAGCTGTCTTTTTGAAGTAGGGTTCTTTCTGGAAATATACCCAGGAGTGGGATTACTGGGTCATATGGTCAGTCTATTCCTAGTCTTTTGAGGAATCTCAATACTGTTTTCCACAGTGGCTGCACCAAACTGCATTCCCACCAACAGTGAAGGAGGGTTCCCTTTTCTCCACACCCTCTCCAGCATTTATCACTTGTGGACTTTTGAATGATGGCCATTCTGACTGGTGCGAAGTGATACCTCATTGTACTTTTGATTTGCATTTCTCTGATAATTAGTGATATTGAGCATTTTTTCATGTGTCTATTGATCATTCATATGTCTTCACTGGAGAATTGCTTGTTTAGGACTTCTGCCCATTTTTGGATTGGGTTGTTTGTTTTTATCCTATTAAGTCATATGAGCTGTTTATATATTCTGGAAATTAAGCCTTTGTCAGTTTCATCTTTTGCAAATATTTTCTCCCATTCCATAGGTTGTCGTTTTGTTTTGCTTATGGTTTCCTTTGATGTTCTAAAGCTTGTAAGTTTAATGAGGTCCCATTTGTTTATTTCTGCTTTTATTTCTATTGCTTGGGTAGACTGCCCTGGGAGAACATTGCTGAGATGTATATGAGATAATGTTTTGCCTGTGTTTTCTTCTAAGAGGTTTATTGTATCTTGTCTTATATTTAAGTCTTTAGTCCATTTTGTGCTTATTTTTGTGTATGGTGTATGGGAATATTCTAGCTTCAATGATTTGCATGCTGCTATAGTTTTCCTAACACCATTTGCTGAAGAGACTGTCTATTCCATTGTATGCTCTTGCCTCCATTATCAAAAATTAATTGACCAAAATTTTGTGGGTTAATTTCTGGTCTCTCTATTTTATTCCATTGATCCATCTGTCTATTTGTGTACCAATACAATGCTGTTTTGATTACTGTAGTTCTGTCATATTGTCTGAAGTCTGACAAGTCTCTTCTTCTTAAGCAGCTCTCAACTTCTCCTCCAACAAAATGTTAATCAAATTATATAAAATACCTATGCTATACTCTATGTTCCATATTACCTAGGATAAATAAGTTTATGGAAAGCAAGCCAATGTCAACTTGAAGATTAAAGAAATAATTGTAACTTTTAAGATTAAAATGCTTCCTCCTTTTAAGATTACTTTTGTCTAAAATTCATTTTGGTCGTGTCATTTAATTTATTGTGAAATTTCAAACAGCACTCCAGGAGGGCATGAGTTTTTCTGTTAATAAGAAGAGGATGTGGATTTTAAAAGATTTGAAAACATTTACAAATAATATTATACCACTTGTAGAAAAAATAGATCTTGTGTATTTCTGTGCACATTCAATACACATAAAGGTATTTTAGAAGAATCACCAAAATGTAGTAGGATTTTGAGTGATTTTTACAATTTTCTTATTACTTTTCTGTATTGTTTTGATTTTTATAAAAAACATGAACTAATTTATAATTACAAAAATATTTTAAGATTAAAAATATCCTTATATTTGAATAAGGAAATGTGGCTATGATGGCTTCACATATTTTTTTCTAAAGTGCTTCACTGTTTTTCAGAGGGAAAAAAGTCAGGGTGATTCTATGATGAACAATCTTCAAAAACAATATATAAAAGGCTTTAAATTGTGATATCTGGCTATAAATATGACAATTTTTATTCTCACAAAACTTCACATCCTTCTTTATCTCCATTGTGCCATCTGAACTAGAAGAGAGCTTCCCTCCAACATCATATGGTGGTGGTTTAGCACATTCATTAACCAACCATTTACATAATTTTTGACATTCTATGCTAGATGGGAGGTTATCCACAATAAGGATAAGACAATGCCATTGTTCTCTAGGTACGTATAATTGGATGGAAACAAAGACACATGCTCAAGTGATACTAATGTACTGCTGCATATGTATGCCATACAGACATTATAGACATCATCTGTGATAGAGAATACTTCCAGTTGGAGTGCTTGAAGAAGGCTTCCCAAAAGAAATCAATCTGTGATAGACTTTCCACCATAGAAGACAACAGGTACTTTAAAAAGGAATGGTACCTGCAACGGAAAACAAACACAAATTGTCTTTGAAGAACTGCATAGAGTAAATGGGGTATTATTGGTCATCTGAACATTCAAGACAGCAAACAGTCAAAGATGATCTTAAGAATTTTAACCTAAGGGCTGTGAAAATTGTAAATTTAGGAAGATAATCTAATTTAAGGGGAAACCTGACAACTTCAGTTTTAAACCTAATTATGATCAATTCAAATAGAAATAGTCAGGTGTATACATACTGTTGTTAATGGTTAGGGATAGATATGGGGATTTTAAAGTCATCAGCAAAAATGGATTATTTGAACCTATTTTATTTATTGGATTATTTATTTATTTATTGAATTATTGAGAATCCAAGAGAATAAAGGTGTGGGGAAGAGAGTGGTGAAAAAGCAACACCAGAATATAATTTAGATATAGTGATTGGAGGATAAGAATTTAGAAAAGGAAAATAAGAATTTCTGGTCATAGGAAAAAGAAACAAGAATGTATGATTTATAAGAAATATAAGGAAGAAGAGGGTTTTGTAAAGACAAGGTAATCAGCCACGTAAAATGAAACACAAAGGTTATAGAATGTGAAGAACAAAAATAATTGGACTTACCTTAAAAGTCAGACATGAAGGAAATTTCAGGGATGTAATTAGGGCAAAAATGATACTGGGTTAAGTATGAGTGGTAAAGAATATAAAGCAATAGCTATGGACTCCACTATCTGTACAGTGGTAGTAAAAAAAATGCATGTTGACAGGAAAAAGCAGTAGACTCATGAAATTATTTATTATTGTAAATAAGAGAGATTTGTGTGCACTGAAAGAAATAAAAGAGAGAAACAAAAGACCTTTAGAAAGATGAGATATAATCTCACTTTCAAATAAACTGGAGTGGAAAGCTGAAAACAAAACCAAAACAAGTTCTGGCTTCCTGTTTTGAACAGGTATGATTTACTTCAAAATCCTGGCTTACTCCTTATATGAAAACATCCTTGAACTGGGACATCCCCTCACCAACCCTCTAACACACTAGGTAAGCTAACTCACTTCTCCCTTAACATAACACTGGTTCCAAATATGAAGAGATCCAAAGACTTGTAAGCTTCGTTAGTGCATCATATTGTGCTCAATCCTTGAACTTATTTTTTTCATATGGTAAGAATGCCTTTTTGATGCCTCGTTCTCATTTCATTTTCTTGTCTCACTTTCTTTAACTGACTTACGCCTGCCCCCCTTTCCAGCATATGTAGAATAAATGCCACCCATTAGGGAAGAGGATGATTTGAAGAAGCTTTACAGGTCAAAAATATGCTCCCTACAATTTTTAATGTCATCCAAAATTTTAACATTAAACATTAATTCTTTTGGATCTTCAGACAGAAAATATCTGAAATTATTTTCCTCTTATGTCCAGAAAGAGAGCCAGAGGCTCTGTTTGAATAGAATTGATGCCTGGGAAAAATAGGATACAGAATTCATAAAAAGAGTGGTGAGAGAAAAACAGGTGCAGATTGGAAAACACTGAGATATAATCCATCCAGCTCTGTCCTCACTTTTCTACTGACACACTTGTAATTTTTTATTTTTTTAAACCAATTCCTGCTTCATAGCCTTTCTTCTATATCCATTACATACACTAGATGGCAGTGCAACCACAAGAGAAGAAAGAACACTCTGAAAAAAAACTTTAATAGAGAGCACACCTTCAAACATCATCATTTAAACAAAAGAAAAAAATGAGGCCCCATTAAGGAAATAAGTTATTTAAAGTCACAACCTATTTAGTGCCAGAGCCCAGTCATTCATTCATCCATGCTTTTTAACCTCCCCATTCTCAGCCCCTCTGTTTCTCCCAGTTCATCCTCAGGGTTTCACTTCCTTCCCCATACAGCCCAATCCTCTTTTTTGCCAACACTCCCTAAACACTCATCCCTTTACCTTTCTGTTCCACCTTCCTTTCTCAGCACCTACATAGGGACTACCTAAAACACTGCTGGAGAAAGTCACCTATAGTACAAATTTTTGCCTGTAAAAAACATGCAGTCTCCAACATTACCTGGACACTCACTGCAAAACAGGGATTCTCTTCACTGTCTTGTCTCAGTTCTGTTTCCCTTTTCACAATGGGACTCCACAAATACTCCCCAAAGTTTCAAACTCCCAAAGCCTCTGCTTTCTGCAGGCAATCTGACCTCATACTTCACTGCAAAAAATAAATCTATGGTGAAAAAATTTTTCATCATATTCACATTTGCTTATCTATGACTATACCCACTTCACTTCCTTTCTGCCAATCTTAATCAGCTTTCCTCCACAGTTAATCCCCTAGTTGTGCTTTTCACTCCTTCCACTTCAATTCTCTATCAGAATTTGGACCTTACTTAATCAGTATTCTTCATCTAGCCTCTAGCCTCAATCTTTCATTCATTCTTGTCTCCTACCATATAAACATATTCAAGTTTATGTAACCATTAATTTTTTTCTCCCCCAATATAATGTTAACAAGCCATAGAACAAATAGAGTAAGTACAATGTGCCAGGCACCTTTTTAAGTGATTTATATAGCCTAACTCATTTAACCCTCACAACCATCTTGTGAGGTAATTCACTACCATTATCATTAGTTTGCACATGAGAATACTGAAGCACAGTGAAGTCAAGTACCTTACTCAAGATCACACAGCTAGTAAATGGCAAAGCTAGGTTTCAAATCTAGACTTTCAGGGTCCAGACTATGTACTGATAACCACTGTTCTATACTTCCAAGGCCTTCTAATGTGTAGTGTTCTTTTTCCCTCTTTTTACATCCAAACTTTTCACAAGAACAATTTATTTTCACTGTCTCCACTTTCCTACTGCCCTTTCATTGCTAGCCTACTGTAACTAGGACACTCCATCATTACTCCACCAAAACTGTTATGTCAGGTCATTGCTAAAACCATCAGAAATCCTCTCTTTTTTAAACATTTTTTATTGAGTCATAATCATTTTACAATGTTGTGTCAAATTCCAATGTAGAGCACAATTTTTCAATTATACATGAACATATATATATTCATTGTCACATTTTTTTTCTCTGTGAGCTACCACAAGATCTTACATATATTTCCCTGTGCTATACAGTATAATCTTGTTTATCTATTCTGCATGTGCCTGTCAGTATCTACAAATTTTGAAATCCCAGTCTGTCCCTTTCCACCTCCCACCCCCTTGGCAACCACAAGTTTGTATTCTATGTCTATGAGTCTGTTTCTGTTGTTTTGTATTCACGTTCTTTTTTTTTTTTTTTTTTTTAGATTCCACATTTGAGCAATCTCATATGGTATTTTTCTTTCTCTCAGAAATCCTCTTATTATTCCTTTTGACCTCTTTTTTGCATTCAATATTACTGACCATTTCCTTCTTAAAGCTCTGTCCTTCCTTCATTTCTATCAGACTCTTTCAAATTTTATTCCTACCTGAATGGCTGCTTTCTGTCAGCCTCCTTTAGGGTTTTCCCCTCTGTCCATCAGTTCAATGGCAGCACTCTTTAGTGTCCCATTCTCTCGAATTCTGGAACCAAGAAGCCCTGAATTTAAATATAAATTAACCATTTAACCACCGTTAACCAATGCCATACCCTGGACAAATTGCTTCTTCTCATAGGGGTTTTGTGAGAAATAAATTACATGATACATTGTAAAGTACTTAAAGTGCCTGACATATAGGGGGTACTCAAAGAATATTAGTTTTTGTTGTTGCTGTCATAATCATCATCACTATTAACATCTCATTTATAATTACAGCCTCTGTTACATCCTCTATTACAATCATTTCCAAGCATGCATAGCTTTTCCTCTTGAGTTCCCGGCCTGTATTTTTGTATCTGAATATTCCATAGTCATTTTCAAAGTCAATAAGTCCAAAATGGCATACATGAACAATTTTCAGTTATGCTCAACCTTTCCTTTTCCTTTACTTCCCCACTAAATTAAGTTGGTAAGCTTTGTCTATTCTATACATCTCCTGTATTTCAGATATATGTGAACTTGTTATTTTTAATTAATTCTGCCTACTAGTACCATCTGGTTGGATTCAAATGTAGCCTATTCTGCTCTAAAAAATCACCTTCACTCAAAGTTAGAGAACTATTAGCTTAGTAGTCACCTCACCTACAATGTGTGTTTCTTGCTTTAGAATTTGTGTGCCTGAACTTCACAGATCAATATTATACACAAGTAGCAGGCAGGATTTAGTCTCAGTTATCCAACTGCTAACCAGTACTATACTCTTTTACCTCTTGTAGAGAAAACCACAAGAAATAACACAAGACCATTTGCAATTTTTTTGAAATTTCCTCAGCCTTGGAATCTTTGGGTGCAAAATATTTTTTGTTAGGAGTTAAGCATTCCCTTTGTACTCTGTACTACAGCCATACAAAATTGCTTAGAGTTGCCCATTCATGTGAGGCTATTTCACACTTCTGCACACAAAAGTAAGAATTTAGATGTCAATCTGAGGAAAAGTAAGAACTCATTTTCCACAGGAGTTTTTTGTTTGTTTGTTTGTTTTCAGAGAGATCCAAGAGGTGAGTTTAGTTCAAATATGTACGTGCATCACTCAGTAAAAGTATCATGCTAAGTTAAGCTATAAGAGGGTGATGTCAAGGAATACAAAGATGGTTTTGATGAAGGCTCCTCCTTTGAGGCACTCACAGTCAAGTAAGGAAGCTAAGAAATGTCCACATGTTATGAATAATAAAAATGGAGTTCACCTTCAGCACAATACAGCCCAATAGAGCTAAACTCTTTAGGGCAAAATATTAAATTGTGTAGTTGCTAGAATAAAAGGGAGATCAGTGAAGGAAGGATGACTCAGGCAGTTTTTTGAGTGAGTAAAGTACTTTGGACAACACATTTTTGTGGTCCTGATGATTTCTCTTTCTCTAAGATAAAAGTTTATAAATTGGATAGTCTCAGAAAGTCTGTCAAACCCTTGAAATCATTTGTAGAATATTGTGCATGTGCACTTTTCTGAGAAGAGTCCACTGTTTCCATCATATCCTCATAGGAGTGCATAACTCAAAAAAGGTGAATAATCACAGTTCAAAATCACAAGATAGGGATTCTCAAGATAATTTTGTGAGTTTTATATCACCATATTTACCTTCTACTAAATTTTTATCCCAGCATCTGTCAGAGCATGTACCATGGAGAACAGATCCATGTGCTCCATGCTTGAAGCTTTGCTGACGTTACCAACATACTGGGAAGGAGAGTCAGTGGTGCAAGAGAGATAAGGAGTAGGAAGAAGCATCCAAAATTCTAATTTTGGTTTTGAAACTCACTGCAGCAATTCACTAAAATTATCTAGGTTCCATTTTTCTTCTTCTAAAACTGGAGGCAGTAAAATGACAATAATAATCTCTACCTGCCTACTTTGCAGAATTGTTTTCAGAATCCAATGGATTTGTATGGAAAGAGCAATTTCCATACATACATAAAGTTCAGGCTTGGAAGTTACCCATTCCTAGGTCTCAATCCTAGTTCAAACATTCTCAAGCTTAATAATTAATAATTGTCTGAACTGTCACTTTCTAATTCTTAAAAAAGACATAATATCTCTTACTTATTAAAGCTTGGGGGGAGTGATAGCTAAATATATAAAGAACCTAGGACAGTGCTTATGTATAATAACTGCTCCATAAATATATGCCCTAATCTCACTTCTGCCTCTCATCCTATTAAAACTTGCTCTTAGAAAGGAGAAATAGCTGTCATTTACATCTGATTACAAATAAGAATCAGTCCTCCCTACCTCTATCTTAAATGTTTATGTATGGTATGTATAGGATGTGATCTCCATTATAAACCTAGAGATGGATGGAGTAGGTTTGGAACAATAACTGCATAGAATCTAAACATTTAGAGTTGAAACAACAGAAAACTAATATTTGTGAGATAATTAATACTATTATTCTCATTTTACAAATAAGAACACAGAGCCTTAATGATGCCCTTATTCTCCCTTATTTGCTTCACCTACGGTAACTTTTCCCTGTTCATGTTTTGGATGAACCTCTGTTGGAAATCTCAGCTGTTTGAGCCACCATTACTCATGTTTAAACTTTAGTTGTACAGAGTTGCCCAACCAGAACATCTTTCTTTTCAAGGCAAAGAAATAAACCATGACCATAAGGAGACTCTTTGATGAACTCAGCCAACCATGCTGGTCAAATGTGGGAATCATTGGTGTGCACTGTACTTCTTTGTGATGATGCAGTACCCACAATGTGCTAGATTTTCCTTCATAGTCAACCAAACTATCACAGCACAAAATAATGAAGATTTCATTCCTTACCCTAGTTCACTATTTTACATGAAAATTTAAAGAGTCCATGCATCTGAAAGATTCATCCCAAATGCCTCGGAATGATGTTTTGAGCTCAAACTCAGAAACAAAACCCAGATGGCCTTCACTACAAACAGTTCTCTCATCTGCACTTTTCCAGACCATAATTTGTCTCATGGTTTTCAGAAGTACTACCTCCAATTGACAAAGCAGAGGCACTTGTATACATTTTCTGGCTGGTCTTTAGTTGACTGTTCTTGTCATGTGCTTGATCTGGCTGATGTAAGACAGAGTCACCTCCAGAAATCATGGTGACCTCTACTTTTATGCTAACTTCATCTGTGCAAAGGTACTGTTGCCTAAATGTCATTTGAGATCTTTTCCCAGTCTTGAAGATGAGCAGTACTAAGCCACAGAAATTCATGCTAAGTTTTGCCTTGAAACTAGTATTGGTGAAATGTTTGGAGAGGAGATGGAGAAAGCTGTTAAGGGAAAGGCTGTGGCCAGGAAACAA
The DNA here is from genome assembly GCF_048773025.1 of Camelus bactrianus. Classification (NCBI taxonomy): domain Eukaryota; kingdom Metazoa; phylum Chordata; class Mammalia; order Artiodactyla; family Camelidae; genus Camelus; species Camelus bactrianus. The sequence continues at coordinate 63,374,055 of NC_133575.1, read as the reverse complement.
ACAAAACTATTTGGTCCATGTCGTAAATGACCTTTAAGACCTTGGCCTCATTAACCCCATACTCTGAATTCTAACCCAGAAGAGCCAGCATGCCTTCAAAAAGAATGAAGAAATTCTTAATCCCTAAACATGTAACAGATCATCCATACAGTTTGTGGGGGTTTTGTCACCATGGATAATTAATACACAATGATGCCAAGCCAAGGCAGACTCAATCATTGATTCATCCCTCTAGAACCCTGGAATGCCAAGTTAGAACATAGTTTGGAGGATTATCTAGTCCAAGCACCTTACTTTACAGATGGAGAACTGAGTTCCAAGAAAAGGAAATAGCATGTTTAAATTATATATCTAGTTAGTAGAAGCACCAGGAAAAGATCCAAGTCTCTTAGCTCATTGTTCAGTACATACATTTCTGTACAATGATTCTTTATTCTCAGAGGACAGAGAGTAATTTAGAAATATACATTAAGTCTTACAGCACCCTGAAGGAGAAAAAGGTATCACAGAGCCCGATGTGAAGCTTAGGGTAGGCAGCTGCCTCAAAGATCCTGAGGAAGTCTACATTTCATTGTCCCTGTAATTCATGTAAAATGAGTTAGATGGCACTTCAGAGTAACTTCAAGTCAAAGATTGTTCTACAAGCAAGGCTAAGTAAATCAGAGAAGAAAGGAAGAAGAAGGAGATATTGAAAACAGAATATGACCAACATTATAACTTTCCAAATGGCATAGGCCAACAGCATCATTGTCCCCTCATGAGCTAGGAAGTCAGAAAAAAAAAAAAGAAATAATGTGTTATCTATCTCAGATGCTATAAGAACTGTAGTCCTGTTAATATATTAAAAATAACCTTCTTCTGATCTGTGCTCAAAGGCTGATGATTGTAAACCACCAAAAACAGCCTATTGACCCTCTTCATTCCCTATAGGTTCCCTGACAGGTTCAGACAATAGAAGAAATACATTTTTTTTCACAGTTATTTCCCATGTTAAATCATTTTGATCCTTCTTGGTGTATCTCCAGCTTAGTTGTCCTATAATATCAAGTTATCCTCTATCTGGTTGAGATCTCTTGGAGAGGACCTTCCTGTGAGGCAAAAGGTGGATGCAAGAAGCCATGTAATGTGCGTGTCCCCACTATAATATCTTTAAGGGATATGATTTTTGTTAATTTTGTTCAGTTTTAGTACCTAGAACAGTGTTTGGCATATAGTAAATGCACATTTGTTAAATGAATGGATGAACTAAATAGAGAAAAGGGTGAATTAAATGGACCTAGAGCTGTGTGTGGCCCTGCCAAGGTATGTTTGACAGGCAAAAAAAAAAAAAAAAAAAAAAAAAAAAAAAAAAAAAGTTCACCTTGCAAAAGCTTAGAGTTTATAGAGGGGAACAATGAGATAAAATGTAGGAAAATAAGTCAGATGAGATCACTGATGGACTTTATGGCCATGTCAAACTTTTTTGTAGCCAGTAAGAAGCTATTGGAGTTCTTGACCCAGGAAGTAGTATTGTCAAATTTCCACTTGAAAAAGATTTTTTTCTGGTGCTAATACAAGTGATGTATGGTAAGGAGAAGTAGTCAGGGCAGGGAGATTTCAGAACTATAAATTCATAGAGTTGGGAATTCAGGGTTATCTAGTACAGCCTCCCAAAAAGTGTTAGAATTATATTTACCATCTACATGATCAAAACAGAATTACTTTTTCCAGAAAATAAGTTCCATGAACCCAATGATATTTTCTATATTTTTCACTTGTATATGCTTACAGTCTAACACAGAGCTTAGAAATGGTAGGTGCACAATAAATATCTGTTACACTAATGAGTGAGTGAATGATTGAATTTAGTCAGTGCTTACATACTTACAATGACAGTGTCCTAACTGGTTCACAATTACTGTGATGGAAGAGATATTTGTTGAAAAATCAATCTACATTACTTGGCAAAAAAACCTATCTTCCCTGTACTTTACACTTAATGGCTACTTCTCCTCCCATGGACCTACATAAATGGCAGCACCAATCACTATCATCTTTGAAGCTACAGAATACATCCAGCAGTGAAATCACTGCAGCTTGAAAAAGGTTGTTAGTTAAGAGTAAGGCAAGAGATTTTATAGGTATTTTAAGCTTTATTAAGTCAAGAAACCTGTTAACAATTACATGTTATATCCCAAGTACCTAATACAGAACATAGTAGAAGTTCAATAAATATTTGTTGTGTTTATTAACTAAATTAATAGGGAATCCAAGAAGACAGTAAGTTGGAGAATCACTCCAAGGGTTTGGGTTTTGATGAATGAAAGTACCATTGCCAAAATAAAAAAGTTATGAGGAGGAAGATAAAATGTGGGGGGAGGGTGATTACTCCCACTTTCAGAAATGTTGATCTGTGATGATAGCAGGATCTTTTTACTTCACAGTAGTTGGTTCCAAATGACCCTTAACACTCTTTGCAACAATGAGACTTGCCGAATCTATATAAGTCATAAGACAGCAATTTGGGATTTGCCCACATGGGTGATAATCAAACTGTGAAATTAAATGTGTTATTCAAAGGACATGATTATTAGAATGGGAAACAGGGCTTCAAATTGAAGGTAGAGAAGTAGAGTTAAGAGGAACCAAAACAAAAGACCAAGAAAGAACAATAATAGAGGTAAAAGTAAACCTAAGACAATGTTGGATCAAAGAAACCAAGTCAAAAACTGATTTCAAGAACAGATGCAAAAGAGACAGCAGAATAGTAGGATGCTCATAGCTCACCCTCTCCCACAGATACACCAAGACTCACATCCACGGACCCACTCAGCCAACCAGAGCACCTGTGGAACTCCAAAAGGACATTGCCCTCTTCAAAAGACAAAGACACCAAAAATCTGGTAGGAGAAAGGAAAAAAAGAAAGAAGAAAAGGCAAAACAGTGCAGGACCAGTCCTGTGGGGAGGGAGCGGCAAAGAGGACTGGCGCTCGTTCGCCGGGTCTCCCCCCTCCAATGGAGAGGCCAGCGGGACTGAAGTGGAGCCTCTGAGGCTCAGATCTGTAAAGAGCAGCCCTTGACCTACAGAACTAAGTTAAATGGGCACAGAAGGTCCCTGCAACACCCAGCCCGAGACCCGAGCCGGGAGCTGGGGGCCAGGACAGGCTGCCTGAGCTGGGCAGAGGAAGGGGACAGCTGCACTGAGGCTGCCCCAGGGGACTGCAGGGTGCTGCACAATGTTGATGAGTGGGTACACGGCAGAAAAACCCGGGCCCACCATAAAACAGCATGGCTGATGTGCCATGGCGGAAAGGGTGGATACCCACATCTCTGAAAACACACAGAAGGTTTTCAGCGAGGAGAGGCAGGGCTCAGGCACAGCCACCATATCCTCCAGTGCTTGGCACCCAGGTAGGGGCGGAGGCGAAACCTGAATCCATGCCTCCGGGCTCGGCAGCCTCAAAGAACAGAGGGTGACTTGTTTGCAGCCAGAGTCAGATAGGATCCTTCCTCCCTGGTGCCTCACAAAGTTCATGCCGCCAGGACAAACAAGGAGCTGAGTTTGGACACAGAGCAGGGGTGGGGCTGTTCCACGGTCTTCCTGGGGCCCACCTGCGGAGCGCCGACCTGGGACAGAGATTACCGTGGTGCGGAGCTGTGAAGCTACCACCACCAGGAGATGGCGGGTGGCCACCCTCGCCTTTCCGGCGGGAATGCTGTGCTGGGAGAGGGCGCGATCTGCTTGCTGACAGGCACTGGGAGCAGCACAGACTAGGGCACCAATGGAGGGCCTCTGAAAACAGCAAGTTGAGTTCACAAAACAAGGCAAAGACAGAAAGATTTCTCATTAAGAAAACACAGTCCCGAGGAGATGGAGAAGATGGCGGAGAAGAAGGACGCTCGCAGGTCACCCTCTCCCACAAATACACCAAGACCCACATCTACAGACCCACTCAGCCAACCAGAGCACCTGTGGAACTCCGACAGAACATTGCACTCTTCAAAAGATAAAGACACCAAAAATCTGGTAGGAGAAAAGGAAAAAAGAAAGAACAGAAAGAAAAGCAGTGCGGGACGGGTCCCGCTGGGAGGGAGCGGCAAAGGAGGACTGGAGCTCGCTCGCTGGATCTCCCCTCTCCAACTGAGAGGCCAGCGGGACGGAGGGGGAGCCTCCGAGGCTCGGATCTGTACAGAGCAGCCCTTGACTAACAGAACTAAGTTAAACGGGCACAGAGCGTCCCCCCGACACCCAGCCTGAGATGCGGGCCGGCAGCCGTGGGCAGGGCCAGGCTGCACAAGCTGGGCGGAGGACGGAAGTGGCTGCACGGAGGCAGCCCCAGGGGAACGCAAGGGGCTGCGCTCCGTGGCTGTGGGTGCACAGGGCAGAACAACCTGGGCCCTCCATAAAACAGCAAGGTTGATGTGCTCTTGGGGGAAGGGTGCACACACCCATCTCTGAAAACCTGTGGAAAGTTTTCGGGGGAAGAGAGGCGGGGCTCAGGCACAGCCACCATATCCTCCGCGCTGAGCACTCAGGCGGGGGTGGGGGAGTAACCTGCATCCGCACCGAAGGGCTTAGCAGCCTCAAAGGCCAGACTGAGACTGGCATGCAGCCCGGGGCAGATAGGATCCTTCCATCCTGGTCCCTCAGAGAACTTGCTCCACAAAGACAAACAAGGAGCTGGGTTTTGGCTCGGAGCAGGGACAGGGCTGTCCCTCGATCTTCCCCGAGCCCACCCGCGGAGCACCGAACAAGGCGGAGCGCCGACCAGGGCGGAGGGCCTACCAGGGCACAGCACCGACCACGGAGCGCGCAGCCGCACAGAGCAGCGGAGCTACCTGTGGCAACGCAGGTAGAGCGAGAGCGGCCCCCCGCATTTCAGGCAGGAACACAGACCTGACCGAGGTGCTGGGAGGGGGCACGACCCGCCCTCCTACCCGGCCAGTCTGAAAAATCTGACTGCGGCATCCAGAGGGGCAGCGACATGCTCGCCCACAGCAGAGAGCTGCACCTGACCCCGTATTAGGAGGAGGCGCGATCTGCTTGCCGACAGGTGCTGGGAGCAGCACAGAAGAGGGCGCCAACGGAGGGCCTCTGAAAACAGCAAGCTGAGCTTCCAAAACAGGACAAAGACAGAAAGAATTCACATTAAAAGCACACAGACTCCAGGAGAACACCAACAAACCCCCCCTTTTTTTTTTAAATCTGTTTTTACCTGTTCTATTTTCTATTACTCTCTTAATATTTACTTCTTAATTCATTTCTATTTCTCTTGGGTTTTGATGTCCTGCTATTGATTAGACACAGGTTTCAAATACATCTATTCATCTACACCCCCCCTTTTTTTGTAAAGGTTACAAAAGGACGTCTCAACCCGATTAATACTCTGCTTCAACTCACTCTTCTATTATTCATTATACACAGTTTTCAAACCCTCTTTCTCCCTTCTTTTAAAATTCTTTCTCTCTCTCTCTTATTTTTTTCTCTTTTTTCCTAAGTTATACTCCTAAATAGGCATCAGATAGATAAAATCCTTAAGGACCAAAATAAACAACTGATACTCCATAAACCACAGTGCCAAAGAGGTATGAGCAAGATGAAAAAGCAGAAAAACCTTTCCCAATTAAAAGAACAACAGAAATCCCCTGAAAGAAAGATCAACGAAATAGACATCGATAGCCTACTAGATCAAGATTTTAAAAAAGGAGTGATCAAATTGCTGAAGGAATTAAAAGAGATAGTGTTTAGAGATATAAAATATGTCAAAAATGAAATTGAAGCTATAAAGAAGAGCCAAGTAGAATGGGTAAACTCATTGACAGAGATGAGGAATGATCTAATAGCTGTGCAAAGCCGACTAGATAATGCAGAGGAATGAATTAATGATCTAGAAGACAGGGCAAGAGAAAGCACCCATTCAGAAGAACTACAAGAGAAGCAAATAAAAAATCATGAAAATAGCATAAGGGATCTATGAGATAATATAAAGCATACCAATCTTCACATAATAGGGGTCCCAGAAGGAGAAGAAAGATCAAAGGGGACTGAAAAGGTTTCTGAAGAAATCATGACTGAAAACTTCCCAAACTTAAAGAAGGAATCAGATATCCAATACAGGAAGCTCAGAGGGTCCCAAACAGGAAGAAACCAAAGAGACCCACACCAAGACATATCATAATCAAGATGGCCAGAGTCAAGGATAAAGAAATGATTCTAAAGGCAGCAAGAGAAAAGCAAAGAGTAAGTTACAAGGGAACCCCCATAAGGCTCTCAGCTGATTTCTCTACAAAAACACTACAAGCCAGAAGGGAGTGGCAAGATATATTCAAAGCCCCAAATGAAAAAAAGATGCAGCCTAGGATCCTTTATCCAGCAAGGCTATCCTTGAGGATAGAAGGAGAAATAAAGAGTTTCACAGACAAAAAAAAGCTGCAGGAGTTTAGCAACACTAAACCCAAACTAAAAGAAATATTGAAAGGGCTATTCTAAATAGAAAAGCAGCAGGATGCTACAGAAATGAGAAACACACAACTGGAAAGGTGATAAATCATGAATTACAAATAAAGTAAACATGAAATTATAAAAGAAGACATACAAATCACTGAGAGTAGGAGAAGGAGACAGGGAAATATAGAATATTTTTTCTTTCTTTTTTAAATTTTTTTAATATTACGATGGGTTTGAGATCATGTTACTATCAGTTTAATAAAAACAGTTATAGTAATGGGTTAATAGATTTACAAAAAAGGGAAACCACAAGCTAAAAATTTACAAAGGAGTCACAAAAATAAAATAAAATGCATTATAATACAAAGGAAAATTACCAAACCACAAAAGGAAGAAGAAAGGAACAAAGAGGATATACCAATTCAACTGCAAAGATAAGTTCAAAATGGCAATAAACGCACATCTATCATTAATTACTCTAAATGTTAATGGACTAAATGCTCCAGTCAAAAGACATAGAGTGGCAAACTGGATAATAAAGCAAGAGCCTTCAATATGCTGCATACAAGAGACCCACTTTAGGGAGAAGGACACATATAGATTGAGAGTGAAAGGATGGAAAAGGATATTCCATGCAAATGGAAAAGCCAAAAAAGCAGGTGTTGCAGTACTGATTTCAGACAAAATAGACTTTAAAACAAAGGCCATAAAGAAAGATAAAGAAGGACATTTTATAATGATTAAAAGAGTGATACAAGATGAGGATATTACACTCGTTAATATATATGCACCCAATATAGGAGCACCTAAGTACATACAAGAATTACTAACAGAGATACAGGGGGATATTGATGGGAATACAATCATAATTGGAGATTTTAACACTGCATTAACATCACTAGACAGATCTTCCAGACAGAAAATAAACAAGGCAACAGAGAAATTAAATACTACAATAGAAAAACTAGATTTGGTGGATATTTTCAGAGCATTACACCCCCCAAAAATAGGATATATATTCTTTTCAAGTGCACATGGAACATTTTCCAGGATCGATCATGTACTTGGGCACAAAAGAAAACTCAACCATTTTAAGAAGATAGAAATTATTTCAAGCATCTTTACTGGCCACAATGCCATAAAACTGGAAATCAACAACAGAGAAACAAAGGAGAAAACAAGGAAAGCATGGAGATTAAACAATATGTTATTGAGAAAACAATGGATCAATGAGGAAATCAAAGCTGAAAATAAAAAATACCTAGAGACAAATGATAATGAAAGCACAACCACTCAAAACCTATGGGACACAGCAAAGGCAGTGCTAAGAGGGAAGTTTATAGCGATACAGGCCTTCCTCAAAAAAGAAGAACAATCTCAAATAAACAATTTAACCCACCACCTGAATGAATTAGAAAAAGAAGAACAAAAAAGCCCCAAAAAGCAGCAGAAGGAAGGAAATAATAAAGATCAGAGAGGAATTAAATACAATAGAGATTAACAAGACCATAGAAAAAATCAACCAAACCAAAAGTTGGTTTTTTGAAAAATTAAATAAAATCGACAAACCTCTGGCCAAACTCACAAAGAAGAAAAAACAGAGAGCACAAATTAGCAAAATAAGAAAGGAAAATGGAGAAATTACAACAAACAAAATAGAAATACATAATATCATATGAGAATATTATGAAAACTATATGGAAGCAAACTGGATAACCTAGAGGAGATGGACAAGTTTCTGGAAACATACTGTCCACCAAAACTGAATCAAGAAGAATCTGAACACTTGAACAATCCGATCGCTAGAAAGGAAATAGAAATAGCAATTAAAAACCTCCCTACAAATAAAAGTCCAGGACCGGACGGCTTCACCGGGGAATTCTACCAAACATACAAAGAAGAACTCATACCAGTCCTTCTCAAACTCTTCCAGACGATTGAAAAGGAGGGAATACTCCCAAACTCATTCTATGAAGCCACCATCACCCTGACACCAAAATCAGGCAAAGACACTACAAAAAAAGAGAATTATAGGCCAATATCACTGATGAACATAGACGCCAAACTCCTCACCAAAATTTTAGCAAATAGAATCCAACAACACATAAAAAAGATTATACATCATGACCAAGTGGGGTTCATCCCAGGGACACAAGGCTGGTTCAACATACGCAAATCAATCAGTGTGATACATCACATCAACAAGAGAAAGGACAAAAACCACATGATCATCTCAATCAATGCAGAAATAGCATTTGATAAAAATCAACAGCCACTTATGGTAAAAACTCTCGCCAAAGTGGGTATAGAGGGAACATATCTCAACATAATAAAAGCTATATATGACAGAACTACAGCCAGCATAGTACTCAATGGTGGAAAACTCAAAAGCTTCCCACTAAAGTCTGGGACAAGGCAAGGATGCCCACTATCACCACTCCTATTCAACATAGTCCTGGAAGTCCTAGCCACAGCAGTCAGGCAAGAGAAAGAAATAAAAGGGATCCAAATTGGAAAAGAAGAGGTAAAACTGTCATTATATGCTGATGACATGTTACTATATATAGAAAACCCGAAAAGGTCCACACAAAAGCTACTAGAGCTGATTGAAGAATTCAGCAATGTAGCAGGTTACAAAATTAATGTTCAAAAATCAGTTGCATTTCTTTACACTAACGATAAATCAACAGAAGAAGAAAGTAAAGAAACAATCCCCTTTAAAATAGCACCCAAATAATAAAATATCGGAATAAATCTAACCAAGGAGGTGAAAAAATCATACACAGTAAACTATAAACCATTGATGAAGGAAATTAAAGAAGACTTTAAAAAATGGAAAGATATTCCATGCTCTTGGATTGGAAGAATCAATATTGTTAAAATGGTCACACTGCCCAAGGCAATCTACAGATTTAATGCAATCCCTATCCAATTACCCAGGTCATATTTCACAGAACTATAACAAATCATAATAAAATTCATATGGAACCATCAAAGACCTAGAATTGCCAAAGCATTACTGAAGAGAATGAAAGAGGCTGGAGGAATAACTCTCCCAGTCTTCAGAAAATACTATAGAGCTACAGTCATCAAGACAGCATGGTATTGGTACCAAAACAGACATATAGACCAATAGGACAGAATAGAGAGCCCAGAAATGAACCCACAAACTTTTGGTCAACTCATCTTCGACAAAGGAGGCAAGAATATACATTGGAATAAAGACAGTCTCTTCAGCAAATGGTGTTGGGAAAACTGGACAGCAGCATGTAAAACAATGAAGCTAGAACACTCCCTTATACCATATACAAAAATCAACTCAAAATGGATTAAAGACTTAAACATAAGACAAGATACAATAAACCTCCCAGAGGAAAACATAGGGAAAACATTATCTGACATATATCTCAAAAACTTTCTCCTAGAAGAAATAAAAGCAAGAATAAACAAATGGGACCTAATGAAACTTACAAGCTTCTGCACAGCAAAGGAAACCAGAAGTAAAACAAGAAGAAAACCTACGGAATGGGAGAAAATTTTTGCAAGTGGAACCGACAAAGGCTTGATCTCCAGAATATATAAGCAGCTCATATGACTCAATAAGAAAAAAATAAACAACCCAATCCAAAAATGGGCAGGAGACCTAAACAAGCAATTCTCCGAGGAAGGCATACAAATGATCAAAAAGCACATGAAAAAATGCTCACTATCACTAATTATCAGAGAATTGCAAATCAAAACTGTAATGAGGTATCACCTTACACCAGTCAGAATGGCCGTCATTCAAAAATCCACAAATGACAAATGCTGGAGAGGCTGTGGAGAAAGGGGAACCCTCCTACACTGCTGGTGGGAATGCAGTTTGGTGCAGACACTATGGAAAACAGTGTGGAGATTCCTCAAAAGACTAAAACTAGACTTACCATATGAGCCAGCAGTCCCACCTCTTGGCATATATCCAGAGGGAACCTTAATTCAAAATGATACATACACCTCAGTGTTTACAGCAGCACTAGATACAATAGCCAAGACATGGAAACAACCTCAATGTCCATTGACAGATGACTGGATAAGGAAGAGATCATATATTTATAGAATGGAATACTGCTCAGCCATAAAAAAGAATAAAATAATGTCATTTTCAGCAACATGGATGGACCTGGAGAATGTCATTCTAAGTGAAGTAAGTCAGAAAGAGAAAGAAAAATACCATATGATACCACTTATATGCAAAATCTTAAAAAAAAAGAAAACAAACTTATTTACAAAACAGAAACAGACTCACAGATATAGAAAACAAACTTATGGTTACCAGAGGGGTAAGAGGGTGAGAAGGGATAAATTGGGAATTCGAAATTTGTGGATATTAACTACTATATATAAAATAGATAAACAACAAGTTTATACTGTATAGTACAGGGAACTATATTCAATATCTTGTAGTAACTTATGGTGAAAAAATATGAAAACAAATATATGTATGTTCCTATATGACTGAAGCATTGTGCTGCACATCAGAAACTGATGCAACATTGCAACCTGTCTGTATGTCAATAAAAATATATTTAAGGAAAAAAAATTGTGCTTCTATAATTGATTATACTCTGTTTTCAAAGCTTATTTCTCCCTTCTTTTAAAATTCTCTTTCTCTCTCCCTCCTTTTTTATTTCTTAAGTTTTATTCCTACTTAGGTATTAGATAGATAAATAAATAAACTCTTATAAGGACCACAATAGATGACTGATACTCCATAAGCCACAGTACCAGAGAGATATGAGCAAGATGAAGAAGCAGAGAAACCATTCCCAATTAAAAATACAAGAAAAATCCCCTGAAAGAGTGATCAATGAAATAGACATGGATAGACTACTAGATCAAGATTTCAAAACAGGAGTGATCAAAGTATTAAAGGAACTAAAAGAGATATTGTTCTCACATATAAAAATGTCAAAAATGGAATTGAAGCTATTAAGAAGAGCAAAGTAGAATTGGTAAACTCATTGGCTGAGATGAGAACTGATCTAAAGGCTGTGCAAAGCAGACTAGATAATGCAGAGGAACGAATTAGTGACCTAGAAGACAGGACAACAGAAAGCACGAAACCAGAACAGCTGAGAGATAAACAAATAAAATCAAATGAAAGCAACATAAGGGACCTTTGAGATAATATAAATAATGCCAATGTTTGCATAGTAGGGATCCCAGAAGGGGAAGAAAGAACAAAGGGGATTGAAAATGTATTGGAAGAAATCATGACTGTAAACTTCCCAAACTTAAAGAAGGAATAAGATATCCAACTACAGGAAGTTCAGAGGGTCCCAAACAGGAAGAACCCAAATAGACCCACATCAAGACATCATAATCAAGATGGCCAGAGTCAAGGATAAAAAATGATCCTAAAGGCAGCAAGAGAAAAGCAAACAGTGAGTTACAAGGGAACCCCCATAAGGCTCTCAGCTGATTTCTTTACAAAAAGACTACAGGCCAGAAGGGAGTGGCAAAATATATTCAAAGTCCTGAAAGAAAAAAAGATGAAGCCTAGGCTACTTTATCCAGCAAGGCTATCTTTTAGGATAGAAGGAGAGATAAAGAATTTCACAGACAAGCAAAAACTAAAACAGTTTAGCAACACTGAACCCATGCTAAAAGAAATACTAAAAGGTCTACTCTAAATAGAAAAGAAGCAGGATGATACAGAAATGCGAAACTCATAACTGGAAAAGTGATAACTCATGAATTACAAATAAAGTAAACAAGAAATTGTAAAAGAAGACACCTAAATCTTTAAGAGTGGGAGAGGGAAGCAAGAAAATATCAATTATTTTTTTCTTTCATTTTTAAATTTTTTTGTTTTTGGTAGGATGGGTTCAAGATATAGTAATGGGCTAATAGACTTACAAAAAATGGTAACCACAAGCCAAAAACTTACAAGGGAGTCACAAAAACAAACAAAAAAATCCATGATAACACAAACGAAAATTACCAAACCACAAAACGAAGAAGAAAGGAACAAAGAGGAAACACCAAATGAACTGCAAAGATAAGTTCAAAATGGCAATAAACTCACATCTATTATTAATTACTATAAATGTTAATAGACTAAATGCTCCAGTCAAAAGACATAGAGTGGCAGACTGGGTAATAAAGCAAGAACCTTCAATATGCTGCATACAAAAGACCCACTTTAGGGAGAAAGACACATATAGATTGAGAGTGAAAGGAGGGAAAAGGATATTCCATGCAAATGGGAAAGCCAGAAAAGCAGGTGTTGCAGTACTGATTTCAGACAAAATAGACTTTAAAACAAAGGTCACAAAGAAAGATAAAGAGGGACATTTTATAATGATTAAAGCAGTGATACAAGATGAGGATATTACACTAATTAGTATATATGCACCCAATATGGGAGCACATAAATACATAAACAATTACTAACAGAAATAAAGGGGGGTATTGATGGGAATAAAATCATTGTTGGAGATTTTAACACTGCATTATCACTAGACAGATCTTCCAGACAAAAAATAAATAATGCAACAGAGAAACTAAATAATACAATAGAAGAATTAGATTTGGTGGATATTTTCAGACAATTACACCTCCAAAAAATAAGATACACATTCTTTTCAAGTGCACATGGAACATTTTCTAGGACTCATCATGTACTTGGTCACAAAAGAACCCTCAACAATTTTAAGAAGATAGAAATTATCTCAAGCATCTTTACTGACCACAATGCCATGAAACTAGAAATCAACAACAGAGAAACAAAAGAGAAAAAAAGGAAAGCATGGAAATTAAGCAATATGCTATTAAAAAAAAACAATGGGTCAATGAGGAAATCAAAGCTGAAATTGAAAAAATACCTTGAGACAAATGAAAATGAAAGCACAACTACACAAAATTTTCAGGACACAGCAAAGGCACTGCTAAGAGGGAAATTTATACCAATACAGGCCTTCCTAAAAAAAGAAGAAAAATCTCAAATAAACAATGAAACCCACCAACTAAAAGAACTAGAAAAATAAAAACAAAAATACCCAAAAAAGCAGCAGAAAGAAGGAAATTATAAAGATCAGGGAGGAACTAAATAAAATAGAAATTTTAAAAATCATAGAAAAATCAATCAAACCAAAAGATGGTTTTCTGAAAAAGAAAATAAAATTGATAACTTCTGGACAAACTGATAAAGAAGAAACAGGAAAGAGCAATAATAAGCAAAATAAGAAAGGAAAATGGAGAAATTACAACAAATAACATAGAAATACAGAATATCATACAAGAATACTATGAAATGCTACGTGGAACCAAACTGGATAACCTAGAGGAGATGGACAAGTTTCTGGAAACATACAGTCCACCAAGACTGAATCAACAAGAAACTGACCACTTGAACAAACTGATAACAAGAAATTAAATTGAAATAGCAATTAAAAACCTCCCTACAAATAAAAGTCCAGGAGCGGACGGCTTCACCAGGGAATTCTACTAAACATACAAAGAAGAAATCATACCAATCCTCCTCAAACTCTTCCAGAAGATTGAAAAGGAGGGAATACTCTTAGACCCATTCTATGAAGCCACCATCACCCTGATACCAAAACCAGGCAAAGACACTACAAAAAAAGAGAATTATAGGCCAATATCACTGATGAACATAGGTGCCAAAATCCTCACCAAAATATTAGCAAATACAATCCAACAACACATAAAAAGATTATGCATAATGACCAAGTGGGATTCAACCCAGGGACACAAGGGTATTTCAACATATGCAAATCAATCAATGTAATACATCACATCAACAAGAGAAAGGACAAAAACCACATGATCATCTCAATCGATGCAGAAAAAGCATTTGATAAAAATCAACAGCCATTTATGGTAAAAACTCTCACCACAGTGGGTATAGAGGGAATATATCTCAACATAATAAAAGCTATATATGACAAACCTACAGCCAGCATAGTACTCAATGTTGAAAAACTCAAAAGCTTCCCACTAAAATCTGAGACAATACAAGAATGCCCACTATCACCACTCCTATTCAACATAGTCTTGGAATTCTTAACCACAGCAATCAGGCAAGAGAGAGAAATAAAAGGGATCCAAATTGGAAAAGAAGAGGTAAAAGTATCACTATATACTGATGACATGTTACTATATATAGAAAACCCTAAAAGGTCCACACAAAAACTACTAGAGCTCATCGAAGAATTCAGCAAGGTAGCAGGTTACAAGATTACCTTTCTAAAATCAGTTGCATTTCTTTACACTAATGAGGAATCAACAGAAAAATAAAGTAAAGAAACAATCCCCTTTAAAATAGCACCCAAAATAATAAAATACCCAGGAATAAATCTAACAAAGGAGGTGAACGAATTATACAGAGAAAACTATAAACCATTGATGTAGGAAATTAAAGAAGACTTTAAAAAATGGAAAGCTATCCAATTCTCTTGGGTTGGAAGAATTAATATTGTTAAAATGGTCACACTACCCAAGGCAATCTACAGATTTAATGCAATCCTTATCAAATTACCCAGGACATATTTCACAGAACTAGAACAAATCATAATAAAATTTATATGGAACAACCAAAGACCTAGAATTGCCAAAGCATTACTGAAGAAAAAGTAAGAGACTGGAGGAATAACTGTCCCAGACTGCAGACAATACTACAGAGCTACAGTCATCAAGACAGCACAGTACTGGTACAAAAACAGACATATGGACCAATGGAACAGAATAGAGAGCCCAGAAATCAACCCACAAATTTTTGGTCACCTAATCTTTGACAAAGAATCCAAGAATAAACAATTGAATAAAGACAGTCTCTTCAGCAAATGGTGTTGGGAAAACTGGATAGCAGCATGTAAGGCAATGAAGCTAGAACACTTCCTTACACCATACACAAAAATAATCTTAAAATGGATCAAAGACTTAAACATAAGACAAGATACAATAAACCTCATAGCAGAAAATACAGGCAAAACATTATCTGATATACATCTCAAAAATGTTCTCATAGAACAGTCTACCCAAGCAGTAGAAATAAAAGCAAGAATAAACAAATGGGGCCTAATGAAACTTACAAGCTTCTGCACAGCAAAGGAAACCAGAAGTAAAACAAAAAGACAACCTATGGAATGGGAGAAAATCTTTGCAAATGAAACCGACAAAGGCTTCATCTCCAGAATATATAAGCAGCTCATACGATTTAATAAACAACAACCAAACAACCCAATCCAAAAATGGTCAAAAGACCTAAACAAGCAATTCTCCAAGAGAGACATACAAATGATCAATAAGCACATGAAAAAATGCTCAATATCATTAATTATCAGAGAAATGCAATTCAAAACTACAATGAGGTATCACTTCACACCAGTCAGAATGGCAATCATTCAAAAATTCACAAATGACAAATGCTGGAGAGGCTGTGGAGAAAGGGGAACCCTCCTACACTGCTGGTGGGAATGCAGTTTGGTGCAGCCACTGTGGAAAACGGTATGGAGATTCCTCAAAAGACTAAGAATAGACTTACCATATGACCCAGAAATCCCGCTCCCAGGCATATATCCAGAAGGAACCCTACTTCAAAATTACACCCACACCCCAATGTTCATAGCAGCACTATTTACAATAGCCAAAACATGGAAACAGCGTAAATGTCCATCAATGGATGACTGGATAAAAAGTGGTGGTATATTTATACAATGGAATACTACTCAGCCATAAAAACTGACAACATAACGCCATTTGCAGCAACTTGGATGTTTCTGGAAAATGTCATTCTAAGTGAAGTAACCTAGAAAGAGAAAGAAAAATACCATATGAGATCGCTCATATGTGGAATATGAAAAAAAAGCATAAATACAAAACAGAAATAGACTCATAGATATAGAATACAACCTTTGGGGGCATAGGGTGGGAAGGGATAGACGAGATTTCAAAATTGTAGAATTGAGAAACAGGATTATTCTGTATAGCACAGAGTAATATACACAAGATCTTATGGTAGCTCACAGAGAAAAAATTATGACAATGAATACATATATGTTCATATATAACTGAAAAATTGTGCACTACACTGGATTTTGACACAAAATTGTAAAATGATTATAAATCAATTAAAAATGATTTTTAAAAAAAGAACAGATGCAAAGTTACTAAATCAACAGTATTTCATTGTACTAAAAATTCACTGATCTCCAGAAGTGTTACTGGGAGATGATATAGCATTATGGTAAAAAGCATCAAATCTGGAGTCAAATAGCTTGAGTCTGAATCCAGTCTTTACAATTTACTATCTGTGTGATCTTAGACAAGTTTCTTACATTCTTCATGAATGTGTTTCTCCATTTGCAAAACTGGGAGGTGGAATAAAAATAGTATTTGTTCCATGAAATTGTTGTAAAAATTAAATGAGTTAAGTTATGTAAACATTAACTATTATTACTCTGTTGACAGCAACTAGAGGCAGTATTTTGGTAATGAAAAAATAAACGGACCTAACAAGAAAAGAGAGAGAAGCAAGAAAAGTAAATATTTTCAAGATGTGGTGCAATTGAGTATGTACAGAGGCTAGGGACCAATAAGTGTGTGTTGAAGGTAGGGTGTAATCATATAGGGGATGAGATTAAAGATGCAGCTCAATGGATTATTCTGGAAGAAGAAGGGGAATAGAGATAGAAGAGAAAGACAAAATGTTGGAGTTATTTTTTAAACGATGTTTATATTGAATGGTCAATGAATAAGTTTAATCAGATGGCCAGTCTTCCAAGGGAAAACACTCAACTATCAAAGGGAAGTAGGTGGGCCTGTGTGCTCAGAATCTTTGAATGAGTAGATAACCACAGCAAGGCAGGTATACACTAGAGAAGCAAAAGTATTTACTGGTACCCCCAACTTACAATAATTAAGTGTCTACCCACTTATTTTGGGGTCAAATGGAACTCTAGTTTTGCATGCCCAAAAAATGGGCTATCCTACTTCTGGGATTAATATAAAAGAACATAAGTTATAATGTTTCTCTGTATAGTAATTCATTGCATATGTCAAAAAGAATCATTAGCCAGACTTCTTCCTAAGAAGACTCAACTAGAACTGTATGGCTCAGGCAGTAAGGACAACTTGGTACAGTTTCTAAGTGAAATGAAGGTGTGTTAATTACACTTCTCAGAATTGTGCCAGTGTGGGCAATTCCTGGAGGAAAACTCAGAAGGACATTTCAAAAGCTCGCTGTTTGAAAAGAAGTCTACTTGATTTTTGTTTTTTAGTTTCCTGATTACTAGTTGATTTTTGCTATTCTTTCTCATTTTCTAAATCTGATTTTTTCTACCTGGGTCATTTCCTTCAGCACAATCCTAGACAAAAAGACACAACAAATATGTATTTATATGGCAATAATTTTATGGAAATCAATATCATGATATGCTTGGGTAGGTGTGGGAATGCATTGCCAATGTTTCTTGCAGGATAGGATTTTCTTTAGGCCACACCAATGTGTAATGGTCGAATGCGATTACAGTTTGTGTATACTCTAACTTTCTTCACTTTATAAAGAGCAGACTCAATGGTTCCTTATGGCCACAGTTTAGTCTGACCTGATGAAAGTAATCTTCCTAGCCACTTCTTTACTCAAAAGCATTTAGTGGTCCTCTATGCCCACAGACCTTAGCCTATCATTCAGAGGACTTCAAAATGTGGTCTCAAACCACTTTTCAATCTTCCCTTCCACTAGTCCATCTCATTCTGTAAACTATTCATTCCATACTAAATTATTTACTCTTTTCCATGCATTCTCCATGCATTCTCCAAACTTTTGATCCAACATGCCTGTACTTAGGTTGTTCTCCATGACACAAATCTCAACCCCAAACCTCTAGCCTTATTTCTTTCTTAATTTTATTTTATTGAAGTGTAGTTGATTTACAATGTTATTTTCAGCTGTACAACAAAAGGATTCAGATATATATATATTCAGAGATTATTTTCCATTATAGCTTATTACAAAAAATCAAATATACTTCCTTGTGCTATACAGTAGTTCCATGTTGTTTATCTATTTTATATACAGTAGTAGGTATTTGTTAATCCCAAACTCCTAGTTTAACCCTCCTCCCATTCCCTTTGGTAACAAGAGTTTGTTTCCTATGACCATAACTCTATGTATTGTTTGTAATAAAATTTGTATATTTTCATTTTTTATTTATTTTTTAACATTTTTTATTGATTCATAATCATTTTAC
Organism: Camelus bactrianus; assembly: GCF_048773025.1. Classification (NCBI taxonomy): domain Eukaryota; kingdom Metazoa; phylum Chordata; class Mammalia; order Artiodactyla; family Camelidae; genus Camelus; species Camelus bactrianus. The sequence goes on along the minus strand of NC_133575.1, from coordinate 63,355,374 downwards.
AATGTTGTGTCAAATTCCAGTGTTCAGCACAATTTTTCAGTCATTCATGGACATATACACACTCATTGTCACATTTTTTTCTCTGTGAGTTATCATAACATTTTGTGAATATTCCCCTGTGCTATACAGTGTAATCTTGTTTATCTATTCTACAATTTTGAAATCCCAGTCTATTCCTTCCCACCCTCCACCCCCCTGGTAACCACAAGTCTGTATTCTCTGTCTGTGAGTCTATTTCTCTCCTGTATTTATGATTTGTTTTTGTTTGTTTCTTTGTTTTTGTTTTTGTTTTATAGATTCCACATATGAGCTATCTCATATGGTATTTTTCTTTCTCTTTCCAGCTTACTTCACTTAGAATGACATTCTCCAGGAGCATCCATGTTGCTGCAAATGGCATTATGTTGTCGGGTTTTATGGCTGAGTAGTATTCCATTGTATAAATATACCACCTCTTCTTTATCCAGTCACCTGTTGATGGACATTTAGGCTGTTTCCATGTTTTGGCTATTGTAAATAGTGCTGCTATGAACATTGGGGTGCAGGTGTCATCCTGAAGTAGATTTCCTTCTGGATACAAGCACAGGAGTGGGATTCCTGGGTCATATGGTAAGTCTATTCCTAGTCTTTTGAGGAATCTCCACACTGTTTTCCATAGTGGCTGCACCAAACTGCATTCCCACCAGCAGTGTAGGAGGGTTCCCCTTTCTCCACAGCCTCTCCAGCATTTGTCATTTGTGGATTTTTGAATGACGGCCATTCTGACTGGTGTGAGGTGATACCTCATTGCAGTTTTGATTTGCATTTCTCTGATAATTAGTGATATTGAGTGTTTTTTCATGTGTTTTTTGATCATATGTATGTCTTCCTTGGAGAATTGCTTGTTTAGGTCTCCTGCCAATTTTTGGATTGGGTTGTTTATTTTTTTCTTATTGAGTCATATGAGCTGCTTATATATTCTGGAGATCAAGCCTTTGTCGGTTTCACTGGCAAAAATTTTCTCCCATTCCGTAGGTTTTCTTCTTGTTTTACTTCTGGTTTCCTTTGCTGTGCAGAAGCTTGTAAGTTTCATTAGGTCCCATTTGATTATTCTTGCTTTTATTTCTTCTACGAGAAAATTTTTGAGATGTATATGAGATAATGTTTTGCCTATGTTCTCTTCTAGGAGGTTTATTGTATCTTGTCTTATGTTTAAGTCTTTAATCCATTTTGAGTTGATTTTTGTATATGGTGTAAGGGAGTGTTCAAGCTTCATTGTTTTACATGCTGCTGTCCAGTTTTCCCAACACCATTTGCTGAAGAGACTGTCGTTATTCCATTGTATATTCTTGCCTCCTTTGTCGAAGATGAGTTGACCAAAAGTTTGTGGGTTAATTTCTTTGCTCTCTATTCTGTTCCATTGGTCTATATATCTGTTTTGGTACCAATACCATGCTGTCTTGATGACTGTAGCTCTATAGTATTTTCTGAAGACTGGGAAAGTTATTCCTCCAGCCTCTTCCTTTCTCTTCAGTAATGCTTTGGCAATTCTAGGTCTTTGATGGTTCCATATGAATTTAATTATGATTTGTTATAGTTCTGTGAAATATGACCTGGGTAATTGGATAGGGATTGCATTAAATCTATAGATTGCCTTGGGCAGTGTGACCATTTTAACAATATTGATTCTTCCAATCCAAGAGCATGGAATATCTTTCCATTTTTTAAAGTCTTCTTTAATTTCCTTCATCAATGGTTTATAGTTTACTGTGTATGATTTTTTCACCTCCTTGGTTAGATTTATTCCCAGATATTTTATTACTTTGGGTGCTATTTTAAAGGGGATTGTTTCTTTAATTTCTTCTTCTGTTGATTTATCATTAGTGCAAAGAAATGCAACTGATTTTTGAACGTTAATTTTGTAACCTGCTACATTGCTGAATTCTTCAATCAGCTCTAGTAGTTTTTGTGTGGACCTTTTCAGGTTTTCTATATATAGTAACATGTCATCAGCATATAATGACAGTTTTACCTCTTCTTTTCCAATTTGGATCCCTTTTATTTCTTTCTCTTGCCTGACTGCTGTGGCTAGGACTTCCAGGACTATGTTGAATAGGAGTGGTGATAGTGGGCATCCTAGCCTTGTCCCAGATTTTAGTGGGAAGCTTTTGAGTTTTTCACCATTGAGTACTATGCTGGCTATAATTTTGTCATATATAGCTTTTATTATGTTGAGATATGTTCCCTCTATACCCCCTTTGGTGAGAGTTTTTACCATAAATGGCTGTTGAATTTTATCAAATGTTTTTTCTGCATCGATTGAGATGATCATGTGGTTTTTGTCCTTTCTCTTGTTGATGTGATTTATTACATTGATTGATTTGCACATGTTGAACCAGACTTGTGTTCCTGGGATGAACCCCACTTGGTCATGATGTATAATCTTTTTTATGTGTTGTTGGATTCTATTTGCTAAAATTTTGGTGAGGAGTTTGGCGTCTATGTTCATCAGTGATATTGGCTTATAATTCTCTTTTTTTGTAGTGTCGTTGCCTGGTTTTGGTATCAGGGTGATGGTGGCTTCATAGAATGAATGTAAGAGTATTCCCTCCTTTTCAATCGTCTGGAAGAGTCTCAGAAGGACTGGTATGATTTCTTCTTTGTATGTTTGGTAGAATTCCCCGGTGAAGCCGTCCAGTCCTGGACTTTTATTTGTAGGGAGGTTTTTAATTGCTATTTCTATTTCCTTTCTAGCGATCGGATTGTTCAAGTGTTCAGATTCTTCTTGATTCAGTTTTGGTGGACAGTATGTTTCCAGAAACTTGTCCATCTCCTCTAGGTTATCCAGTTTGCTTCCATATAGTTTTTCATAGTATTCTCGTATGATATACTGTATTTCTATTTGTTTGTTGTAATTTCTCCATTTTCCTTCTTATTTTGCTAATTTGTGCTCTCTCTTTTTTCTTCTTTGTGAGTTTGGCCAGAGGTTTGTCGACTTTATTTACTTTTACAAAAAACAGCTTTTGGTTTGGTTGATTTTTTCTATGGTCTTGTTAATCTCTATTGTATTTAATTCCTCTCTGATCTTTATTATTTCCTTCCTTCTGCTGCTTTTTGGGGCTTTTTTGTTCTTCTTTTTCTAATTCATTCAGGTGGTGGGTTAAATTGTTTATTTGAGATTGTTCTTCTTTTTTGAGGAAGGCCTGTATCGCTATAAACTTCCCTCTTAGCACTGCCTTTGCTGTGTCCCATAGGTTTTGAGTGGTTGTGCTTTCATTATCATTTGTCTCTAGGTATTTTTTTAATTTCAGCTTTGATTTCCTCATTGATCCATTATTTTCTCAATAACATATTGTTTAATCTCCATGCTTTCCTTATTTTCTCCTTTGTTTCTCTGTTGTTGATTTCCAGTTTTATGGCATTGTGGCCAGTAAAGATGCTTGAGATAATTTCTATCTTCTTAAAATGGTTGAGTTTTCTTTTGTGCCCAAGTACATGATCGATCCTGGAAAATGTTCCATGTGCACTTAAAAAGAATGTATATCCTATTTTTGGGGGGTGTAATGCTCTGAAAATATCCACCAAATCTAGTTTTTCTATTGTAGTATTTAATTTCTCTGTTGCCTTGTTTATTTTCTGTCTGGAAGATCTGTCTAGTGATGTTAATGCAGTGTTAAAATCTCCAATTATGATTGTATTCCCATCAATATCCCCCTGTATCTCTGTTAGTAATTCTTGTATGTACTTAGGTGCTCCTATATTGGGTGCATATATATTAACGAGTGTAATATCCTCATCTTGTATCACTCTTTTAATCATTATAAAATGTCCTTCATTATCTTTCTTTATGGCCTTTGTTTTAAAGTCTATTTTGTCTGAAATCAGTACTGCAACACCTGCTTTTTTGGCTTTTCCATTTGCATGGAATATCCTTTTCCATCCTTTCACTCTCAATCTATATGTGTCCTTCTCCCTAAAGTGGGTCTCTTGTATGCAGCATATTGAAGGCTCTTGCTTTATTATCCAGTCTGCCACTCTATGTCTTTTGACTGGAGCATTTAGTCCATTAACATTTAGAGTAATTAATGATAGATGTGCGTTTATTGCCATTTTGAACTTATCTTTGCAGTTGAATTGGTATATCCTCTTTGTTCCTTTCTTCTTCCTTTTGTGGTTTGGTAATTTTCCTTTGTATTATAATGGATTTTATTTTATTTTTGTGACTCCTTTGTAAATTTTTGGCTTGTGGTTACCCTTTTTTGTAAATCTATTAACCCATTACTATAACTGTTTTTATTAAACTGATAGTAACATGATCTCAAACCCATCCTACTGTTAAAAAATTTTAAAAAGAAAGAAAAAAATATTCTATATTTCCTTGTCTCCCTCTCCCACTCTCAGTGATTTGGGGTCTTCTTTTATAATTTCATGTTTACTTTATTTGTATTTCATGAGTTATCACCTTTCCAGTTGTGTGTTTCTCATTTCTGTAGCATCCTGCTGCTTTTCTATTTAGAATAGCCCTTTCAATATTTCTTTTAGCATGTGTATAGTGTTGCTAAACTCCTGCAGCTTTATTTGTCTGTGAAACTCTTTATTTCTCCTTCTATCCTCAAGGATAGCCTTGCTGGATAAAAGATCCTAGGTTGCATCCTTTTTCATTCAGGGCTTTGAATATATCATGCCACTCCCTTCTGGCCTGTAGTGTTTGTGTAGAGAAATCAGCTGAGAGCCTTATGGGGGCTCCCTTGTAACTTACTCTTTGCTTTTCTCTTGCTGCCTTTAGAATCATTTCTTTATCCTTGACTCTGGCCATCTTGATTATGATATGTCTTGGTGTGGGTCTCTTTGGTTTCTTCCTGTTTGGGACCCTTTGAGCTTCCTGTGCTTGGATATCTGATTCCTTCTTTAAGTTTGGGAAGTTTTCAGTCATGATTTCTCCAAAAACCTTTTCAATCCCCTTTGATCTTTCTTCTCCTTCTGGGACCCCTATTATGCGAAGTTTGGGATGCTTTATATTATCCCATACGTCCCTTATGCTATTTTCATTATTTTTTATTTGTTTCTCCTGAAGCTCTTCTGAATGGGTGCTTTCTATTACCCTGTCTTCTAGATCACGTATTCGTTCTTCTGCATTATCTAGTCGGCTTTGTACAGCTATTAGATCATTCCTCATCTCTGTCAATGTGTTTACCCATTCTACTTGGCTCTTCTTTATAGCTTCAATTTCATTTTTGACATATTTTATATCTCTAAACACTATCTCTTTTAATTCCTTCAGCAATTTGATCACTCCTTTTTTGAAATCTTGATCTAGTAGGCTATCGTTGTGTATTTCATTGATCTTTCTTTCAGGGGATTTCTCTTGTTCTTTTAATTGGGAAAGGTTTTTCTGCTTCTTCATCTTGCTCATACCTCTCTGGCACTGTGGTTTATGGAGTATCAGTTGTCTATTTTGGTCCTTAAGGATTTTATCTATCCAATGCCTATTTAGGAATAGAACTTAAGGGAAAAAAAAAAGAGAGAGAAAGAAAGAACTTTAAAAGAATGGAGAAAGAGCGTTTGAAAACAGTGTATAATGAATAATAGAAGAGCGAGTTGAAGCAGAATATTAATCAGTTTGAGACGTACTTTTAAAACCTTTAAAAAAAGGGGGGGGGGAGATGAATAGATGTATTTGGAACCTGTGTCTAATCAATAGCAGAACATCAAAACCCAAGAGAAATAGAAATGAATTAACAAGTAAAAATTAAGAGAGTAATAGAAAATAGAACAGGTAAAAACAGATTTAAAAAAAAAAGGGGGGGGGGTTTGTCGGTGTTCTCCTGGAGTCTGTGTGCTTTTAATGTGAAGTCTTTCTGTCTTCGTCCTGTTTTGGAAGCTCAGCTTGCCGTTTTCAGAGGCCCTCCGTTGGCGCCCTCTTCTGTGCTGCTCCCAGCACCTGTCGGCAAGCAGATTGCGCCTCCTCCTAACACTGGGTCAGGTGCAGCTCTCCTCTGCTGTGGGCGGGTGGGTCGCTGCCCCTCCAGATGCCTCAGTCAGATGTTGCAGACTGGCCGGGTAGGAGGGCGGGTCGTGCCCCCTCCCAGTACCTCAGTCAGGGGCTGTGTTCCTGCCCAAAATGTGGGGAACCGCTCTCCCTCTACCTGCACCGCAGGTAGCTCCGCTGCTCTGTGCGGCTGTGTGCTCTGCCATGGTCGGCGCTCCGCAGGTGGGCTCGGGGAAGACAGAGGGACAGCCTTGTCCCTGCTCCGAGCCAAAACCCAGCTCCTTGTTTGTCTTTGTGGAGCAAGTTCTCTGAGGGACCAGGATGGAAGGATCCTATCTGCCCCGGGCTGCAGGCCAGTCTCAGTCTAGCCTTTGAGTCTGCTAACCTCTTAGGTGCGGATGCAGGTTTCGCCCCCGCCCCCTCCTGGGTGCTAAGCGCCAGAGGATATGGCGGCTGTGCCTGAGCCCCGCCTCTCTTCCCCCGAAAACTTTCTGCGGGTTTTCAGAGATGGGGGTGTGCACCCTTCCCCCAAGAGCACATCAACCATGCTGTTTTATTGAGGGCCCAGGTTGTTCTGCCCTGTGCACCCACAGCCACGGCGCGCAGCCCCTTGTAGTCCCCCGGGGCTGCCTCCGTGCAGCCGCCCCAGTCCTCTACCCGGCTTTTGCGGCCTGGACCTGCCCGCAGCTGCCGGCCCGCGTCTCAGGTTGAGTGTTGGGGGGACGCTCTGTGCCCGTTTAATTTAGTTCTGTTAGTCAATGTTTGCTTTGTACAGATCCGAGCCTCGGAGGCTCCCCCTCCGTCCCGCTGGCCTCTCAGTTGGAGAGGGGAGACCCAGTGAGCGAGCGCCAGTCCTCCTTTGCCGCTCCCTCCCCGCGGGACCAGTCCCGCACTGCTTTGCCTTTTGTTCTTTCTTTTTTCCTTTTCTCCTACCAGATTTTTGGCGTCTTTATCTTTTGAAGAGGGCGATGTTCTGTCGGAGTTTCGCAGGTGCTCAGGTTGGCTGAGTGGGTCTGTAGATGTGGGTCTTGGTGTATTTGTGGGAGAGGGTGACCTGCGAGCGTCCTTCTACTCCACCATCTTCTCCGTCTCTCCCTCAACTCTTGAACTGGATGCATTCCAAAAGTTTTTTACTATGTTTTGGAGATACAAATTTATCATTATTATGGAAGGGAGAAAATCCCTGACTTGAGTATCTCCACAGGTATGTTATAATGATCAAATGAGATACTAGATATGAATGTGGTTAGTAAACTCTAAAGTTCTATTGCAAACACAAGATTTTTGTTTTGTTTAGTTTTTATTTTTATTCCCAGAGTCATGGGAGGACCTAGCAGTGTGTAAGCTGGTTGTTTGGACTTTGGGGAGCATTTTTCCACAGAAACTAGGCAGTTAGTAGTGATTAGTGTCCTAAGCCGGTCCATCAACTCAGTAACTTTTCAGTCTACATATTCTTTCTAGGTGATCTCATCACACATATAGTTTCAGCCACCACCTATATGCTGATGTTTACCAAATACTTATCTCCAGTTCAGATCTCCCCCTTAGCTTAAAACTCATATATCTAAGTGCCCAAAAGGGCTTTCCACCTGGTTATCCTACTGGCAATTCAACCTTAACATGTCCAAAACTGAACTGTTTTTCATCCTTCTTCCACTTTCTCTCCAGTCGAACTCTCCCCTCATAACATCAGAAATGTCCTCCTGTATTTTACAGTGAAGTGAACTACAACCCGAATTCCTTTCTCTCCCTCACTTTTCCTTCCTAAGAAGTTACCACTAAATCCTGTAACCTCTACTTCTGTAACATACATCATCTCTACCTACCCTTTCCTCATCTAGTTAGTTCAGGTGCTTACATTTCATCCTAATGTCCAAATTATCTGAACATGTCACTCCCTTGCCCAGATACCTTCAGTGACTCCCACTGTTAAACATATAAAGTCCCTTCTCCTCAAAAATAGCCTGCCAGGTATTTAATGAGCTGACTCCTGTCCACCTCCACAGTCTCATGTTCTGCCAGTTTTCTGAATATATCATGTTGTTTTATACATTTATTTTATACATGTATGCCTTATATATGCTGCTCCCTCTGTCTGTAATGCCCCTCCCCACTCATTTGCCAGGCAAATCCCTACTCATTCTTCCAGACTCAGCTTTAACATTTACCTCTTCCATAATCATTTTTTGACTCTCTTGATTCTCAAAGCATAGTGGATTGCTTACACTTTAGGGCTAACATAGAACATGGAAGTTTTCATCATCATGTTTTTTTGTGGTTTTCATCTCCTATGAGTCTGTGATTTCTTTTAGTTAAAAAACTTCTATGATTACCATTCATCCTGAAGGCCTACCACAGTATCTTGGACAGAATCTATGCCTAATAAATATTTTTTATTTTAATTTTAATTAAAAACAATATACAACATTGTTTCAATGCAAGAGTACCTATCAAATTCCAACTTTGAAGGTCAGATGTATAATATTATCCCAACCTTGCCATAGGAGTGGGAATTTTCAAGACTACTCCTCCAATAACATGCGATTAGCATTTTTGTTCAATAGGCACAGGAGTCCCATCAAATGGGCCAAAGCAGCAAATATACCAAGGCACACACCCATGTGATCTTTCTCCATCTAAAGTATAAAAGTCATTTGTCAAGATCAGTCATTCCTGAAGTCCTAAGTTAGAAAATGAAAATAGGCAATTTGGAGAGCATCCAGTTCTGGGGCACAGAATTAAAGGCGCTGCCACAATCTCTATTGTCTATAAGTTAAGGTTGGTTTGGTAGCTATATTCTTTGATTATGATTGAAATTATATATTGAACTCAGGTGAGGGTTTATCCACCCATTCCAACAATAAATATTTATTGAGTGACTTTTATGTCAAAACTCCTTTCTACTTGCTAATGATTCAGTAGCAAAGAATACAGAAGAGAAATCTGCTTTCATGGAATATGTATTTAAAAAATAAAGAATGAAGAGTGGAAATAGATATAAAAATTCCCAAATTGTTTTCTAGTGGCCAGAAACACCACGCAACAGTAGAAAATAATCTTATCTTTGAAGGTGTAGTGGTAGACCAAAGAAAGCCAAGAGGCAGTATAGTATTATGGTCAAGCACCTGGGCTTTGGCATTTATCTGGATTTCTGGCTCTCCTCCACCATTTGTTAGCTATGTAACTTTTGTAGGTAGTCACATAACCTCTCTTAATCTTAAATTTCTCATTAATAAAGTGTAGAAAATAGCACCTGACTGGGTTATTGTGAGGATTTAATAAAATAATGCTGACATTCAAAAAGGAAAGAGTCTTATATAGGCTTCTAAGACTTCGACATTTTGTCAAATGGACAAACTACCATCTATTATTACCATCATTTAATAAAAAGAAAACATAACCTCAGATTTTAAATATTAAATAATTTTATTATCTTTCTTGTTTTATTTTAGATAATTTTCATTAACATGTCTTCAAGTTTATAGATTTTTGTCTTCAGCTCAGTCCAATTTGAAGATAAGCCCATTGAAGGAATGAATCTTTAATAACAGGTTTTATTTTCTTTTTAGCATTTCAATTTGACTTTATAGTTTCCCTCTCCCTGCTAAAATTTGCCATCTGTTAATGCATTCTGTTCACCTTTTTTACTAGGTGCCTTAATATATATTCATAGTTACTTTTCTTATACAATTTTATAATTGAAATATAATTCACACTCCACAAAGTTCATTTTTTAAGATGTTCAGCTCAGTGGTTTCTAGTATATTCACAAAATTGTTCATTCATTATCAGTATTTGATTCCAGTACATTTTCAGCATCCTGAAAAGAAACTACAATGTTTAGTAATTACTCCCAAGCCCACCCTACCCTCAGTGCCTGACAACCTCTATCACATTCATTATGCAAAATTACTTTGTATTACTTGGTATATTATTCAAAATATACTTTGTGTCTATGAAGTAGACTACTCTGGATATTTCATATAAATGGACTCATGCATTATGTGACCCTTTGTGTCTGGATCCTTTCACTTGTCATAAATTAACTGTAGCATGTTCCAGTACTTCATTCATTTTTATGACTGAACAAGATTCGATTATATGTACACATCACATCTTATTTATCAATCCATCAGTTGATGATCATTTGGATTGTTTCTAATTTGGGCTATCATAAATAATGCTGCTATAAATATGTGTGTTCAAGGTTTTATTGTGGACTTCTGCATTGAATTCCTTGGGTACATACCTAGGACTGGAATTGCTTAGTCATATAATCTATGTTTAACTTTTTTAGGAGCTTCCAAATATTTTTCCAAAGTGGCCATATCATTCTACATTTCCTACCAAGTATTGCACAAGGATTCCAGTTTCTCCACATTGTTTCTAATACTTGTTATTGTTTTTCTTTTTAAATATAGCCATTTTAATGGGTGTGAAGTGGTTTGTCATGGTGCTTTTGGTTTCCTTTTTCCTAATGACTAATGATGTTTTGTATATTTTAATGTGTTTATTGGGCATTTGTATATTATCTTTGAAGAAATGTCCATTTAAATCCTTTGCCCATTTTCCATTTGGTTATTTGTCTTTTGGTTATTGAGTTGGAAGAGGTTTATATATAGTATTCCCCCCTTATCCACACGGGATGTTTTCCAAGACTCCCAGTGGAAGCCTGAATCCATAGAAAGTACTGAATCTTATGTATACTATGTTTTACCCTATACATATATACTTATGATAAAGCTTAATTCATACATTAGGCACAGTAAGAAATTAACAACAATAACTAATAATAAAAAGATTTACAATAGCCAAGACATGGAAACAATGTAAATGTCTACTGACAGGTGACTGAATAAAGAAGCTGTGGTATATTTATACAATGGAATACTACTCAGCCATAACAAAATAATAACATGATGCCATTTGCAGCAACATGGGTGGACCTGGAGATTGTCATTCTAAGTGAAGTAAGTAAGCCAGAAAGAAAAACACCATATATGTGGAATCTAAAAAAAAAAAAAAAAAAAGACAAATCAACTTATTTACAAAACAGAGACAGACTCACAGACATAGAAAACAAACTTATGATTACCAGGAGAGGAAGGGAGTGAAAAGGGATAAATTGGGAGTTCAACATTTGCAGATACTTACTGATATATATAATTGATAAGCAAGTTCATACTGTATAGCACAGGGAACTATATTCAATATACTTATGGTGAAAAAGAATATGTAAATGAATATGTGTATGTTAATGTATGACTGAAGCATTATGCTATACACCAGAAATTGATACAACATTGTAAACTGACTATACTTCAATAAAAATCTATATACAAAAAAGAACAGTTATAACAATATACTGTAAGTATGCTCTGTCTCCCTCATTCTCCCTCTCTCTCTCTCTCCCTTATTGTACAAATTTAATACTTTTTGTATCATAACTTATCATGTACTGAGGCTGTAACTTTTGCAATTTTAGGTGTGACAGTAAAACTAGCAAAATTTCTTTTTCCTTCACAATTTCATGGTTAGAAAATTTGTTCTTACTGTAGATTTTAGCAATCTATGCATATAATATTTTTTCTTTCCTTATTAAGTCAAGAACATTGATCTTTTCCCTTAAAGGAAGTACTTAACATCTCTTTGGCATATCAGGATTGCCAGCATCATTACTCTTGCACTTTGAGGCCATTATTAAGAAAAATAAGGGTTACTTGAACACAAGCACTGCAATATTGTAACAGTCGATCTGATAATTGAGGTGGCTACTAAGTGACTAACAAAATGGATATGATGGACAAAGGGATGATCCATATTCCAGGCATGATAAAACATGGCAACACAAAATTTCATCATGTTAGCCAGAACAGTGCACAATTTAAAACAATTTTTTTCCAGAATTTTCCATTTAATATTTTTGGATGACATGTGACTGTGCATAACTGAAATGTGAGAAAGCAGAACCACAGATAAGGAAAACTAGTATAGTCTGAATAGTAGCCCTATTAAATGTGAAAATATATTCTCTTTTTCTGCATATAATCTTTTAGACTTCTTGATAGTGTCCTTCAGAGGACAAATAAATTTAATTTTGATAAAGTCCAATTCTACTTTTTCTTTTGTTGCTTGTGCTATTGATGTTTTATCTAAGAAACTATTCTCTAATCTAACATAACTGCAATTTATCCCTATGTTTTCTTCTAAGATTTTAATAGTTTCATCTTTTACATGTTGGTCCTTGATCTATTTTGAATTAATTTTTGTATAGTGAATGAGATAGAGGTCCAAATTCATTGCTTTTCATGTGGATCCCGTTCTACAACACCACTTGCCATAAAGACATTCTTTACCAATTTAATTCTCTTGATATTTTTGTCAAAAATCAATTTATCATAAATATATAGGTTTATTCTGGACAGTCTCATTCCACTTATCTGTATGGGCATCTTCATGCCAGTACAATACAATATTGATCATTATAGCTTTGTAGTAAGATTGAAATCAAGACATGTAAGTCCTCCAACTTTGTCTTTCATGTTTTAGTTTGTTTTGACTACTTTGGTCCCTTGAATATTAACATGAATTGTAAGGTCAGCTTGTCAATTTCTTCACAAATCTTAGCTGAGATTTTGATAGAGTTAGCACAGAATCTGTAGATTGTTTTGGAGACTATTGCTATCATAACAATATTTAATTCTTTTGATCCATGAAAATGAATCAATTGTTAAATTTATTTTTAAGTATTTTATTCTTTTTGATTCCATTGTAAGGGGAATTGTATTGTTCGTTTAACATTTAAGTTGTTCATTGCTAGTGTATAGAAATACAATTAATTTATATATTGTTCTTCTACCCTACAAACTTGTTGACTTTTGAAAATTATCTCTAACAGTTATTTTAGTGTGTGTGGGTAGTTTGAAACTTTCTGTATAGAAGATCATGTCATATGCAAATAAAGATAGTTTGACCTCTTACTTTAAAACTTGGATGTCCTTTATTTATTTCTCTTGCCTAATTGCTCTTCCTAGAACTTCCAGGACAATGTTGAATATTGAATATTGAATATTGAATATTGAATGTTGAATAGAAGCCATGGAAATTTTTTCATAGATGCTCTTTATCACACTGAGGGATTTTTCTTTACACAACTTTATTTTTGTAGTTTAGGGTTTTTATATTGAAAGAAAATAGGATTTTGTCAACTGCCTTTGTTGCATCTACTGAGAAAATCATGTGGTTTTTCCCTTATTCAATTAAAATGGATACTTTTTTTATTTTCTTATATTGAATCAACTTATGTTTATCATAACAAATAATCTTGTTTGTCATTTATCAAATAATAAATTTCATTTGTCTTAAATTTGATAACCATGGTGAAAGAAACAAATTCTTACAAACATATGAACTGTCTCTCTGAAGAAATGTTTCATGTGAACTTGAAAAGAATCTTTGTTTTCCTGTTGCAGGATGGAGTATCTGTTGGGTCTAGCTGTCTTATGCTGTGTTCAAGTCTTATATTTCCTTGAAAATCTTCCATCTGATTATTTTACCCATTACTGAAAATATGGTACTGAAGTCTTCAACTAATATTGTTGAATTGTTTATTTCTCTTTTTGATTATTTCAGGTTTTATTTCATGTATTTTGGTGCTCTCTTCTTATGTATATTTATGTTTATAATTGTAATATACTCTTGGTGGATTGACTTTTTAATCAATATAAAATATTATTTTTTCTATCTGGTAATTTTTTAAATTCTATTTTATTTGATATTAATATGACCACTTATATTTAATTTTGGTTATGGTTTACATCATTATCTTAAACTGTTCAGGGAGGCCAAGATGGTGGATATTAGGACGCCTGTAGCTCACGCTTTCCCATAAATACACCAAGACTCACATCCACAGACCCACTCAGCAAACCAAAGCACCTGTGGAACTCCGATAGAATATCATCCTCCTCAAAAGACAAACACACCAAAAATCTGGTAGGAGAAAAGGAAAAAAGAAAGAAGAAAAGGCAAAACAGTGCAGGACAGGTCCCATGGGGAGGAAGTGGCAAAGGAGGACTAGCCCCCATTTGCTGGGTCTTCCCCTCTCCAACAGAGAGGCCAGCAGGATGGAGGGGGAACCTCCAAGGCTCAGATCTGTACGGAGCACCCCATGACTGAGAGAACTAAGTTAAATGGGCACAGAGGGTCCCTGTGACACTCAGCCTGAGATGTAGCTGGCAGCTGGGGGCTGGGACAGGCTGCCTGAGCCAGGCAGAGGACTGGGGCAGTTGCACTCAGGCAGCCCTGGGGGACTGCAGGGTGCTGCATGCCGTGGATGAGTGGATACACAAGGCAGAACAATCGGGTCCCTCCATTAAACAGCAAGGCTGATGTGCCCTAGGGGGAAGGGTGCATACACCCATCTCTAAAAACTCACGGAAAGTTTTTGGGCAAAGAGAGGCAGGGTTCAGGCACAATCGCCATATCCTCCAGCACTTAGCACCCAGGCGGGGGCGCAGGTGAATCCTGAATCCACACCTAAGGGCTTAGCAGCCTCAAAGGCCACACAGAGACTTGTCTACAGCCTGAGGCAGATAGGATCCTTCCACCCTAGTACCTCAGAGAACTCCTGCCACCAAGACAAACAGGAAGCTGAGTTTTGGCAAAGAGCAGAGACAGGGCTGAACCCCGAGCCCGCCTGTGGAGTGCCAACCTGAGGTGGAGCAGGAAGCAACACAGAGCTGGGGAGCAACAAGCACTGGGAGAGGGCGGGCGGCCACCTGCATTCCTGGCAGAATGCAGCACCTGACCGTGGTGCTGGGAGGGGGCATGACCAGCCCGCCTACCTATCCAGTCTGCAACATCTGACTGCAGCATAGGGAGGGGGAGTGACCCACCATCCCACAGTGAAGGAGAGCTGTACCTGACCCAGTGTTGGGAGGAGGTGCAATCTGCTTGCAGACAGGCACTGGGAGCAGCATAGACTATGGTGCCAATGGAGGGCCTCTGGAAAGAGAAAACTGAGTTCCAAAAACAGGAAGACTTCTCATTAAGAGCACACAGTCTCCAGGAAAACAACCCCCAGTTTTTTTGAATCACTTTTTTACCTGTTCTATTTTGTATTATCTTTATAAATTTTTACTTTTTAAACAGTTATATATGCTTCCAGTTTTAATTCCTTTTAAATTTTTCTTTAAAATTTTCTTTTATTACTTAAAAAAATCCACATCATTTCATTTTTTTTTGCTATTGGTTTGGATCACCTGTTATTGATTATACAAAGGTTTCAATTTTTCCCCTCTTTTCTCCCCTTTTAAAGGTTTTTAAAAGACATGTCAATCCAACTGCTATTCTGCTTCAAATTGGTCTTCTATAATTCATTATACGCTGATTTCAAACCTTTATTCTCCCTTCTTTAAAATTCTCTTTCTCTCTCTCTCTTCTTTTTTAATTTTTATTCCTACATAGGCATTAGATAGATAAATAAATAAACTCCTTAAGGACCACAATAGATAACTGATGCTCCATAAGCCAAGTGCCAGAGAGACATGAGCAAAATGAAGAGGCAGAGGAATCAATCCCAATTGAAACAACAAGATAAATCCCCTGAAAGAGTGAAAAATGAAATAGAAAACAATAGCCTACTAGATCAAGATTTCACAAAAGGAGTGATCAAAGTACTGAACGAACTAAAAGAGATAGTGTTTAGAGATATATAATATGTCAAAAATGAAATTGAAGCTATAAAGAAGAGCAAAGTAGAATTGGCAAACTCATTGGCTGGGATGAGAACTGATCTAAAGGCTATACAAAGCAGACTAGATAATGCAGAGGAATGAATAAGTAACCAAGAAGACAGGACAACAGAAAGCACCAAACCAGAACAGTTCAGAGATAAACAAATAAAAATAAATGAAAACAACATAAGGAAACGATGGGATAATATAAAGTGTGCCAATTTTCACATAATAAAGGTCCCAGAAGGGGAAGAAAGGACAAAGGGGATTGAAAACGTATTGGAAGAAATCATGACTGAAAACTTCCCAAACTTAAAGAAGGAATAAGATATCCAAGTACAGGAAGTTCAAAGGGTCCCAAACAGGAAGAATCCAAACAGATCCACATCAAGACATCATAATCAGATGATGGCCAGAGTCAAGGATAAACAAATGATTCTAAAGGCAGCAAGAGAAAAGCAAGGAATGAGTTACAAGGGAACCCTCATGAGGCTCTCAGCTGATTTCTCTACACAGACACTACAGGCCAGAAGGGAGTGGCAAGATATATTCAAATTCCTAAATAAAAAAAAAATGCATCCTAGGCTACTTTATCAAGCAAGGCTATCATTTAGGATAGAAGGAGAGATAAAGAATTTCACAGACAAGCAAAAACTAAAAGAATTTAGCAACACTAAACCCATCCTAAAAGAAATACTGAAAGGTCTATTCTAAATAGAAAAGGAGCAGGATGCTACAGAAATGAGAAACTCATACCTGGAAAAGTGATAACTCATGAATTACAAATAAAGTAAACAAGAAATTGTAAAAGAAGACATCTAAATCATTAAGAGTGGGAGAGGGAAGCAAGAAATATGGAGTATTTTTTTCTTTCTCTTTAAAAATTTTTCTTCTCGGTAGGATGGGTTTGAGATTATATTACTATCAGTTTAATAAAAACAGTTACAGTAATGGGTTAATCCAAAAAGAGTAACCACAAGCCAAAAACTTACAAGGGAGTCACAAAAACTAAATGAAATCCATGATATTACAAAGGAAAATTACCAAACCACAAAAGGAAGAAGAAAGGAACAAAGACGAAATACCAAATCAACTGCACAGATAAGTTGAAAACGGCAATAAACACACATCTATCATTAATTACTGTAACAGTTAATGGACTAAATGCTCCAGTCAAAAGACATAGAGTGACAGACTGGGTAATAAAGCAAAAACCTTCAATATGCTGCATACAAGAGACCCACTTTAGGGAGAAGGACACATATAGATTGAGAGTGAAAGGATAGAAAATGATATTCCATGCAAATGGAAAAGGCAAAAAACCAGGGGTACCAGTACTGATTTCAGAAAAAAAAAATAGGCTTTAAAACAAAGGCCATAAAGAAAGATAAAGAAGGACATTTTATAATGATTAAAGGAGTAATAAAGATAAGGATATTGCACATGTCAATATATAAGCACCGTATATAGGAGCACTGTAGTACATAAAACAATTATTAACAGAGATAAAGGGGGTGTTGACGGGAATACAATCGTAGTCAGAGATTTTAACACCGCATTAACATCTTTAGACAGATCTTCCAGACAGAAAATATATAAGACAACAGAGAAATTAAATGATATAATAAAAAGTTAGATATGGTGGATATTTTCAGAGCATTACCCCCCAAAATAGGATATACATTCTTTTCAAGTGCACATGGAACATTTTCTAGGACTGATCATGTATTTGGGCACAAAAGAAACCTCAATAATTTTAAGGAAATAGAAATCATCTCAAGCATCATTACTGACCACAATGCCATAAAATTAGAAATCAACTACAGAGAAAAAAGGAGAAAAAAAGGAAAGTATGGAGCTTAAACAACATGCTATTACAAAACCAATGGGTCAATGAGGAAATCAAAGTTGCAATTAAAAAATACTTTGAGACAAATGAAAATGAAAACACAACCACATAACATTTATGGGACACAGCAAAGGCAGTACTAAGAGGGAAGTTTATAGCGATACAGGCCTTCCTCAAAAAAGAACAATCTCAAATAAACAATCTAACCCACCTGCTAAAGATTTAGATAAAGTAAAGTAAAAAGACCCCAAAAGCCAGTAGAAGAAAGGAAATAATAAAATCAG